>NC_134646.1:43479239-44679239 GCF_030463565.1 Pelecanus crispus | reverse complement strand
TTCTAGTTCCAGGAAAACAGAAGACTATTTAATGTCACAGTATTCAACTAGCTCACCCCACCTCAAACCTCCTAAGGTATGGAATAGCAAGGAAAAAGTTCAGAGATGGACTGTAATAATGACTACAGGGACAGACAACTAAATAAGTCAGGTGTCCTTAGACTAGAAACAGCTGAGGAAACATTTGGTAGATTCTTATTCCTAAAAATCAGACAGGAGTCACTTGTTCACTGCATTTTTTTTTTTTTTTCCAATACAGGAATTAAAGGCCGCCAAGTTAAAGGAGATGACAAGTTTCCAACACACAAAAGCCAGTTCTTCATGCAACAGATAGTAAACTTGTAGGACTTGCTGCCAGAGGATATTGTGACTAATAGGTTTCTATATAGGTTCAAGGAGACACTTGACAAATATTCTGATGACAAATACACTAAAGGTTATCAAATGCACAAATATGTATATGTCTCTGGAAGGTCCCCAGAGTTGGAGGCTGGGAAATTACGTTTTTTTTCCTCACACTTTTGTAGACATTTCCTTACACCTGCTGACCAGGGCAGCAGACAGCACTAGTTTGGGCTTTTGTTGTGGCATTGAGAGCCATCCTTTGACTGCTGTAGTCAAATGCATCATTTTTTAATAATTAAAATATTTGTGTTCTTTCCAGGAGCTCTATATTCTAAATGACAAATACTTTAGGGTGTGCTGACAGATGTTTACAGGATATTTCCATCCCTGGGTCTATGGTTTCCAGGAGCATGCTATAGTTCTGAGAACCATCAGACTGAAACAGATCCAGACTGCTTAGATGGCCTCAGCACACCTCCTGGACAAGGCCTTTAATATTCTAAACCCACTATAAACAAACAGGCAGATACAATATGTGGTTTTGGCTTTTTTTTTTTTTTGTTTGAGTGTCATTGTCTGTGTGTCATGTCCCCCCCATAAAGAAATGTTAATCTCCTTCTGCTCTCCCCTCTTTGCTCACTTATTTTTAATCACAACACCACTTTCTTCAATTTCTCTCTTCTTCCCATATGATATCCTCTTTTCTTCTATCTTTTCATCTTTGCTGTATTAAAAAGTTCCTCAGCTCTTCCTCTGTCTGCAGGGACCAGGAAAGGTCTCCAATAAAACAGCTAGTGACAGAACAAGAACACAGGTCCTGGGCAGATTTTACTCTTCAGACACTGTTTAACAGTTTATTACATCTGCAGAGAACGATTTGGACAGAAAAGCTGAATATCTACTAGAACACCAGGGCAATTATAAATAGATTATATTAAGAAACATATACACTTACCCAGCATAATTAAAAAAAAAAACAAACCAAACCCTAAATACAGCTATTCTTTGGAGGAAAAACCCTGAGGCAACTAGATCAGCCTCACCACCTGTTATTATTTAACAAATTTCATGCTGCATACTGGATGGTGAGTGGCAACTCCAGACTAGGCATCACCTAAACTGACATTGTGTTCTGCTTTACTGTATTCACTGAAGTTATGCAAAGTGAGAAGGAGGACAAAGCCTGCTATTTAGACTATGGAATAATGCTGCATCTTTTACAACTAAGCATCTTCAAACATAAAAAAATTTAGAGCTTTCAGTTTACAAGCAGTAAATCTGTAAGTACAATATTACAACTGAGTAATCTTTAAGTAACTTAGTAGTCCCATCCTTTTTTTTTTAATTAAAACGCATCGATTTTTGTAGCTAGGCATTCTCACATTGGTCAAATAAGAGAATAAAAGTCTGAAATAACATCTTTGCAGAGAGTTTAAGAATTAATGGAAACAGTAAGTATTTCAGGTTGGATTTAAAGTACCCATAGCATAGTAAACTAAGAATGCAAGGTAAGTTTTTCAAAACTCTGAGCATTTAGAAGTTTCAGGCCTGTTGATGTAACACCTTTCCCAGGACTGCATTGGCAGCCAAGTATAAAACAAAGTAGAAAAAGGCTAAGTTCATTGTTAAAGATCACCAATCAACAGCTCAAGCTTTTGAGTGAAATCTTATTTCTAGGCTTTCCTCAGAGATCTGGGAAACTTAAAGCAAAAGACTTTTGTTGTCCCATGTCACAGCTCCACTGCCAAGTGCCGGCAGGAGAACCACCAGCTCCTCTTCTGGTAACCTCTCAGCACCTCAAAGTCAGAGCAGAACCACCATAGCCATTGGAATTCAAGGCTGAATGCTCAGGTTCCTCTTTCCCCTGGAACAGAGGGAAATGGTTCTTCAGAGCAGCTAATACCTAAGCTCTAGTGAGTGGTCACATCCCCGCTAATTCCGCATTTATCTACTTAACCACAATTTTTAAAGATAATAGTTCTCTAGTGATTTTTTAGTATTACAGGATTAAAGCTACATTTAGCTTGTACATGCACACAGAGCTTTTAGTACCTAGCACAGAAATTATTGTGACAAAGTAAGAAATAATATTTACTGCTAGCTAAATACAAGAAGGAAGTAATTTTATACCAGTTCGAAGTTTGCCTATTACTAGGCAAACAAGCCATGCTGTGAACTCAAAATCAAACTTTCCTCAGCCATTTCTAAGTTCCTAAAAGCACAGCACCTAGGCATCCCTCACCTAATTATCTATGCAAGCAGTTAAACACAGTCATGGTCCATATCATCAATCAATCGCAGAGTAGACTGGATATGTAACTGGAGAGAATTAAAATAAAAGTAAGATTATTGGGACAGAGGGTATAGCTCTGATCCCTGGTCTTGTACAAAATATAACGATAGGACAAATCCCGTATTTCAGAACTGGAGCTGTTAAATGTTCAGATAAGTCTTGCTGCCAATAGTCATGATGGCAATAAAAAGATGTGCAAAGACAACAGTGAATCAGTGCAAAAATATATGCATGTTTGCCTTTTTGTTGTATTTTTGGCCTCTTCCCTACCTTATCCTTATATATGAGAATTTCAAAGTACTAAATATCAAATCTATAACCCTCCTTCAATCCAACCTGGAAAAGTGAATTAATTTGTTAGCAGCAAATTTCTCAGTAATCATGGTGCTGGCATGAAATCATGCTTTCTACATCCATTTTTAAAACCATGTCACGCTTTCCCACCTTCCTCTAGTCTTTTATGCAGTGTTCTGGTGCATTAGCATTTATTTCTCTAGCTTTCTCATCTATAGTCTCAATGTCTCAGGAGGGTAATATGCATTTTCCCTGGACAGTCAGACAGGGAATAACACTGGAAAAAGCAACATTTCTGTATGCATTTTTCTTACTGTAACACTCAAATGATATGAGCACCTTGATATAGGGTCAGGTGTACTTACTGTTTAATATAAGTGTTAGAAGTCAGATGATTAGTAATATGAGAAAGAAGGCATGTTATTTATCATGCAAATGGATACATCAGTAGTATCTCAATTACTATACAAAGATGAGGAAGAATGCTGTGACACTTTAACGTCATTTAAAAATCATTCTTATTCCATATCCTTTGTTATTGTGCCATTGTATTCATCAGTAGCTTGTCAAGTCAATTTACAGACAGACCATATTTAAAAGCTTAATTTTTAATAGATTTCATTGAAACAAACCCAATTTTCTTGGTACCTCTAAGTACATCTGCCGTCTGAATATTTCATCTTTTCCACCTTTCAGATGTAATTCTATTAAATTGTGTTGAAATATAAGTAGTTTAGAACATCCTTCTCACATTTTATAAAATGTGCTGATTATGAACTAGTATATCCACCAGTATTAGAACCCTGTGAAGTCAGGGTGAATGGCGACTGTTGACTTTTGGCAGTAAAGAGGAGTCATAACTAGGCAGCCTGACTTTCCATTATTAGATCAGAATAGCAATCCACACTTTAATTTAATCTTAAATAAAACTTGACCTTAGCATTATATGACTTATAAGCTTTGGAGGTTAAAATATGTTTTCAGGTAGGCTCCTGAGTTAAAGCAGATATAAAAATGGAGAAAGTCCAGACTCAGCACTCCATAGGTAGGCAAAGCTACTTCATATAGCAAATGTCAATATTAATTCCCAATCTAAGTATAGTTTATCTCTTACTCAAGCATCCTACCCAAAATAGGTAGCCTCCATATACTGGATTCCACAACTTGGTTCCTTAAACATCTCATTTTTCTATAGATAAAAATTAAAAATCTCACAAAGATTCAGTACTACACTTGAAAAGCAAATACACACAAACAGGGATTCTAAAAATAACATTAAAGTTTAAGGTCCTATTAACTTGAAGCATTTGATACCTAAGGCCAAATAAAACTTTATTAAAAAAACCCCAAACCAAAACAAAAAAAAAACACCCACACAACACACCACACCACCCCCCCCAAAAAAAAAAAAAAACCACAAAAGCAAAACATATTTGTCTATGCAGAACTGCTTGCAACAGCATTTACATACTTGGCTGAAATTTAAGCAGAAATTACTAAAAGCTTGGTTCATTACTCCTCTCTCCTCTTGGTTCTACTTTGTTCCCCTTGTGCCATTGTTTTTCTGAAACTGTATATCCTTGTATATGTACCATTTTTTCTGAACCTCTTTTCCTAGTCACATATCAAATACTGTGCTCCCCCTATTTCTCTTTTGTCAGTCCCTTGATGCACTGTGAATGTTTCCAGTCTTCTCTTTCCCCTTTACTGTAGTCTAAACCTTGGTCTCAACAGATATTAAATGTCTTCAAATTCTTGCTATTTTTTTCCTTAATCTCTCATTTCTTCTTTGATTTTTTTCATGAAATGTTAAGGAAGCGTTTTAATGGAGTTCAAGAGCTCAGGCTAATGAGCAGTTATGAACAATTCATAACTGCTCTTCCTGAAAGAAAACTATAAAAGAAGGTTTTCATCAGATTTTCAGTTTTGCAAGTGCCTGAGGATAGCAAAGGACAGTGAAGACATCTATAAAGGGAATTAAATGCATTCACTGATATTTTAATGTTTCTGTCTGCTAATACATTTTATCCAAGGGGTAAAGGTGTTCCAAAACAATTGAATTTTAAACTTTCTTCCATACATTGTGTAAGCCAGATGCACCATGGAAGCACAAATCCCTTCCTGTGTCTCTTAACACACCCTTGTACATGCACTTACTATGGCTTTTATTGTCTAGTTGGAAAACATCTAGTCTTGAAGAGCTGGTAACAGCCTTTAGAAAAAGATTACAACAAGAAGTCAGGATCCAGCTTCTTATACAGCCCACTTACAATACAAAGCAGTATTGCCTTGAGGTTTCTTACACAGAATAGGCTTGGCTCCTACTCTAAATTCACTTTTAAAAGTAAAAATCAATCTTCTTTTTTAAAAAAAATCCTTTTAAAAAGCTCCCATTTTATATTCTCTGGCTTGTTTTGCCTTTTATGTATTCAAGATTTCTGACAACTTTTAAGACCTAATAATTTCATGTATATTAAAAAGTTGATATAGCTAGTTTTCTCAGCATACAATGTCAGCTGAGTTACATAGCACAGAATGCAACAGGAGCAAGGTATTCATAAGAAAAATGAAAATTCATAAAAAATGCTAAAGTAAAAAGTGTCCCTTAAATACTGTTTATTGGTTCAGCTGTGTCAGCTTATTGTCCAAGTAGGTGCAATTCCTACCATCTGTTGCTAGCAGAATGAATCAAAGAGTCTTGGATCTTAGATTAATACAGGTAAATTTCATCAGGGAAGAATTCCTGTTAACTGAGCAGAATTTAACCTTGAATAAAAGGGTCATACTGTCTTCTTAATTAGCCATTTCTTGAGAGCAGTAAGTATAGATAACATTCAATAAGCCTGATGTCTCCAAAAATGATTAAAACTGCAATTATGCTACAGAACAAAAAAATTTTATTAAATACAAACCAGTTGAATTTTATCAATAATGAGGCTTCCACCTTCATTAAGCTCTTAATACTATCAAAAACACAGGTGTAAGTACTTTCTCATTCATTTTGCCTTTCATTAACAATATTACATTTTTCATTATATGAAACAGCAAGAGGTGGGGGGCAGTGGGGGGGTGGAATCAGTCACCACCTTTTCATTCAATTGAAGTGATGAGGAAGGACAGAGTATTTATCTTAATTAATGTTCATCTGAATCAAATTCCTGGCTCCTGAAAGAAATATCAAAGTTCTCCAACCTGAAGAAAAAATTCTTTGTTTTGTTAAATGATACAGGCAAGCGATAGGAGACAATTATACATTTGATTAGCCATATGACCCTTGACATACAGTTCTTAGACTCAGCTAAGACTGAGAGGAAAAAAAAAAAGCCAAAAAATTCCAAACAAACAAGGGACAAAGAAAATGGCATGTTGATATTGCAAAAGTTTTGGAACTAACCCCAAAGTGAGAGATTAAAGCAGATGGATGAAGCAAAGCAGATGCAGACATATTGCCATTCTGAAAGCAAGTGAAGTGTCTGCATTTAGCAATGAGCACAAAGAATCTTTACTCAGTGGAGAGTTTGGAAGGTATCTAGCTCAAAGCAATCCTTACTCTGCAGTGCAGGAGCTCTCACAGACATAGAGACACACACATATATATATATATATATATGGGAACTGGGGAGGGGGAAAGAGACTGGGGCCTCAGACTTGATCAGTCCTGTAGCCACCTCCTGGCTGATGACCAAGCTGAAGATGAAGAGCACCTGTCTCTGAGAATTCTCCAAAGAAAACTGTTTCTTTGGAATGCCAAGTTTTTTTGAAACTGAAAATGCTGCATCCGTCATGATTTCCCTGCCTTCTTAAGATCCAAGAAATTTCCAGTGATGTGTTGATAATAAAAAAAAAAAAAAAAAAAAAAGAAGTTTTTCTCCAAGTTCTTCCCTTCTTCTGGCTCTTTCTGATAGAGAGTTGTGGGGAAAAAATTCAACTTGCCTTACTGGAGTCTGATGATTTTAGCACTGGCCTAGGATACAAGAGAAAAGTCAGTGCTCTTCATCCAAACAGTGGCTGAAGCAGGGAGCTCCTAACTTTCCAACATCTCATGCCTTTTGTATCAGTTTAAAAGAAATCAGTCACAAAGTACTTCTCTGTTTCTCTAGAAGTGTTCAAAGTACCTAAAATACTTCCTCTGTAATACTTTGTTTTAAAAAAGCAGAACATCTGGTCAAGTAGAGCCTTGTATCTTAGTACCTTCAGATATCCTCGTAGGTGCCTTTTTGGACAAGCTGGAGCCTGGTCTTTGTATTTTACCACATTATCAAATACTGTTTGTGATTTTCAGTCTAATCACAGAGGATTAAACTTGTGAATTAGTCCTACACCTCACCTGCCCTTTGGCCACTTTAGACCAGTAGACTTAAGAAACTCAAAATTAAAATGTATCGTTAATCCTTATTGAAAAAGAACAAGTAAGCAAGTTCTTCAGTGCTGCGTTCTTTTCTGTATTGGGGGAAGAAACAAGCAGAAACAGGTTTTGGATATTACATACAACCTATAGGATTTGATTATGCTCATTTTGGCTTAAGATTAAGTTGCTGCTCTTACTGCTGCCTCAGTTGCATGTCTTCACCACACACATTCAAGCTCTTCTGGTACAGATACCTCTGTAGCCTTTTAATAGCTAAGAGAGTTCATATTCTCTTGCAGCCTTTAAGCTCTGGAAGTTGGCTATTTTATTCAGGCTTATGCTTTTAGTGTAGTAGTTTAGAGTCAGACCCCAGAGAGAGCATTTTGGAATGCTGTTATACCTTTACCATTGTGATTTTTGGCTTTCTGTGACAATGGCAACCATACAGAGATCAAAATGAAGTTAGGTATTCAAGCCAATGAATGAAATGATATCCAGAAGTCCCACATACGGCTGAAGTGACTCCTTTGCTGTTTGTCTTCTTGCTCCTTTACCACCAGCGGAAAGAACTCATTGTCCCATTGTGCATGCCAGTTTCCCACAACAGAGTAAGACTGATACTGAAATTAATATTGTACATGAAATATTTATGATACTTCAGTAATCTTAAGAAATTCTGAACTAATTTGATAAGCTCAGCTGCTGCTTCACAGTAGTTGCTAGCAACTACTGAAAAAGCAAAGTACCACATTTTATGAACCATACTGTATACTATAGTACAGCAGATCAGTTTCTTTATGCATAGTTTGAAAAACAAGGAACAAGAGGTTCAAATCCACTCTGCTGCTGGGCTATCTAAACATAGTCTTTAAGTATGATCTTAAAACAGATATTTTCCATTAATTTGTCTGTGAGATTCCACTTTTCTCTCCAGGTTTAAAAAAAAAGAAATCAACATGAATACTAACAAGCCAAGAAAGAATGCAGAGAGATCCAAAGGAAATAGGAGAGAAGGAATCAACATCTCCCCTCAAATGATTTCAGAGTGAGAGGACACATTGGAACCAGAGTTCCAAGGAATGAGAACATTTCACAAAAAGGAAATGGATGTTTTTCATTATAAAGTTTCTGATGTACCACATATCCCACTGGTTAAAATTCAAAGCAGCTCAGACTATATCCAATGTACTTGTCAGTTGTATTTCTTGGGTATGTAATTTACTTGACAAGCACAGTTTAAATGCTTTAAAATAAACCATTGTACCAAGAGCAGATGCAGTCTAGTAACACAGCTTTAAGTTTTATTAGGCTCTTAAATGCAACCAATTTGTTAGGGTAAAGTCTTTAGAAATGACCCCTAAAACCTGTAAGTGGAAGAATCCATTTGGATTGCCTTTTTTTCCCCTCATTGAACCACTCAAACCTTTTGCATTATTCATATGCAGAGCCTCCTGTAATATATTTCCTGTATCTTAGAAGACTTGCCCTGCTACTGTGACTGTAGCACCTATAGCTAATGTAACTCATGGATGAGAACTGATGAAAACCAGAGTCAGCGAAAGATTCTGCTAAATACTTCAAAAGTCAAAAGGGATTAAAACATTACACTGTCTTTCCATACCTGCTTATTCAGTCCTCCATTTCTTCTTGTACTTTAGGTAATCTTAATATTTTGGGGTTTGGGTTTTTTGGGGGTTTGGGTTGCGGGTTTTTTGTGAGTGGGTTTTTTTTGTTTAGCAAGTTACTTCAGATCGAACACTGTATCTTTCAAACACTGATGAACGTTGCCTGGCTTAGACACAAGCTGTATAAATACACTCTTAAAAAAAAAAGTTGGCACCAGTCAAACATGAGCTTGATTCCTCTAGGCACTGATTCAGCTACATATCCTTACATTTTGTTCCAAATGCATTATCAGTCTACTAATCTCATGTTGAAAATGTCAAATCCCATTCCACAATAAATTAAAATATTCCAACAGGATGAGTTATGTGAAACAGTTGATGACTGAAACAAACATATTATAGTACATTAATTATGAAACTGCAAATGCCAAATAGAAAGGGGAAATACAATCAATGTCCTGAAATTAAAATTTTCCATAACAGTTTCACTATCTCACAGAGATACACAAACAATGAGGTTAAACTTCATAAGTTTGGATACCAACTGGACAAAAAGATTGCAGTATTGATTAAATCTTAGATTTCTCCAATATATACTCTATGCTCTAAAATGTAGGCCTGTTTCCTTCTCTTTCTTGACTTGTTGAGAATCATTTTGTAATTTCTTTCTGTTTGTATTTCAGTTAACTTAGTGAATTATCAAGGTTACCTATTCCTCTTCTATTGATTGAGAGCTTCTATTGATTAATGACTCAATTTTATTGATAGATAAAGTTGTGGTTTTTCAGAATTTTTTTTTTTTTTTTAAACATTAGAACGTTGATGCTTACAGACAACCTTTCTTGAAAGCCTATGTAAGGCCTAAAAAAATAAACCAAATAAGAATAACATGAAACAAATCAACATGATCAGGTACCAAGGAATAAATTATGAGGGAAAAGTCAGCTATTAATTTGTAACACAAACACACATAAGCAATACAGAAATGAACAAGCAAAACTGATTATATGCAAAGGTTTCTGGTTTCTTGTGGGCCAGTATCTGGACTAAAGTAGAAGACCTCAGAGTTAGACCTTGGGTGGAGAAGGTAAACATGTTGGCCAATTCCCAGCTGTCATTCAAAGGAGACCTGGGTGTTCTGCATAACCTTTCGTATTGTATGGAAACACTGGTGTAGGACTAACATTAAACTTCAGCAGTCACAGCATAAGTAGTACATGGTTTCATGAATATGTTGAAAATATAGAGAAGGAAGAAATCATTACACAGGAAGAAGGAGATGACAGTATTGTAATCTAATTAAAGTTTAATGCAAAGTCATGATCTTAATATAGAAGTGTTTGATTGTTAACTTACTTTCTTATGCTAAGAGTTGTTAAACCTATTATAAAGTCTAGTTCTAAGTTAGACGAGTTAAGCATTCTTTCCAAATCAATCACCCCTTCAACCCACAAGCTGTAGAAATCACCTGGAAATGAGTAAGGAAAGGCACTGTTGTCTAGCAGACATCTATAGCTTAAGCACAGACACAAAACAAACTGAAGTCTCTCTGTCCTTGCCTCCAGAATTTGGCCAGAGCAACACAGAACTGACAAAAACCCATAGTTTGCTGCTTAGATCTAAGAATGGCAACTTGGATATCAATATACACTAGGTATGCAAGGCAAAAAAAAACCCACAAAGATGAAGTGGAATGTTCTGCTAGCAAGCAAAACTGTGTGCATGTGATGGGGGAGCTGACCCAGTAAGACACAGCATACGTGGCCAAGGACAGTAGTCAGCAAGAACTGAGCATAAGTCATCCCTTTCATGTACAGCAAGGGGTGACCAATGTTGAATGAAAAAGTGAATACACTGAATTTAAAGAAACTGTTTCCATTGGCTTCCACAGACTTTAGATCAGGACCAAATGATGAAAGATGAAGATCTTTTGGGAGAGGCAACAACAACTACAGTTATATTAATGGAGTTATTTGTGCAATGTAAATCTGGATTAATTGCTCCCAATAGTACTTGTGACTATCTTTTTTGTAAAAAAAATATTTTCAGACAAACTTTTAATTATTCAACAGGTTCTAGTGTAAACATTAATCTGCAGAATTTAAAACAGAAATTGACCTCTTGTCTAAGAAAATGGTCAATTTCTGCATCCATTTTGTGGAATAACATACCATTTCCAAGAACATGCTGTGAAATCCAGAAGTGAACAGCTTTCTGGTGTCCTCACTGAAGTCAATAAAAACACCAGCATACAGGAATGAACTCCTTATTTCCAGTTAAGTGTACAAAATCCTGCATGAAATTTAACCCTCTGAACTTATGATCATACTGAGCCAGTAATTTAATGAACCCTAATACTGGCCCTAATACTTAACACATGCGGTACTAGGAGCTCATACTTCTTTTCCTAATCCTGTCTAGCAAGTCTTTCTACTATTAAGAAGGTACTGGGGTGCAACCACGTGCTATGCATTGTACCTCACACTTTTTCTTGCCTTGCCTTATATGTCCCTATCTGAAGCACTCTGCAATTTCTTAGTAATCTTAAGACATCATCATCCATTCCTTTCTTTCTCTCATGTTAAGTTCCATCAGCTACTTTTTAATAACAGATATGTTCAAACCCAAATATCTAAAAGTAATGGGTACAGAAAAACTGTTGCTTTTTAGGCACACACTTGAAAACAATGCTTTAGTGAAACCAATAGTGCTTTGTAGGAAGCATAATAAACCTAAAAACAATTGCATCACATTCTCAGAACAAAACCAGATGAAACAGCTGGTACTTGGTACCTTCTTTTTCTCCTCTTTTTTTTGGAGGTGATGGTGGTGTACAAGAACTAAGCTATGTATCATTCACCTAATGGAAAAGAAAGCCACATTTGTGTCTTGTTCATTATAAAACACTTGTACCTGCCCATGGTATACAGTTTTTTCAAGATCTCACCATTATATTCTACTCATTCTTTCCTCTTCTTTAGGATTATGTAGTACTAAGCAAGTCTTTAAATAAGAAATAATCAGACATCTAAAAAAAAGATATGAGGGAACCACAGAAAGAGTCAATAAATATTTTATTTGAGGGAATTACAGTTTTATTACCAGAGTTCAAATTTCTACAGAATTGATATATCAAAAACATTCATTAAAATGTGCTAGCAAGATATATGCATGCCTGTGCATTCACTCCTTGCAGCAGCACTACTCTTTGCCTTATCAGGGCATGCTACAATGAAGCAAAATGCAGGGATCCCCCAAACTGCTGTCAGGCATAGGAAGACTTGACTTTCATCCAGTAGGAGTCTGAAGTACTAATGTGTACTTTCAAAACTATTTGTAGGCTTTTAACTTAAGATGTACATTTATATCTATGTACCTGTATTAGATATCTGCATATGGTCTACCTATCTGTAAAGATATCTATCACTTTCCATCAGAGGACTTGAAGGCAACCAAACTAAAATTGACTGTCAAAGAAGGTTAGTGAGAAAAAGGTTGGTAGATTCTGAATTCACTGCTGTGCATTTAGTTAGCTTTGCAAACTACAGAATTTTCTGTTTTGAGAGAGCACATCTCCTAGTCCACTCCTCCAGTGTTGGAAGTTCCAAAACCAGTATCTGTAATCTCCAGAGAATGAGACGGTTAAGACATTGAGATCAATTTCATATCTAATAAAGCCTAAACTTGATCCTAACAGTCTTTTATAACATAACACAATCTAAGAGGGTACCAGTTTGTGTGTGTTTTGAGTTCCCTCTCCTTCCCCCAAAGTTCTCCCCGCCCCTCACTTCAACAGAGAAAGGCATCGGTTTGTGCCACATCAGCTGGAGAGCAAAGTGTTCTACCTGTCTTCAAACAAATTTAGAAATCCTGTAATGTGTTTTTGTTGCCTTCTCATCTCTTCCTCTCAAGGATCAAGCTCAGTCAAAAAAACCCCCAAACAGTTCAAAATATGAATTAGAGGGGCTGCTCTCTCACAGTTCATCAAACTGATCAAGTACTGAAGATCATGTACCTGTGATTGATAATAAGATTTTAACAGGCAGGGAGATGAATAATTCATTTTCAATGTGATCTCTGGACTGGCGTCCCCTGGTTCTTCTCAAATTCACTACTTCAGAAGAATTACTCTGAAGAGATTTCACATGACACAAAGATTCCTTTGTACTTGTCAGAGAGTCAAGGTGGCCTCTCATCAACAATATGGCTTCAGGTTGATTTTCTTTCTCCTTCTCAGAGTCCATTGCCCTCCTCTGAATACTGATTAGTGCCGATATCTGCTGTATTCGTTTCTATGACTTTCAGTCTTTCCGTTTTAACCGAGTCAAACAAATTCAACGTTGTGAATACAGTGACTGGAAACTGTTTGAGGCAGGAGTATGCGAGATCTCTAAGATTAAAAGGACTGTATTCCACCCATGCATTCTTACTGCACCGTCCCTCAAAACTGGTGTGAATAGGATGAATTTCCTTCCTTCTCTGGAACATTTTGTATACGCTGCAACAGTTGACAAGAACACCCTGATATTGACTTTTATTATAAATCTCTTATCACTGCAATAGAAGTGGAAAGTGTGGTCAAAAATAATATATCATGGAAGGTAAGTTGTAGACATGAAATTAAGTACTTTAAAAAGTTAAGCTCTTGGATATCAAGACATACATCTCAAAATATGCACTTGACGCGTTTCTGTATTGTTCTTGTGTGATCACCCATTGTTTTTCTCTGTTAAAAAAATCTACTTTGGCTACTATTTCTTCTGCTCATGTTTTGAAAAGGTTATCTGATTTGACCTCATAACTTATTTTCAGAACACTAACAAGGTCTTCTAAGAGTCCAGAATTATTTGGTTTTTATTAACTGTGCAATGTTTAGTGCTCATCGCTATCAGAATGATAATATTTAGAAGAGGAGAGGCTGTATTACCTATACTTTCTATTTGGTACGAGAAACAGTGAGATTGGAGGTCAGAAAGTCAGGTGGAAAAGCAGGCTTGTTTTTAGCACACCATTACATACAAAAGCTTTCCAATATCACCATCATATGGCCCAACACAAGGAGGGAAGGAACATAGACTTTTTTTTTTTTGCCTTAGGTACTGATATAAGGGATTTGCCTAGCATATCAAAGGAAATCCACAGTAGAAAAGGTTTAACTGAGGAAGTACCCTTTTCTCCTGGAATGAGTCTATTTTTCTTTACAAGAATGTTATTAACTGGGAATGATCTTAAATTTTGGGAAAGTGGGCTCACAGAAGTTAAATGGGAAATGGCTTTATGTTTAATAGGCATTAGCAGGTCTGGCTGGGGAAGAGAGTCAGGAATCTGTTTGTACAACAGGCAGCTAATTTCATTACTGAGCTCCTGTTAGTATTGGAGAGAGCCTGCTCTGAAAAGCTAGGTACTAAAGGTGAACAAAAACTATTAAGACTTAACAGACCAAGCTTCATTGGTATTCTTATATATTAGGCATGATTTCAAGATCAGTTTTGAGTATTTAATAAGTACAAGCCCACACTAAAGCAAGACAGAACCCACATTAGCCAAACCTTTCAAGGGTAGTTTGGAGCAAATAACAGTATAAACAAGAATACCTTTACTCCCACACACGTTTCATACCTTCTAATGAAAATAGTTAAGAGACCATAAAAGCAAGTATTCCTTATGCTGTAAATCACTCTGTATAAATTGATAGCACATCTTAATACAAAGCTGAATGTTTCCAGAAGTGAAGATCAGATTCACTTTACAAGTACAAAATTAAGCATAAGTATTTTCTGAGATTTTCAATTTTCTCAACAGAAAAGAAACTTCAGTTCTGATATAGTAAAATTATTGTAAAGTTATCTAACTAATGAGAAATTCATACAAGCAATCACTTCTCTCAAATTCTAATGGTATTTAGGATTGGCAATATGATACTGCATTAAAAATATCCTTCTCTGATAGCACCCATCCATTCCTAGGTTTATATAAAGAGGAGAGAGCAAGATATATAGGGAGGGCACAGAGAAAGTGGTGGATTAATTCTTTCAAACATAATGAGACAACATAAGGGAAGTATCTGACTGAACATGTGTGGATAAATAAATATCAGGTATACAGAACTCACCTCTAGAAAGTTACGTATGGTCACAGAAAAGCATGACTATTCCAGGAATCTAGGTCTCCCCAAGGACTAACAAAAAGTGTAATTCTGCTATTTCTTGTTGTTTTCTGCACAAAATGAACGCTCCTCTCTACCCCAAACAGACAGTTCTGTAGTGGTGCCAGTGAAGTGAGAAGCAGGATCTGTAAGTTCTCTCTCAGTCAGTCTGTGTATGTGTTCTTTACCACACACTAGATTTTCCTAATTTTTTTTTTTAAAGACTAGTAAGTTGCATGAGAATTAAAACAAAAGTCCACAAAGTTTTCAAAATACCATATCTAACTATACATATAGGGTAGCAATTTAACATATGGGCATTTATTTCTCCCATAGCACTTTTTGGAAAAGTGATCAAAATAAATGGATTCAGATTTGTAATTGTCACAGAAACCTTCCACGTAACAGTACAAAATAAACCGTCCAGCATCTTCCACACATCTAAAACTAGTACATCTCTTATCTGAGTAGGAACACATATCAGCCTCTGAAATGGAATTGATTAGACAGTGTATGTTCCTCTAGTCCCTAAAGGGCTACAAGACCTATTTCCACATCAGTAAATTCAGTGGGAGCTTTCTTGCTGACACAAAAAGCTCAGACGAGGACATTAGCAGGCACACTGTAGGCTACAGTGTGACTCTAGGCACAGTTGAGAGATACAGATAGTATGTCAGCTACTTCTGTTACTATCTAAGAGATATTAATGCCAGGAGTCACTATAGTCCAGAAAGACATGTCAATCACAATTGTTCTCTCTTGTTTCCTTTTCCTGAGGGTACACTTGTTTGTTTTAGAAAGGACCCTTGGTAATTTACCATTCACTCCATCCAACCTCAAGCCAGTCTGGCCAGGAAGCAGAGCTAAGATCTCATTCGTTCTTGACTAGTTCCCAGCTGTAAAAAGTGTTTTTTGAGAGGCTTGGGCATAAGATCTATATGGCTTATGCAGAAGAGCAAGATAGGGAACCAGGGCACCTGGACTTCCCCTCCTCCCACAGGCCTATTCACAGAATAGTTGAGATGGGAAGGGGTCTCTGGAGATCATCTAGTCCAACCCCCTGCTCAAAGCAGGGTCACCTAGAGTAGGTTACACTGTGCATCCCCTTTCTAATTGAACACGCTCTTTCTCTACAACAGATGACCACGTGGCTAATAAAACACTTAAATACTGTTATCTGCATTGTACCAGTGTGAAGTAGGTAGAATCTAATGTGACAGGCACTACACAAGCATAAGACACTTAAGTCCTACTGAGGTATAATGGAAAGTCATTAAGTTTAGACCTACTTTTTCCCGCTGTGGTAAGATATGTCCTATATGATTTACAGTTTCCAAACTTGAAGTGGTAATTCTAGCCAATAAAAATTAAATACTATAATTCTTTTTCCTATTACATTAGAAAGAAAACAAAATGTAACTTGGGTGGGAAGGAAGGTGACAGAAGCAGATACATATATATGGAAATGCTAAGAATTATCAGTAAAAGCTATATAGAGAAAACCTTGTTGATATTTCAGCTAAACTTTGAAGTGGACTGAAAAGGACAAGCAAAAGAACAAGGGCTTTAGAAAAGAAAGGTGGTTTTTTTGTTATCTATGCCCTGACCAGGGAGGGATGATGAGCAGAATTAATGGAAACATCCATGAGACTCCCTTCCATGGACTTTCAAAACAGGGAACAGATCTGATCCACATCTAGGTAAATGAGGGATAAGTCAGAGGAGAGTTTCCTTCTGAGTACGCTGTGAGGAATACACCCATGCGACAGATGTCATGATGGGCAGAACACTCTTCCAGAAGAAAACAAAGCAGTCACAGGGGGAACGGAGTCACTGAAGCAAAAACTATTGGAAGATAGAATTGAGGTGGTGGTACATCAGTTTTTCCTTCCCCTTCTGTTAGAAAGAGGAAAATGCATGGAGGCTATTCTTGTAAAGAAAAAGTCTCAAAATACAACATACACAAGGTTTTGCTGTAACACTAAACAATGTTAGCAGCTTCAATTGGTTTCAGTTTTAGCTTTGAGGGGAAGAAAACCAAAAATCTACTAGAAAGAAATTTTTTTCTTTATTCCAGATGGTCTAAGAAAACAATTATTGTTCTTCCTTAAACAAATAATTAACTAAAACTTCATCAAGCACAAAAGTATTAAGACCAACTGACTGTTTCGATCTCTCCTCAGACAGTTCAGATTTAGTCTCAGATGACATAATTCTTATCGAGCCTGACTACTTTTTTTTTTTGGCAATTCCTGGAACATTAATGGCAGAAGAGAAATCATTTCATAACAAAGTAATAAGTACCTCTTGAAATGTAATATTCAGAAGAACAAAACCAAAGAGTTCACTGCTTTGTACTATAGAAACGTAAACAAGATGGACCCATGAAGAAAACAGAGACAGCTTTAACAGAACAAGACAGTTGAGATCAGTTCTCCACTGACTTGCATCTTTTGTAATCAGGGATTTTTCATTAAAATAGAGCAGAGGCTTTCTCCTCCTTTCCCCCCTCTGCATTTTGCACAGGTATAGATTACTAAAGCAGGCAAATAGCACTGGTAAATCAAGTTCAGCAGAAATCCAGACATATTTGCATCTGAATGGAATTATTACAGCTTCTCTTTGCAATCACTTTCGGTAAGAATATCATTGCTGAAGAAAAAGCACTCCATTATTGAGGTATATCAGAACTCTGCTACTTTCTCAGCGTCACTGGCATGGCGTGAATTTCAAAGTTACTTTGAGAAGTCGGTGAGAGTTCTGCTTGAATACGGCTTTTGAAATCAAACCCAGGATTCACTTTTTAGCGTTTAGTTTTTGCACCTAACAAATAGTAAGTATGAAAATAGTAACTGCACTGCTCTGAACATGTATTTTTTTCCTTTAAAGTACCTTAAAAACCACAACTCTATGAATAATGGTTCTTACCACTTTTATTCCAAGTCACCTTTTAATGCTTCCAAGGTAACTGAGGCTGTCTTATGACCTTTGCTCAATGTACTTTCCATCATTGTTAAGAGAGATTAGATGGGTAGTCACCAAGTAATCAAAGCTTTGAGAAGAGCAATATGAGTTTTAACAGCATGGGTTAGGGAAGAACATCCATCAGAATTCTCTAACATTTGTTTTCTGACAAATAAGCAATAGGATATACACTACATGCAGTTATACCATGGTAAATCAGAAAGAACAATACAAACAACAGGTAACTTTGAATTCATACAGCTAATAGCAGGTTTTCACCACATAAAATTCATTCATGTTTGTATTTTTCACAAGATAGGAAATAATATCTCCTACTGGCAAAAGTAAGCAAAAAATGTTTATGTTCAACAGTTATTCTTAAATAAACTTTTTAATATTCCCCCATACAGTTTTCATATTTTTTAATTATACATTAATAAATTGTAATTATACTCCATGAGAAGTATAGAGTTACTGTCTGATTGATCAGAGATAGAGTTAGGAAAGCCGAAGCTGTTCTGGAGTTAAATCTGGCAAGGGATTTACAAAGAGCAACAAGAAAGGATTGTACAGATACATAGACAGCAAAAGCAAGGACATGGAAAAGTCTGAGGTGCTTAATGTCTTATTTGCCTGTATCTAGTAGTAAAACCAGCCTTCAGGAATCCCAGGCCCCTGAGACTAGAGGAAAAGTCTGGAACAAGGAAGACTTGCCCTCAGTGGAGGAGGACAAGGTTAAGAAGCACTTAAACAAACAGTATGTATGTAAGTGCACGGAACCTGATGGCTTGCACTTGCAAGGGCTGAGGGAGTTGGTTCATGTCTTTGTGAGGCCACTCTCAATTACCTTTGAACAGTCATGGTGATTGGGATAGATTCCTGAAGAAAGGAAGAGAGCATATATCCCTCCTATCTTCAAGAAGGGTATGGAGGAAGATCTGAGAAACTAGAGACCAAACAGCTTCACCTGGTCCCTGGGAGGGTGATGGAGAAAATCCTTCTGGAAAGTATTTCCAAATACATGAGGGACAAGAAGGTGATCAGAATTAGTCAGCATGGATTTACAAAGGGAAAATGATGCTCAACCAACCTGATAGCCTTCTGCAATGAGGTGGCTGGCTTGATGGATGAGGGGAAAGCAGTGGATGTTGACTTTAGTAAAGCCTTTGACACAGTGTCCTGTAACATAGTCATAGAAAAGCTGACAAAGTACAGGTTAGACAACTGGACAGTGGATTGAAAATTGGCATAACACTAGGCCTAGGGGGTTATGATCAGTGGTGCAAAGTCCAGTTGGAGGCAAGTCACTACCGGTATACTCCAGGGGTCAATAGCAGGGCCAATGCTCTTTAATCTCTCAAGAAGCAGGCTCGCATGAACCTCATGAGGTTCAACAAGGCCAAGTGCAAGGACCTCCACATGGGTCAGGGCAACCCCCAGTATCAATACAGGCTGGGGGATGAAGGGATTGAGCGCAGTCCCATGGAGAAGGATGGGGATACTGGTGGATGGAAAGCTGGACATGAGCTGGCAATGTGCACTCACACCCCAGAAGGCCAAACATATCCTGGGCTGCATCACAAGAAGCGTGGCCAGCAGGTCGAGGGAGGTGGTTCTGCCCCTCTACTCTGCTCCGGTGAGACCCCACCTGGAGCACTGCACCCAGCTCTGGAGCCCTCAGCACAGGAAAGACATGGACCTGTTGGAGCATGGAGAGGAAGGCCACAAAAATGACCAGAGGGGTGGAATGCTTCTGCTATGAGGACAGGCTGAGAGAGTTGGGGTTATTCAGTCTGGGGAAGAGAAGGCTCTGGAGAGACCTTACTGCAGGTCTTCAGCACTTAAAGGGGGCATATAAGAAAGATGGGACAAACATTTCAGCAGGGCCTGTTGCAATAGGACAAGGGGTAATGGTTTTAAAGTAAAAGAGGGTAGATTCAGACTAGATATAAGGAAGCAATTTTTTACCATGAGGGTGGTGGAACACTGGAACAGGTTGCCCAGAGAAGTGGCAGATGCCCCATGCCCAGAAACCTTCAAGGTCAGGTTGGCTGGGGCTCTGAGCAACCTGATCTAGTTGAAGATGTCCCTGCTCATTGCAGGGGAGTTGGGCTAGATGACATTTAAAGGTCTTTTCCAATCCAAACTATTCTATGAACCTCTTCCTTAGTGATCTCAAGAACAGGACAGAGTGCACCCTCAGGAAGTTCACTGATGACACAAAACTGGGAGGAGTGAATGATACACCAGATGGTTGTACTGCTATTCAGAGAAGCCTGCCTCAGACCGGAGAACTGGACAGAGAGGAACCTTGTGGAGTTCAACAAGGGGAAATGGACCAGTACACAGTGGGGGCTGACCAGCTGGAGAGCAGCTTTGCATAGGACCTTGTGGTTCTGGTGGACAAGCTGACCATGAGCCATGAATGCACCCTCATGACAAGGAAGGCAAACAGTATCCCAGGATGCATTAAGATCTTTGTTAGCAGGGTGAGGGAGGTGAACCTTTCTCTCTTCTCATCATTGCTGAGGCCACATCTGGAGTGCTAGGTCCAGTTTTGGGCTCCCCAGTTCAAGACAGACATGAATTTACTGAGTGGGTCCTGCACAGGGTCACAAAAGTGATTAAGGAATTGAATTACCTTTCATGTGAGGAGAGGCTGAGAGAGCTGGGAGTGTTTAACCTAGAGAAACGGAGGCTCAGGAGGATCTAATCCATGCATATAAATAGCTGATGGGAGGGAATGAAGAGAATGGAGCCAGACTCTTCTCAGCAGTGCCCAATAACAGAACAATAGGCAATGGCCACAAATTAACACACATGAAATTCAATCGGAACACTTTTTTTTACTGTGCAGGTAGCCAAATACAGGAAGAGGCTGCCCAAAGATTGGCTGCCCAAAGGTTGCGTAATCTCAGTCTGTGGAGATACTCAAAACCTGACTGGACACAGTCCTGGGCAACCTGCTATAGCTGACCCTGCCTGAGCAGGGGCATTAGAAGAGACATTCTCCAGATGCCCCTTCCAATCTTAACCATTCTGTGTTTCTGAACAAAGACCTCATTAAAAATATTATACCGTGTGATCCTTTATGTTACATGAACAATATTTGTGGACTAAAGGGATTAGTTTGTGTGAATGTGATTTTATCCCCTTAGCAGAGTAAAGTTTCCTAAAGCATTATGTGTGGAGAAGTAATCTGAAAAACTTAGTACCAATTTGTTTTCATTCTAGGTATTTTGAAAAAGTGACATTTAATACCTCTCTTGTAACTTTTAATTATTTAATCACTTAAATATTCATTTAGAAGTTTTGTATTTGTTGCATTAATCTCTAGTTGTTAGTAAAAGAATCCTTTTTGTCAGTAGAAAAAATATCTATACGGCTCTTAAGTGTAAATTGGGTTTAAAAAAAGGAAGATGCATTTTATTAGAATTCTTCATATTTAACTTAAGTAAACTGGAAACTGCAAGAACAGAAATGTGAATGATTCTGAGGTAACTACTGGAGGTAACACATGCTCAATGCCACTGAAAAGTGAATGCAGAATGCTCAATGGGCTTCTCTACAGACCTCAGTTAATCTGTAAGACACTACTGTGGGATACATATTGAGATAAGTTCCTGAAAAGCAGTAACACTCAAAAAAGGGTTAGAGATTTTCATGTATAGTGAAAAAAAATCTATAGCTGTGAGTTAAGGTATAAACACTAATCATAATAGAAACCTCCTTGAAAGGGAACATTACCTGTAGAGGACAAAGGAGCAAGTACATCCTTGAGCAGGTAATTATATGATTTCCAGTATCAAATGGATTCCTTTTCTCTGAAACACTGTTACCAGTTACTACATCTGTCCTGAGCAAAGGTGGATCGTCCTGCACTCATACTGGCTTATTCCCCTAATTGATAGGATTCACCTGGATTTACATCTACAAGAGGGAAATAGTTTGTCTAGTGCAGAGAACAAAACTATACCTATGGAATTACTAATTTATGTAACTGAAAAGGCTTATAAGTGTCAATATAACATAGCTGTAGCAGCAGCAGCTTTTCTTCCAGTATCAGTCCTCTAAGTTATCGTGCAAACACATCATGCAGTAGTGCAAAACAAGATCTGCAAGGTCTCTGTTAACAGTAACAGTTAACACTTATGTTTACATTTTCACTTAGAGATGTCTCATCTGAAATATGAAACAGAGATCCAAAAGTTAGAAGGTTATGTATAACATTTTCACTCAAGTTTTCCTATACCAATAATGTAGAATATAAAGCATGGGTAAGTGCATATTTAACACTTATTTTTTACTTTCCCTTTTATTTCTTCAGGTAGAATCAGCCACATTAGTCAGAGCCTATCCAAACACATTTTATTAAAGGGAATCCAGCAAGCTACACCTGTTATCAGCAATATTAAAACACTTCATGGAAACTAATCAGCATGAAGTTATTGCAGGGCACTGGCTAGGACAGGCTGGTTGGTTCTGAAGAAGGGAGTCCTGCATAGAAAAAAATCTGCAATTTTCAGCTGGAAAGTATTTGGGCAATTTTTATTCACAGAACCATTCAAAAGCATTGTTTTCACTCGACAGTGGAATGAAAACTAATGCCAAGACCCTGAATGTTAACATGGACACACTTACTGTGCTCAAGCAGGCACACAAAAAAACCAAAGCCTGGAGAAGTTTGAACTCTTGCCTCCCACATCCTCTCCATCTCTAGTTCTGAAAGGGGAATAGGGGGAATTCCTTACAGGAAAACACTGACACTATTATCTCATTTGGAACAGGTTTAAAAAAAAAAAAAGCCCAAAGTTGTTAATTTAAGTTCATAAATGAAGAACAAACTAACTATAAACGTAGAAAATCAAGGATGATTACAGCTCAGTAAATGGATTTGAGTAGCTACTATAGGAATGTATGACCGGCTTTATCTAATAGCAGAGAAATGTTAATAAAATGAGATATCTTTTTTTTTTCCTTGAACTGCGCTGTAAATAAGCAGCAGCATTCCCACAGCTGAAAGAAGAATTGAGTATGAATTATTTATACTGTCTGGAATAGATTTAGATTCTTTCAGACATTCTGCAAGTTTTGCAGTCAAGATGCCATCCTTCAATAATTCAGATGTCATCAGAAAAGAATAAGAAGTCTTGTTTGGAAACATCATAGTAAACAAGTTTAAAGTGTTGAAAATATATAATTCAAGGACAAAACAAAGTTATTGTTTAGTTAGCATTTGAATTAAATTGTTTATATTATTAGGTTGACTATGAGCTACAAAACAAAGCATTTAAAAACAATGTTGTCCTGTGGAGAAGTAGGATGAACTAGAAACATTTACAATTGTAAGTGGCAGACACTGAAGGCAAATGTTATTGCTGAAAGAGAGAGAGAATAAAACCAAGGAACATGACTGAATTTATGCATATCACCATTTAGATTTTAATTCTGACCAGTTCAAGAGGTTTGTTTGACGTCAGATATTGTTTTTTAAAGCTCAGGAAGGTTAAGTATTACGTGGTGACTGTAAAGCTTGAGTATATGAAGTTATTTACAGATTTTATCCAACAAATAGTAATAATTTTTGCCAACTTTCCATTTCCAGTAATTCTTGATTTTCCCTCAACAAGTGTGGTTACAGCCAAAACTTTGAGAGAGAATTGTACCACATTTTCCTTAAGAGGAGCTTATTAAACTAGCCTAAGCATTCTCAGTCTCTAAAGATGACTCATATTATATCAGAGAAATAGTGACCTGGAACAAGATATCTCTAAACAAAGAATGTGAGAACTCATTGATGAAGCAGATAAAGATGTCCTCTCTGTCCAGTATTGCATAGGACCCTTTCCTCCAGTTTTATTTTCTAGTGTGGAAACTTTTAGTGGCTTTCTTGGTTGAATTCTGAGTCTTCTTGAATCCTTATGAAAGTTTCATTTCTTCTGCCCTGTAGCAGCTTAGCTTTAGGTCTGCCCAGAAGCCTGTTCCTCTGCCTGCACTGCTCCTGCAGCTCCCTGCTTGCTCAGTCCCTCTCTGCCTGCTTAAATCCACGCTTTGGGAGTTTCTGCCACCTGAGCACTCTCAGCTAAGGGCCTCCCCTCTAAGAAACCCAGAGTGAAACTAGGAAAAGAAGCAAAAGCAGCAGCATTCTTTCTAAAGGTACAGTTACTACATTTAAATAATAATGAAAGTAGCACAGTATTTACACAGTAGCCTGTTGAAGAAACAGGCCAGTCGCCCATTTGCCACAGACATGTCCTTTTACAATCACATTTAATGACAATCAACCTCTCTATATCTTTGCAGTCTTTATTTAAAAGCCAGCATATGTATACATCCCTCTATATAATAACGGGAATTTTGGCAAGAACCAAGCTGCACTGCTGCACAGGAATAGTCCAACCAGGCATTACTCTCCATCCTCCCTTCCAGTTAGCAGGACTGAGGCCTTTGTGACAGACACAGCCTACTAACAGATCATTGCTGAAATGATGGTCAAGATTATATTATCCCTTCACAAATGCATAGGGCATGCTTTCCTCTTCCATCCTACGTTTTTCCTCCATTTCTATTTAACCTGAATGAGATCCATGTCTCCCCCACTCTTGTACTTAATTTAGGTGGCTGATGCTGTAAAGAGTCTCTAGTCTCAGCGTAATGCAGCACTTCCAAGTGGGAGACACACAGCGGGCACATTACAGTGGCTCTTTTCACCTCTGCCTCAGGCATCATTAACAGAAGTGGACATCTGCTGGGTTCCAGAAATAGTCATTCTTAACAGCCCCTGTCTCTCCCAAGACTACAGAATGTCAAAGGGGTTTTTAGTGACTTTCAGCTGTCAGCACCAGTCACAGCAGAGCGTTTTATCCGATCAGAGACTCTTGATTTCTGTTTTGCTGTACTGGTAAGAGGTGGGAGGAGACTCCGATTCAAAACTAGCCTGCAAACAGAGCTGGTAAAACATAGCCTCCAAGCAATGAGTTCCCCCCACACACACATTCACAAATAAAGGATAGAAAATATGGTCAATTCCTCACCTAAACCAGTAGTCATGCCATTTACCTCAGCTGAGAATATGTTTCAGTAAGTCCTGAGTGCAACACCAAGCTGAATGTACAGACAAGTGGATTAAAATGCAGCATTGAAAAGCAGCCGCTACCTGGGTGAGATAGGCTTGCTTTGGGCTATCTTTTTAGTTTCACATGTGTTAACACATGGATTTAAATCTATTTTTTCTCCTGGAATAAACTAGCTTCCACTGATGTAACTATGATATGAGCAAAATCTATACAGCATGTAGGATTTTCATCGAATAGTTGTTTGTTTGGTGGTGGGGTTTTGGGGTTTTTTTTCCATTGTACTGAATAAAAGTGAATTGAAATATGGCAAAATAAATTACCACACAGTCCTCTCAGGTATATGGAGTGTTAAATGGGAACATTAACTGAATACTGACAGCTTGAGCAAATATTCATTATATGGCATCACAACAGTTTCTGTAGCACAGTAGTGGAGAGACACATGCTAATAATATCTTAAGACACTTGCAACCTCCTGCTGATGTGGAAGATTTGATCACCAGATGTAGGCAGCAGTTATTAGGAGCCTATGCCTTAAGATGGAAATCACAGTGAAGGACCTCTGCTTTTCTTCAGGAAAAATTGGGGTTAAAAGTCTGGAGAAAACAAAACAAAAACAAATATAAAGAAAGGGCACACACATAACTACTCCAAGACAGAGGAAGAAATCTTTTCACAAGTCTAGCCAGAGACAACAGTTTCTTTCAACACCAAAAGTTTCTTGAGAAAAATTGATGTAATCTAAGCAACATGTGCAGTGTTGCTGTGCTTCACTGTCTGCTCTTATGTTGATATATCCCACTCCTCTAAATGTATATACTTCAATGTAGTCAAGGACCTAAAGGCATCTTCCTGCATCAGGAAGCCATCTGGATTTTGTTTAAAATATAGAGCCCAAAAAGAGTGCACGGCACAACATTCTTTTAAGACAATCTCCTGTTTAGACTTGGCAAAAATCTGAAGTGCTTAAACCTTATCACCTCCTCTGGCTGAGGATAATTCTAGGTTGTTTCTGCTGTTATGAGTGACATGTTGAACACTATGATCTTAAAGGTTCTCCCCAACCTAAATAATTCTGTGACTCTGTGTTTATTTTGCACAAATCTTCAGCTTTCATTGCTTTAAAGCTATATTTCCCCTAAGCAGACAGATTAGGAAAAAAAAATTAAACAAAAAATGATCCAGAACTATTTTCTGGATTAGGCACCCCTCTCCAAATATAAACTTTGAAGATGAAGTATTCAGTGTTTGACACCTGTGCTTCCTCAAAAAGTGTTGGCAGACATTTTATGGCTATCTTTGCTGCTGTTATTTGTGACTTTGCTTTCATTATTTCTATGTGCACAAGATGTTTACAGAAAGGACAGAACCATGTTGATGACCCAAAAAGTGATTTGGATAATAGGTAAGTGGGTAAAAAGCTTCCAGAAGCACATTTGCTTTCACATTGGAAATGCTTCTATCCCCTGCAATAAATTAATGCTGGTTACTTCCAGGTCCAATTTCATAAAAGGATAGGCACCATTTAATCCATTTTTATTTCCCCTAAAGGATGAGCATAGGAAGGAAGTGGGGGGAAAAAGACAGACATGTAACAGAAGGTAATAACGAAGACCAAGACTGAGAACATGGGCTGTGTCAGTAATTCACTGGCTAATTAAAATATGCTAATTAAATAGAACAAGTTTTCAGGTCTTGGTATACACCCAAGTGTGTCATTTTTATGGATAAACACTGAACTTTAAGGTAAGGCCTATCAGATTTTTTGAAGCATAGTGTTTGAAGGGTTCTTCAAAATGCTAAAATGCACATTAAATAACCGAGTGTTGCAAGTGCAAACATAAGCATTTCTGTAGCTGTCACTGTAAGTACATGCCTATGTGTTGGTCAAGAATATGAATCCTTTTGTCAAAGGCCTTACTGAGGCTCTCCAGGCAGTTATTTCATTTTCACCAAAATTTGCTATGAGAAGCATTTTTGTAGTTCTTATTTTTGTTATGCTGGATATTTGCATGGGAACAAGTTCTTTTCCTTAGAAGCTTATTCTTTACCTGGAACCATAATATTTCCATTGAAAACTTAGAATGATGTCACAGAGGTAAATCAAAAGAGGATATTCTGTTTAAAAATGGTTGATGCTTATGGGGTTGTTCTAATAATGAAAGACAGCAGCTATCCCAATGATTGGTTCAGAATAGAGCTTCTCATGTACCACCAGCCTTTAAGATAAAAAAAAACAGCTTGGAAAGAGGTTCATATCCTGCCCTTACAATTTAAATATATTTTCCTTCTTTCCACATTTAATGAGCAAATCCCGCTCATAGCTTTCCTTTCCATTAATACTGTGGACCAAAAAACCACTTTCAGTTTCAGCCTATTTTAACAACCATCTAGGAAGCAATATTAATCACAACCACCTAGGAAGTAACACTAATCACAAGGAAACATGCTACTTCACTGGACATTGTTCTGGCTGCAATTAAGGACTCTATCCCATCTCTTCCTTCTAAAACACATTGTCTTCTCCCTGAAATGTTAGAAGTCTTTTCTTTGCTATGTATACACACCTTACCTACAGTGTTATCCACTGTATAGCCTCTGTAATTCCTACCCATTTATCAGGCAGTGAAGCATATCAACTCCCCTTTAACCATGTTGCGCTGCAAGTACCCTTCCCATATATGACTTCAACACCTTACTGTAAAGGGAGCACTGACTGCAACAG
The DNA here is from genome assembly GCF_030463565.1 of Pelecanus crispus. NCBI lineage: Eukaryota > Metazoa > Chordata > Aves > Pelecaniformes > Pelecanidae > Pelecanus > Pelecanus crispus. Next base: position 44,651,424 of record NC_134646.1, on the reverse strand, counting down.
CTATTGACTGTTTCTTCAAGATTAATCAAGAGAATCACCAACTAGGCAGTGAGCCAAGAGCAACATACCCATCCCTGCCATGCAAATTAGGCCAAACACTGAGACTAAACAGTAATAGTCATGAAAAATAACACAAAGCAAATCGCAGATGGCCAAGGAAACCAAAATCATATTGCCGGACGTTTGAAATGCCATTACTTTAAAACTAGCTTGTTTCATAAGCTCATGTTTATGAAAGAACCATTAGAATCAGGAGAAATTTGTTTAAACTCAGATGGTTTCATGGTGGTGGGGGGTTTTTTTGTTTGTTTTTGTTGGTGGTTGGGTTTTTTTTTGAGACTCTCCAAAGCAGCACCGAACAGTTAAAGTAGCTATGTTTAAGAAGGCTATGTTAAGAACTAGTGGATAAAGGAGAGAAACTGGTGAAAACTGTTACATCAGTAAGATTGCAATAATATATTTTTTTAGAACAAAGAAGGCTGAAAGAACCATGCATGCAACCTCCATAGTGCAAGAATTTTTGTGACTAGGTCAGCAGAAGAAAGCAAACTTCAGAATTTAAGTAGGCATTGTAGAATCACTGAGGTTTGAATTATAATCTGTACTTTTGTTCCAGAAAAGTAGCATTATGAGGTTCTAAATAGGAGTTCCATTTATGAACAAAACCTAGAGATCAAGTCATGTCCTTTTAAACTTAGTACACCACAACACTAAGCTAACAAAGGCATCTTGAAGGTAGTAAACATAACAATTTGGTAAGGATGGCAAAAATTTGGAACTAAGCTTATTTCAGAGACTACTGATTTGTTTAAATGAGAGATGTATCTTGGTATAATAATAACACCAGAGCAAAATCATATCTGTAGGATACTGAAATATGCAAATACAGCCATCTGGACACATGCAGAGCAAATAGAATCTTAGCAGGATAACCTTATGGAAAAATACATAATTTCTTCTGAAAAAGGGTATTAGTCTTTTTGGATTTTGTTTGAAGATTGTCATTCCGCCCCCCCCCCTTTTTTTTTTTTTTCACATTCTTATAACAAGCACATAGGCTGTTTAAAAAAAACTTCAAGATTTGGAAGTGAACTTCTTTTGTTCCCTGAAGCCAGTGTATTTAAAATGTAACAACTTACTTTTACAGTGAATTGATCTTAATAAACAAAATGACAATCAAACCAAAATTTTAAAGCATTGGGTACCTCTGATCCCCTTCTGCAATATAGCAACAATATATTCAGCTTGATTTCATGAATGGTAACAGTCCCTGTATCGTCTAGGTGTTTCTTTCATCTACTTTCTAATAAGAATGCAGAAGAAAAGTATGATACCTTAGCTTTATGGAGGACTATGTCCATATACGAGGGGAAAATATACTAAGCAGCTTTGTAAGACAGGGTGGTGAAAACATCATCTTAGTGTTTCATACTGTACTGCAAGTGGTGAGAGGTGGATAAGCAAGAGCTAGATGGGATCTAAGTCCCATTTCCTACACTGCATGAAAGTTTGCAGGCAGTAAGATAAATTGCTCTAGTCATAGGTCACCTTTAATGTTTATAGAGCACTTTCCTTGTGAATGATCCCAGAGTGAGTCATGAATGTTATAAACAAATTACACTAACATTACATAGTGGCTTGTACTTGCCAGAAATACCAATAAAAGGAATTCAGAATGCAAGTGATACATACTGCAGTTTCTTGGCTAAATAAGAATTTTGCTTTCATAGACTGAAAAATTACTTTGCAAAAACATAACTTGCCTAAATTTAATCATTTCCTACCATCTCAAATAGGAGTTAATATTAGTCCAAAGAAGTCCCAGGCTCCTGGCCAAGAGTCACTGTTTCTTTCCTTCCTACCCTTCGGTAGAAGATTGCTGTGTAGTTTAATCACTAGATACAAATCTTGAATTACTAGTGTTCTTTCAACGCCCTGGTTGTTCATACTGGAATTGTTGGCCGGTAACTACAAGCAAGTTGGTTTTTATGCTTTGGTTTTTCATTTGGGCTTGTTTTTTATCCCTTAGAGAGTTCTTATCCCACCATTTCATCATTCAGACTTCATCTGAAGAACTGACCAGATAAGTTGCATGAACTTCTACTATAGGACTGTCAGATGGATGCACCAGAAAATATTAATTTGATGAGGGTGAGAGGGGTGGGATAGGGTGTAAGGCATGCTTCATGAGAGAAATGTGTTTTCCTTCTACCCCCACTCTTCTGAAAATAAATCAGTTCTCCAGTCTTAGAATCATACTGTTGGGTTTTGACCACAAGCAAAGCAGCAGCTATAGTCCAGGTTCAGCGTACACTCATGTAAATTCCCACTGTCTTCTTTCACGCATGCCTAGAAACCCAACCATGAAAACAAGCCATGTTCTGAGTCATCCAATTTCCTGATGAGTAGATGGTTCAATGAGTCAGTCTGTATTTTCAAGCATAGAGCAACAAACCTGGCAAGTGATGATTCAAGCCAATGGATTTTATATTTTTATAGCCATCATACACTCAGTGCCTTTTTTCTAGCTACATCTGTTATCCTTTTCACATCCCTAGTAAAGCTCTGATCCAAGGGCCTTTACAGATCGCTTCACCATTTACAGGCACGTGTCCATGTTCATTAATGAAATTCTACATTTCCTAAAATAAAAACAGCTCCGTCAATTTCACGTTGTGACTTAGATATCATGCTCTAAGACAGATTTGTGTTATTGAGAGATTGCTGTCACAAGAAAATTCATTATTAGAAGTACTGTCAGAGAAAAAAGTTTTGAATTTAAATCATGTAACTTCCAGCACACTTCCATAGTGTAGTGTGTAATTGTACAACAGAATGGAAAATCCAAGTTTCAAGTGTTCTCCTACAATACCATTCCTGTTAGATATATAAAGGAAGCTTCCTTGCTCAACAAGGCTTTAGATTATACTAAGTAGTATTAAATGCCCTTGTCTAAAAAGGGTGAAATTAATTTTTAGCAGATTTCAGTCAATCATAGTGATTTGGGCCTATTCTTTCTTGGAGAGAAAAAAATTTAAATTAAAAACCAGGGAAGGGGGGGAAAAAAAAAAAAAGCTGTTTGTGTTGCTGCTTTTTGCTGTAAAATTACAGAACGTGCATTTCAATTTGTGTTAAATTATCCACAATTAAGTTGTGGACTAATTTTACCTCTTTCTTTATGGAAGTTTGAGTTTTCATATACTATAAGAAAAGCTTCTTGCACACCATTTCCATGTTCCTGGCCTTTCAGAGATCAGTCATATTCTGGAAACAAGATTCAGTGGTTTTATTTATTTTTCCAGCATTTCTGTTTCACAACAGCTCTCTACTGGTTCCCTTAAAATCATCAACATCAGTCTAAAAGAGCAATAAGGAATGTCAGAGATAGGGGAAGGAACCCGATACAAAACTGTCCAAGTTCGTAATTCCTCTGCCTGCAGTGTACTCTCCAGTAAGTTTTCATCCATATGAGTACAGAAATGAAACACTTTTTTCTTAAGCATGACTAAAATAGAAAGCAAAACTGGTCAGTGCACATAAAATATTTTGAATTATTAGTACCTTAACTAGTTATTTCCCTATAGAAAACCTGTCTCCTCATGAGCACAAAACAAGAACAAGCAAACAAACAACAGCAACTAAAAAAGCCTCTGTACTGTTAATGTTAGGTAATACTCAAAGACCAACCAGAAGAAACTGTTTCTTAAAGTTTCCATTGCAAATAAGTTTGTTCAACATCTGCTTTTATATTTTCATCATAATACGTCAGTGAAATCCAGGAACTAACACCTGCTATGAGGCAGACCCTTCTCCAAATGCAGCAGTGTTCTTATGATCTTAGAATTAGAGGTATGCACATCTTTTAAAAAAAAAAAAAAAAAAGCAAGCTCTAGTACTAATGTCAAACAAGTTAAAATATGTGTCACTCAAAACAGCTCCTGGTATTATAGGTATTTGACTTTCTGATTCCTCAGAATAAAACAAAAATTGGTTTTACCATTTCTCAACCAGAGTGCAAATACTTGTGGGTTTATTTTGCTAGTTAGTATCAGTCACAAAAAAGAAAGCTCTCCCAATTAAAGTAGTGAATATATCTGGAGGTTATACTTGTCTGAAATACCAATTAGATATACCACGTAACAATGCCAACAGCAACATTTTCTGATTTTAACTCTAACCGCATGCTTATCCTATGCTATTGCATATTACTTCTCCCCACAGATTCAGATGCAGAAGAGATACAGAAATTAATTTGAAAATCAATAACTGAACAAAAATATTTCTATGCCCAAGCTGAAATTAATCACTTGTACTTGTCATGAGAGCCTAAACTGATAGTATGGCCACTAAGAAAAAACAACTGAAGGACACATTACCTAGACTTACACCTCCAGCAAGAAAATAAAGCGATCCAAGGTCAACACACAGGTGGCAGATCAACATAAGGGGCAAAAGAAATCGAGGAAGGGAACAAAGCCTATTTCTGAAGAACAATTTATAGCCATCAAAAACAAAAGAAAAACATTCAAAATGGTAGCTAAATTCTGTAGTCAACAGAACTCTTAAAAGCTTCAATCATTACTTAACCAAATTGCGCTAGAAGTTTCCCAATAAGATATATTTCTGTCCTTGAAGAGAAATGCTAAACTCTAAATTTGTGATTATTTTAATGCAGACAAGAGTAATCCCTAAAACCAATACTAACTCAAGTACATGCCTTCTCTACTTCTTCAGATGCCTATGGCAACAACAAACAGCTGGCAGGCCCTATGAAAGTATTCAAAAAAACAATGCATTTTTTATGCAATGAATATAAAAACAAATATGCAAGCATTCACTAAATCAACATAAGATGATGTAGAAGCAGAGATTAAAAAAAAAAAACAACCAGTCTTTGTACAAGGCCACAAATATGTACTAAACACAACAGTATATGCTTCTTGTTTCCATTTCCTACCTTTCTTAAGCATTTTGAGGATGTAGTCCAAAATTCTCCAGAGCATTTTGCTCTGTGGTTTCTTCTCCAAACCACAAAGCCACTCCCACTAGTTTTAAGCCACTCTCTAGTTCCTGATCTATTTTTTTCTACCCTTAAAGTTTAAAAACTCTTATTGTTAAGTGTTTTAAGTGATTCATAAATGATTCAAAACTCCCTTTAAGTTATCAAAACTTTGAACTTCAAATACTTAAAAAAAAAAAAAAATTAAAAATAAACCCCCAAAAAACCCAAACACCCAGCATTTTATATTTACTGTTAGATACACAAAATAGTTCCTCAGATAGGACACACAAAGTTTAAGGAGCCTATTAATAACCTGCCAGATACAACAAATCTGTCCCTTTACCTCCTTAGGTCTTATCCCAATAAAGAGGCAGAAAAAAAACAGGAAGCCCTCCTTATTTACATAGGCACCTGAATCTAATTAGGCTTAAATACAATTACTTGAAAAAGTGCAAAACAGTTTCAGTAAGAAAAAAGACACTTTAAGCAGTGGGCAACTGAAAAATGCTGTGCAAATTCTCACGTTTTATGGATGCCGTAACACTGCTAAGGATTAGTTGACCCCTGACAGCTGAAATCCATATGTGGCTATCAGGAGTTATCAGGACAGCTGGCCAGCAGGGAGGATACTAGGCTGGTGCTAATAATCCAGAGATCAATGGATCACTCTTTTAAGACCTAGGGAATTGCTTTATAACACCACCAATCTGGCAGGTAAAGGTCCTGAAAGTTTATTTGTTTAATTCTAAGAAGGAGCCAGAAACAGCCCTATACTGACTTTTCTTAAGTATTTTAGGGTACTTCAGTAAAAATTGAATTTATTCCTAGTTGCACCAATTCTCTTTCATTGCTATCTTTCTAATAACACCAAAAAGAACAGAGACCTTGAAGCTAAATTCAGTAAAACAGGATAAGCAATGAATGTACTTTACCTCTATGAATTAGATTGCTACACTGCTTCAGGTGCTCTTCTCCAAGTGTTTCAGATCAACAGTGAGGAAATCAGATGCATTATCTGTTTAGGGTTTTTTGAATCCACTTTGCATAATGGTACTAGAACACTAGAAGACTAAAAGTAGCATCGATCATGCCCTAAATAACAGTATTCTGAGTTTCCCATATAGCTCAGTGGGGGGGGGGTTAAGGCCTTATTTCTCTACTGGCCATGTAACAGTTTTACCCTGTAAACAGCCCTGTAAATGGGCTGTTGCTGAAAAAGTCATTATCAGAAGGACTTTCTGTGGTATGACAAGCTATGATATTCACACCTTTCCTGTATGAACATGCCCATCAAATCACAAGCACAACAGAACACAAATGCATATGATGATATTAATGAATTACAGCTGCTTTAAAAAAAAAACCACATTCTTTCCTGTCTCCCTACAAGTACCTAATAGAGTAATTAAGAGCAGAGGAAAAGCCAATATGGAAATCAGTCTATGCAAGCATCTGAAAAAAAATGTTTTGGAAAGGAGAGTGAGCCAAAACAAAATAAATTTTGCAAAAAGTAAGAATTAATTTTAATCTGCAGGTTCATTCTAACAAAGGTTGGTGATTTTAAACAAGTTTCCTATGCAGGCTCTGCAAGCTGATATAGCTTATTGACTAGTTCACGAATCAGGTCACGAATATAGTCAAGGTCTGCCTCTAAAAGTGTGGTTTGATAGTGGAGCAGCGTACTATCGTACTCATGGACAGGTGACAAGTGATAGCATATGAAATAGTCAAACCTAATGGCTAAACGGGATAAAAAGCACAGTTGATATAAACTGCATACCTGAAGAGAAGCTTACCTGACAGTTATGATGTCATTCATCGCTGCATGTAGAAAAAGCAGGATCCAACAATAGCATTACACTCTTTTTTTTTTTTCTGGAAGAGTTCCCAGAAGAATTCTTCTTTTGAATGGACAAACTTTTCCAAACCGTTGTGTGGAAACCAAAATCAGATGGAATTTACTGCGGAAGTGGTTTGGTTCGAAGTATCTCTCAGGAAAAGGATGCATTTGTACAAACTAAATAGTATGACAGAGGGAATTCAATTCTTGCGGGATACAGTAAATAGTTGTTGTTTTCCAATATTGCTGGAAACGTAGCAGCATTATGTCTATTAGCTTTATAAACAATAAACTTCATCTCTCCAGGACAGGAAACAGAAAAAACATATAATGGATAATTTTTGTATTACTGTGAATAGGACATTTGTCTTAATAAAATAGAGGCATGCAAATGAGGTGTTTTGGCTCTGGTACTTATTTAGATAAAGGCTGTCCTCACCTTTGTATGCAAAAGCAATTTCCACAGCAAAATAAAATGGCCCATGGATAAACAAGATCTACGTACCCTGAGAGTAATAAAACATGCATATGATGAAAGATGGTTTTTCTTTTGCGCATGCTGACCTATTCATATAAGTACCTGTAAATCCAGTGTCATAGCTGAAAATATGTCAACCACACATTCATTATAAAGCAACAGGTAAAAACTAACTAAACCGATAATGCTATTTGCCATCTCTTTAAAAAAGAGAAAGCCAAATCTTTAAATTGCTTTAACAAAGCAAGCCAAATCTCAGGATGTTTTAAGAACAAGAGTTTTATGTTGGTCTACTTAGAAATTAATATACAGACACAGAAACTCATGCTTCTAGAGCAGTACATAACACAGAAATGATTTATTTTTTGCACATGATTTTGAGAAAGGAGGATGCAGTGAAGTGGATCTTTTTTCAGCCTGATGTACAGCTGCTTGGATTTGAAATCTTTGTAGCTTCCTGCTTGATATAAAGAGGAAAAGTGGCCTAGCTGAGGGGTTTTATTCATGCTTTTGAGGTATATAGCTATTTAGATTGCTTAAAAATCTCATATCCTTTTTTCTACTATAGATATATTAATTAGAAATGACAGTATGCCTCTCCTTAAAAGCAGGCTCATGTTAATGACCTGTTCCTCTGTTTTCTGCTTTCCTGGGGAATGGAGATTCATACAAGAGCAGTTTCTCCAGCAGTAACAGCAAAAGGCTATTTGAAACATTTTAAATGTAGCTGATGATCAAGGACAGGAAAAACTTCCACTGATAAAAGAAAAACTTGATCCGATAATGTTACTGTAATATTTACTTTGACCTTTGGTAATGTCAAATGCATAATAATCAAATCTGTAAGGATCTGATAAGGATGGTGAGAAGGCTGGTGTTCTTTCCTGATGATGTCTCTTTCTCCTGCTGGTAACTATCTCGAAACCATAATGTGACATATGAAAGTCCTGCTTTTTTTTTGCATTGTGGGCAGTATATAGATGCCTGCTCATATTTAGCCTGAGTCTAATCCATAAACATCTGAAGAGTTTAGTGACTTTAACAACCAGTAGTATCTTTACTATAAAGCGTCATGAACCCACCATCTCTCCTGTGCTTTTGGGGTGAGTTTTATTCAGGTGAGAAGGAATTGCCTTTCTCAAGATATGCCAGAAACTTCACCTTTCTCTCTCTCTCTCTCTGTCTCCTTCTCACTATATATACACATAAACCTAATCAGATTTCAAACCAGGAGAACATTTCTGACAAAACTCCAGCCTTTCAAGGAGTTCTTCCACAGAAGTCTCATTATATGATCTTCAAGTAATAAAAAGACAACCTGAAGTGAAAAACAGACCCAGAAAAGAGTTTCATTCCAGACCTTCACGCACCGTTTTGTGGGGGCAGGAGATGAGACTTGGAGAACTGGTTACATAATGCAGGTGCATTTGGAAGTATCCAGAAATAAGAGAAATGGTGAGAGACACAATGAATCTTAACATTCACAAACCTGGTAATTTTCATTGACTAATGGTGACCTTTATGAAGTAAAAAAAACCAATGTGCTAACTGGGAAGAATTAGCTTTTTGTGAAAAGGAAGGAGCAACTGCTTTTAATGGAAATTTACCCAGAAATTAAAAAAAAAAAAAAAAAAAAAAAAAAAAATCACACATGCATCCTAGCATATACTATGCAAAAAATAACCTCAGAAAACACTATCTCCTTTTCTTAGCACTCTTAAGATTCCTCAGTGGGCAATCTGTTCATGAAAACTACAGTGAAATACTCCACAGCATCGCTTGTCAGACATGCTGGCTATGTGAGAGAATAGCGAAATGACCTAATTTCAAAGAATGAAAAACAACACACATTTGAATAATACCAGTAATTTGCAGAGGCCTGGAGTTTCTCCTACTTGACCTGCACACAGATGCAAACCATAAGGTATTACCCAAAATCCAATGGACTAGCTGAAGAATATGGCTAAGCCTACACTAGCAAAACAGCCATAGACCTTTGTTTAAGAAAACAGCTGCAGTACGTGTTTATTGCAGAAAACAGCTGAAGGGCACCGAAGGAAACCATAGTGTCACTCTGACTTTTAAAGAATAGAATGCTAAAATCAAGCATAGTTGGTCTACTCAGGAAATGCAAAACCTGAGGAAAAAAAGTCCATAATCAGGGGAATAGAAAGGTTTTAGAGAAGGATTCAAAATTAAGTTCATGTGTTCACTCTGATAACATCAAGGAGTAACATTTTAGCAGAAAATATTCAGAGAATATTACATATTTAAGCTAAAAAAACAACTTCATAACAAAAATGCTAGTAGTTTAATCACAGCAAGGCCTGAGTTTCTTACTCTTTATTGCCTGTAGGTTTTCTTTTCCTGACTTCAGTTTCTGGTATCTCATAGGCTTGTACATCTCTGTTTTTCAGAATTAATAGAAGTTATATTTACTTTTAGGGCAATTGTTTATTAATTTTTCCACTGCAACGTTGTCCATTTCTCCTATGATGTATGAAGCTTTTCTTCACACTAGTGGAGTATTTCATCCAAGATACATACACTCTGTCTGCATTTGAAAACAACTCAGTGATGTTAAACACAGCAACGCTCATCTGCCCCTAAATGCTCACAGATTTTCTTGGCTTAGATTCTATGCATTTTTTTGTGGAGGCTGATTTTGAACTTTTAGTATTATTATATTATTATGCAGTATCTTTAGCGTGTTGGAAGTGTCATAGCCTTGTTCGTTGTCCATAAATTTCAATCCAGGCTAGATGATTTTCTTTGCTGAAATTCAGCTGTGTGATTTGAAAGTAACCTTAGATCAGTTCAAAGATCACGGAAATCAACAGGGAGGTTCCTGTTCATTCTAGTGAGTTTTGTTTCAGGCTGTTCACTGGCCCAAATACTCTTCATTCATCAGACCAACAAATGAGAAAAGATGCAGGAGTATTTTTAGCTACAAACAGGTTAAGCTGAAAAATCTGCTGCATTCAGCTACAGAGTTTATTGATCCCTGTAAACAGAAATGAGCTTTAGATTTAACCTTAAAGCATCAGGTGTTTCATGCAAAAATAAACAGGAACACATTTTGTTAAATCAATCTCAAAACAACCAGGTATATTTTCTTATCACTTTACTGGATGCACATAGTCAGGACCTACAGCTTCCCTGGTGAACCTCAGATTTTCTTAAAAGGCAACTTATTTTTTCAATGTTTATGTTCTAGACACAATTCCCTGTAACTCCGAGGGAGAATCCAAGCACACAAAAGATGTGAAGAATATGCTTCATAAAAATCTTACTATCATTGTTTTAGTTACTGGACTTGATTACAGTCAGCTAATTTGAAAACACCAGGAAAAATATTTGAAGATATAAATATTTTTGTTACCTAGTGCTTTTTTATGTCACCACTTTACCTATAGACCTGGCAGCAACTTGATTGATGTATTCATTTGCATATTATCCAATTCTTGGATGAGTGATGGCCTGTTTTGTTGTGTTGAAATACTATGAGAGCAATTTGTGAGAGCAATGCATTTTTGCAGTTCTAAGAAAATCTGTGTTCACCTTCATTCTCAAAAAGGGAGACAAAATTGCCACCATAAAATAATGAACTCAGTATCTACTTTCCTAAGATACTGAGAATAGTAACAGTCAGAAGTTAGGAAATTAAATGGTTAAAAGCTTTAGAGTAAAAATCTTAGGTACGCTGACCACAGGCATAATTTTAGTGTAAGCAGTTAGCAATATAGTCCCTCCTTCTACAAACCATTCCTCCACTATCCTAGAAGGACACATTCTTTATGTTCCTTTACCTTTAAAGACCAGCTTTAAATAGCAAAGTTTTTAAGACACACAACAGGAAGAGAGAAAACCATCCTTATGTTTGTATCAGTCTTTTGTCATTGGATAATCACAAATTTTAACTAGTTTCAGGTGTATAAAGATAGGTGAAAAAATGCATGCATGTGATGTTATTTTCAAGGCATGATTCATTTTCCTGAGCTGTTCATGTATGGATGTGCAGCAGTAACACTGATGTGCTTTGAGCTGTTTTCTTTTAGAAAATTAAACCCAAAAAGAGTAAAAATGGACTCAAATTATGAACTGCCCATCTGCAAAGTTTAAAAGTGTAGCTCTGTGAGACAGAAAAAGAAAGATAGCTGGGGACTACACCGGAGTCTGACCCCCATTAACGCAAAACCGAGGTGCTGTTACTATGGCAACCAGCTTTGATTGCAGGTGGAGGTAGTTGACATTTTTCCTCTCTCTGTAATCTCCCTATAGGCTACATAAGTACTCAGGAAAATACATCTTTTCTGGAGGTACAGATTTTTGTTTCAAAACACATGGAGGAATTTTATCTGTCACGCAGCACTGTTAGCCCCGACTGTCAACGCAGGAGGTACGAAACGTCCACCTGCGTGGCTGGCAGGATGCTACCTGATTTGGAGGACTTGCATTCATTTGTACCGACTGTGAATTTCAGCCAATCTCTGGTGTCACTGCAAATCAGAGGATACACACTGAATCCCTAAGCTTACATTAATTTCTTCCTGTCATGTCTTTTAAAAGCCTCCTTTCAGTATGGAATAGGCCATAATTCCTCTTTCTTCCCCCCCCACCCCCCCCCCCGCCCCAGCACTTCATGATAGGGACTCAATACCACTGAAATAGTTGATAAACACTTTCCTGCAACATACACACATGCACAGGCGCCCATCTATCTATTCTTCTTTTCTTGGACGGAGTTAAATGCCCTGTGAGTTATATTGGCATTACCATTGTGAAAATGGACTTACTGGCTTCTTAGCTAGAACAGTAAGAATGACTTGCTTTATTAGGGAAATTACTAGTATGTAATTTATGAACTTCTCTTACTTAAGTGCATTCACATCCCAGCGACCAAGCTTGGCAAATGACATAAATTTTCACAGAAAACAGAGGACCCTGCAATATAGTTATGTTTTTGAACATAGTCAGCTTTTGGTATTGAATGAAGCTGATTTTAAGTGTAAATGCTGGTTTAGCACTTATACAATACAAGGGCTAATGAAGTTCAGATTCTCTATGTTTAACATATATACATTTCCACAAAGTAGCTTCATTGCTCAGTACAAAATGTCTTTGGCATGATGCGGGCTAAAGACTGGAAAAGCAGTGTTTTAAGTTTTCATTAATAATATAACATTTCAGTTAACTAGTATGCTTTTCAGGAAGTCACAAGTAACAAAAATAACAGTTTTCCAAGGAAAAATAATCTTAACCTTAGCAATAGTAGTCATTGACAAATGAAATTTAAAATTGTCTCTGTGGACACCATTTCTTAATTTGGTGTCAAGTACAAGAGTAGGTTTTTCTTTGTTAACATTTCTATTAGCATTTAAGCATTTCAGATGCATAAGAATTCTAACTTTAAGACCTAATTCCTTTGTTCTTTAGTTGGTCCAGGATACTAGACAGCTTGATATAAAGTTGTAATTCACAGGTTTTTCTCCACTGTTTTTCATTTGGTAATTCTTCTTTTATGAGGGTCATAAAGGCAACAGTCTGTAAAATCTGTTTCAGGTTTTCTTGCTCAGTTGTACTAATCTTAGTATCTTTTTTCTTTTTATAAGATGCTGGTGTCTTTCTTTTTCAATTAGAATTCTCTGAATGATTCTTCATGATGTGGAAAGTCGTCATCTCTTCAAGGAATCTGATTCAGTTAACCTAAAGTGACCTCAATTTTGTACACAATAGAAATAATTTGTTTTCTTTACCTCTACCTTTTAACACAGTCATGCTTAGATGATCTTTTCTGGTAAGCTCAGTAAGAACTTAAAAAGAGGATTTAGGTAAAACATTATAGGAACAGAAAAGATAATTGATATTTCAATAAAAAATTAATTGCCACGTCCCACGACAATAAAGAGGTCAAATCATCCTCTTATGCTCATAGTGCACATTGTCAGAAATACACTGATGCAGAAAAAAGACCAGTAATGGTCCCATTGATCTTGCATTCATTTGCAATTGGGAGGAGGGTAAAACAAAACATTTATTAACCCTGTTCTCATCACAGCACAGTGAGCATTCCCGGAGGCATAGGAAGTGTCCAGATGTATGCTATCAGGTTTACACTATTTTGCATACGTTTATATAGTCATATGAGGTGTGAGATTGAGATGGGATGCTTCTGATTATGAATTTCTGTTGACTAAGCCAAGAATGCTCTGGAAAATTCCCTGGAAGGTTTTCCTGTATTTCCCCAGCTTTTAGACACAGTGTGATGTGTCCCTTTTTCCTGGCTGTGGTTTCTCCCACTAAAATACTTTTGTTCATTGCAGAGGATCCTTTTGGGAGTATTTCCTCACTGCTGTTGTTTTTCCTGACCCAAACTAATCCCAAACCCTTGGTAGCTTCATACCCTTGACATACTCAGATCTTTCCCATGTTTCCTCCCCACCAGCCTGACACTGTCAGCTGCTGCTGTCAGGACTTGTGATGGACATTGATATGTTTTTCTTATATAGCAACTATAGTAGTGATGGAAATCCAGTGATCTGTCTCTAATACTAATGGTCTACTTCTAATGCAATATGAATGTAAAACATCCAAGTCCCATTTCCCATAACTGGACCAGTTACCTTTTTATTTTGTGCTAATAGGAGTCCTATTTTTTATGCTTGTTTAATCTGCTTACATTACCTGGAGGAACAACTGTGTAATCAGTAATTTTTCACCCAAGAATAGAACTTCTCCTGGATGTTTTACTTAATCACATCAAATCTGCTGATGGCAGATAAAGTTTTTGTGCAAAGGGTTTTGTTAAGGTCTTTTCTACCCAATTTTGATATCTGGATAGAACTACAAGAAGTATATTAATACATTTTCCCAAAATGCTATAAGAATCTTTGCCTACAGACTTGACCTTCACCTAGATGGTCTCTGTCCATTGCTATTCTAAATTCCAGTTTGTTGTTAAATAAAAAAGAACAAAAAGATTTCTAAAATTATACTCAAATTCTTATACTAGCTTTAAAAAGGTGCTCCTATATATTATGCTGGGATTAAAAAAAACCCTCAAAACACTGAGTTCAAAAACATAGTAACTTTATTCTATACCATTATTTTATTGTTTTTAAATTACTTTTTTTTTTTTTTTTTGGTGGAAGTACTGCATTTATGTAAGTTACGTTTTGAATTAGCTCGTTAAATGTTTGGTTTTAGAACAACCATTTTCTTTTCCTTTTTCATTGTATGTAAATTAGTATGTAATGTTCCTCTAGACGTTTTTGTTCCATACCATTAGAAAGCATTTAAAGATTGCAGTATCTGTAATTGTTTCTTGCAGGGAATATTTGAGAGCACTGCCTAGTCACAGGTTATCATGAATGCATCATTGAGTGGAGTTTCATGTCCTTGCACCGACTGTTTCAATTTCCTTTTAGAATCATAAGGAACTGGCAAATATGAATCTCATGCACAAAGAAACTTGATCTGAATCATTAAGGTAACAGAAACTTGGTCTGAATCATAGCTGCTTCTGAAAATTACACTAAGCATCTGCCTATATTTTTAGTGACTAAGTGCTTTTAGGAGTTGGGCTGTGTCTAGACTGTGGCGTAAATAAAGGATGGTGTAGAAATATCTTCTTGAAAATTATTGTACATCTTTTTGCATGCACAGGTTTGTTAAGCCCAACTAAGTACTTTAAAACTCTATTATTTTGAGAGTCAGTATTCATATGCTATATGGAAAATCACACATAGTCCCTAAAGCAAATAGGAAAAATCAGGGGTCAGAGAAAGGACTCATCTCAGTAGTCAAGAAGAGCTAATTAAGAAAAAATATTTCCTTTATTCTTTTCACAGCAAATCTTATGTGTTTTGAAAAGTCATGGATTGAGCTAAATAGCACTGACCATTGAGTTAAATGGTATCAAAATTGGCACATGTCGTTCCCAGCTTGACATTCAAGACCGATTGAATCAACAGCTAATTGCCCCCTCTACCAACATTAGACCGGGAGCGCAATACTGCACTTTGTGGGTAAGAAGTTTCCCAGAGGTAAATAGCAAAGGCAGAAGGCTAACTATTGAGATTAGCAGGTGTTGATGTCAGTAACAAAGGGAACAGGCAATAGCAAGGTGATTTTGGTGCAACCACTGGAAACACTCTTTCCCGCTCATTTTTCTTCCTTCGCCTTCCCTCACTTCAACACAACTTGAAGACAGACCTTTTCACCTTAGTTTGTATTGAAAAACAGTGTGGGGTGCTGAAAAGGCAATGGCTCTCACTGCATTCCTTCATGTTTAGGGAAAAAGTATTTAGAACTTTTTTTTCTTTAAGTAAAAAAAAGTTTGAATCAAACTCAGCATTGGTTTCTCTTCCTAATTTGAATGAAGTACAAATTTGGATAACCTTCAGTTATTTTAAGTGCTATTTTAAGCCCCTACATCTGCCATAGCTAATAAACGTGTTTCAAGGAAAGAGATGTGGAATTAAACTTAGACTTTAATTACAGTGCCCCAGGAGGAAAATCTGCCTATTGCATATAGAGCATGTTAATATCATTACCAACCTAGAAGAAAGGAATTAATAGATTTCTAGATACTGAGTGTATGAATACTAGGCCATTGCTGATTTCAGCAGGAGCAGCAGTAAAGCAAGGCAGAAAATCATACTTAAAATTTCAAATTCAGAGAAGGTGAGAAAACTAGAAGAGATATATTAGACAACTTTCTTTAATCATATTGTTAAAGAACTTAAATCTGGTTATGATCACAGCATGACATGAATCAAGAATGGCTTTAATAAAGTCAGTGTTATGATATACACTGTTTTGAGTTTGTCTAAGGCAAAATTGTGTCTTAAGCATTATATCTTCTAGGGCTATGGGGGGGAAAAAAAAAATCTGTGTTTTGATTTATCATGTAGCCAGGGATGGCAGGTGCCTATCTAGTTGTAAGCATTATTGTAAGGAATATTATTCACCACTCAAGATATAGTGAGACGTTTAATTTTCTTCTGACTGATCACATTTAGAAAGCCAAGGAAGTTTAAAACTTTTTTATTTATTTATTTATACTTATTATACATTCTTCAGAACTGTCCCAGGTGTCAATACTTACACTTAAAGAATATATGTATAAAGTCACATTATAGGTAACAAGACAAAGTGAGAATATGAAATAGATTTCTATTCCCTTTCTACTAAAAGCCTAACCATTTCTTGCAAGTATCTCTGCCAGTTCAATGGAACAGTAGCATAATACACTATCAAGTGCAATCAATGGTATTTGCTGACATGAACATTTTAATTATGCATTACAGAAATGTAGTCAATTCTGGAGGATCTTTATACTTGTATCCTCAATTCATAATTATTTCAACAGTTCCATATGTCATCGCTTGATCAATTGAAGGGCACAGGAAGCCCTTATGTATACATTACAATGATACAGTACCTGTAATAAAAATGCAGCAAGCAGCAATCTTCCTCACCACTACTTGCAATATAGTTTAGCCTGTGATATTAGAACTGACGCTATGTACCTAGTGATAATGGCAGGCCTTGCCATCATTCCCTTGCAAGGACTAACCGAACATAATGACCAAGAAATAAAACTATAAGCTGTCTGGAAGTGTCAATGGACTCCAGCAAGTTTGCTGATGATACCAAACTGGGAGGTGCTGTTGACTCTCTTGAGGGACAGGAGGCCTTGGAGAGGGATCTAGATAGATTGGAGCATTAGGCTATGATCAATGGGATGAAATTTAACAAGTCAAAATGCCAGATTCTGCACCTAGGACAGAGTAATGCCAAGCACAAGCATAAATTGGGAGAGGAGTGGCTGGAGAGCAGCCCTGCAGGAAGGGATCTGGGGGTGCTGGTCGACAGCAGGCTCAATGTGTCAGCAGCGTGCCCTGGCAGCCACGAGGGCAAACCACATCCTGGGGTGCAACAAACACAGCATCACCAGCCCGTCAAAAGAGGTGAATATCCTGCTGTATTCAGCACTGGTGCAGCCTCACCTTGAACTCTGCGTGCAGTTCTGGACCCCACAATTTAAGAAGGATGTTATGGTCCTTGAATGCATCCAAAGGAGAGCAACAGAGCTGGTGAAAGGGCTGGAAGGAATGTCCTATGAGGAGCGGCTAAGGACTTTGGGTTTGTCTAGTTTGGAGAAAAGGAAGCTGAGGCGGGGGGGCCTCATTGCTCTCTATGGCTTCCTGAGGAGGGGAAGGGGAGAGGGAGGTGCTGATCTCTTCTACTTGGTATCCAGTGACAGGATGCGTGGGAATGGTTCAAAGCTGCATCAGGGAGGTTTAGGCTTGACATTAGGAAGCGTTTCTTTACTGAGAGGGTGGTCAAGCACTGAAACAGGTTTCCTAGAGAGGTGGTCCATGCCCCAAGCCTGTCAGTGTTTAAGGGGCATTTTGACAATGCCCTTAACATACTTTAACTTTAGGTCAGCCTTGAATTAGTCAAGCAGTTGGACAAGATGATCACTGTAGGCCCCTTCCAACTGAAATAGTCTGTTCTGTTCTGTTCTATTCTAAATACTTCAAAAATGCTGTGCTTGCACTGAAATAGTTTCCTCATTAGCACAGGACTTTGATTTCCACAAAGGGACCCTGCAATCAGCAATGTTTTCCACAGCCACACAGACAAAGTGTCTTTCCATCTCAACTCTGTTCAACTCCCAGTTGCCAAACTGGCATCATGTGTAGCACAACTGAGCTTTGACTACATAATTTGCAGGTCCTTCCATAGCAAACAGAAAACTTGTCATTGTCAGGCAGAACTGGCTGCATGTTTAACATTAAAAGGGATGCAGGAGAGGTAATCTGCCACTCAAATCACCTTTCACTAGGGCTGTGCAGGGCTCTGGAGCATAAACATGAGTTTGCCGGTTTGAATTTGAGTTGGCAGCAGCACAGCAAACGACAGAAAGCAGACTGACAGCAAAAGGTCAAGTGTGATGAGTAGATCTAGAAGGTGTCAGTTCAGGGGTGGTATTTAGTGTTACCATCTGTAAATGGGACCAGATGAGGTGGCCTGAGGACAATCTGTAGGAGACAGAGGAAGGAGAGTGAATCTCAGAGCTCTAATGGAAACTGAAAGTAGATAGAAGCTGAAAAGAAGTGCTCCTTTGATTAGAAGAATAGAAAGGAAGCTAGCAGGGTATACAATACTAGTCTAGATAAAAGAGAAGGGTCTGACAGATTATAGGATTTCAGTGAGAGACTAAGGTTATGAGGGCTGAGAAATATTCCCAACATTGTACCGCTATCTTCATGTATACTGACACAATTTCTTAGGGGGAAAGATTAAGTCTGCTTAGAAGAAAATTGAAAAATCATAATGGAATATAGATTTTCCAATTGATCAAATAACTTACTATTTATACAGAAAAAAAAATCCCCAAACACCTATCTTTGTGTGGCCCTTCCCCTCCTCAGTCAAGACCAACTTGAAATGGGCCAGCAGGTTGTACATCAGATCCCTGATAATGTATGACATTTTAATAGCAACATGTAGCATGTGTAACCACATAACTCATTCACAGAATTAAGGTCAACTTCACTGTCTCACACTGGAACTAGGATTATGCATTGTCTTCCCAGGTCAGTTTTGCAACAGAAAGGATACTTCCTCAAGCTTTTTCTCACTGATCAGCGGATCTTGAACTTTTTTGTCCAAATTGGGATTTTCCACAAAAGAAGTCATATTCCAGATACTATATGTGAGCCCTTTAATTAGAGTATTCTCCCAGAAGATAGAAGATGTGGGGTTGGACCCCTCTCTGAAAAAGGAGGTATTAAATTTATCTCCCCCATATTCTGGGCAAATGTGCTAACTACTTAGCTACTGTGGGAGACTAAGACCACCTTTGGGAAGGGACAAGGTGAAAGAAAGAGTTTTGAATGAAATCACCCAAGAAAGAAATCCAACTTGTGAATCCTAAGTGAAGAGTATGTATAGTCTTGAATAAGGTACACAAACCTCAGGGAAGAGAAGAATGAAAAATACATCCATGTAGTCTGTGCTTTTCATCTCCCTCTAAATGAGGCAGTAGTTTAAACGATGCAGCCCTGAACACTAATGTACAAAGCCCTTTTCAGTCCAACACAAGACATGCGGGGTTTTTTATTCTTGTATTTTAAATTACAATGTAACATCAACATAAGAATCCAATGAAACAAAACAGAACATGAATTCTGTGCTATTTTTTAAGCTGCTGCTTCAGACTGTCAACAACTACTGTGATTTCAGATAATCTATTAGCTCTAGGAGGTCTTTCTTCCTACTTTTCACCAAAAAATGTTGGACCATAACTCAGTAACAACAAAAAGGGATAGTGAAGTGTTTCTTATTTCCAGCATACACATAAATGTTTTGCTTATTTGTTCCATTAGAAACACTGATGAAAGTTAACAGTTCCAGGTGCTTTGGTACTCTGTTCTTAGCATTATTAATATGGAAAAGAGAATGAAACCACACACTGAAAGGCAAATGAAGCAGTCCACTAAGTATTGTGAGCCAGGGTTTGGGGTGGGGGAGGGCTGTCTGAAAAAAAGTATTACTTCACCCTTGTCACAGAGCTTTTACCTTCTCTCCTTTCAGTTCACTGACATCTTGATACAGAAGACCTATAGCAGGAACTTAAAATAAAATGTATGGTTATTTATTTGAATCAGCTGAAGTTTTGTCCTAAAACCAATACAGGGGAAAAAACGTATATTGCATTCAGAAGATATTTGATGGAAAGCAATGCCAAATTTAAAATCTTTTATATTTACCAGTAACAAAATAGTATATTATGTACTTAACCCAATGATTGCTGTCTGGGACAGTCATAGAAAAATATCACGACTATTATTTTTAGCTAAAGATATGTTAACAAGCATCACTTAATGAAAGGATAAAATAAAGTACAGCACTATATATAAATATCTAGTAATGACTAAGTCTTAACAGGCTTTGTTAAGCATTGAGATGCTCATAAAACTTTTAGCAAATCCCTTTGATTTGGATACCAGAATTAAACTATTCTTTTTTAAAATTAGAATTTTCCAACTTTGCCTGGAGGCCAGGGGGACAAAAGAGACATATGAAATCAAAGCCTAGCAAATTCATGTTGTTATTAAATTATGTTCTGATTTCATAATAAATAATCTCTCCATTATTCTTAAAATTTCATCCTTAACATCTTTGGCATTGTAGAAGTTATTAAAACTTTTCAAGTATAAGGAAATGTAGGGCACTGCCCTGTAGAGCTGGTTTCATTTTGCTGCAAAGCTATTTCACTTTTTACTTTTTTTTAAACTTTACCCCAGTGTCTTAGACTGTTCTGCAAGAACAAGATCCCAGAAGATATTTTCATGTTGCTCCTTGACAGTCTTTTTAACAGTCAAGTTATTCATCCTGCAACGGATTACAACTATCTTGCAGTTACTTTTCTATTTTTGTTCTTTTTTTTTCATGGTGAGACCCTAAGGAAAGGAGGAGAAGAATAAAAAATGCTAAAATAGCATGTCAATATGTCAGAAAGAGTAATATAAGGCACCAAATGTACTGGGACAACTATGGAAGAGCATTCACATGCAGTTCTAACAGAGTTTTGGGACAGAGTTCAAATACAAGCCAAGCTCCACCCCAAACCCATGTTTTCCTGGCAGAAGCAGCAACATTATATACAAAAGATGAGCTGGAGCATAAGCCATCACATCAACAGAATTAATGATCCAGACTCAGATGGAAGAAATCCAAGTTCAAATTTCATTAAGACCCAAAGTAAGGTGATAGAAGGAAACCACAGGAAATTTAATGGTACTGTTTGCATAGCAATGTGTTACTCATCATTACCAAAGGATTCAGAATGTACCTCTTGGGAAAAGTCCCTTATTGCCACAGATATAACGTAAATCTGAAGATGTTAAAAATCACCCCACCTTCCAGACCTGATTGTGAGGGATTTATTAAATTTTATTCTGGAGAAGACGACCTTAAGAGACTCTCTTATTGAAAAGGCACTATGTAGGAAAGCACATATGCAGGAAGGCAGGCACAATCTAAGAATTTGGGAGTACAGCTGCAAATACAAATCCCGCCAATAAGATTCAGAATGAGACAGTTTCAACCAAACTTCTTTTATTTACAGATCCTTATATTTCTCAAAAAAAGGATAATCAAGCTTACTTTAACTGGCAAGCTGCCACTTAAGAGCACCACAGGGAAACCAGTTGAGGGGAAAATGCCCTTCCCCAGCTAAATGCTGTTTTCTTCCTCTCATAACCATGCAAAAAGAACAAAGGTTGCTTCTGGTTTGACATTGACTGATATGTTTGCAGTTATGTATGGGGAGTAAAAGTCCTGCTTATTCTCCTTTTCTGCTCTTCTTCCATCCCCCAACATCTGTCCTTAAACTTCTTGCCACTAACTGTACAATTCTTCGCACTCTGCGATTCCTTGAAAAACAACAACAAAAATCAGCGTGAGGGAGAAAGGAATGGAACTCAATCAGCACCTAACAAATCACCTTTAAATTCCCCACCTCAGCCTGCAACTAAAGCAAAGGTCTATCTCTGTTTCTTGTCCTGTTCTCTTCCATCACATCGTGCTTCGTCGCTCCGGTGTTGTCCCTTTCACATCCTGCCTTCGTTCGGTTCCTCTCCCCAGCTTTTAGGGTGGCACAAGCTCCTGCTCCCCATTATACAGACTCCTAGTCTTCTTTCTTGAAAAAATTGCTCCAAATAGCTATTCTCCTGGAGAGTAATATGTTTTCTCTGTAACTTGACACTGACTTTCACCTGTACACACAGAAAGTTGCTGACATCTCCTGCATCTTTCTAAGACATTTTGTCTTTTAGCCTGGAAGCTTCCCACAGTAAATGCCTCTATTCGTGTTTCATTTCTTATTAATCTGCTTATACTTAAATTACGAATTATCTGGAAGTTTTTCATTCCCACATGCTACAATGTCTATAGGTAGGAGTATTTGCCAGTAAAACAAAAATGCATTTAAAAAATGGTTAGTCCTTTCAAGAACTGTTTGGAAAACAGTTAAGGGTTTTCCACTTTAAGAAAAGTTGGGTCAATGACACATCATTTTCTAACACTATTACTTTGGTAAATAATAGAAAAACATTTTTTTTTAAATAATAAGGAGAAATTTCAGAATGCAGATTGTTTTCACAATGAAGTATGTTTAATAAAGTAATTATGAAATAAGCTCAAAAATAAGAACAGTACTGAAAATATTCTAATACAAAATAAAAATGTTAAAATCCAAAAAGAAGCATTGTAAATTGTCAAAACTTTTCAAATTACTTTGAAAAAAATGTTTTAAAGCTTTCTCGTCCTGGCATAATCCAAGACAATGTCTATCATGTCTTCTCCCTTTGCAAATGGATTTATTCTCCCTTACAAAGTTACCCATGTCTTGCCATTCACTGGGGTATCACTTCTACAGGACAAAGGAGGAGAAAACAAAAAATCTTCTCTAAAACGCATCAAATCCAAACCTCAGGTTATACAGGCTGATACTGTTGAGCAGTACCTTGGGTGCCTTAGTGCTATTGCCTAAGTAGTGCTAAGGCCGCGCTGTTTGCAACTCTGGAGCCTCTCTCAGCTGCTGCAGCAGTCTCTTCCCAGTGCCTCTGTGGCAGTATTATTCCCTTGTGTTCCCATGTTGTTGTTCTTGTGCTGTTGGTCCCATGATCTTGCACCTGAGAGAAAGCTAAACACAGCGCAAAACAAGGTAGATAACAACCACTGAAATACTTTGTAAGTCTTATCCAGTAGCACATGCATACAGAAACTTAACAGATAAACAGGATGCTGCGCATGCACCTGGTTAGCGTACACCAATCAGTGCTAGCAGCCTCGTAAGCAAGAACAAGCTGTAGGCCGTTTGAACAAGTCCCAGTGTAAAGTATATAATACCAGGGAGAAAGCATGACAAAAAAATCATCATCAACACCTTCATCACTCGTCACCTTCATTGTTTCCTCCTGCTGTACTGGAGAGTGCCCCCAGAGGCTGACCACTGAGAAGAGTTTTCCCTTTCCCTTCCCTCTCTCTGCTTTGATTTAATCCTACTCTAAGACTACCTTTCACTGTTCTAACATATGCCATCAGCTACAGATCCCACTATGAAATCTTTTCTCATGTGAATCTGCCTCAATATACTTTATGCCACAATAATATCAACAAATAGATACTGTAGTCTTTATTTGGTTGGGACATTTTATTTTCAGCTATTTTTATCAGCCTAATCTGAAATAAGACAGTAATAATGGCAATGTGTCATTGCTTTACCTGTCTGCACATAAGTTGAATATAAACTCAAATATGTTCAATGTGATGTGGCTTCCAAGCAGTAGGAGGCTTCTTTTAGCTGCCCTCTGCCACCTACTAGCTGCCATGACAATCATTTTGATATGTTTCTGGTTTCATGATGATAACAGAAGAAGCTGAGCCTACCCTAAGGCACAGGCCTGCCTTTGAAGCAGCAATCCATGCTGGAGTCCATCCATCCATCCATACACACACACACACACACACTCCAGTATGTTAGTGATTGCTGGTTTGAAAGCGAGACATAATAAAATCGGTTCCCTTTTCCCTAATAGGGTCTACTTTATATAGCATTAAACTTTATTTAATGATGAATTAACTTACCAGAAATTTCAGTTTCGGGAGTGGGGTGAGGGGGGCTTTTTTTCTTTTGCTGTCTAGCATTGTCAAGTTGCAGATGTCACCGTTGTAAAATCTGTGGTACGTGCATCATGTGGCATGCCTAAAAATCTCCAGTTAACAGAAGGTATAACATTTCATAACTGCACTAATAATACAGTGAGCTTTCACTTTCTTTTGGTGCCAGATATTTTTCTAAACCATCTAAGTTAAATCCATGACATGAAAAAAATTAAGACACCAGTTAAGAAAGTAGGAAGCAGACATGACTTACCACTATATTCAGCATAGGCATGCTGATTATCATACCTTCTTTGTCTGATTTTGCTACCACTTTATAGTCTGCTACTGATACCTTGATATGCTCCAGCTTTCATAAACATCCCCAGACCTTTACTCCACCTTTTGGGTGTAATATTGCTAGACTCTTATGACCTTAGCAGCTGTTTACTAATTTTTTATTCTTATTGTATCAGAGTGAGAGAGGAACACATATGTAAGTCAGGCTTACAGTCACTTCCTTTTAAAACAAACAAAAAAAAAAAAAATAGAGAGAAGATGTATGTGTTTGACAAGAAAGCCAATGCAGTAATACTTTATGTTTTTCCATTTCCATTCATTATTCCAATTTAGCTAGATCAGAATTAAAGTGTCGCTTTTTTAAGTGCCAAAATAACAAAAGAGGATTCAAATCTTACCATAAAATGTTCATGAACAATGGTACTCTCTTTACATTTCCTTGAATTTATCTTCTTACTTTGCTTTTACATTAGTCTTACTACTTTTGCACCTCACCCTCCCTTCCTTTAGATTGTAAAACCATTTAAAGATTTTTGTAATGTGTTGTATAGATTTCTGAAGAAAGTCTGATGTGAGTTTTGATGCCATCTACTTGTTAGGATGAGAAATGCATTAAACAATAAAGTATGAGTAGACAAAGGACAGGAAAAATATAAAAAAGGATAATGTAGAGAGTTTCCAGGAAAGCATGGGGGTCTGAAAATGGCAGTGGCCTTTTTATAAGAGGAAGTCACTATTTCCATCATTGCCTTAATTTCAAACGTTTGCATCTGTTTCAAGTTTGTCATTTCTCAAGGACTTTGTTTATATATATGTAAGTAGTAAAGAAATTGTATTCCTGCATCAAAATGTCATGAGCTAGGAACAAACATTCAAATATTTGCTGACTTACTCATTGCAATTTCAGTCTCTGCTACTGCTTGTTATCCAGTCCACATTTCCAGTATTCTTCATTATTCATTGATCAATTCACTGAATTGTGCAACAGTTCACACACAAACTAATCTTGCATTTAAATTACAAAACAGAAAGAAATCTGCCTGGTAGCTGAATAACTAGCATTCATAAAACATTTGTGATCCACAGGCATTTTCAGAGACTTCACATTGATGACTGACACTGTGCAAGTAACAACAAATACAAACCAAGAATGCAGGATGAGTGAATGACAGGTTTATTTTGCCATAATTTGGCTTGCTCCATGTTGAAGTTTTCCATATAGGCAAATTCTGAGCAGGCAGAAGCCTAAACACTGATAGCAAATATATATTGTTCATTTCAAACACCTATTTTGATGATTGTTTTCATCTTTATGGCCATTTAATTTCTTATACATCTACTCCAAAAAGTCATACTAACTTTTAAATTTTGTAAATATTGAAAATTTAAGCACAAACCAGATATAAATACCAAACACGTTACTAAACCCGCCTAACAAGGAAGTGACTCCAGAGACAAGCAACAGCTTCTCCTGAGCCAGAACTTTCTTTGCTTTTTCTTTCCAAATGATAAGGGTTTTAACATCTCTTAGAATTTAAACTAACACTTTCTTTGTATAAAACCTATGCTCACATTTACTACTCCTGCTAATACTACCAAAACCAATACTGAATCAACCTAGTATGTACTTATTTTTGAGTTCTCAAAAAATGGTTATATATGCAGACCTTATACCAGAGTGCCAATAAAGATAGAAACAAATAGATATATGAAAAATTAAAAAAGTTATATTCTTTCAACTTTTGTTTCTCTTACCAAACTCTTTTTTTTGTCATAAGCACACAATTGTGAATTAAATATGGCCTCTAAAGCCGTAAGAGCTTCCATGCCTCTTTTCTGGCAAAACCCCAAATTTTGTCATCTAAGTGAAAGATCCCTTTAACTATTGTAGTTTTTGGATCTGTTCCTGTGCATTTGAATGGCCTGGTCTTTGTCTGGAAAAATACAGCCTCTGAATTTCAGGGAAAAATTATTTGATTTCAATGCAGCAGTGAAGCTAAACAGGCAGCAGTGTCACTAGGTATGAGGAATGCCCTTTTTCATTAGGAAGAAATGTAGTAGAAAAGTTGAGCCACCATAAAAATCAGATATAAAATACATTAAAGAATGCCACCTAATTTTTGTTATGTTAAGGTTTGTGATTTTATGTACTGCTTACTCATTATTCCTAGTATGTTTTTAAGTACATCAGACTAACTCAATCAGGAATGGTTCCAGCTTACTGCTAAGACATCCATAAAAATTCATTAAGAAATAAATCGGTATATCTATGTGTAACATCTTCAAGATTCATTAGGATGATTAAATGTTAAAAATACAAAGACAACTATTAAAGTGAAAAGTGTAGCATTAGTCCATATCTCTACAGTCTGAGGAAAATTTTAATAGTCAGATACTGACTAATAAAAAGTGTTTCCCCACCATTTACTCCCATGCTTGCTAAAACATACATGACCGGCTGTCCTGGTTTCGACTGGGATAGAGTTAATTTTATTCCTAGTAGCTGGCATAGTGCTGTGTTTTGGATTTAGGAGGAGAAGAATGCTGATAACACACTGATGTTTTTAGTTGTTGCTAAGTAGTGCTTATGCTAGTCAAGGACTTCTCAGCTTCCTATGCTCTGCCAGGTGCACAAGAAACTGGGAGGGGGCACAGCCAGGACAGCTGACCCAAACTGGCCAAAGGGCTATTCCATACCATATGACATCATGCTCAGTATAGAAACTGGGGGGGGGGGGTTGGCCAGGGAGCAGCGATTGCTGCTTGGGGACTGGGTGGGCATTGGTCAGCAGGTGGTGAGCAATTGCATTGCGTATCACTTGCTTTGTATATTCTTTTATCATTATTATTACTTTCTTTTCCTCTGCTGTCCTATTAAACTTCCTTTATCTCAACCCATGGGTTTTACTTTTTTTTTTTCCCCCTATTCTCTCCCTCATCCCACTGTGGGGGGGAGGGTGAGCGAGTGGCTGTGTGGTGCTTAGTTGCCAACTGGGGTTAAACCATGACACCAGCAAAGGCTGACACTCCTTGTTTTTAACAGTACTCAAAATCCTAAAATTAAGCCTCAAGGGTATTCTGAACAAAATAAAACTCTTAGGCCAGTATCATAGTTTAACCCCAGCTGGCAACTAAGCACCACACATCCACTTGTTCACCTTCCCCTGGTGGGAATGGGGAGAGAATCGGAAAGGTAAAAGTGAGAAAACTCGTGGGTTGAGATAAAGACAGTTTTATAGGTAAAGCAAAAGTCACGCATGCAAGCAAAGCAAAACAAGGAATTCATTCACTGCTTGCCATCGGCAGGCAGGTGTTCAGCCATCTCCAGGAAAACAGGGCTCCATCACATATAGCAGTTACTTGGGAAAACAAAAGCCATCACTCCAAACATTCCCCCTTCTCCTTCTTCCCCTAGCTTTATGTGCTGAGCATGACATCATATGGTCAGGAATATCCCTGTGGTCAGTTGGGGTCAGCTGTCCCGGCTGTGCCCCCTCCCAACTTCTTGTGCACCCCCAGCCTACTCGCTGGTGGGGTGGGGTGAGAAGCAGAAAAGGTCTTCACTCTGTGTAAGCACTGCTCAACAATAACTAAAACATCTCTGTATTTTCAGCACAAATACAAAACATAGCCTCATACTAGCTACTGTGAAGAAAACTAACCCTATCCCAGCTAAAACCAGCACAGCCAGGAACAAATTTTACCTCTGTGTTGGTAAAAGAGGTCACCAGCCACTATTTAGGTATTACTACTATGCACAACTCTAATGGACAGGCGATCCTGTGAGAGGTCCAACACCCTTTTCAGGAAAATCTGGTTAGTTTAACTTCAAAATGCTTTCATCAGGATTTAATTAATTTGCTTCTAATTGATCTGATATGATCCTCTCCTTCAAAGGACCTTAGGAACAGTAACCTCGGGCATGTAGAACCACTCTATACTCTTAAGAGGTTTTCTAGGCCTTAAGATGTTAGATAGTGTAGGACTGAACTAAGAACAGGTAGATGTGTTTTATTCAACAGGACTAATGGAGCTCTAAGCAACATGGGCCCAATTTTGACAGTCGTTATGCTAAGCTGGGCTAACAAGAACAACCTACTCTGTAAAAAGTACTGGAAATAAAATATATCAGAGCATTACACAAGCCGTGATTATTTAATAACAGTATTAGAAAAACTAGCTTAACTGCAGATAGGTGTTTCTGCTCATTACACAAAGAAGTTAGTTTAAATAGGTGAAAAAATAATAAAACAGGAACTTCAGACCATGACGATGTTTCTCCTGTACTGTACATATGTTCACACGGAAGTACCTGTTTGCAGATACACTGGAACATCTCTAAAATGTACATAGTTGAGAAAGATTTTTTTCTCAAAGATTAGCCAATTGTTAGTGATTTGTAAAGTATTTTTTAAAAGGCAGAAAGGTAGCCATACAAAAACCCAGTCATTTCCAAACAGAGTATCAGTCTACCAATTAAGAAAGTCACTTTCTGAAGCTTCCATTATAAATGAGGGGGTTGGTTTGTTTTTTGCTTTTGTAAGATTTAAATGTGTCGGTGCCAAAGAGCACATAAACATTACATGGATGCTATTTAACACAATGAGCAGCTTTGCTCTTTATAAGTATGGGTGCTGCTTCCCTTTCTCTCCAGCATTTGTCCTGAAGATTTTATTCAGTTAAAAGCTCATATCAAAACATTATCAGGTTCATCAGATGTTGAAATGTGAGGGATCAAAGAGGAGAATGTGACCAGATCTTCAACTCTTTAAAAAAACCCCACACCCTAAGACAATCAAAAACTTCTATCTCAGAAAACCTCATGTGCTTTTTGTTATGAGTAAGGAATGAATGCCTGGCAGGTGCATGGCACACACCATATATTTACAGCTTCTCTTCAGTCTGTGATGTACAGTAGGTAATTAGTAATTCCAGGCCAAATCTTTAGAGATTTTAAGCATCTGCTAATTAGCCCAAGAGCAGTTAACAGCAGTAGGCACTATAAAGTCTCAGCACATCCATAAAACATTGAATGAAAAGCCAGTACTGCAGTTTATCATTTTATTTTAGTGTGCCATTTTGTAGTTTAGTATTTTCTTGCTTATTCTTGTGCTTTTTGGTGATTATTTTATGTACAATTTTATTTTTATTCTAACTCTTCAACCAAATATTCCATCATTTCAAAAAACTCACATCCATGGAAAAAGGAGACGAAAGTAATAATATGAAACATGATCAGGATGCTACAGGCAGATACCCATCAACTCCATCGTCTTTATCTACATACAAGTTCTCAGATACTTCATTACTAAAAGCTATACATGATAACTTTGGAGGATTTTCTACTACAGATAATACTTGAGGAGAACATTCCTAAAAAGGAGTACCTAAGCAAATAAATAAGGAACATTTTAGTCACACATCAGACCTCAGCCCACATACTGAAATTAATGACTGGTATGGCCATCTGATAGCTTTTGCAAAGCCCTTTCTATACCTAAACTTAAGATCCTCTCAGAAACACCATTCTACCTATCACTTGTAGGAAATATGTTGATTATGAAGTGTTTATATAATTTTACCTAATTTTATTTGCATTTCCCTAATATTTCTTATTGTTTGTTTTATTGATAACTCTTCAAAGAGGAACAACCTTTAAGCATTTGATAAAATTCTATTCACATAGGAATTTTGCAGAAAATGTCATGTAATAAGATCAGTCCATTTTTAAAAGTCTAATTAAAGACATCAGAAAGAAATGACCTGAGGGTAGGAAGAGCAGTTAATGGATGTTTCTTGTCAGAAGTTGTGAAATGTGTTTTACCAAAGGGATTAAACATATCCATTGAATCCATCATGTCATATAAACATTCATTATTTGCCAGTTTAACCTATGAGAAGGAGAAATATTTCCCCATTTCTCGTAGTTATGAAGCTGCTACTCCCATGGTGACACACTATTCGGAGCCCCTTTAAATTAGGAGAGGCCATTTTTAAGTATCCCTAAAGCCCATAGGTTAGCATCCTCTTTGCTCACCTCCAGCCTTCCCAGGAAATCTCTCGGGCTTCCTTATTACCCTAGCAAAGAAAATGGGATGAAGAGCCCTTCTTGGTGGTGAGGTGTTGTAGTCACCTGCTGCACATGCCTGCCATGCTATGCCAGCAGCCTGGAGGATGACTTGGTCCTCTGACCAAGGAAGGTACTAAACCACTTGGTATTCATGACTTGTCTTATCATGAGCACTTCAAATAGAGGGCAACATATAAAAAGGTGGGTTTGCTATTGTCACGTTTCAAACAAAAAGAACTACTCAAGGGTTGCTTCAAAAAAAGACCTCAGGTCTGTACATGCTAAACGCAGAGACCTCCTCACTTAAAGTCCTGAGCCATTTGCTTACACTCAGGAGTAAGTTTTGGTTAATATATAAATAATTGTATTGTCATACTGGCAGCTGCTCTTCATCTGTCAGGGTTTTGGGTTCATCATGAGGTGCTTTCCTCTGCTTGCACACAGCATAGGTTTCCTGGCTGGGTTCTGGGTTGAGCTTTAGGAGACAGAGCCCTGAGCGCTTCCCATCCTAACATTGTTGCTATCAGCACCCGTTTCCTCATTTGATTCCAAGAGCAGCTAGTGGTTGCCTATCTCAACAAGACTGCACTCAGAAGTGGCAGGATGGTGAGTTCCTCAGAAAATAGCTTGGCGGAATGAAGCAGGAGGACCCATAAAGGACCTCATGGGGCTCCTGGCTTCTCCTGCTGTGAGCAGTGAGATATGAGAATGGTGGAAGCCAAGCTCATGTACCCATTGTGGGGTGGCAAAACAGCACTGAGCACTGTGTGCTTCATGACTCTTGAGGCTGTCAAGACAATTCTGGATAAATATGATCTCATTTAAAGCTAAAGCAGAAATGAAAATTCCACAAAATGGAAACACTAAAGTGATAATAATTCAAGTATTTAAATAATAATCTGAGTCTCTTGAGGAAACTTCATGTTTAATTTTATGTATGATGTGGAGACTAAGTTTATTACTAGGTATCTATTAATCTTTCTGCGAGATTTGTTAATATTTTTGCAATACCCAGTGGACAATGATAAATCATTGCAATTAAGATTGGGCTAAATTAATCTTGTGGCTTCATTTTAAGTCTGTTCTATCTCACTTGGTTTTGATGATCAGCCTTTAAATTTGGGGTGATGGCAGCGAATAGGTAATGTCACAGCACTGCTAGAAATCCTGTATAATTACATATTGCTTTTAATGTCATTTGCAATGTGTGAATTCACTATATTTCATTTCTCTTGCCTGCTCTTTATGGAGTCAGCCTCTCTTGCTGGCTAATTCATCCCAAAAGCTACCTGCAGGCATAGCAGAGACTCCTGAAACTTCAGGACACTGATTTACATCTGATCTCTAGGAATCACCAGCATCCAAGGAATGCTAACCAACAGCCAGTAATTCAGAGCTGATCATCCATACTGGCCACGGTGTCACTCCTGAATATGTTTCTAGTCTCTTCCCAGGACTGGATTCATGCAGTCATGTCCCCTCCTAGAGTTCAAATCAACACTGAGGCTGTGCAGCCAGTAGCAATGCTAACTTCAGTCTACAGCTGCTTAAAGGGTATCGTAGCGGTGTTACCTGCCCAAAGACCTGAATACAAATCTTTTAATCAGCACCTTGTGTATGAAATGTGCATTCTCTTAGTTTTTAGACTCTGCTGGTGCTTCTCTCCGGCATGTGCGTATTATAATCTGATCTATGCGTCCACCATCAAAGGTGTCACTGACACTTCAGAGACTGTCTCAGAATTTCATGAAAGTCTGCTTATCTGTTTACACTTTGATTGTTTTTTGATGGACTACAGAAAGCCATTAATAGTTTATCAGCCATGATCTATCTGTTTACCAGCTCCCTCTAATAGTTTGACAAGTATAAGTATTAGGCATTGTCTTTTTCAAGCCTATGCTGTACTGTTTCTTTAGTTAAAATGCCTGTTTCTTATTTGCTTGTAGGCTATTAAAAAAAACCTACAATGAAGGCAAGCCTGGTTTTGTTTTGCTTGTTGTTCTAACACATATGTAAAAGCTCTTCAGGTTTGCAAAAGTTGGCATTGGCACGTCATCTCCTGACAGAGCTCTCAAGACAGCTTGCTTTACCTGAGAATAAAAATAAAAAACCAGCCTCTGCCTATTTCCTTATTTTGCATCTCTTTTTCCTATTTATTTATTTTTGTATTGCATCTTCTTAATAATTCCAAGCAGTAGATATGTATCAGCAAAGAATATATATCATCGGGAATTACAAGCAAATATTCCCAAGCAACATTACAGTTGAAAAATAGTCCAAGATAAGAATAATATATTACATATCTGGAACACATTATTTGTGATCCATTTTCTTTGCAATACACCATGCTTTGTTCATGTACAATAACACCTGCTGGTTGATATATAACACTCCCAAGCTAGAAACAATTTTACAACCCAAATAGTATTAAGCTTAACATAAAAATAAAAAAAAAAAAATCAAGCAAATCAGTCTTGCTCAAGGTCCATTACCACCAAATCCTTCCTGTCTTGATGGTTAGAAACAAAACACTCTCCCCAAATCTCTCCTCAGTGAGCTCTTTAGTGAACTTTCAATACATATGGGGTCAAAATCTTGCACACCTATTTCTGATGTTCTGATGTGGATGTTACACATCTACACAACAATAAGACCAATAAAGGAGTTTTAGGAAAGGTTGGCAACATAAATCCTGAAAAAGCAAGCCTGGGCATAAAATGACATGAAAAGGTGGGTTTTTTTTCAGATTCGGAAGTGTTTCAGATTCTTTTCAGGTAGCCCATTAACAATTTTCAAAAGGGTGTATGACTAAACTCACACGCAAAATCAAAGTCCAGCATGCACATTAACATCAGCAGGCAGCTGAGAAACGA
This sequence comes from Pelecanus crispus, assembly GCF_030463565.1. Taxonomy (NCBI): domain Eukaryota; kingdom Metazoa; phylum Chordata; class Aves; order Pelecaniformes; family Pelecanidae; genus Pelecanus; species Pelecanus crispus. The sequence goes on along the minus strand of NC_134646.1, from coordinate 44,618,178 downwards.
GTGGTGTGGATAGGCGAAATTGATGAGCAATTGTACATATGTTATAGCCTTTTGAAGATATAATATGATAAATGAGTAATAATATGCTAAATAATACATGGGCCAGTGTATGGCTTAGTCATTTTGTAGTTTCTGGTGTATGTGTGTTTATGTTTGTGTATACATAAGCATATTTGCTGCTATTTTAGTTTCACTCATACAGGCAATAGCATCTTGAGAGCTTCTTAGTAGTGGGTTAAGTGCTTTTGTCTTCCTAAATGTCATGATTTGATATTTAATAAATGCCAAGAAATCTCACCAGATGTCAAGTGTGCTGTTGGCTGACTTTGCACTGGCTCTTTAACACATAACCCTTATTCTGTGGTAACTTTATCCTTGTCTAACCACCACATCATCTATTTCTGATAAATTAAGAGAATAGTTGTAAAAAGTCAGAAAGGAGTGACATGTCTATACCACTCCAGTACTAAGCAATGGGTTAGTAACTTAGTAACCTTACTGAAAAATGGTCTGACTGAAAAAGCTTAAACTCTTGACTAAATCAGCTGGCTACTTAAAGACAAACTATCCTAAGATGGAGTTCTTATAAAATTCTAGGGCTAACTTCTCAGTAACATGCCTTAAATCTAAATCAAATTTCTGCACCAAACCTACACTGAAGCATAGGGCCTAAAGAACTAAACTTTGTCCATTAGTAGACTTCCTATTTGAACAAAAATGCAGTAGGAGATCAACCTGATCTTGATCAAAAGAACAACTGAGTGTCAATACAGGCAATTTTATGGGAATGCCCAATTTAAGTGAGTAGAATTTGATTTTCATTTCATTTCCATTAACTGGAAGCTTTGGTCTTGCCTAGAACACTGAAATACCAGAGACCAGTCAGATTACTCACAGAAAGGCTATTAGTATTTACAGTTTTGAAGAACCTCTTTCTGATTCTCTAGGTTAGTGGATCATACCAGCAAAAGCCTGCAAAATAGGTAATTTGGCTTGCAGCTATCTGTGCAACCACAACAAATATTAATATTTAGAGCTCATCAATTCGTGTGGTTATATCACTGTTATAAACATTTTTAAGAGTTGACCAGAGTTCATTTTTTTCAAAATCAGGAAACAATTGTGTAAATTTGTTTATTTATTTATTGCTCCTCCCAACAATAATGAAAAAGCAAGTCTAGTAAATATTAGATAATTGTTTAGCATACCATAGGCTTTGATTTGGTTTGTTCTGTTAGGAATCTAAAAGAAGTACAAAGCCTAAGAAATGAGAAAGAGATTGATTAACCAGTCTGCTTTATTTATTATTGAGCAAGAAGCCATTTTCATTTGCATCTTAGTTAGAAAAAGGGATGTATTTGCTTAGAGTACTCCGAGGAAATCTCAGCTCATTCAAGTCAATTACATTTATATTTGTTTAAATTATATGAGCATTAAAAATGCTGCTTTACTTGCCAGTTTTGTAAAATAACATGTAACAGATGCTTCAGAACCGACTGTTCTGTTTATTTGAAAGAAATAAGTATATTTTTATTTCATGTATTTACAAGAATGCACAAACACAGGACGTATATTCTGTGACTGTTTCCTCATACATTTCTCAAGTTGCCTAGGTTACATCTGGGCTGCTAGGATTGGTTTGTTTTGTTTTTTTTTTTCCTCTCCTTTTAATTGCTACTTTTGTTACAGCAGGGAGAAGATTCCTGATAACCAGTCTTGGGCTGGAACTTGCAGTGAAAAGGGTTTGTATTTTTCTATGTCTTCTCTGAGGATTTTCTCACCAAATATGCTCTTGCATTGAAGTTCATATTCAGAGTTTGGTGGGGCAGTTTCCATTTATAACCACTTACATGTGTCAGATATTAATACTGGCCAAATACTGGAGATAGAATCACTTAAAAAACAGATGGGAGTTTCCACATTTAGAATCTTTGCCAGCAATTATGATTTGTATTTTTCTATCTAATATCATTAGGACAACTCTTCCTTCCTTGGCTATGGTTCCTTTCTTCAAGGGAAATTTATTAGCATACATTAATCTCTTACATCTCTTCCGCATAGCTTAGCTGTAGCTGTATCTCCTCATTTATATTTATTACCTGCTTCTTTATATGAGGTGAAGTATTGTGTTCATGGTGTCCCCTCCTAGAATACTAATTGCTTCCTACATTTTAGGCACTTATGCTTTTCAGTATCTAACTTAAAATAACTGAGAAGACAGGGGGTTTTGTTTGCTTGCTGCTTCATCATTTACAGGAGAATGCTCTGTGTTGAGCTGAGGCAAAAGAGTAAGATCATTCACACTCCAAGGTGACTCTTCCTTCCATGGAGGCAGAAAACAAGCCAGAAGAGGAAAAGACCTAGAAAATCTTCTCCTGGGGTCTGTGGACATTGATTAACCTAATGCCAGAGAATCATAATTTATGATAATCTGAGTGCAAACAGAAGGTGATCTATGGATGTCATGCTATTATTGTTGTTATTCTTCATTATTAATGAGAATGACATTAACCTCTCCTATCAGCAGGGTTAAATCTTACCACCTATACACATATACCACTGCAAGTTGTAATAACTTTTCTCTTATTCCCACTTCAGATAGGCATTTCTCATTAAATTTTAAATTCTGTTTCATTCTACCAGTGAAATTAACATTTATATAGTTGACCCACACTTTTGATACATTTTAAAACTACACAGCCAATGAATAACAAATCTAGAAACATTATTTTATGCCACTGTAAAATTTAACCAACCAAACGGAAGTTAGTTTCAAATGAGTGTTCCTTTCTTTACTTTGCTTAAAGAAACATTGCACTGCTTTCTTTCTAGCCCCCCTAGTGAAAGTAATTAATTTGGAAGTATATCCTCCAATAGGGGCTATTTGATCTAGGAGACCTTGTTCCACGATTAATAATTCCATGCGGGAATTTTTTTTTTCCCCAACAGACTCCTATCATGCAGAATAAAGAGCACTTTTTAAAGTGCATCCAGGCTGGTTACTGTCATGGTTTAGCCCCAGCCAGCAACTAAGCACCACGCAGCTGCTCGCTCACTCCCCCTACCCCGATGGGATGGGGGAGAGAATCGGAGGAGTAAGAGTGAGAAACACTCCTGGGTTGAGATAAGAACAGTTTAATAATTGAAATAAAGTAAAATAGCAATGATGATAATAACAATATAATAATGATAATAACAATAATAATAGACCAAGCAGGTGGTGCACAATGCAATTGCTCGCCACCCGCCGACCGATACCCAGACAGTTCCCGAGCAGTGATAGCCGCTCCCTGGCCAACCCCCCCCAGTTTCTATACTGAGCATGACGTCATATGGTATGGAACAGCCCTTTGGTCAGTTTGGGTCAACTATTCTGGCTGTGCCCCCCTCCCAGTTTCTTGTGCGCCTGGCAGAGCATGGGAAGCTGAAAAGTCCTTGACTGGCAGAAGCAGTACTTAGCAACAACTAAAAACATCAGTGTGTTATCAACATTCTTCTCCTACTAAATCCAAAGCACAGCACTGTGCCTGCTACTAGGAAGAAAATTAACTCTATCCCAGCCAAAACCAGGACAGTTACTTACATATGGTATAGAAAGAGAGTAGAAGTGACTTCAAAGTAAACCCTTTCTCAACTTTCCTAGGTTTGGATGACTAGGGAGAAGAGATGGCATATCACTACTAGATTACAAGGAAAGATATACTAGATGCCTGTCTAATGACTTTGTACTGGTATATACTGATTCACTGTGAGTATTTTAATTGCATGAGTTGACAAAATTTGAAATTATGAGGAATAATAGCAGAAGCTGCTTTTCAAAATGTGTCTGCAACCCTTGCACTTCCTCCCATGGGGTTTTCTTTCTAATCGCTCTGCAGACTCTGCCCATGCTGGTCATAGTAATTTACTCTTCATTGCTCAGCACTACATGCAGCCTTTAATACATTTGGGTGTTAATTCTGCTCCACAGAGTGTACCTGGACCCAAGGTCTCTTACATGGGCGGAGTGAGAAGAGGAGTTCGCTCCCACACAGAACAACTTGAACTACGAGAGGAATAAGGAAGTTCCATGCAATTTTTTCCTTGCATCAGAACCTTCCTGGTGTTTTCCATAGAGAGGATCTATGTGAATCAGTACCTCCTTTTCACTCTCCCTTTGTATCAGATAATCATCTTTTCAAGGTCAAAAGTGGTGTCAGATTCCCTGAGGAAGTTTCCATTCCTCCTTTGGGAGAAGTACTGCAACAGCATGAGCTGATGTAGCTTTGTGCCTACTGGTGCTGCGACAAGAATGGGCTCAGTGGTGATGGGATGGATGCAGAACGGATGTTACCAAAAGCAGCAGGCTGTCATGACACGGCAGCCAGAGATGCCTTTCCTGCTATGCTGATGGTAGGCTGACAACGAATGAATGATATGGACACAAGCTGTCAAGAGGGGTGCACATAGACAGGGTACTCATTAAATAAAGTAATGGTGATACTGATAGCACCCTGCAGTGAGTCATCATACAGATAAATGACCAGATATGGGGGCTGACAGATGGTGAATGATGCTCATATAATTGAAAAGTACATTTGAAGCCTGCTGAGAATGCTCCAGCAGCAATTTTATGATTTCATTCAGTTTTGAGGAGCAATGAATGATTGGGGTTTTTCATAAATTTCACTTTTGCATTTTTCACATGAATATTATAGATGTCACTGTGTGTAATTCACAGTTGTTGCTTCTTTCTAAAATAATTTTCATATTCTGTAAAAGGAACTATCAATTGCATTTTTTGGAAATTTCATCACTACATTCTGCAAAAGTATAAATCTTTACAATGATCATAGTTCTAAACATAACATCAAAATAAATTAAAACAAATCTAAATTAATGCTGCAGTTCTCAAAAGATAATTCATTGTGTTTCCCCCAAACATTCTGTCAACTATGTAAAAAATAAAGCCAGAAGAGCCAGAGCATTTACTAATCAACAACAAGAGAAATTATACTATCCATTTTGCTTAGGGCAGTTGAACAAATCAATATCACTTTATCAAAGATGCTTGGATCTAACTGCCTTCTGGATTAAATGTATTATAAATATTAAAATGCTTGGTTAAATAAACTCTTAAAATTATACTTCAGCTTTTTCCCCAAGAAATTATTTATGCAATTACAGTATGCAAGTAAAAATGAGCATTACAGAATCAGAAGGGATTTGATGTGAACAAAGAAATAGAAAATCATTCAGAATATTCGAGGGTGATGGAGCACTTTTAAAGAAACTATCAATTTGTTTTCAATATATAAGCAGAGAAAGAGAACCTAGCATTCAGCTTGTAATGGAAGACTTACACAAGGCTAATGCAGTGACCAGGGTCAGAACAACTTACTGAGAGCTGTTTTTACTTGGGTAGTTTGCACTTTTTGGTAGCGATCAAGTCTTATTTATTCTTGGATCTTCAGTCTGTGCAGACCTGATCTATCCACCAGGAGTCCTTCCATTGCTCTACATGAGTTCTGGAACTACTGTGTTTATTCCCTTTCTCATTCAGCAGGAAAAAATGTCCCCAGAATAGCTCAGAACTGGTGCTCTTCCTCTTCCCAATTCATTCATTTACACAATTGTTTTTCTCATGAATAGCTTAGCATGCTCAAAACCTATGGGTGTTTTTTGTAATATGGGTTTAGAAAACATCTGACTAACAGGTAAATAAAAAGTTTCAAGTTTTAGATAACTTTCATACACTCTTTTTACTTTTGAGCATATCTGTCCATCTTTGTCTAGTAAGAGGTAGATTTTGCTGTCTCCAGGATTTACTTAGTTACTGTACCTGCTTGTGAATTTCCAGATAACATTGCATAAATCTTACAGGCCAGACATCACTAAGGATGGAGTAACTACAGTATCAGAAACACCACTTTAAATTGTGTGTTTTTCCAAAACCACTGAGTTGGGAGTATAGTCAACTGAAGGTCAGGCCCTGGCAAAGGAGGTCAGGACTTTCCTCCTTGTGAGAAAATGAGAAAGCAGAAATAAAAAAAACCAAATTAAATTTAAAAAAAAACCAACAAAAAAACCCACCCCATGGTTTAAACAGTATAATACAGCAGAAAAGCACATTTAAAAATCATTGGTGATTTTTATGGTGATATTTTGATCAGACTGAGTGGAGTGCAGTGATAAATAAGAATAGAAACCCAAACACAAAAAGCTTTCTTTATATAGGGCAGATTGTGCTTCCAGCAGATATCTGAAGGGGATATCTGGTTTATAATCAGAGTTCTATACCTTGTCAAGCAGTAAAATATGATTCAATTGAATTATATATTTGGAACCTGAGTAAAAAATGAATGATGAGCAGATGTATTAGCAGGCATCTGGTACAAGAAATAAACGTCCACGTGTGTAGCCATTCAGAGAGTATTCACACATTTCTGTACATGCATCTGAGAAGCAAAGTAGATGGAAATGCATAGGGATACAGTTGTGCTAATGAGAAACCTATTCATCATCAGATAAGCAAGTGCACCAAAGGAGTTATGTGAAATAGGGTTATTGATATTTGAGGTGTCTGCTTACTTGCTTCAGTCACATCATGCCAATTTCTTCTCTGTGATGGGATGACGACTGTTTTAGGAATGAGAAAAAAAATTAAAGAACAGCAAATGTCAGACAGGACAATGTATTCTCTACAGATTTCGGGTGAGTAATGATTTATGGTTGATAATTCAGGAACATACAGCAATTAACAAATATTTTGTGATTTGCCAATATCTGTCCAAATTGTCATAAATATCCGTATAAATTCTACCGAACCACTCTCAATGTTTCATTTCTGGATCACAGTAAAAAGAAAGTGAGTTTGGTGAGTTTATGGATTATTTCCTACTACTCTATCAGCTGTGCTTGGGAAGAAGAGCAAATGAAGAAAAGCAATGCAATACATCATAATGCAAATAACAAATGCACCTTACTAGTGGATGACAAATGCAGATAAATGTAGACTAATGAGTTTGGATCAAAAAAAAAGAGACAGCGTATAGCCGCTAAATGGAAAATGAACATCAGGGCATTGAGCTGAAAAGAGTTTTGGAAACTATTATAGACAAATCCTTAAAGTCTGTCACCCATTAGGTAGCTAAAGTGAGAAATATAAATGAGATACTGGGATGAAGCTAAAAGTGCACAATATAAATCAAAATATAAACTTATTTAAGTTAATGAGGCTTCATTCACAACACTAAATACACTAATTACCACTAAGAGACAGGATCCCAAATCAATCCCTAGTCAGGACAGCCTTTAAAGATAAGGGACAACAATTGGGTTTCTGAATCTGTACTTAGGTCAAAGGCCAAGAGACAATATCAAAAGTGATGAGCACTTGGCAGCTTCCATTCAAGTAACCCTAGATGCCGAACCCTATACTCTGTACCGACAGCGCATGCAAACATATTATGTTCCCCAATCTTTCCAGGTAGAGATCCAGACTTCATGGTGAAGTAGTTCAGTACAGATTTGGAGTAACCAACATGGCTACACTTTGCATGAAATTACAGCAGTGTTCTAAAGGTGACTGTGGGCAAGAAAAACTGTTCACATATTACTGTTATGCAACAACCATAAAGCAACATTGCATATCACCTCAAATTGGTCTTCAACATAACTGTCCATCAGTGTTCTATGCAAGTCGTTTTACATATGTATTTGTGTGTATATATATGTATGCATACACACAGTATGTGCTATACTATATAAAAAATATATGCATATACTATATTGTATAAAAAATTGGCGAGTTTAGAATAATGATTTTGCTGAAAGCTGTTCCTTTTTTCAATGTATATATTCACCAAATTGTTATATATACTCAACAAATCATTTTCATAACAGGACTGTTTGTGAGCATAAACTAACTACTTTTGTCATGTAACTGGCCTTTGATACATTTTTTACTCTAATGTTTTAATATCTCAAAATTTCTTAACAAAATTAGTAACAAGTGAAGAAAATACTAGGATTTTGTTATTAAAAACTAAAAAGTGAATGTTCTTTTCTCACTCAATAAGCTCTTACATTACAAAGCTGTCAAACCTTCCATAAATATTAGTAGTAAGGAAGAGAAATCAAAGTACTGTAAAGAGTGTCTTCCTCCTTAAGTACCTCACAAAACCAAGCCAAACCTTTCTCCCTAGCCTGGAGGTCAGAGCACTTACAGGACAGACAGTGAGGACTTTCAGCCAGAAAATTGCTGAACCTCAACTAACAAGCAACGGTAGCCATTAGTCTCACAAATATAACTTCATCCAAGACCAGTTCAAAGAGACATTTCTCCAGTTGAACTAATCCCTGGTCTCTGCATTGTTTTTTTCCCAAAGCAACTGTTGTGGTTTCGTTGTGACTGCCACATCAGTGCCCACCACTGGGGTTGGAGTAGCCACTGTGCCTGCTGTTTTGTCATCAGATCCAGAGACCTTCTTTTCCCCTTGAGGGTACTCAATAGTGTTGAACAGGGCTCGATTGCATGGGCCAGGCCCCACCATGTTGCAGTGATTTGTGTCTCCCTAGAATTGCCAGGGTGACAGCATACCTTTTCCAAATACGCTACCAATTTTTCAGGATTCTGCACTTGTTCAGGGATGAAGTTCCAAAACACTGGAGGTGTCTACTATCCTAGGCATTTGCTCATGCTATCCCACACACCCTGCCACAACTCTCCAGCCTTTGGGCAGGTCTCTGGATGATATTCTTAAATTGCATGTTAACCTTAGACAAAACTGAAACAATATTCCCAAAAAATACCAATAGATGTATCTTAACTACCCAAGGATGTTCAAGATACTGAAAATTTATTGTAATGAAGGAGGAAACATCATAGAAGAAGGTAGCAAAGGTGCCATTCTGTATTCCTTCCATAAAAAACCTCTCAGAAGTAGTACTATAATTGCTAATTGTCTCTATGAGGTGGTACCCAAAGTACAGTAATGGCTTCAGTACAAAACCCAAATACCAGATAAAGCTCAAGGTCAGTGTTTTAATAACAAATCTCCCAGGCAAAACATCACTAATCACTGCAGAGCACAGCAAACTGCAAAACCCAACACCAACCTTTAACACGCACAGCAAAAAAATGAGCATAGTGCAGATCAGAAACAAATATTGAGAACAGATGAATCAATATCATGACCCACAACTGTTAAAAGATATAAACTCCTTAATAAACTCTGGTTAATCTGTTGTTATCTCAAACCCTTTGAGCCCCATGTTGGGTGCAGAAAAGGACTGTCACAGTTTAACCCTAGCCAGCAACAGAGCACCACACAGCTGCTCGCTCACCCTCTCCCCGCCAGTGGGATGGAGGAGAGAATCAGAAGAATAAAAGTGAGAAAACTCATGGGTTGAGATAAGAAAAATTTAATAATTGAAATAAAATAAAATTATGATTATAATAATGATGATGATAAAAAATTGTAATGAAAAGGAAAACAATGAGAAAAAGGAACAAAACCCAGGGAAAATAAGTGATGCAATCACACCCGCTGACTGATGCCCAGCCAGTCTCCAAGGAGCAACTGCTGCCCGCTGGCCAACTCCCTCCAGTTTTTATACTGAGCATGACGTCATAAGGTATGGAATAGCCCTTTGGTCGGTTTGGGTCAGCTGTCCTGGCTGTGCCCCCTCCCAGCTTCTTGTGCACCTGGCAGAGCATGGGAAGCTGAAAAGTCCTTGACTAGCATAAGCAGTACTCAGCAACAACTAAAACATCACTGTGTTATCAGCATTATTCTCATCCTAAATCCAAAACACAGCACTATGCCTGCTAGTAGGAAGAAAACTAACTCTATCCCAGCCGAAACCAAGACAGCAACTCACTCCAAAATTCCCAAGTCCAACACGTATCTTACATTCTCCTTTCCACAGCATTCTCTTCAAAGAGAGAGGGATGCATTCACCAAGCTGCCTCTAGCTCTCACTTTTGAACTCTGTATTCTACTTCCATCAGTCACCTCACTTACCTTCTTTGAATCTCTTACCTGAGAAGATACAGTCTTCAATTAACCACCTTGCTTTCTGCCAGCAGGCTGGGTATGTGAAATCATCTGCTTGGAGAAGATCTGCAGCTTTTTCAACTAAACAATACTTCTGAGCTCACTGAACTTCCATGTTGATTAATATACTTGACTAATGTTTTGCTTAATCCCCCAAATGAACTAATTTTGTTTAGAGTAGCCAGATTCCATATCTTTCATTTTGTATGGTCATGATAGAAATGTTAATTTCTTCTTACACATGAAAAAAAGTTTTAAGTCCTTGTTCAGGCACTGGTGGCTTCCAGCACACAATGGTTCCATTTAAGCAGGAGGTATGTAACACGGATGCTATTCAGAAGGCTAGTGAGAGGGAGCAGGATATTGTCTAGAGCAAAATTACTATGTTGAAAACCAAGATAGATTATAATATTTCTGTGTCATCATAAAAGTTTGCCAAATTGATAGAACGCCATTTACATCTGCATATAGTCAATGTAAAAGTTGTGTGTGTGTGTATATATAGAGATGCATATTCCGAATTACCAGATAAGATCCTCTAACATAGAATCAGCTTCAATTCCCATGCATCTATATATGTCACAGTATATTAATCACTAAGATTGAAAAGAGCTATCATATCTCTAATGGGACATCTGGCATAATAGCCAGGCAGGCATATTTTTATTCAGTCACTGAGGCCTCAGCAAATTACATCTGAAGCTTTGGATTTTGAAAGGACTTTTGTTTAAATGCAGCCCTTTTTGGTAATGATTATATGTTAAAGCATAATAAAGGAGTGTCTTTATAGTTCCAATAGGGAAGTGAAGTACACTATGCGGAAACATTAAAAGTGTTCATCTCTAAATGTCACTCAACTACAAAGTTGGACAATTGCACAAGCTAGCCCAAACAGCAATGTAGGGAGGAATACAAAATCCTCATATTGGACAGATTTTGAAAGGCAGCTGGGGACCACACAACCACATCGCAACTATTGTCTGACTCACCACATAGTAACTGGAGAGCTCTGTGGGACAGTAAAAAAAATTTTAAAATACAATGTATTTGTTCAAACAATGATGAGTTCAGAAAAGCATGGATGGTAGGCTGCTCCTCCAAAATGTACACATCTTTACAAATCCACAGTCACTTGGAGAAAAAGGTAAACTTTAGAAGGACATTTGCAGAAAATATTTGTGTAGTTACTTATTGTGTATACTTAACTGACCAAGCAAAATTCTCTATACACATCCTTAGCTTTACACTTGAATGAACCATTGATTGAATTCTATTGACTTTACTCGTATAGATGAAGTTAAGAATACACAGATATGCTTTCCTGTATTCTTTATTCAAGTCCTCTTCCTTATCATAAGCCTCTGTAACTGCCATTTTTTAAATTGGATTAAAAACAGGCAACTAATGTGGCAAAGCAACAGCCTCATCAATATAGCTGCCATTATTATCAATGGAGAAATTATTTCTCCCATTTTTCATACAAACATCTCCTTGAGTAGCAATATTCCATGCTCATGCATTATTGAGATTTAATGTGAGTTCTGCTATTGATTTCAGCAGGGGAAGACCCATGGTGAGAAAGGAAAACAAAAAGGAGTGTTCTGTAGGTACTGGACCAAATTTCATCTGAAATCAATGAGGTTATATGTGGTATAAATCCAATACAGAGTTTAGACCGTATACTTTCAAGTAATTAGAAGCACCCAGACTTGCATGGTATCAGTCTTCTATTGATTTTGTCATTGCCTTACGACATGTGTTTTAATAGCAATTATATTTGCTGGCAACATTTTTTTTCTCTCTCAGCATCTAAATTGTTGCTTCTTGATTAGTCAACAGGAAAAATCAATACTCTATACATTGCACTTCCGAGCTTTAATTCAATTACCATCTGTGAACTAATCAAACATTGATCTAGCTGTGTCAGTAAGTAGAAGGCAATTTTTTTTTTATACCACTATCTTTCCTTGTCATTAAAGGTTACATTTTAGTTCATTCACCACAAGTCTAAATCTTTACTGTAGTTAAAAAAAAAAACTCCTTTCAATTTTAATTTCATTTAAATTAGAAATTCATAAGACCTTTTACATCTTTTTGCCTGTTTTCTGCCATTCATGCCCTGCTAGTGCAGGAGTATTTCCTACACAAAAGTCAAAAATGCTTTTTCCAGCATGACTTTAATAGACTGAAACAAGAAAGAACAATTCCTCTTTTCTTGTTGTCAGAAATTACCTCTCATCATTCCAATTCTATTGGCATAGACTTCCTCCTCATTTAATAGCTGTTCTGTCCATCCAATTAAGGCAAAGTGTTCTAGGGTTTTTTTAATGAATAAATCCCTAATAAGATTTTTTTTTTTCTCTTCCATGAGCTTCCCTGTCACTGAGTATAGCAATTGTGATTACTACATATCTGTTTCTAAATGTCAGATAGTTTTGTCTTAAAAACAGCTACTCGCAGTTTTGAGAAAAGGTGGGTTAAGCTCTTATTTACTGGCTCTGTGAAAACAATTACCACACGGTAACTCCTCTATTTTTATTAGATTTGCCCACCCCCTAGGGCTATCATGGTTGAAACAAGTGAAACAATCATAATGATCAACATTATCACTATTACTATTATATTAAAAAGAGAATATTTAAACAAAATAGACAACAAAAAACAAAATTGTCAGGTTCTTTCACACCTTGGACTAAAACACTTTTAAAAACACAGGAGTGCCTGCCCGCAGGGTAGGAGTGGGCGACCCGACTATCTTGCCTCCCACATAAATGATCACTAAAGATAGCTAAAGCAAGAAATAAACAGGTTAACATCTTTATGTTGGTTAATTCTGCCTTATAAGATATTCAGGGTATCCACTCTGCATAACAGGACGAGGGGCTGTAACCTATAAATAATGCCTAAAAATACAAAGACAATAGTTAAGTCAGTTACCTAGAAAAAGCACATAAGGTGTTGCCTTTGAACAGGCATATCATTGAGCAGCAAGAGTCCTGAATCTGAATTAAATTGCCCTGTTCCTTTCTCTTCACCAAATGTTAGCTTATGCCTCCTCTCTGAGCACACGTGATCGCTGAACAACGTGGTGTTTCACAGGAATTGGTTTCTGTATTATACTACAGCTTCAGAAACCCATATCAGCTTTACCTAGAGGCTTTAAAACTAGTCTTTTGGTCTGATTTAAACTTTTTTCCTCAAAATTCCAGGTACCTTTTAAAGAATAGCTGTATTTTTTTTCTTTTACTCATTTCATTTTCTGTGTAAGATTTTACATTTTATTTGTGTTTAATAAGTGCTTATTTTTCTTTTATTTCAAGAAAAAAACCCATTGGATTCTTACACTAATCCTCTCAACTTCTGAAACACTGTTAGCATCCTCTGGAAAGAGTCCTCTGGGTTTCCTGTGTTTGGAAGGAATTTGCTTAAGCATTGCCAGGTAATTACTTTCTCCAGTTGGTATCAATATTCTTATACTAATAACCAGTTGTATTATCAAATTACCTCAATATATTTTTCATAAATCATGTAATCTACAAGAGTATAAGAAATTATTACATGAAGGTTATGTAAAGATACACAGCATTTACAACACATCTTAAAAGGCTCTTGTCATCTTAGCCATAAAGAATAACCAAGGTTTATTATAGTGAGAGGAAATATGAGTCAAATAAAAGCCAATCAACGGGTTTACTACGTTCTTTTATTGAAAATACTTTTCTGTGAATCGGAGGTCTTTACTTGTAAAAGGAATCAAAGCAAGTTCTTCTCGTAACAGCATTTACAACCCTAATTAGGATCTCGATACCATTATATTTGCTTGTTACTCGGTAGAATACCCGTACATTGTTCTGCACTAAGGAAATTTCAAAATCAACCTCAACCTCAGTTTATCAGCTACAAATAGCCTCCAGTATTCCAATTCAAATACTCCCAACATGGTCCAACAGTTTCTGAGGAGACACTCTTTATTGGATGGCTTCTGAGTTTCTGTGTATTTGTAACTTGCAATTACAGAATAATCCCAGTAATCAATATGTATTCTTCAACAGAACATAAAATAACTTGAGAATTAAAGTGGCAAGTAAATTCTGAAAATCTGCATTTTGGAGTCTGCACAAAGTCTGGTGCTTTATGATCTTGAATTATACCTTCTCTGACATTGCTTTAGCCATACACTGGGACTCCAGAAACCCACTGGCATTCTCTAAACTGGCAAACTACTGCAATAACAGCTGAAACACAAAAATCTACAATAGTGTATCTAAATATAACTTCCAGATAGTAAGGCTACACAAGTCCATGTTTCTTTTAAACATTAAAAAGACTCAGAGAAGATTTCAATGACCTAATTCCACAATAAATACTAGCCATTTTATTAAAAATCTATTTTCATATTCCAAAATAGATCTCTGCTTGAAATTCTGAATATTTAAAAAAAAAAAATTGAAATTCCCGTACCTTTCTGGGTCACTTTGTTCAGTGCTTCACCACTCTCATCATGAAAAATATTTTTCTTAGGCAAAAGTACAAATTTTTCTTGCTGCATTTTGTGACTGTGATCTCTATTTCTGTACTGCCCTGAAAAGCCTGGTCCCGGATCTTCCTTAGCTCCTAAGTAGTGGAAGACAGCAATTAACTGTCCTTTTAGACTCTTTTTTTCCGGACTGAACAAACCCCGTCTAGAACCAAGTAGCCCAAAACTGAACCCAATATGCCAGGTGCAACCTAAAGAAAATCAAGGAGAAGGGAATTTTCACATCACCTGACCTGCTGGTTACTGTCTAGCCAATACAGTGCAGCTGAGGTTGGCATTCCTCCACCCCAAGGGAACATTGCTGACTCAATTTTGAGATGTTATTCTGGTTTACACCTTCATCCCCCCAAAACTCTGGCTGAAGTAGTGTGTAGGATAAAGGGAGAAGAAGAGAGCACTTACACAGGTGGAGTTACTAAGCTCAAAGGTTAGTGCATGCTTAAATGCTGCTTTGAATGGGACTGGATTTAAACATTGGTATACATGTCTTCCTGAGCAGGTATCCCCAAGCATTAATAGTCAAGGAGGGTTCAATTAAATATAACTTAACTGACCCTTTGTTCAAAAGAACTGAGCATGTTTCCAGTTGTTATACTGGAAAAAAGTTTGGTGAACATTTTTTCCAGGTTCAGGTAGGTGATACAATTCAATACATGGTTTCTACACCCAGGTCTGTCTGACTAGCTATGTGATTGGAGTAGAGCGGCACTGCCACTAACCAGAGCTGAATCCTGCATTTGCTGCTCAGGAAAATCCCATTAGAGTCGGTGGTGCAGAATGAAGCCCAGCATGATCATTTCACTACACAGCTTTTTATATATATTTCAAAGCAATTCCTGTAGAATTTGCAGTCAGGGGATATAGCACTCTGTGTTAGATTTCTCAGTTAGGATTTGCTTTCGATTCTCATTTGTTTTATATTTCTGTGGAATCAGCAAAAATTACTCAAATCAACATTATGTAAGTCATTTTATGACTTTTCCAGAGCATACAATGGTGCACTTCTATTTTTTTTGCTAACGTGATCAATTACTCCAGCCCCTGTTGACTCCTGGGTAACGTTGTCTTTAGTCCTTGGGCTTTAAATTTTAATACCCAATGCTGACCTCTGTGCTTAGTCGGTTCTTCATAAAGCACATTTTGTGGAATAAATTCACAGACTACCTTTCGTCCGAGATACAAATAATGAGATTGTTCCTGTTGTAATTTTTGTAATAGTGCAGCACACTCACCTCCTGCCAGGCAGCTTATACAAATTACTACAAACATAACTGTAAATGTTATTTTAACACTTGTTTTGGACTCCAGCATAGAACTATATTACATATTTTATTAGCTCATTTACCACCTACTAAGTTTATTATTAGCTAATTCATTGAGCATGATATGTGTTAGGTAGGTTTGGCTACCACTTTAAAGTCACTCTTATCTAAATTTGGTTAGTGTTTTTGTGAATCCACAGAAGTTAGTTCATCTGTGATTTTATAAATGAAAAATATACCTCAGAGATGTAGGAAAGCATAAAATCAAAGGGTCGGATCTGTCTCTGTCCATCTCACACACACTACCTTATTATAAAAGTAATTGATTTCTCATTGCCATTGTTCAATAGCTCTGATTCACAGCCCATTAAGGTTAATGGAAGCAAAAGACCCATGGGTGAAACCTGAACTTCATTTAAGTCCTTGTTAACACACACATTGATTCTATGGGACTGGGATTTTGCAAATGTCAAAGCAGCAGAATTGAATCCAGACAAATCCCTTTGGTCTCGAATTTTGGTGGGACACATGATCTGAAATTCCCAAGTTCTGTTGAAAATCCTTACCATAAAGGAAACATCAACTAAGACTTTTAATAGCCTAGTGCTACTGAGCATTAATTGTAAAGCCTTGTGTTTGTGTAAGCCTGCTTCGGTTCCGGTTGTCAGCAATAACCAAGTCATGCATTCTACCATTTAATACACAGATATTTTAGGGACTGTCATCTCTGATAGCTGGTTCTGTCTTAATAAAGCCTGAGCCTGCACTATTAAAGAGCATCACGTATTTTTATGTCACGTAAAAAGAATTTGTAGGGGGTTTTTTTTTGCTATATCTTAAAGTAAGTTTTTATAAATCCATATATCTTTTCTCATAGTATCTGAGAATGTGTTTTTAATAGCAGCTGTGGACTCTTTGAAGGGTAGCACTGTGATCCACAAACACTAAACAGGCTTAAGAAATCCCCTGAGGATCTTAACATTATTAAGCATGAGCAGCAAATAGACTTGGTGACTGGTCTGAGAATGGAAAATGAGGAGCATTAGTTAGGGTAGGAAAGAACAAAACAAAACAAAAGTATCAGAGAAAGGCTGCAACAACCACCATCAAGCAGAAGCATTCTGCAGTTTTACCATAAGAGGTGAAGACACTGCCGTGCCATAAGGGGGAGTCAGCTTAATGAATGGCACGAGGTCAAAAATAACAGAAAATAAATAAATATAAGTAAAAGTTCAAATAAAATGATAGCAACACACTGAGGAACCAAACTGTGACAAAGTCCCACAGTAGCTGTCAAGAAGGGAATTTGTTCATAAAATGGGAAGAGAAGCTGGAGATGTGGCAAATAAAAAGCGGTAACAACAAAAAACAAAAAAAAAAAAAGAGGAATCATGCCTCTGAATGCATGAAGTGCTTTTTATTGTAGGCAGAAACTAAGGAATGAAGAAGTAAAAGAATGGGAATCACATTTAGATCAGGGCCAGAAGGGAAGAAATGTGCAAAGAGACAAAGCTTGTAGGAAATACAAGAATGGACTGAAAGGAGCAAGGAGCAGAACCCACCAATATCCTCCTCATGGTTTAGAAAGAGGTAAATCCTTTTATGGCCTGTGTGATTACACTACCAGGTGCTAACATCCTGACTCACTTCTGAAAATAAATGCAATTTCTGTCATTGCCTATCATACCCATGTTGCTGTGCATTAGGATATTACAAAGTGAGAATTAGAGGCAGACATACAATATTTTTATCTGCTGGCTTAACTCTTAATCTTAACTCTTATATTTCTCACTGAGGAGGGTATATCTTGGGCTACTGGAGGTCAGTGGCACTCCAGCTAAACACCATTACAAAACCATCCGCACAACATGGTGGCAGAAATGCCATTCTTGCTAGATTTATACATATGTAGACAAAGCTGTAAAAGTGAAAGAAAAAAGCCCAGTGTTGATAAAGCTGTGAAAGTATAATATCTGGTTTGCGTTCCCAGTTTTTTTATATCTCTGCTTGCAAAAGGACCCCAGAGCTTTGAAGCAGATCTGCCTAGGTATTTTCCTGGTAGAGAGCAAATGGTTTTTAAAATAACACTGTAGGTATAATAATAATAATAATTAAAAAATTATTTATAACAAACCTTTTGCCCACTTCTTGCAGATAAGGCCTTGCCTTGGTGTCAGGATACTCAATGCCAAAACCCCTCCTGATCTCTAGGAAGTGTCTTTGTCAGTGTGGTGCCCAAAGGGCGATCTATACCCTGCTCCCAGCAGCATCCCAGCCTCGCTAGCTCCCAGCTCCTACCCGTGATCACTCGCTCTCCTGCTTGCCACAAACTCCAGCTACTAAACTTCCCTTCACAGGCATGCTCAGCTGCTCTCCCCCTGCCGGGAGGTCCCACCTAACCAAATCACTTTTTTTTTTTTTTTTTTTTTTTTTTTTTTGAGTAATGAGATACAAAAAACAAAACTGAGAAAAGCAAAGAAATCCTGTCTATCATTCTGGCTCTCACTAGCATGTCTGAGCACATCCCATCTGGAGGACTGAAACTAAGCTTAGGAACTTCAGATAAACCCCTGCGTGACACAGCAGCATCCTTTTCTCTTTCAAGCACAGAGAATTAATAGTTCTTTAGCATTTTCACCTCTCCTATGAGTTTAGCCAAGGACTGGCAGAAAGCAGAGGTGCTGTGGAGATTACTTTAATAACAATCTTAAGCAATATTTCAGGAAAATAAGGAAAACAGGGAAACAATATTCAAGGAGATAATTTAACCCTAGAGCACACCCACCTATACACAAATGGTGGCCAGCTGTAGTCAGTGGAATAAAATCTGCTTCCAAACCTGTTTTGTAATGTGGTTGACAGCCTTCAGCTTCTCAGAATGATGCTGCTGTCGTGGCTATCCTGCATTTTAGGATTTTAACAAGTCAATATTACAGAGGGAGACACTCAGGAGTTTTATCTGCAAGCTAGATTCTTGTATTTCCAATGGTGCCCCAAGAAGCTAAAGGCTTGCCAGCTGTGCCACTCAAAAATTCCCAGTAGTGAGTTTCTGCAGCCTCCAGCAAAGGCTGTGGCTATGGAGAAACCCAAATACTTCATGGTGGATGTTCAAAGGAACTTGGAATTATGAAAAAGGGCTGGACTAGCTTTTCCTTCATTAGCAGCTTATATTAAATATCAGTCATAGTAATAGTATAGTCATTATATTAGAATAACCTGATAGTTACTCAGATGGTTTTTGTTCATCTAACTCTATTCCACACTTTTCACTGACTTTTTTTTCTCACTGAACTGGGTCAGGGGTAGGGACTGAGGTATGTACTTCCAAGCTTTCTCCATGTGAAATAATTCATTCCTCCATTTTACTTCTATCTTCCCGTTTGTTTTGTGGGACACAGCAGAGTGTATCACATGACCGGTTATCCTATCAGTGCCAAGAAAGCTTTACTTTTCTCTTTGGCCTCTCCTCAGCATGTAATCAAGGCCAATTGCCTTTTTGCCTTGTAGCTTTTTCTACAGAGATGAAAGTGAAGCCTTACTGACACACACAGGATGGCAGTGTGATCACCAAAATAGCTTGAATCTATTGGTACAGGCATAATTAAGCTTTTCTCCTGTCATTTCCCTTAATGCATGCCAATTTGGCCTTGTCAGTCATTTTATCAAGTCTGACAGGAGCTTTCATCCAAATAACATCTCCAGGAGCAATCCAAAAGCACTATGAGTAGAGATGGGCTGGAAATACTTTTCCTTTACTGAGGCCTTCTTTTGTTCAATTAAAAAAATTAAGCATCCTCCATTACCGAATTGTAAAATCAGTTTCAAATTTTACAAGTGGTCAGAATGTCCACAGTAGAGTAAAAATAAAAAATATATTTAAAAATTCAGTATCAGAATTAGTTGCCTAGTCTTAAAAAGGAGCATACATTCCCTCTAATGCTTTCAGATAAAATAAAAAAAAAAAAAGGATTTTTGGCCAACAAGTTGATCAGAAGTGTTCACCTTCCTTCTACAACAGCCAGTCCCTGACCATTTTCTCTGCACTGCAGCATAGTAGGTCCCTGAAGTATTTTTGCCATATGGTTAACCGATCTTCAGTGCAGTCTGCTGGCTGTCACTTTAATAAAGATATAACTTGATTGCTATATCATCAGGCAAAGCACCTTCAAGTCTGTCCCTTCATTTCTCTTCATCAAAGCTTTTTATTTAGAGAGGAAATTAGCAGGAAAACCACCAAAAAGACTAACAGTTAAGCATGAGAATATTTTTTGTGTCGCTTTTCCTGGTGTTTAACATTTTAAGCCAATCTGCAAAAACTTTGTCCTTTTGCTGTTCATTTTCAAGTGGCTTGAGTTAACTGGAAGACTCTACAATTTACTTGCCCATTCATCCAAATGTTTTCCTTTCGTGAAGGAAACCCTTGAGAGTCCAGGGTATCAAGCATCATCAAATCCTGGCTTATGCTCCCTCCAGAGGGGAAATGCTCTTAGTGGTTTGGGGTTCAGGGTTTTTTTTAAATTTAATTGCAACAGGATTAGTAAGGGTGATGAAAAAACTTATGATTCTTTCATATTGGGATCTCATGTTGCCAAAAATAATGCCTTTCCTCTTTTCTGTATAAAAATGAGAAGTTCTTGAAAGGTTAAGTATCCTGCCTGAAGTTGATCACTGTTTCCTAATGCTTTCTTGTTATAATTTGGCTTGCAGCTTGGGGCATAGGCTGAAGACTTGCAGAAGCATCCAGTTGTCTGGACCTGTCGCACTGCACAATGAAACTAAAGATACATTTTGGGCTTAAGGACTTCCTCTGTTTGCAAGCGAAGGAAAAACAACTCTTGGATAAGAAAGCGACCCCTTCAGAGAATAAAATTTGTTGGATGGTAGATATCTTTTCTGTTTCTTTTTTAAATTTTCCAGGGTGAATCTTGAGCAACTCTGGATCTAGCCTTTCCAAGCCACCCCTGGGATTTTGAATGAAATAGAGGGCAATGAATAGGTAGCTGAGATGAAGAATTAGTCATAACCGAATCCATTGTGGAGGACTAGCAAGAAGAGAAAGTAGTTGAAGAAAAATGAGTATTTCCTTGCAGGCTGTGAAACGTTTACTTATAATAGCATATGTTTACTTAGGTTTGTAATCCCTGTGACATTCTTGGGAATAAATAAGGCTGAAAATGCTGACAGCATGTTCTCCCTTTTGTGCTTATGGATAAGCAGATATATTATGCTTACTACGTGTGCAAAGGAAGTAAAATGCAGCAAAGCACTGGAATGATCCCTCCTATTTTTAACTTAGAAAGGAAGATAATACAAGCTTAATTTGGAAAGGTGCCTGAAGTTTTGCATCTTTTGCTCAGTATCATACACATGGCCCTTGCTAGGAAGATAACTTTGAGTATCTGAGTCTTTTCATTATCTTTAATTAAGCTACAACTACAGTAAAACATACTGCACTTTCTAGACTGTTTTTTGTAAACTGAGAGGCAACTCCAACAACCCAGAGCACATACTGATGTGCCTTCCAAAACTGAGTGGCAGCAACTGTATTTAACCTTGTCTCTGGTTCTTCAGTATGCTTTGCCAGCTGAGCTTTCCAATAGGAACACCTGAACAGTATCTTTTGGCTGGTACCCTCTATCGGTTATAGATCAAATTGTGCTACTGTCTCCTTCCCAGGCTAAGTATTCTTGCCATTTTTGCAAGTCTCCCACTCCTTTAACAAGCCTGAACTAGATGAAAACATATTTGACCAGATTTAAGTATCTGTGATTCTTCTTTCCAAAAGCCTGTGGCCAAAGTAAAACAAAGTATTATTTACACTTCAGTAAAAACAGAATACTTAGGGGGGAAAAAAGGACTGTAAAACAAGCAATGTACACATCTGTCTTGCCATTCCCAGTGGTTACCTAAGCAAGACCAGATAAGGTTTTTTCCTGTCAACATTGCAAGGCATGTCTGCAGAGTAGATGATTTAAGCACAATGCTACCACTGGAAAGTAAGATAAGAAAGCATCTGTGCTCATTTGACAACAAGCCAGCTGGGGTCCAAAGGATTACAGCTGTACACAAATAGAAAGGCAGACATGCTGGTAAAGTCCTCCCAGCAGAGTTCATAACATGGGGCTGCTGCATGCAGCCAAGAATAAACCACACTCTGCCCCAAAGCTGTCACATCCGGGAGGCAACGCACAGCACTGTGCATTACACCTTGCAGATACCTGCACCGATTACCCAGCTCTTTGGAGAGTGTCCTCCCTTCTAAATTCACAATAGCTCCTTTGGTGCTCCATGGGGACCTCTCTTGCTGCTAGTGACCTTGTCTCTTACCACATTGTAAGCACTTACTGAGGGATTTTCGATGAAAATTTCTGAGCCACACTAAATACAGTCCTACAGTAACAGCCATTCTGCAGGTAGCACCCACTATATCACTACACAGCAGCTCCAGATCTTCTCACCACCTACTGCTTTAGCTTTCCTATATGGGCAATAGATAATATCAAATGATTCACAGCCTTTTTCCTATCTCAGAAACAGAGCTGGCTGCCCATAGATTAAAATGGACCATACACCCTTAAAAGAGCCTTCTCTGAGGGTTTCTGGCATCTGGGACCTGGCATCTGCCAAAGTTCCACAGAGCAAAGTCTTTTTTTTCTCCAAGACACCATTATTAATGAAGAAAACTGTAAGTCCTCTTTCTGCCTTTAAAGAAATATCAACAGTCGATTCTATGGATTAAAAACTGCTTCCACTGAAGTAGTTTCACTGCTAGCATAGTTTTAAACTATGCTATGGCTGATAAAGAAGGAAATATGCATATCTAATTACAGTCATCTAGATACTCTTACTGTGCCTGCTAGCTAATTTGCTGAAAATGCTAAAGGGATTATAACAAAATAGAGTTACACTGAAGTTTACAGGCAGAAAACGGTTTTGGGGAGGACGAGAGGAAAAATAATTTCTTTGGGTTTGATCAAATTTGCAAAGCTTTGGCTCTGTAATAGATATGCAATAAAGCAGATATTGTGTGTAGCATAAATTCAAGAGAGATTAATGGTCACATTAACCTTTTGAAAAACAATAAAGTAGATTTATCCCTTTGCAATTGGTGTGATAAAGTAATGAAAACATAGTAAAATAGACCAGAATTCATGTCTTTTTTTCTTTTTTCAATGGTCTGACCATCAAATAAACAAGTAAAATAATCAACAAAGATTTACAGCATGAACAAATGCATGTAATAAAACCTTACCATTTCATCCAAGCAATGCAGAAGCACAATTAGAGAGATGATAATAAGATGTCCTAAAAAGTGCTTGAAAATTGTTCCAAAACTAATTTCAGCATCAGAAACATTGTTACCATTCCCTTTAACAAAATGCAAATAGACATCTCACTCAATCTTTTGGAAGGTACTAAACTGAGAAATGTTTTTCTCCATGTTAGTAAGAGCCTTTCGTGTTTGGCACTATCTACATAAAATGAAAGCTATAATGTGAGAGAAATTGACCAGAAATAAAAGGAAAAAACATGGTCATGAATATTTTTGCTTACCAGAATTGTCACAGAAGTTCATGCTTAGCTGTAGCGTTGATTTCACAATCTTTAAAAATTGTCCTCTTTTTTAGGCAAATATTATGATTTCTGCCAGCTTGAAAACATCAATTTTCTTTCTGGACCCAAGGACCTTGGGAAAAAGAAAGTTCTTCCAATAGTGTACATAAATCAGACTCCTTCAAAAGTCATGCCAGCGCAATATCTGAAACTCATAAAAATCACCTCATCAATATCACTGTCAAAAACAAATGAGAGGAGAGGGATAATTTACATGTCACTTAAGTTGTGTGTGCATTGCTACCTATCATGTGTGAGACAGACTCTATAACAGCCCAGCCAGAAGACCAGCTGTGTGGTCTGTGCACCTTCACCTGCTTCACCCACACTCCTTACTCATACTCAATTCCACTGGACTGGACACTTTCAAGCAAGGGAACTCCGACTTTTAAACAAATCTCCTCTTGGTAGCCAAATTCTCAAGGACTGCATAGAACGGACCAACTTTGAAGCAAAAAGTCTGAAAAGCCATAAGATTGCAGGTCATACGCTGTGCCTGTGAGACATTTCACTGAACTTTAGATGACTGAAAGTCAAATGTCCAGTTTGGGTTGGTCATCTCAACTCTTCTACAGAAAATGAAAGACATAAGCACCTAGAAAAGGTGATTCACCACATCGTAAGCGATGTAATCAGCCTTTTGCATCAAGTCCTAACTGTCAATAAACAAGAATGCATGGTGAAGGAAGTCAATCACAATTTTAGGAAGTAAAGCAACAAAAATTGTTTATTCACAAACGTAGCAGGAAGTCTTATTGTTGATATTTATATCCTCTCTGCCCCCAAGTGATAACTAAATTAAATAATACAGAATTCAAGACAGCAACAGTAATGTATGATGTGCAGAACATACTTTAATCAATCAATCTATTAACAAGGAACAGGCTGCCTTGAAACTGAAATCTTAAAGGCAAAATGAAAACCAGGTCACCAAAAAAATGTTTGCGGTATAATGTATGTGGATTGCTGACATTAACATGACAGTGTTTTGTGTGTGTTGGTTTTAAAGGAATACTAGTCCTTTAAAATGAAGGGAAAATTGCAATGCAAAACCCAAATAAAGTGTTTGATGTAGCAAAATAGGTCAACAAATTGTTAAACAAAATTTGTATCTTTTAGTATCAACTCAATACAATCAGCTGACAGTTATATTTATGTATTACTGTTTCTCTGAATTTAATTTGTAGAATTGCAGAGGGTTTGGATTGGAACAAAACTGATTTTTCTTTGTTTGTAACCTGCCATGTTGTTGCACTGGAATGCTAGACTAATGAGTGAAATATTCTTGCCTCTATTTGTTGCAGAAACATGCACTGTGTAGCAGTTTACATGTAAAATATCAGCACTGCATTCTGCTACCTCTCTGGTGATTAACTCTCACAAAAAGTAGCTGCAAACATCTGGGGACAGACTTTTTTTTTTCTCATCATTGTCTTCTTTATTAGACTTCTAAATATAGTGTGTAAATATGTTAAGACATATAGATGCAGACCTTCAGTCACTACATGGCATGAGATGATGAAAATGAGAAGAAACAGACTGAAGTATCTCTACAGAAGTGCAGGAGATAGCCATAACCCCTGCTGGGAATATTTCCCACAGTGCTTGCTCCTTTTTTGTGCTCTAAGAAAACCTCTTTGCAAATCTGCAAAAGTTCCAATGTGTATCTTTTACCTATTTTACAGTATAGTCTAAAGCACATTCTGTCTTATGTCTCTTTGAGGTAAAAACAGAGTGCTGTAAAAAGCAATATGCTATTAAAACATAAGAAACTTCAGACGCTCTATCATAAACTTGGAGTATCACCTAAGTATATCCAATACACCATTTTATAAGATCAGGGACTACCTCTAGTTCCTTTCTACTGATTATGTCATCGCTAAAATGTGCATTAGTATTGATCAGGTATTCTACCATGATTTTCTTGCAGCTAAGTCAGCAGAAAGATAGATCAGAGTGAAATTTAACTTTTTCTGAGAACACCACAGATAAAAAGGTAAAAATTGTTCATGTAAAATATTGTATGTAAAAACTTGTAAAAATTTCCTAGCTGTTGGAATAAATTCATATATTTAATATTCATATTAATATATGTATATTCCTTGTACAGCTAATGAATAGCAATTTGTTATATATTGCTTTAAAAATCATTATCACAACTGTTATATACCTCACATTCTGGAAAAAAGTTAGGATTAGTATATTGGGTGCATTCAGTTTATGTTAGCTATCTGATTAATTTTTATATTTTTAATTAAATTATCTCTAAATTAAAACAGTTCACAAGTTTTAGCCCTCTTCCATTGAGACAATGTCTGTCCCTAACTCTAGTTTTAACTGGATATTTAGACACACAGTATAACACATTCATTCTCTCAGTGATTATTCAGATGGTTGAAAAGCTAAGATCTTTCTTTCCTTAGAAGCAAGGGAGAAAAGAATGAATTAACACAATCAGAATAGGGTCAGTGGAAATCATAAGAAATTTAGGAAAGGCTTGTCAGGGGAAGAGAAGAAAAACCCCAAATACAGGGTGGTTTTCTTCAAGCAGAATTCTTGGCAGGTACATAATGCATGCAGGAAATGGTAAGTCTGACCAAACTGGCAATGGCCTAAAGGGCACAGGGAGGAACAGCGTAATTCCTGTGCACATGGGCTTCAGAAGAGTCTTACTCTTGGAGGCATCCAGTTGACTATCTTCCATCATAGATGAATGAAAATTTGATATAATTCTTTGAAGAGAAGCACTGTATTGAAAATTTCCATAAACTCTCCATGGTAGCTAACTTCCTACCAAGACTTTTTATCTGATACTGACATTTTAAAGTCTTTTAAAAGACTTTATGTGTACCTGAAGCAAACACCCGCTGTCTAATTCCAGTAGAATATATTACAGGCTGCACGTAAGTATCTGAAACAGATCAGGGAAATAATTTAGCTACTGCATAAAATATAAGGTAAAGATTTCTTCCCACACCAAGCACAATTTGTCAGAAATGCATTGCCCTTCTGTTCCTCTGTAACAAGTCCTTTCATGAGTTTGCGCATTTCATTTTGCTGATGAAGGAGAGACAGGAGGATGGGACCTCTAACATGGCAATAACCAACTTTTTGTCCTGAAAAGAGCACAGAAGAGATGACAGAGACAGACAAGAGACACTCACATTAACTGCTGTCAAATACAGTGTATTTTTTAAGTACTTCCTTCAGCAATGATTGTATTTGGTACTTACATTATTAATCCTGTACATTATATGGCTACTGATTAATAAGAATACTTGGCTCTCTCAAGTAAGATCAGTAAAGTGTAAAAAAAAGTGTTGGAAACATTCACACTGCATTAACCCCTTTGGGTGCTGTCCAAACTCATTCTGTTTAACTAATATACCTAGAATTACTTCAATTACACGAAACCATCTTAATTGTCAGTGTGCGAGAGTTCATGGGTATCAGATTTTTTTCTGCACAACTTACAGTGGGTGAAGAGATCAAGAATCCTGGTGAATGAAAGGAGCTTTATCTACCTACACTATCATTCTTATTTAAAAAAATACATAAACCCAGCCATTTGACCATCCCCATATCTTGAGCCAATGACTTAGATTGTGTTCTGTTATACAAATGAGTGGGACACTTCATAAGACTAAAAGGATTAGGAAGGAAAAAATACAGGATGTGAAGAGAAAGGCATAAATAATGTACTTGGGACCATAGGAAAAGCATATGTTGAAGACCAAAAGTTTATCAGAATGCAAACTTGCTTTACACAAATATCTAAGTTAAAGGGTTTTTTTTTAAGACACAGCATTAGATTTCTGACAAATTGTAGAGAATGAAATACTTTCTGCAGGTCTCCAAGAAAGGAGAAAAGTGCTAGACAAGCCAGTGAGCTTAAAGATCCGTGGGGCTATTGGACATTGCTGGCACATCTTCTGGAGCAATTGGATCCGTAGCCAAGATTTTGTTCCCTGGCATCTGCACGGTGAACCTTATCTTCCTGCTCTCCCCATCATTGCCTAATCCTCTTCTCTCATCCATTAGCTGCAACAGAAGGCAAAGAGCAGAAGCTAATGCTATTATGAACATTATAAGCTTCCACTTTTTTCTTCCACTTGGGTATCCCAAAAAACCTGCTCTTTTTCCCTCTACATATTGGCATTTTATATCTTCACTGCCCAACTGCCCAATATTTGGGTATGTTTAGCTCTTCTTTGCTGTCCCTTGGATCACAAAAAACAGGCAGCATGCAGTGAACACTGAACGGTTTATCAACTACTTTGAAAAATATTTAGAAATATGAGTAGATAGACTCTCTATATTGCCAAGGAACATTTACAGGAAGAGCTAGGAGATGTGGGGACAGGTGTAGAAGTAGGAATTTGCTAAGGATTTGGGGAGGTAGTGGAGGTGGAAGAATAGGGACTCTGAAGCAAACAGAGAAGAAGGGAGGACAACGAAGAAAGAAAAGTTAACTATGACGTAGTTGCATGGTCAGGTATATTTTTTATCAGCCATTTCTACTTAAATAGTACAAATAACCCGGAATAACATGCAAAGATCTCAGTTTTACCAAAACTTGAATAACTGTTGAGGTTTTTTCTTTACTGAAAGCCAAAAAATGCAATAGAAGAGAAACAGAGCTGACATTTACCACTGACGTATTTAGCTGGTTTTATATTAATACTTCTTTGAAAAACTGTTATGCATATGAATGCACCTTTATATTTTTGAATAATGTTCTTTTTAAATAATTACCATCTGTTTTGTGAACTTTTCCACCCATCTCTTTTTTTTATATATATGAAGTCAGATGTTTATAAATCAGGCAGTTTTTTTACCACGTGTACCACTCCCTGTCTGTAAAGTGAGATGAGAGCTTGATGTTTATGTGGTTAAACACAATTTGTGCTTCCTGCCTTTGAGGTGCAGCCATAGATCATACTGTGTTATTTATCTTGCTTATTCTAGCTTTTTGTGATGAATTATTAAAATACGCCTGGAAGCATGGAGCCATTTGGAAGAAGGGTCTTACTGGAGAGTAGAACAGATAAAAGCACTGAGATAAAACAAGCAACCCTGTCACCAGCAGACACAAGCAATACAGCAAAGAAGAAAAAGACTATTTTATCGGTCAAATTCTGCTTACAGCCACACTAGTGAAGACTCATTGACTCCAGTGAATACAGTAGGCTGCTTAAATTAATCAGCTGCTTAGAAAATAGCATAGTGACTATCCAAAGGCGAAACTGCCACATGAAGCATGGAAATGTAATACATTGTTAGCATACCTGCAGCTGGACTGCAAGATGACTGAAACAAGAGACTAGTGCGGGGGTGGGGGAGAAGAAAAAGGAAAAAAGAGGAAAGAAAAAGACACTAGACATTGTTATACTAGCCAGTGAAGCCTGATTTCTTGTAAATGTGTAACTCCTGGCTAGACTCTCTTGCATCCAGAGCTCCTTCTGTAATTGGAGTCTTCATACAGTCTCTTTTTCATCTCAAGAGAGGTAGACTACTACAGCAATTTTCTCCTAGGGGAAGACTTGAATGGTCCTGTCATTGTGTTGGGTGAAAGTATGCCTGGCTATTAAAGTAATCAGGAAATAATTTCTCTGCCAAGTATTGCTGCCTGTAAGTTCACAATAGTCTCATTTAAATTTTTTTTTCATTTAGCTACAACTAATTTTGGCAAAACTTAAACCAATAGCATCAAAATTTTACAAGCTGTATGTCCCAGATTAAACTTTTTAGACAACTCAGGCAAAAAAGGCTCAATCTTTTCTAAGAACAAAGTCAGAAAGAAATATGGGTTCATGTCCTGTTAAACTCTTAGAGCCACTTCACACAGAATTCCCAAAGTCTGCAGCAGAACATGAAACTTGAAAAGAGGGCTGACTAGAGTCAGAGATCTGCCTTTTCCAGACTTCCTAAAGATTTTCCTATATTATAAATTTATAAAAATTAAGTTTGCATTTGATGAAGTAACATGGGTCAGAATTTAGGAGTTAAATTCTGTAGAGATTTGCCTTCCCTGACTAGTTTCCTGTACTGTGCAGGGCATGCACAACGATTGCATAGTAATTCACTGTATTCATTGTACTCCATGAGGAAGTTAAAGATTGGGTTCTACTAAGGGAAGGGAGATACTTTTTCTCCCCTAGATTCTCCAAGTCACTTCTGGACTCCAGCTGCTAGGAGATAATTCAATGACTATCCATAATGATAACATGCCTAGAGAGGCAGGAGTCAGAGCATGAAGGAGCAAAGACAAGAGTAGATCATGAGACTGGGACAAACAAGTGTAGAATCAAGCAGTAGAGGACAGCTTGGGGGTGGGGGGGGAGGGGGGAAGAAAGAATGAAAAAAGGCGGAAGCAAGAACTGAGGAGTTACTTGGAGTTGGGGGGTTTTGTTGGTTTGGTTTTTTTCTCAACCAAGAAAAATAGAAGCGATGTCATTTTGCCAAAATAAAGATTTTGTCTGACTAAATACTGGATATTTTAGATCACTTTGGACTAAAACCTCCACGTTACTACGTTTTTAATATTACATTAATCTTCTTTTAAGTGGAAAAGACCCTAATCTATTTTACTTTACAGAAAAAAAAAAAAAAAAACCACCAAGCTTTCCAAAATGTTTCCCCCCCTATTAATGGGACCAAAATGTATTCTGAATTCAATCCAAATCTATGGGAACTTTTATTCAGTCCTGAACTGTGGTTTTAGTAGAAAAATTACTTGACTAAAAACATTATGCTAGCACTAGAAAAAAAGGTGATGAAACAGAACTCTTTGGAATGGCATTAACAGAAATAATTATTTTCTATAAGCAAAAAGTTGTGAATTACAAAAGGGATTAGGAAATGATATGCAGGTGGCAGCAAGACACAAATGTTTTCAGGTTGTGATTTTAACTGTTGAGAAAAGTCAGATTCACAGTTATCTTTGTACCCTTGCACTTCACATCAGCCCTTCATAAGCATTAACTGTGTGATCCCATTCCACTCTGAGAGAATCCCCTCCTATCAGAGCATATGAGGAATGATCTCCAAGGTCTATGGAGATACATCTGTCTGTAACACCCCTATAGTAATAAAGGATATTAACAAAGGCTTTGTATCACCCTTTAAAGGTGAGGATGGTTGGATGCTGTGCTGAAAAACTGGACTCTCACTTGGCTTCTCTCTGGCAATTCAGCAGTTTCAAAGCATGCTCTTGACAGGCAGCCAGAATTTATGTGTTCCTGTTTTCTGGGAACCTTACTTGAAATCTGAAGGCCTGAGATGTTAAAACACAGACAATTCACAGTTGCAGCTGAAATCAGTGGGAGCTGCAGTTTTCTTCTCCCTTTGCAGGGTATAAATCACATAGCTCACTCAGAGGACTTTAGCAACGTAAATTCATCAAATCTTGTTTGTGAAGCACTCAGGTGTTATACTGCTGAGAAACCCAGAAAAGGTTATGAGGAAATTAATATTTTGTATTTAGAGCAAGATATGGATGATTTATAGGTCCAAACCTCAAACCACAAGTTTCAACATGAAACCAAACTAAACTAGTCACTAGCCTTCCTTTTTTTCATTTAGAGAGTCCTGATCAACTGATAACCTGAATAATAAAGCAAAGATTCTGGAAGAAAAAAAAAAACTGGTCAACTAATTCTTTAGAAACTGTGCTAACACCTTACTACGCAGCCATACATTCTACAGATTTTAGATACATAGAGGCAGATGTTTTAAAATATTTAATCACCTTATGAATTCATAAATATTTCTTAAGTGTCTCTTTATAACATCAGCTTATGAGGTGTGCAGCTGTAGCTTGTTTGCAATGCAAAAATAAAGAGAAAAGGGACATGTAAATTAAATGCATGCAGGTGTACGTCAAAGAGACAATAACCCATTGTTTACAGTATGGCTTTCCGAATCTATACAGAAACTCAGAGGTGATCTTGCTAAACTAACGTGCCACAAGTGAAATGCCCTGGAACTCAATAAATGCATTGCAAATTTTGCAGTAAATTAGAGGCAAGTCATTTAGCATAGACATTTAGTTCAATTAATTAGCTGAATTCTACAATTTGTAAATACAGACAAAAATTCTAGGCATAACTTTTCCATGAGATTCACTGCAAAAATACTAATAATGGAAGCTAAGCAATTAGTCTCTCCATTTAATATATCATATGCAAGTCTTCAGGTATACACAGATATATAGTAACGCTGCTTCTATGCAGCTAAGCTTCAACACTTAAATATTGTTGGCTAATATGCATTTGCTGCTATTGAGATATTCCTCAAAAAAGTGTTTTGAATGTCAGTCTAAAACCTGTTAGCACTCTACAGATATTGACTGTAAACAGATCACATCTCAGCAAGAATTAGTAATAGTGCCCAACACCCTAAATTCACTGCAGTGTTTTTAGCAATAGTATTTGTTAGTAAGCAAGCTCATGTAAAAAAGTTGTGTGAACGGAGCACTCCATCACTTTGATGATGGAGATCTGGGTGAGTTACCTTTGCTAAAATAGGAAAGCATGGATAGGCCAGAGTCCCATCTGCCAGCAGAATATGTATTCAAAAAGGTGAATCTGTCCTTGATTTAGTCATTTTTGACACTGCTTTTTTGCCTGAATGAATTAGAGGCAAAATAAATTGGAGGAAAAGAAGAGGAGTGGAAGAAAATTGGATCTGAGTGGATTGGACAGAAAATATATACTTTGCCAATAGGTGCTCTCTCTGAGGAGGACAACCCGAGATACAGGATAGGATATGAGTAAACAGGATCTCATAAGAAAATCAGGGCAGGATCCCCCACTGATGGGAGACACTACTATCATTTCATCTTGATTAACTACTTTAAACTTAGTTTCTTTTCCTTCCTTGGTGGTGTTTTTACAGACATTTGTAACTATGCTGTCTATGCTGGGAAGTGTAAATGAACACTTTACATTCCATCTTTCCTTAGCTCAAACCCCTACAGGTAATTTCAAGGTGATGATTTTCTTCATCCAAACATATTGAGAGACTAAAAATAGCAGTCCTGGAGCCCATTGCCACAGCTTTCTGACCTAAAGGTCCAGCATACCAAAGCATCAAAGATGACTAAGATGTTTTTTCATAGAAAGTCTACAGGATCATATCTGATATCAAAGGGAACAGGAAAGAAGTGGGGTCAGTCACTGTCACACAACTTTTCTGACATACAGTTAAATGTTTGAACCCTGAAGGTTCAAAGGAAGTTTTGTGGAGAAGTGACTAGCTTAAAACAAACCTTTTCTGAATGTTTTATGTGTTAATATTTACTGAAAGATAACCTGGAGCTCTTGGTTTAGCTTGTATTTGTCAAGGTGAGGAGAGATTTCAACTTTTCAGGAATTTTTTTCTGCCCTTCTTTGTGACAGGCAAAAATGTGTTCAAACAGGCAACATGTAATTCAGTCACTTTCTGCAAAAGATCGGTTTGATGATATTTACGTGACTGAGTGAATAATTGCTCATTTTTATTTTTCTCCTGAACATTAGAGGACATGAACAGAGGAAAGCTATAGTCTCTCTTGCCTGCCATGAAAATTATTTTGTTTAAAAGACTAACAGTTATGTGATCACTTTCTATATACTTCTAACACTTGGAATAGTTAAAAGATTCTTTGAATTAATAAATGCATAATTTTATACATTTAGTCACACTTCTACACTCTATTATTTGTATAGAAGATGCAACTGGAAGGCAGTTTGGGGTTTTTTTAGTTTTATCTTCTGCATTGCCAAAGATAAAATTCAAACTATGAATATTTTTAATCATCTATAACATGATTCTGACCTTGCTGGAAGCAGAAATCTTTCTTCTGGAAATCCATAAGCATTGTTTCAGTATTATTCCCTCTGCAAGTTGTTACCTCTCAGTGTACTTTATTTATAAGCACTTGGACTTACAGAACTATATGAAGAAAATTCACTGGTAAACCCCACTGGATATTCTTTTTTCTTCTTTTCCTTCAAAGGACAGATTGCATCTAAGAAAAACTCTTCACATTTCTAAGTTACATATCTGTATTTTCATTTTCTAATTTGAAAACAAATGACGATAACTCTTCTGACTGCAGAGAACATGAGAACACTCTGGGCAAATATTCCCAGATATATTGTGGATATATTTTACATGGAAAGGTCACGGCCCTTCCAAGAGGGAAAAAAAGTAGTAAGGGGACTGAGCCAACCATTTTAATGGAAAGAGTCTTACAGAATACAGCTGCCCTACCAAGCAGTAAGCTCAATCACTATGTAAGTTGTGTGTAAACATATTTCTTGCAGACTACTAGAACAGATAAACGGGATTTCCTCTGCAAGCAATTAAACTGGGTTATATTAGACCAGTTATGATGAAAGAAGGTTTTTATTTTCTTATTAAGGAGTAGCACCTGGCTTGACTGAGTCTTCATTTGATGGCTTCTGCAACCCTACAGCAATGTAACTGTTTCTACCCAAGAAGCATAAGGACTGGTGGTATCTTCATTGGCTTGTGAAACAGGAAACCACTCAGTTTTTAAAGAAAGGTCAGGTCCCATTAATTCATTTCCTGACAGAACCACAGGTAATTTTGTGACGGTGTTTTGTCCAGCTCTGATAGGATATTTCATTGCTGAGTTTGCTGAGGCAGCATTAATTAACAGTTAAATGTTATTAAAAACTTCATTGATTGAAATACATACAGGCTCAGAGTAAGGACTCAACCAGGAAGAAGGGTCTTCAGCCTACCTATCCTCCCCAAAACAACCCCTTTTTCCTACATACAATTCCAACCGCATTAGTCCCTATGCACTAATCTTCTCCGGAGCCCAGATAAAAGTTCAATGTTTAAATGTTCCTAACCACCGATACTACCATCCCTCTAAGGATGCAGTCAGAAAACTGGAGAAATAAACCACACTAGCTAGACTTCCCCTCATGAGAAATAACCTCCACATATGTCAGTTCATGTTTAAATATTCACTATACTTTAGAAAGAAAAAGCAAAGGACAATAAAACAGCAACTTTGGAAATCACCACACTCAACAGTGATGATGTTACAAATGGTCTCTCAGAGCACTTACATAATGGAAAAATCCTGGTCACTCTCCTACCACTTTGAGCAGCTGTCAGGGTAATCAAATACTTCTTTCTAACAGTGGTTATACAGCAATCATAGTTCATTTCTCAAGCTTGAAGGACTCCGGGTGTTGGAGGTTTCTGGAGAGCTTTTTGAGCGAAAACGAGCACAGGTCTATTGCTAGCTAAGTAATCCCCTGCCAGGAAGCAATAGCTGCTGTAGCCTCAGTAGCCTCAGAAAAGTGGCCCATGCTGCTCCATCATGATTTGACCACTTACAGTAAGCCCTCAGAGGAAAAAGTGACACACAAGATCCCAAACCTGCAATTCAAAGAGGAGTTTCTCTCCTTCCACCATCTCAGTCCAAAGCTCTTTGACACTATCATCGTATAGGGGGGCACTGTTAAGAATAATCCTCACACTGCTAAGAATAATCCTTAATATGACTGGTAGAAAACCGTCTCTGTCAATAAAATTGCCAGCGAATACTATATTTGACAACTTCAAATCACTTCTAACCATGGAAGAACAGGCTTGCAAATAAAGCCTTCAGATCCAGTTGCTTCTCTCCGCTTGCCTACAGATACTATCAAAAGTATCCTACAAAGAACTTCTTACCCCTTTGTAAATGTACTGATTTTATTACTTTATTATTACACCATAGAGATACACTTATGCATGAGTGTCAACAAATTAACAAACTTTGCTAAGCATAAGACATCCTCAAATAGCAAAAAAGTTTTCTTTACCCTTAAGTCCTACTAGTAAACACACAGCCAAATAATTTTAATTTTAAACCTCTATTCTTCCTTTCTTAAATCTGTGTTCCTTGATCTGTATTCATAAAGGAAGTATTTCCTCATAAATAGTTACTCAATGTATTTGTCAGTTAGACATACTTCATAACAACAAGCATGTCAGTGCACTTCTGTCTTTATGCAATCTCTCAACAGAAAAGTCTACAAAGGCTTTTTGTATCATCTTGCTCAAGCATTCATATCCAAGACATTCCATAATTCATTAATGGCTCAAATTATAAAGAATACATGAATGGAACTAAAAACCAGGTAAACAGCTTGTCCTTTCCTCCTTTCCATTCTCCCTCTCTAGAAAAAACAAACCACAAAAACAAACAAAAAAAACCCCAAACACCCCCACAAACCAAATCAAAAGAATCAAAACCCAGAAAGCAATCTTAAGGACACAAGTGTTAGGGATTCACAAGACCATTTTTCATTCAGTTTCATATTTACTGGGAAGCTACCAGCTTAAAGATGGGTATCAAACATGAGCCTTTTAAAAGCGACAGCCACATCAAATTCTCTTTGCTTTTGCTTTAGACTCAAAGGTGTAGGGTAGGAGTACATTATACTTAGACTTGTATTGTAATCCAGCATCACTGGTCAAACAGCTAATTTTCATTGGTTAGGAATAGGAAAAAGCAATCTGACTTAGCAGGTTGAGCAAAACTGCTTGTACTTCTCGGAATGATAGGACCAAATATCATATGGTATTTGAATATTTATTAGTGCTAGGGCTGAAATACAGGTATTCAACTTCCTAAATAAACTTCCCTACCCACTGTAAGGCATTCATTTTCTTCATGACCTCTCATCTGGTGAGTATTTCAGCATTTTTACAGATATGAAGTGTGCCATTCAACCTGAAGTACCATCTAAAAAAATTGCTTTTGCCAGAGAAATACAGAAAAAATTTTTCTATGTGCACGCATGTACATATATGTAAGTTTCTTCAAATAGGTAGCTGAACCAAAAAGGTGAGCCAAGCTTCACATAGTGGCAGTTAAAACCTTTTTCTAAATAAATCCTTGTCTGCTGGAGAATTTTGACTGAAGATTTAGTGGTACTAAGCCACATGCTGAAGTTTACAACCCTGTGCCCCACTGATTTCAACAGCGTATCCTCACCTCTCACAGGAAACTGTCCAACGCAGGCAAGTAGCAAGAGGCTTGTCATATCTGTAACGTATGGCTGAACTATCAATAGAACAGGTAGATTTGTATGCTAGATGTTAGTCTGAAACTCCTGCCTTGCTCAGCTTAAAAACAGACATCATCAGAGAACTGATGACATTGCACATTAAAGGGAGTAAAAGCATAAGTCACTACCAAAAAAGTCCTCACAGTATTCTGGGTACATTTATGAGGGGGTGATCCAGTGCATAACCCATTCTGTATGAAAAGATGCAAGTTCAGTGGAAACCAAAATAAATAATTTAAAAACATTTCACTGAAGTTATACATGAAATCTAGATCCCGAACAAGAATGATGTGTGGTTCAGAATTCCATTTTTTGATGCAATACATCAATCACAGCTTAAGAAATGGTTTTCCTGCTTGATCACAGTAGAAATTCTTTGTTTCATTTTCATCATTGGTGACTTTTTTCCCATTCCATTAAGAAAGCTTAATTCCAGCTCAGGCCATTTGATTTTTTTCTTAGTATCTTTAAACCTCTGTTGTAATTGAATCAACAGAAGTACTATCTAATCATATTGTTCTGCTATTTATGAAGCTTTATAAATCTTTCTGCAAGTAAATTAGTGTCATATCAAACTGCTGAGCCTGAATTTTGCTGGCAGAGAGAGATGTAGGGCACTTTCCTTTAGCACGGAATGGCAGATCCTGTTTTAAAAAGAATTACTCCCCTTTCCCCCCCAAAATACATAATCTACTGTACTCAGGAGTAGGATTCTTATGTGGGTCAGCTACAACTAAGATGAAGCCATCTAAGCTGCTGCTTTCACAAGGTATATGTCACCTATTCATTACTGCTAATTAAAAACTGTAGCATTTTAACTCTTACTAACAAAATTATATTCAATCTTACTGTTTTTCACCAAAAAAAAAAATCCCTTTAGTTACTTTTGACAAAAAGCAGCTTCAGTGAAAGAACATTTAGTGATGCCATAACAACAGAAAATCAAAATCTTTATATACCTAGTGCAGCCCATACATAAATGTGCAATCCCAGTTTACAAAGATAATTTTGCAGTCTCAGCTGAGAAAACAAAATCTAATTTTGGTCCCCCCAAAACAATAAAATCATTCATCTGCCATCCTGAAAATATTTAGCAAAATTATGTTAATTCACTTGTCTTCTCACAACTTGCTGACACTTACTTGCCTGCCATGCATTTGGTTATGAACATCCAAACTCATCTCTATTGACTTTAAGGACTGATGACCTAATATAATTTGATTGTATATGTCAAAACCTTTTACATCAGCTTTTGGACTGTATTTTCTTTAGTATATAACACCAACATATATAAAAAAAATGCTTCAAAGGGAGACAAAGGATAAAGATGCTGTTGATCTGGGAAAAGTACATTGTATAATTTAATAATTATGAAATAGTTTACACCTTCAATTTTTTTTAACAATTCTGAAACTTATACAAGACCTATGACTGACCTTTTCAATGAAATTTTGCATATCAGAAGAGAAATAAAGAAAATAAAATCCATTTTTACATACCAGATTTGTAGAATAAGTAAATCACAGTAGTGAACTTTAGAGAGACAGGTTATTTTACTGCAGTTATGGATGTGATGCTATACACACTCATAGAAACACACTTCACAGCATGGCCAACCTTTTCAAACAAGACTATGCCTACAGGTAGCCTCTGTACTAAAGGTACTGATCAACTACCAAAAGTAACAATGACAAATCAACAGCTCTGGACAGCAGGCCACTTTTATTTAAACAGTTAAAAGCATATTATGTGAGTAATGCTAAAGAAAATGAGTTTGAAACATTGTGTTTATTCTTAAGCTTTTTAAACTTGCTATTTACACATAAGAACTAAATATTGGCTGCCCAAATCCCTCCAGACTAAATCCTAGGACATTCATTTTTATGTGGCCTCTGCAGTCAGACAACTAACTCTAAAACAATATACTCCCAGCCATGCAACACACACAGAGTCACCCCAAGTTACTTTCACACATGTTAAATTCAGGTGACCTATGGGAAAAGCCCAAGCTCCAATGGACTGGACTTGCAAAGAATTAAAAATTTTAGGTTTAGGTTTGGTTTTAGTTCTGACTGTCTTTGCTTTGTTTTTTAAATGTCTGCTAACATTCTGGTATGTTTTGAGCTGTTTGTCTATATACGAACCTATAAAAGCTCCTGAAAATACTTTACCAGCCTTTACATGGTTTGTATTTCTAATGACTTTTTCATTGTTTGTGCTGTAGTAATAGGCCAGTGTTGCTTTATCTGGCTTTATAAATACCTTGAAACCACTGGTATTTTGCAGGATACTTGAGAATTGTTCAGAGTACTCAGCTCCCCTGACAAACTTTCTGATGGAAGCTGAGCATCTTTTAACATATGACCAAGACTGGGTAGTCTGAGTAGTCAGAACAAAAATATTTATGACTACTTCAAAATAGGAGCTAGAGAAGAAATATAATTTTAAGAGACTAGATTAGCAGTGTTGAATGGAGTCTAGTAAATTGTGATTAAATCCCTTCTGGTAGAAGAAAAACCTTTGTTAAAAATACTTCAAATGAGTCTTAAATTCTAATAGAAAGATTACCATTTCTCTCTAGAATACAGTGGAAAACTCAATCCCAGATCTGAATAAATTACAGATAAATCTGCCTGAGGCTTAGAGTTCTGTTGACAAGGCTTACTAATAAATAAAATGCTTCTTTTGCTCCAATAACTATATTTACACAAAAATTATTTTAAGTGGTGTGCTATGCTAATCAATCACAATAATAGTCCAAAGATTTTCTTTCAAGTAATTCCTGTTGACAATAAATTTTCTCCTAGCATTTGTCTTCTGGTATGCTGTATATTCCATGTAATTCTTCTGTGTTACTCAAAAAATATTAATATATTCCAGTTATTCCAGGGGGAAATTCTCTTTTCAAACACATCTTTATATATATACACTAGTATTTATACACATCTTTACAGACTTTTTTTAGTTTATAGGATTTAAATTTTTTTTTTTTAAATGGTGTACCATCATTTTCTTTCTCTTCGCATCATCAAGTGCTTCACTAACACAGTACTGGATATCCAAGTTCTCCAGCTTTTACACTGGTAATTCCATGCTCCATGTACTAATGTGGTGGGACATTTGGAGCATGGAAGGAGATAACAAATTAGTTTATGTGTACTAATCTTAAACTGGCTTATAGCCAATCTCATTTTTTTTTTTTTAATATCAGTTAAAGCCATTGCTTTAACAAAGCACCCTGATATGTATTTCCTTCATTCTGAGCTTGACTGAGCTATCACAGGAGAGAGTTAATGAAAATCTTGCCATTGACTTCAGCAGAAGAACCACCAAAAAATGTCTCACAACACTCCTAATTACACCCTGGGGAAAACTGCCACTGAAATCTATAAGCAAAGAATTTTGCTTTATTTTCCAATCATTAATGTTATGCTGATTAATAAAAAATAAAATAGAAAATGTTTGAATCTTGCTACAATAAAGTTCAGCATTTCAATTACTTCCCTTCTGTCTAAGTGTATTTATGTGGAAGATGCATCATAGGTATGTTCATTATTGTTCTGCTTGATATTGGTGTGTTACTCTCCTCCTAGATCCCTGAGGAAGATTTCAAGTTTTCAGGTAACAAGCTTCACCCCCCTGCGTCTGCCACCCACCTCAGTGGGTGGGAGGTAATTTTATATGCTACATTTACCCTAATGATAATGAATTCCTAATGACATGAAAATCTATTCTATTTAGGGGATAGGGCAATAATATGTAAAACCAATCCATTAAATGTTTGTAATTCTATAAAGCAAAATTATTCCTTCAGAGTACAGGTCCTAAAACATACTGTTTTTTAAAAACATACACCATCTGTTTGTCCTGCCTGTAAAAGGGAATGGCCCTGCTCAAAAGCCTTCAGTTGTGTTAGTCCTGCAGGCAAAGGCATGATTTCAAAAATAACCCTGAGCAAAGAATTTTTATCACAAGAAGTTTTCTCCTGAAGACTATTGGGTCTGTAATGATTTGGATACATTCGAGGCACTACACCCAAAGACTACCTTTTAATGCTAAGGCCATCAAATCCAAAGAAGAAGGAAAAAATACTGTAGGTTTTCATACGCTCAGGGCAAACATACACTCATAAACAGTGGAATCAGCCCTCCCATTCAGAAAGCCAAAGTGGCTTCACTGATAACCAGGAAAGCCGACAGTAAAGTATCCAAGCTGCCTGACCATCCTAAGCCCCACAGTTACCAACAGCGAGAAATGGATTCCTAAGACCAGTTGCAGAAGAGCTGATCATCCAAAAGTACAAAATAATATAAATAAAGGAGAAAAAAAAAAAAAATGAGGAGTACAGCTAACATGAGAGATTTGGAATGAAGATAACTAAGCAGGGTACCTAGCAATAAAGCTGCAGATGATCCAATATACTGGAAATTATGTGTAACCAGCATGATTAATATAGCTAGCAGAGGGCCAGCAATGAAAAGAATAATACTGAAGTTCAGTAATGACCCTGGTGAAGTGTCTGCCTCCAGGACCAGAACAGTAACTATATCACACTCAGGCAAAAGCCTGGGAAATGAAATAATCTCTTCATAGCAATCTGCCTGTTAGCTGGACTCTTCTCAGATTGTGCAAGTGGAGAACAGAGTTGGGAGATGAAGGGGAGCAGTGGTTGCCTTTTCCAGCAAGTTCTGTAAGCCTAAGGAGCAGGATGGTCAGGCCACTCACTAGAGTACTTTGCAGGCTAATGAGGAAGGAGGAAGGTGGGAAATGAGCTGTCCTTTCATCTTTCGGCAACTACTTTGTTGAGTAATCATTCAGTGAATTTCATAATTATACTAGAATTCTCAGATATTTTATAAAATATGCACAGTCAGAATATGTCTTTTTCTTTGTGTCTGCTTGTTCAGCTTGTTGCACAAGAGTGGGAAAGCATCGCTCTGAATACGTAGTTTCGTTTCCTTTCTCAAGTTTCTGGATGGGTGGTATGATAGCAGTTACTCGGTTCTTGATGCTGCCAGTCAATGCCAGGAGTAGTCACAAACTAAAGTGCCTTCTGCTAGAGCACGTTGTTCATCTAAAATAAGATGGTTGTGGAAGCCAGGAGACACTGTGACACAGTGCAGGCTCACCTAACCTATGTGGAGAAACGTGCTCGGACAGCTATGCTGCTTCTGGTACCCAGCCTGCTGTGTGGCACGGCTTCCTTTTCCTCAAATGTTTTACCCAAAAGAAGGGTCACACTGCAAACTAAATAAAAACTGGTGATTCCCTTAGGAAAAACAGGAAATTATGTGTTGCTTGACAATTTCACAAAGCTTTGTTCCATAAGGTAGTGTATATTAAATTTTGCCTCCTTATGGGGCTACATCATGAAAAGCACAGCTGCTAATTTGCAATACATATTGACTTAACAGAAAGATGCAAACATCCACCATCTTTCTGGATTTGCTTTGCGTCACTTAATATTTTTGAAAGCAAAGTTTTTATGAACAAATAAAAGAATATGGCACTAAAACTTTATAACCTGGCTTGAATGTGAAAGAACAAAAAAATAACAGATTGAGCATAAGGGACTAGGGCATTTTAAGTTTTAGACTGCTGTTTACAACAACAAAAACAGAAAGAAATGGAGTCACATAGATTCCAATGCATTGTGTTTCTGGAACTTCTAGCACTGCAGAACATTAAAAAAAGTGCTTTATCTTGACCATTACTCACATTGACACATACCTGTGTTCACATACTACCTTATTCTTCATTCTCCCTTCTAATCCTCTACTACAAAAACTGCAAGCAATAAGCTTAAAAAAATTACTATCCTTTCAATTTAATTTTATTATATCAAGCCTTCATTATTTATTTGGTTACGGAAGTTTTATTTTACAACATTTCTTTCAACTGCAACTGCAGACATATTCCACGAAATCTGCATTTCCTCTGACTTTTATTTTTCATTTTAAGAAGTAAACACTTGTGGTTTAGCCCCAGCCAGCAACTAAGCACCATGCAGCCGCTCACTCACTCCCCCTACCCCGATGGGATGGGGGAGAGAATCGGAGGAGTAAGAGTGAGAAACACTCCTGGGTTGAGATAAGAACAGTTTAATAATTGAAATAAAGTAAAATAGCAATAATGATAATAACAATAATAATATACCAAGCAAGTGATGCACAACGCAATTGCTCACCACCCACTGACCGATACCCAGACAGTTCCCGAGCAGCAATCGCTGCTCCCCGGCCAACCCCCCCCAGTTTATATACTGAGCATGACGTCATATGGTATGGAATAGCCCTTTGGTCAGTTTGGATCAACTATTCTGGCTGTGCCCCCTCCCAGTTTCTTGTGCCCCTGGCAGAGCATGGGAAGCTGAAAAGTCCTTGACTAGCATAAGCAGTACTTAGTAACAACTAAAAACATCAGCATGTTATCAACATTCTTCTCCTCCTAAATCCAAAACACAGCGCTATGCCTGCTACTAGGAAGAAAATTAACTCTATCCCAGCTGAAACCAGGACAACATTCCTTTAATATTGTCCATTCTTATTTACCTAGTTTTCAAACTTTTTCATCGTGCACTTTTTTATTAAAAATTATCCTAGCATACCCAATCTGCAATTTAATCGATTGAAAAGTATGTTCTACCATTTTAAATCTGATTAATTAATTGAAAGTGGTAATCATAAATCAGTTCTGTATATAACCTCATGGATATATACAGTAACACCTTTCTAAAAACAGATATTATGTGCAAAACTAGGAACATACTCACTATAAATTGTTCCCTTTGTTGCCACTGGTGCAATTTATTGTTAAAAAATTAAGCCTACAGTAGAACTGTTTAAGAAATGTAATTTAAATGTCTTTCTCTTGGCGATGAAATAGACTTTAAATAACCTGTTATAAGGTTACGGGGTGTTCAGCGGTTGCAAGGGGCCATGGATGTTAGATTGCCACAGTTCTTCAAAGAAGCACTGATCAGAATGTCCCAAGTAATTTGTCTGTGCCCTGTTGGTTCCAGGAGCAACCAACTCAATATGCATCTTCTTTTCCATGTTCATATGCCAAGAATTACAACAGTGTCTCTAGGTCAGAGTAATCCACCCTTGTCTATACTCATCAGTCAACTATACTGCATCAGTCAACAGTTAGACAGTATCTTTTATCTTAAACTTGTTCTATTTTCTTGCTGCATAGAAGAGGTCATAGTCACCCTCCTAGTTACAATGAAAGGTGTGTTTGGGGGTTGGAGGTTTTTTTCCCCCTTCCACAAGTATGTAAATGTTACTCTGTTATACTAAAAGTTACCTCTCTCACTTAACCTATTTTTTCAATAAGGTATAAAATTCTTGTCTCTCCCTTTGAAAACTACTTTCTGTTCCTTAAAGAGGGATGTTTCTTTCACTGAAGTTTCTTTTTTTTTTTTAAATCAGCCTCTACATTAAAATGTGCATAACTACACAAGCTTATTACTGCAGGCCAAACACAGCAGCAATCTACTGGGGAAAAAAAGTGGGG
Organism: Pelecanus crispus; assembly: GCF_030463565.1. NCBI lineage: Eukaryota > Metazoa > Chordata > Aves > Pelecaniformes > Pelecanidae > Pelecanus > Pelecanus crispus. Next base: position 44,574,122 of record NC_134646.1, on the reverse strand, counting down.
GCTAACTGATTCCTGCAATCTTTTTCTTAGGTAAACCATAAGGGTTAAAAAAAAAAAAAAAAGGAAATGGGCACATGATGAGGATGATGCAAATTCAAATATTACTGACTTATTTTAAGATTTTATAGATAATTGTGATTAAATGAATAGCCCTACAGTAACAATGACAACATACAACTGTTAATCGGGTTTTACTCAAAAAGGATGTACATGCATAATTCCAAAGATGACAGATGGATCATGCTGGATTCCCCCTTCATTCTACCTCAGCAAGGTCTGGAGTTAAACACCATTATCCCAGGAATCTCCAACAATATCAGTGGCAACAAACCAAATGCAGACTTTGACCTACAACGCTCAAGTCTGCGTACTGCCATCTTCAGCATCTTCTCAGAAACCCAGTGTTGTCTTTCAGACTCGGAATGCACAAGTGACCTTGAAATTTACTGTAGGTATTTGCACTCATACATCAAATATGGTGGAAAAATACCAAGATGTTGCTAGACTTTTTTAATGCTTATGTAGAAATTAGTTTAATGTTTCCCAATTCTGCCAAAATGTTTCAGGAAGAAGCTACTGCTTAGAGTGACAAATCCATTGACACTGTCACACACACTGGAAATGAAATCTGTAAAACTTTGCTGTCCTTCAGCAGTTTGTAGGTGAAGATTGCTAATCTTGAAAATTTAAAGTACTGTATTTGATGGAGTGAACTGAATAGATACAGAACTGTCTCCTGACAGTTTCCTACCTTCTCAGAGTTTAAAGCACAGTTATAATCTGTAGCATCCACACTTGCAGAGCACTCTATTTCAGCTCAGATGATCTCTTATCTTAAAGCATTTCAAAGTTTAACTGACTACCAATAATCTTATGGAGCTCAGAATTCACTGTGAGTACAAAGAAGTGAACACACTTATCACTTCTTTCAATGTGGAAATACCAAGCCAAAAAAACAACTGTCAGTGCAACTCCATTGGTTTCCAGACATGTATTTGATACACCAAGATGCCAGTGTGGAGCTACCTTTAAGTTCTGTTATGATTTTTAAAGGTTTAGTTGTTAATATACTTACTAAAATTTTCTTACCCTTTTCCCCATTAAGCATATAATATATCAAGGATCTCAAAGCATGACTATTTTATGAAAACCATTATATAGGAAGTTTACATTACATCAACTACTTAAAGAAAAAATCACCTTCAGGCTCAAGATTTCCCTTGCTGCAGCTCTAGGAAGAAGCTGCTTCTAATTAGTACCTTTTGCATTACCAATAGGCAGGATAAGTCAATACAGAGAAACTAGACTTGCCTTGCCAAAAGGATGACCATATGCTGTCACAGAGATGGGGTATCACTGAATGTTGTATTCACACTGTCAGTCACATAAATAATGAAAGCTTAGTCACTCATATATATGGTCCCAGTCAGCATGATTCTGCAGTCCATATGACTATTTAAATAAGTGCAGAGGTGTCACAAAGCAAAGGAAAAAGAGGTTACAGAATCAGACAGACAGTATTTTTGCACTTTGCACTTACAGTTATCACTGTAAGCATTTGCATATACAGCAAAGCCCTAGTTTGAAATTGTTCTGCTTACTAAGCACTTCCAGAGGCAGATTCTTGGACAGGAAGAGCTTCTAATATTCCTTTGCATCTTTGCATTATCCCTATTTCATCTGAAATACCACACAACAGTACTTTATAGCACAGTTTTAGGTGTTGCTTATAATGCTCCAATATTTTCCTTGACAATGACTTCTGTTGTTCCCTTTGTGTAAGAAAATAACATTTTATTTGTGTGCTCAACATATATTTGTATTATTTAAATACAAAGCTGTAGTAAATAGCAGAACACACCTGAACAGCACACACTGCCTAGGGAGGACAGACACTTGCAAGCTGCTAGCAGAAGTAAACGATGAAATGCCCTTGAAGAGGAAAAGCAAGCCAAGCAAAGAATACCTGCAAAGGGAGGATAAAACTGTTGTCAAACAAATTACAATACTCAAAATACAGAGAGAATAATTCCATATAATATTTTGAACTTAATCACTAACGTATTTCTGTCAGCACAGTACTGACAGTAGATCTATATGTTTATTAACCAGCTATCATAGAAAAAATGGAAAAAGTTGTTCTTGAGAAAAAAGGTGGAGCAAAATGTAAGCTTTATGTGAGACCATATGCACCAGTATCCAGCTGCTTAACTTAATATATAACCACAAACTCATATGATTCCTTACAAAAAATAAGAAAACTCTACCATATTTGAAATGCAATAAACAAATAATTTATAGTAATAGATACTTCTTTTCAGCTTATGGATCAATCATTTTGAAAGTTTCAATGAGCATTCAATGTTTTAAATTCTCCTTTGATTTATAAACCAGGTGCCCCAAAAATCACAGGGTATTTATTTTCCTTTACATGACTGGTTGTCTATGATTTCTAAAAAAAGCAAAGAATGTCCTCAGGTCAGTACTATTCACGCTGCTGTCATATAGAATCATAGAAACGTTTAGGTTGGAAAGACCTTTAAGATCATCCAGTCCAGCCATTAACCTAACACTAACAAGTCCACCACTAAACCAGTTAAGGGTAGAGTAATAATTAATTTCAGGTTTTCTGGCTTGGTGGATGGATTATTTATAATGAAAGTAAAACTAGGAATCATTAAGGTTGGAAAGGATCTCTAAGATCATCAGTCCAACTATCAACCTAACACCACCATGCCCACTAAACCATGTCCCAAAGTGCCATATCTACCCATTTTTTGAACACCTCCAGTGACAGTGACTCCACCACCTCTCTGGGCAGCCTGTTCCAATGCTTGACCACTCTTTCCGAGAAGAAATTTTTCCTAGTGTCCAATCTAAACGTCCCCTGATGCAGCTTGAGGCCATCTCCTCTTGTCCTATCACTAACTACTTGGGAGAAGAGACCAACACCCACCTCACTACAACCTCCTGTCAGGTAGTTGTAGAGAGTGATAAGGTCTCTCCTCAGCCTCCTCTTCTCCAGGCTAAACAACCCCAGTTCCCTCAGCCGCTCCTCAGAAGGCCTGTGCTCCAGACCCTTCACCAGCCTTGTTGCCCTTCTCTGAACACACTCCAGCACCTCAATGTCTTTCTTGTAGTGAGGGGCCCAAAACCGGACACAGTATTCCAGGTGTGGCCTCACCAGTGCCGAGTACAGGGGGACAATCACCTCCTTGCTCCTGCTGGCCACACTATTCCTGATGCAAGCCAGGATGCTGTTGGCCTTCTTGGCCACCTGGGCACACTGCTGGCTCATGTTCAACCAGCTGTCTACCAACACCCCCAGGTCCTTTTCCGCCAGGCAGCTTTCCAGCCACTCTTCCCCCAAGCCTGTAGCGTTGCATGGGGTTGTTGTGACCGAAGCGCAGGACCCGGCACTTGGCCTTGTTGAACCTCATACAATTGGCCTCGGCCCATTGATACAGCCTGTCCAGATCCCTCTGCAGGGCCTTCCTACCCTTGAGCAGATCAACACTCCCACCCAACATGGTGTCATCTGCAAACTTACTGAGGGTGCACTCAATCCCCTCTTCCCGATCATCGATAAAGATATTGAACAAGACTGGCCCCAAAACTGAGCCCTGGGGAACACTGTTTGTGTTTGGTCATCAACTGGATTTAACTCCATTCACCACAACTCTCTGGGCTCAGCCACCCAACCAGTTTTTTACCCAGTGAAGAGTATACTTGCCTAGGCCATGAGCCGCTAGCTTCCCTAGGAGAATGCTGTGGGAGACAGTGTCAAAGGCTTTACTAAAGTCCAGGTAGACAATATCCACAGCCTTTCTCTCATCCACTAAGCAGGTCACCAGGTCATAGAAGGAGATCAGGTTGGTCAAGCAGGACCTGCCTTTCATGAACACATGCTGGCTGGGCCTGATCCCCTGGTTGACCTGCACATGCCTGTTGAGCGTACTCAAGATGAAAATATGTCATAACATCTAACAGAACAAAGGTAGCTTCACTAAATAAATAGTTAGTCTAAGCAAACCATTTCCAAGAACAAGACACCACTGCCAGTGCTTTAGGAAGTTTCACTGAATATACCCCTGGATGCTTTCTTGGTCCATTCCTCTAATCCCACTTGTTCCCAGGCAGCACTGTCTGGCTTGTCCCTTTTCTGGTGGACTTTGATCTAAAGCACACAGTTACCACCCTGACAATCCTGTAGCTGTAACTGTTTCAGTGCAACAGAAGAATTTAAGGACACTTCACAGAAACCTTAAAGAAAGGCCAAAAGTTTTGTCAAAAAATTACTTGAAAACAAGATAAGAATCTCACCTATGGAATTAAACTGATAACTTCAGAATATGTTACAGTAAAATGCCTCCAATTATTCTAACCATGTGGCAGTGTCTTTTGATTTGCAGATTAATTACTTCTTTTCCTGTAGCTGGAGTTATATATTTCCACACCCAGAGTTTTGCTGGAAGTGAGGGTACTGAAAAATGACCTATGTGACATTTTCAGTAGGAAACTCATTTATATACCTCAGGGTCTGGGAGATAAAACATCACATTCTGAGGTGATGAACAATATATTTGATTTAATTCAATCTTTAAGGAAATGAATTTTAAAAAAATTAATAAATTAACTCCAGACAAGAGAGAAGACTGAAGGTAGTCGGGGTGAAAAATACATAGAGTGGACTGAAGAGAGTGATGGGTAATCATGAACACAATAAAAATAAAAGCAAAGTATAAAGTTTGAATATATGGCATCGCAGAAATAGCAGCCACAGAGCTTGAATTTTGAAAAAGGGACTATAGTCTGTGTAGATGCTTTTCCTGATTTTTATTAAATGAAATTTTTATACAGTGATATCACTATAAAAATTGCAAAGAGAACTGTCTTGAGAACATTACAAATATGATTTTGAAAGTTAAGAGCTCCACATGATATTAAATGTCAGAAATCCAACACGATTTCTCTCCCTGGTTATAGTATTGCTCTTTTAAAGGAAGAGGAAAGCTTCTTCTCTTGTAAAACAGCAATTATAGTCTACTGGACTATCTTGTTCTGCATCATACCCTGCTGGGCAGAACGCAGAATACACTAGTCAATCACACGTCACTAACTTCTGTCTCTATGAATCAAAGGATTAGTGAAGCTGGTAAGGACACTGAGAAACAGACAGACATGAGGGGCAAAATGCAATTCTCGGTATGCATAATCTGCTCGACTCAGAACTTGAATTTGAGCTTTCAGTCCTTTCAATTAATAACATATATTTGATACATCTATTAGATTTTCACCTTTTGTACTGCATACTTTCTTTCATGGACATTTTTTCTTGCTTTGGAGAATCTATGAGGATAGATTAGATAGGATGAACAGGATGAGATACAATGAATAAGGACTATAGACATTGAATAAAGCCTACATTTAAATGTTTTAATTTGATTAATACTTGCATCACTTTATCAATCTCCAAGGTGTTTTGAAGATATTAAATAAGACAAATGTGTTTCTCAGGAGTCTGAGATTCTAAAATCCTAGATTTAAAACAAAAGTGTACATGTTTCTGCCTATCTTTCTGATTATAAGATCCCATTGAGCCCTTAAACTTGGAGCTGACTTTCTTAAAAATATTTTTTCTTTTTATTTAGATCAGTCAGGATAAAGATGTGTTTTTCAGTCTTCCATCCCTTATCCATTTCCTAGTTCTTTTTCATATTCCAATTTGCAATGAATGCTTATATTTTGCCCACTTTCCAATTCAGAAGTTATCTCATCTTTCTTGCTCATAACTAGCCTCAACTGTAAATCAACATTGATGCGTTAAAGCAGCTAAGACTCACTGGCCGAAAATGCAGGCACAGCTTCTACCTCAGACCACCAATAAGCAAAGAATAATAGTAACTCCATGCCATCAGGCACAGTCAACCACCTTAATTCTGCCAGTCACACCTATAAGCCACATCCTCTAATTCATGCTAAAGCTCTCAATCTTCTACTTGCATTTTACCCTACTATCTAATAAATGTCACTTTTTGCTAAAAATTAAACATCCTCTTCATTTGCTATCTTATTTCTCTTGGAGAACAGTTTATTAACCTTTCCAATTGTATTGGAAGTCATCTTTCCATCATCTAGCTTTCATTCTTTTATCCAACACAGTTACAAACAATTATCTATACCTTGTTATTTGAAAAGGAGTTTGTACTTGATTCCCACCATAAACTCTCTCTCCTTCTCTCACATGCACACACAGCTACATAAACACGTGAATGAGACATGAACAAGGTTAGAGATGTGAGATGCATCCAGTATGTTTTTAGGCTCCCTTATGGGAGGATGTAAATCCTATGGAATTACACAGATGAGCTCCAGGAGATTTTATAGTCTTTCTTTGAAATCTATAAGCTACTCATTACAGAATTCCAAAACATAACCACTATCAAAGTACACAGAGTGATTCAGGAACTAAAATCAGGGAATGGATCATCAAGCCCACATAATCAAATATTGCCCCAAAAGGTCCACAGACTGTTTCTCACTCACAAGGAAATCCTGCGTCAAATTTTAGTCACAAAAGTGCAATTTACTACAGTAAAGGAGCAGGAGAGACAGAACATCACAAGGCTCCCAGGTGTCTCAAACTGTTATTATTTTCTATTCCATTTTAAAGGATTTCCCTCAAGGCTTTGTACACACTGAAAAATCAATTCTTTTTTCCTTTTTTTTTTTTTTAGTATTTCATTGTATTCCCAAGCACATAAGGTTTTAGGCTGGCTGTCTTCATAACATGCCTCTTAGAGTTTCTCTCTGCATTTTCTTGAGCATTTGAAACATAAGAATAGTTAAAATTGTAAATTCTTTTCTCTAGTCATGCTCTGGCAGTGCCTCAGCAAGAGCAATGGAGGAAAGTTGTATAGCTATCAAGACAGCAAGGTGCTACAGCAGCCCAGCTGGATACAAGAGCTGTGGCAAGATGTGACAGGGTTGACAAAGGTGTGCAGGGTGTGCAACACTTACCTCTTGCATCAGAGCTAAGGAATAGAAAAGGAGACTATTGGAGGTGTGGGAGGTTTCCAAAGAAACGGAAAAAAGGGAAGGAAGAACATCACAATACAAAAAGAGCCAACAAAACTGGCAAATTTGTACATTGCAAATATTTTCCATCAATTAAGTTGCATTCCTACAGTCAGCAGTAGAAGCTTTGATTTGGACAAGTCAGGAATCATGCTTTTTGGATGAGATCTTCCTAGTGTGTCACACTTTGCTACATATGTATATTGAGGAATCAAACTATATCCTTTACAGGTTCACCCTACTGTTGCTTAACTTAATACCAGTTTTGATAGCAGAAAACCAGTTTCATTAATTCAAAGTACTGCAAAAGAATGAAAACTTGCGATATAATTTCTTATGCAGCTACAAACTTTATTCATACACAAATTAAATACTATGAAAAAGAAAAGCTTCTAACTGAAAACCAAAATACCATGACTGATAAACTGGTAGTGTTCATTTTGTACTCTGAACTTCAGCAGGAAAGTTAGATTTTCCAAATGTGAAGTCCCTCCTTTTGTTGCACATTGGATAGAAAAAAAAAAATATTCAGACAGAAAAAATAAGAGTTACTTATCCATCCATGACAACAGCAGTGTGTTAAGTTAATTTTTAGTATTTGTTAAAACAATGAAAATAGGATGGCACCATTTTCCAAAGCTGATGGTCTGAAAACTACTAGCAGATCTCCCTGACTGATCACCCAAGACAAATACACTCTAAAAATACTTTATCAAGTATGTAAGTGAATATATATATTCACTTCACAAATATAAGTGAACCTTAAAGAACAGACTGCAACAACTTACACCATAGACTGTAAAAAGAAATATTCACTCATGTGGCTGTGCTTTATGCATTACTGGAAGGATAAACATACTACAGTGATGTACATTAAACAAGGTACATTATTACCAGAACAGAGTACAATGTTCCATTGTCCACAGAGTAATTTTTGTAGCAAACTTATTTTGTACTGGTGATTTTTCCCCTTATCTCCATCTGCTATTAAAAATTTATATGTTGTTTTATTTTAGTACTCAATTATAATTGCATAAGGAGTGTTCTCAGCTGGTACCTGAGAACCTTTCTACTAAGATGGGACCTACACTACAAAAGTTTTTGAAAACCGCTTTTGCCAGTGTGTAATACTATGGCAAGAGTAAGACTCAGACTGCTTGGACACCTGTTGCTGTAACCTATAAGCAACTACAAGGTGTTCTTTGGAAAAATCATATTTTCATGGAAAGACCATTGACAAATATAAGAGCTTATGTTTGCTGAAGCCCTTTCCTGTGGCAGTTACCTGTAAAAACTTACCAGTCTTAAGAGGTTCACTGACAAAATATGGAAGCCAGAGACTGTAAACTTATTCCTAGTCAGTGCTGGTTTTAGATTGAAATACACATTTTCCTGTTTCCATCAGTGAAGGTGATGTGCAGTGAAAATGAAAGTAGATTTAACATTGTTAAGATGCTATTCTATAGTTGATCATGCTCAGATAATGTATTCCAATGAGAAAGACTAAGATTAGAGAGAGATTTATATTTCTCTCCTGACTGCCCCCCAGGAGTATGCATAGTAGACAAAAGATGATGAAATTCTACCAATTACAGAAAACTCCATAAGCCACCCATATTCATGCAAAAAGGGTATTTTCAAGGAATCATAACTTTGTTTTCTAACACATGAACTGAGATGAATAGGCATAATAATACTCTGGACTTCGCTGAGGGAGATTGTCTAACTTTTCTCATTTGAATTTTATCTATCACATAAATATTGATCATTTTAATATGTGACTTGATTATAATGCTTCTTAATAACTGTATTTCCATATCCTGGATTATGCTGCACAAAGTCTTATCTGTTTGTATATAGTAATGAAATATTTCACAATCTATTCTTTAGAATACTTCAGGTTGGACAGGCTTCTCAAAGCTTATCTCTGATATAAGGTTTGTCAAGGGGACTTGAGCTATTGTTTGGAAGGAATTCTCAGAAATCCACTAAATACTTTGTTTCCCACCAAGTCTTAGAGTTACCGGCAGAAGTGCCAGTTGAAGGATGACAGCAGAGCTGAAATGTAAATTTCTTTCACTAGAGTGCTTGCTTAAAAGGCCAGCCTGCAGAGAAGTTAAAAACACGATGTATGAAGCTTTTGTGAAAAAGAACTGGAATTGGCCATATTGATCAACTATTTTGATGTAGAGCTGTTTATTTGGGTTCATGTAGGTCATGTCACCTGTGTTCTCTTTTTTATGCTACATGTTTTAATAAATGTTAGTAGAAACATACGAACAAGTTGCCCAGTAAACACAGCAGTGCCTTCACACTCAGATAAATGATAAGCTTTTTAGACCAAATAGATTGAGCTAGCTGAGATGAAAGAATATAAAAAGTAAATGAAAAGGTATTTAGATGGGATTCTCGCTTCCATTAAAAGACTCCAGGAAACTGGTTCTCCCCCAAAATAAAATTAATTAGTTGAACTGCATGCTGAACTGAACTGTCAAAAAGGCCAGTTCATGCATCCTTATCTAGAGATTTGTTTACAAGTGTTTGAATCTCTGGTGAACAGCCTGATGCAGTACTAATCAAAAGGTGCATGGCTTTCCTTAGATGTGAAGTGTGGAGGTTTTGCTGAAACTATCCAATATTCATTTCAGCCTCAAGCTGTCAGTAATAGATTGCCACTAGCCAGTAAAAAGTTCACTATAAAGAATTATATGTCCTTTCTGTCCTTGGTCACAGTTACTGTGTTATCTACAGTAGGCAATTTTCTCATATGTTCTTCAGAAGGTCATTCAAAACTCTTACTTGGCAAGATGACGGGGATCTAAAAATATTATGATCTCCAGGCATTTAGCTTTAGTTAAATTTCCCAGTGTTCAAAAGAAGATGAAAGTCAACAAGAAAGGTTAAATTCAAACAATCTGGTGCTTATAATTTACATCATATGAAACCAGAGCCCAATTTTGTAATTTTGTCAGGAGTTTAAGCTGTCATATTTAATAGAAGTACCAAGGATACTCAATATATACCAGCCACTCCTAGAATATCTGTGCCTTTTTTATGTATAATTCTGACTTGAATATATATATATAAGTTTGTATCTTCTAGCTTAATTTTTCAGTAACAGAAAAAGAAAATAGCCTGGGAAGTTGAGTATTCATACTTCATCTCTAAAAATATGCCATCATTCTGTAAAAGTCATAATACTTCTGAAGTACACACAATAACCTTGGAAAATTACATATGAAATAAAACACCCTCCTGGAATATTTGTAGAAAAAGGCCTCAAGCCGTGCAAGGATTTAGGAGAAGTTCAGTGAGGTTTTTTGGGGGGGTAGTCTTGAATTTTTTGTTGTGTTTTTTTTTTTTTTTTTTTAAACCAAGATTACAATGTATGTATCGTACAAAATAAATTTAACAGCTGTCACATTTATATTCAGTGATTACTTCTTTTTAAAAATATTTCAAATGACCCCTTGATAAATCAATACATATATTCCCCCACTTGCACAGAAACAGCTTACACTCAGCTTGCTTTGGAGCACACACGAGAGTAACGACTGAATACACAAGTTCCAAACTTACAGATTTACTACCCCGATAGTGCTAGCACGAAAAAAATACCATAGGGAAGGGATTCTTAAGACAGCATGCTTCAGCTAACAAGGATTAAATGGAAACAAGAAGGAAGGATTTGCATTTTTCCAGTCATCTGCTGGTTTTGGAGTTTGTTTTGGGGTTTTTTTGGGGGGGTGGTTTGGGTTTGGGTGGGGGGCAGTGATCTGGTTTTTTTAAATGTTTGTCTGTGAATGCTCTTCATAGGAAATGATGAGCCATTTTGGTACCTTATGCCTGGTATGAAAAATGTGAAGAAATAAGAGAGAAGATAAAAAAATAATATTAGAAGTAAAAAGTTTGTCAGTTGTAGCATATAGAGCTGGTACTCAGCTATCAACAACTATCACAAACCCATCCTCTAATTTGGACTCTTGGGTGGCTGTTAGTCTTTAATCTTCAGTTAATAAATGTCTGAAACTTGCCTGACTGGAGTTTTTAGGGTATTACTGGTCTATAATTGTACTGGTTAGTTGCAGGCCAAGGTTTATTGCCTATCTAATAGGCCCTCATAAAACAGAAATCCTAGTGACCTCCTAAAGCTCATCTGATAAAAGGAATACAGTCTGAAGTGCTACCTTTCCTGAAGCTCAGGAGCACTGAACCATTACCTTCTATGATGAAAATTGTGCTTGGGCAGTGAATGGAGAACTGCCCAGCCTCTGCCATTTGAAGACAGACAAGTGGAGAGACCATGCTATCCAACATGGTCACAAAATTACTACTGGCAGGAAAAAAGGAAGACGCTTGCAGTTTTTGATCAATTTATAATTCCTCTGGCAACATCAGTTGAGGACACAGCCCTATTAAATATCACTGTCATGAAACTGAATGCTGTCATATTTCTGCCAAAATTGTCAGAATGCTGGCATAAAAGCAGCATTGTAGTTTAAAATTTCCAACACCAACTATTTTAAGGAATTCTGTTTTCAGTTTTACTTAGGTTTACAGCTGAATTTTTAAATAACGCGTAATACAAAACATGCGTGGAAATACTTCCTTTTCTCAGTCTATTCACTATAAGTTGAGAAACAAAGGAAAAGTTAAGAAACAGGAAAATTCCCAAATACAGTCAGATTGCAGCCATCTGTGTCTGAATTTCTGAGTTACATACTACTAGGTGCCACTTTCCCAAGCAAGTGTATAAAGTTGAAACACTATTCCTAGATGAAATACGCTCAGCTCTGACCAAAGCAGGTGAAAAAATGACGTGATGGTGTGCAACGGGAAGGAAAAAGAAACCTGATAACTAACTGAGCATCATCCTTACCCAGTTCCCACTCACTCACTCTTCGTCCTTCACGTCTGTGAAGGCATGAGGTCCTGCTCAAACTAATTGCTAAGCCAAAGCAGCCTGATCCTTTCAAGTATTGACAAAATAAACCTGTCGCAGCAGCTCCCCAATGTCTTCCATGTATTGTGTCCCACTGAAATGACCACAATGAGCCATACAATCATCATATTCAGACAGCATTACCACAGCTCACTTTATTTACAGACACACTATGATAGGCAGAATCCTCCATCTGCATCTCATCCAGCTGCCCACTGCCTCACTGAGCCAAGCAACCGTGAACATACTCTCCCGAGTGCCAGTTTTTCCACGGATTCTTAATGCTTTCTATTCTCAATTCAAAGTCTTAATTCTCCAATTCATCCATAGATCAGGTTTTCAGCTACTCTGTGAGTCATTTTAATGAAGCCTTTAGCTTTGTGATCCATGATACAATATGACTTTTAGTTAGAAATTTAGGATTAGGCATAATAATAAAAAGCAACAACAATAAAGTGGTCTTCTCCCTTAAGGGGATGTGAAGCATTATGGTTCTTCCTAAGGAAATTAAGCTAAATCTTATCATAGGAGAAACAATTTTGGCAAAAGCATAGAGCTCTAAAAATGAAGGGATTTGTGTAAGCTGTCAAGTATGCATTAGCACAGGAAGACAGTTACAGAATGCCAAAATTACTAGGAAAAAAAATGTAAATAATTTTTTTGAGGAATATATTTAAAAGAGGAAGAGAACAAAAGAAACCCAAACTGCTTTGAAGAAATATTATGACTATTTTGTTGGTTTAGTGTAGATGAAAACAACAGGCTTCGGTAGAGGTTTTCTTTTAAAGACTAATGATAAAAAAATTCTTTGTTTAAAGAAGTTCAAGCACTTTCTGTAGTTAAGCAAGGTGTCAATGAACCAAAAATATGAGGACACTGAACAACATTTCCTTCTTCAAGTCTAGCTTCACAATGCTTAATAGCAAAGACTATTAGTTATTTGTTGAAATATCTCATAGGAAAACTAAAGCTAGTTCAGGGAAAAAAATATATTAAATTAATTTTCTCAGATATAGTTGTGAAAAAATTGAATTACTTCATTCTCACCCATTTTCTTCTGTCTCTAGTCTTCATTATATTCTCCATACCTCCACCCTTCAGACAAAACCCCAGTGTTTGTTAAGCTTTAGTCAGCTGCGTTTCACACCATTTCCTTGAGATACATGAGAAATTATGAAGTGTATTAGCACTTTATAATAAAATAAGGATGACCAAACCCAGAAATGTAATCAATATAATCATGTTATACATTAATTTTGTTTCAAAAGAAGACAAAGTAAGCTGAAGCATTATTTCAGGCAAACAATCTACATTGGCCTCTACACAGGGAAAGATATCCCAGTGTCCAAAGGGCAGAGTCAGCAATAAGCTAAGCAAGAGACCTTGAGGGGACACAGAGTTGAAGAGATGAGAGACTTAAGGGGTGTTTTGGGAGTTTAAGGTTAGAGGAACTATTCAGCAGGAAGGGGAGAAAGTGTAGGGAACAACTAGGGCAGTTGTTCATATGGAGAAAGAGAGATATGTTCAATTAAATCTAATAATTAGTGAGCAGAACCTTCATATTTTTGATTAAATTATGCAAGCTTATACTCCTAAAGTGAAATAATGGCCTATTTCAGGTTACTCTATTTCCATTTGAACATAAATTAGTAAGAATCATGAGCACCTTTAAAAGAAAACACTCAGTCTATTTTTATTTCATTATCTGAAAATGTATGCATCTCTAAGAAAATGAGCTTTCAATCCTGTCTTCAATCTTTTGATAACTACTTATTATGTATTTCATGATGACAATGCCTCTATACCTTAGCATCTCAACTATGCTGAAGTTCCCTCAAATACCCACAGCAAGATAGATTTAAACTAGTTTAGCAAATGAACAATTTATAGCATGTACAGTTAGATGAACTGCATTCACAAAAACTCATTAAGTGATGATTTTTATTTGGGTTTCCAGTTCTTGTTTCAAAACTCAGACTAACTTCAATTTTAGGGTTTAATTTTTGTATCAAGAAATACAGATTCATAGAAAGGAACTACCACCATTTAAATTAATCCTCCTCCTTTCCCATTTCAAAAGAGAATGTGATATAGGCATGGCTGAAGGTTTACATTGTTTTTTAAAGTCTATGAATCAGTTTATCTTTCTTTTGATGGAGGATGTTCAAGTGAAATTCCTCAACACCAGCATACCAGATGTATTTGTAGAAACTCTGAGGACCTTATGTCTGAGATATCAATGCAAATCACCAAATACTACATCTAGAGCTAATAAAACCATACTGAGGAAAAGGATAATTAGCTCCACAGAATTCACTTCAACTATATAAACATTGACTGTGTCCTGTAAGGTTGTTTTGGGTTTTGTGGGGGTTGTTTTTGTTTGTTTGGGTTTGTGGCTCTGTTTTGGGGTTTGGGTTTTTTTTCTTATTTACCATAGTGAGATGAGCTGACTTGCTTCTACATTTGGTGAACCTTAATGTGACAAGAGAATCTAAACGATTGGCTTTATAGGAGTACCCCAAGGAATATACAAGAAACACAGAGCAGAGATGCTCTTACTAGGAAGATGACTTACAGAACAATACAAAGTAGTTCTGCTGCTGTTGACTGGAAAAATTCAGGGAGACCAAAAAGCATCTTATCAAACCCCAGTCACAAATAGTTTGTCTACACAAACTGGAACAAAAAAAAAAAAATCAAATGCACCATGTTCCTTAACTACAGTTATTTCTGAATAACTATAAAATTGTTCTGATTTTTTTTTTAAAAAAAAAGCAACAATAAAAAAAAGCCACAGTTTCTTAGTTAGCTTTAATAAGAGAAGAAAATATTTGTTATGCAGAGACCCTACTTGCAAAACATTTAATTATGATTTTAATTAGCAAAGTCTACAAAATTGCTGCTACAAAACTAGCAACATTTTCTCAGAGCTATTAATAAGGTAACCTCAATGGAAATCAAGAAAAGCCACACATTTTAGCGGTATAGGGGATACTAACTGAATATTTAAAACAAAAATCTAAGTAATGAAACAGCATGGCTCATCTTACTATGTAACTCCACACACTGTAGGAATTAATGTTTTATTGGGTTTTATTATAACAGACATTTATTCAAATAACCATTGGCTTTCTTTTCAAAGATGCCTCCTATCCCAGTATAAATAAATTACAAATAATTTATTATGAATCAATGGAACAACAATCTTTTTAGTTCATTCTACTTGTAACTTCACTTGCTTTAAATGTGCCAAAGAAAGGATTTAAATTTATCATTGCTCATTAAACCTACAAAAGGCTGTGTTAATTGGATGTCACCCTTTCTAATTCACTTACTCATTTGCTGACAATAAAGACCATATGATTTAAGAGCAACTGATTCTATAAGACATTATTTACTGACTTCACTGAAGTTCATAGTTGGAAGCTGAAACAAGGGTGTTAAGGACTAGCCCTTAGAAAAGGATGAAAGAAACACAATCATTCTAAATTAACTGGAAAAAATTGAAAGTGTAAAACATACATCAATACCTTCAGTATTTTCAAAGCCATAATTCAGTGTCAACACAAGTAAGTATCATACATTATTTTGTTAACTCTCACTGTTAACACAAAGAAAAAAAAAAATCACACTGGAAGCTAATGTTCTTTTTGACAAACTGAACACACCATTTTGCATCAGTGAAGTACGTGCCAATTCATGCCTACCTAAAGCATCAGTTTAACCCAACCACTCATAAGGGAAGTAAAAGACTCGTATTTTGAAAACCATACTGAAAGCAAGGGAGTGGCTGATAAACTGCTCTATCATATACCATAATAATTAATGATTAAAAGATGCATATACATATACACATACAAAACAAAATTTAAAGTTCATTTAATAATTAGTAGATGACTCCAGAGCCATGGATAATGGGAAATATTACCAATAAAGTATATAACAATCAGTTTAGAATTATTTTGAGAACTGGGCACAATAGGGAAGTATGAGGTTTAAAAAAACCTGAGAAGCGCCACTAGGTTTGAAAAAGATCACTTAAAGCAAGTTTAAAACATGAAGGAGAAATAATAATAATAGCCAGAGGGAGATGTCTGTCATGCTGTTAAAGAGGCAAGACCCAAATTTTCCTGAAATTGTCTTAAAATCCAGAATCTTTCCAAAACAAAGCTGTCAAATATCACACCACAAAAATGGCTCAGGGTTTAAAGCTACACTAACTTCTCTGTAGATTAGCACTGCAGTTGATCAGATCCAGTCTCTATCTGTGTGCCCTTGGCAGGGAGTAAGACCAGCAGTTCCTCAGAATTTGCTTGCACAGACATGGCAAACCATGTACTCCAAGTTGCTCATCTCCTGAGCATCATTAATGCTCAGCTGAAAACTTTGGGTGATGTTATTAAAAAGGAATAGTCCAATCACTGTTTTCTTTCACATTGACTTAGATTTAATCTGTAATACTATACTTGATGATCTTAAAGGTCTTCTCCAACCTAAATGATTCCATGATTCTATGATCTAGTAGGTCTCAAATAAACAGTAACATGGCCAATAATCCTTTGGCTACCTGAATTTCTGTAAGAGAAATATAAGCTTTCCTTTCCACTCACCCACCCCCCTGCCAAGTGTCATCTTTTTTGTTGCTTTATAAAGTAAGCAGAACACATGATCAATAAATTTATAATTGCTCTATTTCCTATCTGATCACTAAGAGAAGAAAGGGAAGACATTAGAATAAGCATAAAATTTTGCATGATTCAACTCAAGGCTGGGTTACACAGATGAAACTAGCAAACTTTTGCTGTCCCCAGACCATAGTTCTTTTTCCTATTTCTGCATATTCCTTTAAGGACTTGTTCTTCATACTTGGAAAAATACTAAACACATGGACACAATTGTTAAAATAGACCAGGAAATAATATAACAATTCAAGTGACCCTAAATGAACATAATGTATTCCTAGAGAATAAGTGCCTTTTAGAAAGCATTCTTCATGATACTTGTCACAGACCACTTGGTATGAAAAGCAACAATTTTGTTTTCCCTCTGTAATTACACAACTATTCTGTAATGAGCGTAATATGTCAAATTATTGATCTGAGATGTTAGAAGCTCTACAAACTAAATCAAAATGCTTCTAATTCACTTTTGAAACAAAATCGTTGTAAATATTAGTGATATGTTCATTTTAGACAACCCTGTGTTACAGAGATCATGCAAAACTCATCTTAGATTAAGATGTGCTGGGAACCTGACCAGAACATCTTCAATCATTCAGCTGAAAGAGAGTGTGGCCAATGAAAGAATATTTTCCAGTGGGAGATGGATATTCGGAGATTATCCTGTACGCGCTGCTCTACAAAACAATAGTCTATCACAGGCAGCTGGGATATGATGTGAGTGCATTGTAATTGTCTGTGGATCTGTGAGTGACAGCTGGCTGAATCAAGTGGAAAGATAGAAATAGTATATTCTATTTGGGTGTAAAGGAATACAATAAAAGAAGAAGTGTAATTTTTTGCAGCTGCAAAGCCTTTTTGACAGCAATTCACTTCCAATCACTTTCAAGTAATGCATGAATAGGATAGTCAACGTCATTAAAATAATTTACTAGTCATCAGGAATAATAAATGAATAGAATAATTTACTATTCACACACATCTATTGCTAATGTAGACACCTAAAACATGTGGTTAGAGACAGCACTCTGCATGCTAACATGTCAGATGTGATACTGAAATCCACTCCTTAGACAAGAAATAGTACTGGAAAGAGCAGTGACTGGAATAACTTCAATGGTATTTCTCAACCATCTGCCAATGAATTTCAGCACGCTGATCCTAAAATAATCTTTAGAATTATTAAATGAAGTCATGTATTAACCTCATGTACCACAAGCACGATATGAAAGAACATAGACCTTCATACGGAGAGACAACCTGTCTATTGAAAGGAAAATAGGTGTAGAAAAAGGAAAAAGGCTTAAATCTGATTTTTGGCCTTCCAAGGACATTTAATACAGGGCTGCTGATGTCTCGGAATACTCCTTAATCTGTTCTAACAAGTTAACAGAGCATTCATTCTATACAGGAAGAAAGCTATAGGCAGAGACCAATGGCTGTGACGCACGTACCACTGCAGCGCAACATCTCCCTCCTGTCGCATACCGATGTGCACAGGGTGATCTTTGGTAGCAGCCTATAAACCCATCCAGCCCATGGGATACTTGAATCCAAGCTATTGCCTTATTCTGTGGGAGAAAGCAAATAACCGCTTGAGGAGTAAATGCTGTGGGGCAGTTGCATGGCTCTGTGAGGGTGGTCGCAGACTCCCTCACAGCCTCTGCTTGCTGCTGCAGGAGCTGTTTCGCCAGCATGAGATGCCCACCTCTGTGCTGGACAACGGGATCCACAGCTACAGGCTGTAGAAATGCACTCTTGTGCTTGCCCCACTCTGGGTTTAACACTTCATCTGACCAGATAACTGAGATTACCATAAGAGGATCAGCTCATCCCTAGCCCAATGAACAAAATAAAGTTGCATAATAATATCTACATATGTTTAAAAACAAAACCTGGCTAGATACAGTGCTGATCAGCTACGTTATGAATCCTCTATACGGACTGTAAAATCAGCATGGCTTTTGAGGCTGGTAAAGAATCATTAGCATGCATCGTAATGGACTTAAAACATTCAGGAATTCAAAGCCTACAGTCTTCATTCACACTTTACACAGATCATTGCAAAAACCAGTCATTGAATTCAAAGGATGGCTGATTTAATAAAGGAAATTTTAAAAGTTTGCAGGGACCTCTGGATTTTATTCTAACTTCTAAAAAGCTTTTTTGTGTTCAAGATGAAGAAATTATTGGCTGTGTCACTTTCTCATTGTCTTTTGTTTAAGCTTTAACTTTATTTAATCGATTATCATAAGTGGCACTAAAATTAAAAATTAAATAGGTAAAGCCAAAGAACAACTAAGACATTATGCCTACTTTGCAAATCTATCTCAGTTTCAAAACATATTTTGAGTATCTTGATCTCCAGTGGAATCTTGCCTGCCTATACTCTGAATGTAAAGTGGAGATTTGATCCCACATTTAAGTTATTAGATGTACTTCTGATTATTCTATGATCACACTGGCACTGTGAAGCCCCACCACAGGAAGTGTACTGCTTCCACTGTGAAAAAAAAATGTTTGCACTGTATTCATTGCAGAAACCCTTCTCCTGGGTCTGTATTTTAGATTTCAAACTAAGTTTCTTCATATCTAAAAAATGCACTATTATTCCTCTTCAAAATTACAGTACAGAATTACTTTTTATGAACTGACAAGAAAAAATTGTTAATTTACAAGTGTAAGAAATCTTAAAACAGGCTTTTTAACAAACTTACTAGATATAAAAATAGTATCTTCTGCTTACATAAAAGTTAACAGAAAAGTGATCATTGAGTCATTTGCAATATAGGGTGGGGGGAGGCAAATAACTTTTTAAAGATCATACTGAACACTTCAGAAATTTCTCATTAAGTAGAGGCAAGAGAGTAATGTTCTCAGTTACATAAACTCCAAGAGAATTGCATAGCCATTAAGTGGCTTTAATCTCCCTTTCCTCAAAATAATGCTAAGAGCACAATGAGCTGATATATACATGTGCCATGACCACGCACCCATAGGTTGTATAGGCTCGTTGTGCTCTTAATACAACGGAATACACAACCTCCCCTTTTCTCTTTCCTCCTTTGATTACTGACAGCTGAAGACCAACATTTTTCCCAAGCACAATTACTATTCACCTACCGGGAACTAAGGGAAGAAATGACAGGTTTTGTTAGTGCTGTCCTACTGCCCTCACACACGTGAAAGCAATAGGTTATGAAAGAATTGGGAAGAACAGCAGTTCTTCCTGAAGATTTTTGAAGGAGATTTAATATTCCCACTTAAGTAGAAACTTTTGAAAGATAACAATAAAAACAGCAATGCTAACCCTACATGTAAGAATTATCTACTACTACTCTTTTTAAGACTTCGTAATACCTTTTCATAATAACCTTTTCACAGCATTAACAAAGTTAAAATATGTCTTAAAGTAAGTTTCATGTTGTGGTTGTTCTTAGCATCTTAGTTCCACATGACCTTGTTGCATATATTTGAAACTCTTTTAAATGTCAATCTTTGCTGAAATTTGGGAAGCAACACATATAGCATTTGCTATTATAATACAAATCATTTTCTAATATTTTGAATACTAAATGAGTGCTATTCAGCTACAGTTCAGTCTTAATATGCTGCAATCCTAACAAAAATATCTTCTGAAAATGTATTAATTTTCTTGTGAAAACTTCAACTTCCATGTATGAAATGCTAGTTAAATATACAACTCAGAAGAGGTAATGAATTTATTCAACTAAATGAAACACTTTATTCACTCAGGCTTATTTATAATTATAAGAATTTGTTTCTTCTATATAACTTATCTAGTTATATTCCAAATACTGTGACACAAAGGCAAAAAAAATCTTTGCACTTTTGGGAATGGATCATTTTTTGGAAATTGAAATAAATTCTGGTTTCGTGAACCACATGAAATGTTTATAATCTCACAAATACAGCTGCCAATGTCAGACTGTTTTTTTCCTATAAGTCCTCTCAAAGAAGTAATGATAATGAGTCATACAATAAGAAACAATAAAGTCTTTAATAATTTTGTCCAATTAGTTGTCAAATATAAACTAATGCTGATATCTTCACCTCAAAAAAAAAGAGAAAAACACATTTTGTGTTTGTGTCAGTGCGTATTTAGGAAGCATGAAAACAGGTCTGAAATAATTGTAACTTTTTTTTACATTATTAACAAGTGATTGAAGTGAAAAACAGACTTACAGTGGTCACTGTGCCTATAGTAATAAAATTTTTAAGAAGTAATGTTACTTCTGTATCTATAAATGAAGATGTAGGACAGTTTTTTTCAGAGATGCTAAGTGAGTTTGAAGGTTAACTAAAAATTCTGAGAGGAATACTAAAGACTATTTTAGTGACTGCTCAAGGTTTTACTATTGTTTTTAATACAAACCCCAAACCAGATCACTCTCAGCATACTCCTCTGATTAAAAGCCAGTATCACCATGAAATTAGGTTTTGTCCTGCAAGTAAATCAGGTCACTAATTTCTAAGTTCTCATGCTTTATTACCAATTGGAAATCTTCAGTGTTTTAGAGATTTTAATAAACAGTAGTTTTAATGAACGTCAGTTGATGGGATTATAACGAGAATTAGTGAAAATAAAAATTCTACATTAAAAAAAAAAAGAGAGAACAGTTAAGAATCAAAGGCTAACTTATTCTGATTGGAAAGCTATGTTTGCTAATTCCAAACACAGAAAACCATGAAGAGAAAACATGTTCAGTTTATTATCTTAATAAATTCATCTAGAACACTTAGAAGTATCTGATATCTAAATCAAAATTAAAATATCAATTGGCTTGTAAAGAAAATTATGGAGATTGGGACAGATATTGCTATAATTAACAGCAAAGTTTTCTATTAAACAAATCTGTGACTGTCGACACAAGATAAAAGTAATATTCAATCTAAGACCGATTTTATCTAAATAACAGAAACCCAGGTTATGGGCCAACATCACAGATTCAGATTCTTGATACCTGCTATCTTTATTTCACAATTAGTATAGACAAAGGAAAGGTACATGAATCATTAAGTGAGTGTGCTCAAATCCTCTTCTGTATAGAGAATACTAATTTAATTAATTAAAGGATTCCTATGAGCACAAGATACATTCTTTGCAGGATCAGAATGCGTTTGGTACTTATTTGATACTACACCTGGCCACCACAGGCCTTGCCTTAAACTTCATAAACCTCAGAAACCCTGTGATACACGAGACAATTAAACCTTGAGTCATTTGCCATACATCGGCACGGAGTGTCATCCGAGATGCTCCAAGATACTATAGCCAACCTCCCCCTGTCAACTTCTAAAGTCAACAGCTCTCCTACAGGTCCTACATGGTATCTTCCAGCTACATCTGGATGTCCTAGAGCATCTCAGATGGCACCAGACACCTTTGTGCTGGCAAGAGAACAAAAGCATGTATTATTGCTTGCAAGAAGCATGATGCCTTCCTGCTCCATTAATACATGGGATACAGATGCTGCCTGCATACTGCTCAGCACGTATGAGGGGGTTCTCAGTTCCTTAGACCAAGATCAGGTCTCAGAAAATAAGCAGGTATAATGATTCACATAATTTCGCCTTCAATTTCTATTTCACATTAATACAATAAACATGAGGCTGCCCTAAGGTGCTGTCATGACCTTATAATAACTGACACAGAGGGTCTCAGGTGATATGGAAACATACACTGAGGAAAGGTGAATCTCACAGCAGAGACTGAGGAGCATAGGGTGGTCTCCTCACCCTTCTTTTCTGTCAGCAAGCATGAGTCATGAACTCTCGGAGCAAGCTACCAGATGCTGCGTCAGCAATCTCAGGAAGAAATGAGCATAGGCACCCAGAGCCCCAGAGGAAGTCATGCTCCTCTTTGCCTTAAGCAGTCACCAATTCAGATGAGAACCAAGCACAGCTTCAGAGGCCTCAAAAGGTCTGTTCATTAATTCCAGCTTCTCCAATACTTCATCACCTTGAACAAGGCTCATGTAAAAATCTCAGTGTTATTCATATGCTTGTTTGCTGAAAAAATAACCGTGGGGCTACTCCTCATCCTCTGTGACAAGAGGTCAGTTGCCTCCGTTGGCAGTTTGTGAAACACACCAAGAGTGAAGCAGGTCAAGACTGCATACTAAGACTGTCAGACACAAAGAGCAATGATCTCCTCATTAAATTTTAGTTCCAATTGAGAGAATACAAGCTAGATGAGAGCATGCAGTGAACTTCATATTATATCTGTTTAACACAGACACAAATACCTTAAATTTGAGTTCTCTCTCCTTGCTGCAGGGAAGAAGGACCATGATGTCTCAGCAGGAATTATAGTTGAGCAACTCAAGAGTATCAGTTGTACATGAATGTTCAAAGGTGAACTGTAAGCCTTAATGATGAAAACTCATTTTTCATTTATCATCCAAGGCCAACAGGACCACAGACAAGGTAAATGGGTACATTCAGGGTACAGAGCAAAGCCCCTTCCTCTCCAAATGCATTTTTCACCCTTTATCATGTGCATGTGGCTAGGTATCGGGACTGCTCAACTCTCTTCAGACTACACAGTTGATAGAGTGGCAAAGCTAACAAACATCGTGGAGAAATTAATAGACGCATACGGAAGAATTCAATGCTGTGCAACACATGGTTCACAGAGTTTGCAGTCAAAGCAAGGTCCCAATTTTAAGCTATGCAGTTTAATGCTTATTTCCCACAGCAGCTGAACATTTTCTTTATTCCAGTGTCCTCTAAAGAGAGAGTACCTCAAGCTGTTACTGTCAGGTGCTATTCTTCTGTCCACTATCCTAACATGTTTTGAACTCTCCAAACGCTGAATGTAACTCACAAGTTGTTATACAACAGTGAAATATTGCATTATTCTTTGATATACTAGGAATTACACCCAGAACAAAGCAATTTTAAAGTTTTTTAAACAAAATTGCATATTCGCTACTCAGTTTCTGGCTGGTTTGGAGACAACTATGATCTGCTGTGATTGAGCAGAAAAAACCTTTATAACAGTATTGAACCTTAAGGTCAAAACCTTGGTTCCTTCAAGAAGCTGGATCTAATCAGATGTCATAGAAATTTCTCAGACTGATTTTTTTTTCCCCTCTCAATCCCAATATTTTGTATTTTGAAGAATGAAAATTTCATATACAGTTTCTCAAAAAATGTGCAATAAAGAGCTACCAAGCTTCACTACCAGCCAGGAACTTGCTCCCAACTCCTACTTCTATGCAACTTCTTTTAGGTTTTGACAGAGGAATCAATTTTGTTTAATTAATTCTTGTTTTAAAAGCAAACATACTGTTTTTCACGATTTGTAATATATTAGTACCACAAGATCCTACTGTAGTAAGCACTACAATTGGGTGTGCATCATTTTGTAATAGTGACTTTGAAAGTGACCAAAGCCCCAATTTTTTTGCTAATTTAGTTCTAAAGTTACTTATCTTCTGTGTGAGCCCACACAAGTCTGTTTCTCATGTACAACCCAGAGACTGCCAACGTGCCTACCCTGGAAGATCTGACGGTGTACTAACCAAAAGAACATGTGAGAATGTATCTTCCAACCAAAACTGGAATCAGTTTGGGTGGATTGTAATGTACATAAGAGGATTGTTTCACCTGGATGGTGGATTTAGCTGCCTTTAAAGAACAGGGTAGACAGAAACTATCAATGAGAACAGAGGATAACATCTGCACTGGAGAGTAACCACTAAAAAGGCAGAAAGAAGGTCAAAAGAAGGAAACCAAGGCAAGACAAGGTCACAAAACAGATCACCGGAGATCTGCAAATGGAGGCCAAATGGCCTGGCTTTACACTTTCTAGGTCATGCCACTTTTAAGTCAATGAACAGATAAACCAATTTTAGTTGTTTCAGCATTTTGAATAATTAAAGGAACCAGAACATAAAATCCATTTTCCCTAAGTAGAAATGTCACATAAGTGTCCTACTCTTTCCTCACAATTAGGTCACTGAAATATGCTGTGGCTTTAGACCTTGACATTCTTTCCCCTACTAACTTAGAATGGGAACACCTTTCAGACATAAGTATCCATCTTCAGATATACTTCTATTTAAAACAAATTAAATGTAAATGTTATTCTCTAAAAGGATTATTTTCCCAGAGTTGCTACCTGAATCCTTCTATCTCATGATTTATCACCTAATACCTTTGTGTCTGTCATACTATGATTTGTTACTGAAATAAAAATGATTATCATCTCTGCATAAATAAGTCTAAGAGCCATACTTTTTCAACCCTTTGAAATGACAGGTTTATCAATCAATATTTTCTTCACTAATACATAGCCTTTATTCACTACTTTTTCAAAACAAATATTGTAGGCGTCCATAGTTCTTGCAAAGATTTATTAGTTTATCTTTCATAGGCTGTTTCCAGGATGATTAGTTTTTGTGTGGATGAGGATTAAATAGCTAACACATTTGTCCAAATATCTTTACAGAGCCAATCATCTCTCTCAAAGTATAGAGCAGCTTACATTATTTATATGTTAATGGTCAGGGTCACACTGCCAACACATTTCTAAGTTCCTGTTCTCTAAAAGAAAAAAAAAAAATCGAAGCCTTAAATAATTCAGATATCATTGAAAAGAAATTGGAAGACTTGTTGGGCAAATATCAAAGTAATCTAAAGCTGGTGTGTGTAGAAGACATACTGTGCAATGACATGAGCAGAGTTGTCATTTCGGGAACATTTCTGCTTGCACTGCAAAGCTTAATAGACCACTGACTGTGAAGTGAGATGTCTTCCACTTATGTTTTTCTTCCTTTCATTTTTTTGTAATTCTGTACCTTCCTCTAATGAATAAAGTTTATTAATTATTGCTTGAATTTATAGCCCCCCAAGTGCAATTAAACAAAATTAATACAAATTCAAAGCAGTATATGTGTTCAAGCCAAGTGCAAAACCAACAAAATTTGGTG
This sequence comes from Pelecanus crispus, assembly GCF_030463565.1. Taxonomy (NCBI): domain Eukaryota; kingdom Metazoa; phylum Chordata; class Aves; order Pelecaniformes; family Pelecanidae; genus Pelecanus; species Pelecanus crispus. The sequence continues at coordinate 44,548,461 of NC_134646.1, read as the reverse complement.
AGAACAAATTGTTGAAGAGCCATGTACTTAACAAGCAGTGCATGCTTACTTGTAATACAGCATGGTATAGTCCAAAAGATAGTATTTCAAGTCTCTAAAAAGGCCAGGAGGGAGGACAGCAATACTGTAAGTTAAAAGCTTTTGTTCTCAAAAGAGATAATTTTTTTATGTCTTTCATGGCATCCTTAACCCTGTAAGTTTAAATTTCCTTTATGGGGAAGGGGGGGGGGGGGGGCGGGGAAAAAGCAAGCAAGCAATTGTTTTATTAAAACTCTCAGTATTATGTTAAGCCTGACCTCTCCCTCAACATTAGACACTCTCCTCTTCTATCACATGCAATTTGGAGCTGTACATGGGTTACTTTGCCTTTGCTGCAACTTTAATTTCAGTGTCTTTTACTTTACCAATGCAAATAAAGGCACAGTTCAGGACCTTCCACTTAACTATTTTACCTTCCAGTTCAGTATCACAGAATGGTTTGGGTTGGAAGGGACCTTAAAGATCACATAGTTCCAACCTCCCTGCCATGGAGAGGGACACCTTCCACTAGATCGTGTTGCTCAAAGCCTCATCCAGCCTGGCATTAAACACTTCCAGGGATGGGGCATCCACAGCTTCTCTGGGCAACCTGTTCCAGTATCTCACCAGCCTCATTGTAAAAAATGTCTTCCGTATATCTAATTTAAATCTACCCTCTTTCAGTTTAAAACCATTACCCCTCATCCTATCACTACGCTCCCTGATAAAGAGTCCCTCTCCATCTTTCCTGTAGGCTCCCTTTAAGTACTGGAAGGCTGCTATAAGGTCTCCCTACAGCCTTCTCTTCCCCAGGCTGAACAGCGCCAGCTCTCTCAGCCTGGCCTCATACAGGAAGTGCTCCAGCCCCTGATCACCTTCATGGCCCTCCCCTGGACCCACTCGAGCAGGTCCATGTTTTCCATACGCTTTCTTATATCTTCATGTTCTGCTTCCCTGAATGATCCAATCACGTTCCAAGACCAAAGGCACTTAGAGGCCAACTTAGTTATTGGCTCAGGCCAATACAAGGTCTAACTTTTAGATTCTCCACTGTTCATTGAGATTCACAAGCCTAAGTAAAGAACATGATCTTCTCACTGCACAGAAAAGTTTAGATACTATTAATAAAGTCACAAAACATCATGCTGAATGGCTTACTGCTTAAGTGACCACCAGTACTGATGAGCTTCATAGCCCCCCCAAAAACCCAAACAAAAAAAAACCACACACACATTTGCAGGGATAATTCTTATCTCTCCAGATATATTTCTTCTCAGGACTCACACCCAGGAACTCTGTTCTGTGTCTACATCAAGTAAATAACATTATTGTTGTAAAAAGGTGGAAAAGGTGGACTCACACATGTCTCGGTCCTTCTGTCAAAGGTGTTGCTTATGCAAACATGCCATAAGTTTTCACCAGCTCTGCATGGCAGGCCAAAGAGATAAGTACACCTCCCCTTTCAAGTCGGTCTGGCTTTTTTGCTTCCCAGGCTGCAAGTCCACAGTTTAGCACAAAATGACCTTCTAAGTGTAAAGGGGAATAGCAAGCTCTCGTAACTCCTGAAAGTTTCCTCAAGACACTAACAGAAAGGCCAGCTGGTGATCTTAAATGTCATGAGTTCAATGAACTGTACACTTCAGGAAATCACTTCACTAAAATGGATGTTTTTCTGCTCCTAATGATGACCATCTCAAGAAAAGAATGTTAGAGGTCCTGTCTCACTAGTTTTATAACAAAACTGCTTGGTTTGACAGCCTCTGGACTTCCAAAAAAATTCAAAAATATCCCTCCCATGTTTCCTCTCCAATAATAAATCAGGCAATAATAGATGGGGCTTGTTTGCTGTCCACAGTCTTTTAAATCACAGTATTAACTCACAAAAAAGGCTGAGTTAAGGATATAAGATTCCCAGAATGAAGCAAGTCTCATTTTAAAATGAGGTAACCATGGTTAGAATACCCATTCTTAAAGTAGCGGAAGTCTAGCCCACTATGAGGGACTAAAATAATAATAATAGATACTTACATCATTTCTCGAGAAGCCTTAGTAACTCCTTTGTTTGCAGCAGCTCTTTGAAAATCATGCAGCATAAAAGAGAAAAATAATGAATCTTTGCTTTGAAAGAGCGCTTCTTACCAGCACAACTCACAACATTTTATGAAATAACTCGTATCAGTATCATTCAGATGAGTAATTAATACACAGAAAAGGAATTTCTAGCCTGAGGACATGGGTCACTCTCAAGGCCATACACAGTAGACCACACTGTTCTGAAACTAAATTATTTCAGGTCTTTTCTTTGTCATTACATTCTTTCAGATGCAGCTGACAATTTTTCAAGCTATTGTGCTCCTTCTGTGATATGTGGAAGTGGTAGATATTTCAGATGCATGCTAAAATAATAGCTGTTAATACGAGAGTCAAACTTAAATGGAGAAACAATGAATAGTAGATGGGTATTAGAATAGTAAAGGAGAGAAATGGAAGTGAGGGACTGTTGTGGTTTAACACACAGCAGCAACTAAGCACCGCACAGTCACTCACTCACTCCCCCTGCCCCGGTGGGATGAGGGAGAGAATTGGAAGAGTAAGACTGAGAAGATGCCTGGACTGAAATAAGAACAGTTTAATAATTGAAATAAAGTAAAATAGTAATAGTAATAACAATATAATAATAATATACAAAGCAAGTGATGCACAATGCAATTGCTCACCACCTGCTAACCAATGCCCAGCCACTCCCTGAGTAGCAATTGCTGCCCCCCCGGTCAACTCCCCACAGGTTATATACTGAGCATGACATCATATGGTATGGAATAGCCCTTCAGCCCGTTTGGGTCAGCTGTCCTGGCTGTGCCCCTGCCAGCTTCGCTTCTTGCTGGCAGGACATGAGAAGCTGAAAAGTCCTTGACTAGTGTAACCACTACTTAGCAACAACTAAAACATCAGTGTGTCATCAGCACTATTTTCGTGCTAAATCCAAAACACAGCACTATGCCAGCTACTAGGAAGAAAATTAACTCTATCCAAGCTGAAACCAGGACAGGTACTTGTTTCTCCAGATCTCGGCTCAGTTCATCTTGTCAGCTGATCCCACATGATGAGAAGAAAAACTATTTCATAAAGGAGTCATATACATACATAGGTTAACACATTCTACTTTTCACTTAATAGAAGAAACATATGAGGATACAGCATCTCAGATACATCTTATGCCATATTTGTTTCTAATCTTCAGGAACAGAGGTTTGGTGCTGTATTCAGTTGGCAGCTAAGTTCATAAAGCTGTGTTAACGCATGGTCTCATGGTGCTAAGAATATGACCCTGAGCTTTTTCACTACACATTTTTCTGAATAACCACTAATCTCCCTTTCTGTAGCTGGCTCACAGACTTTACATTGAATTTGTTACTTCAATTTGCAGCTATCTCCCTGCTATTCCAGGTACCGCAAGTCCCAAAATCTTGAGCTGCTGTGGGGAGAACACAAACCTATGCTTTCCCATTAGTTACCATGCAATTATACCTGGCCACCATCTGTCTGCCCCCCATAAGTACTTCAAGCCTGATAGTAGCACCTCTTCCCACTAGTCTATTTAAGTTGAAGCTGAACACCTGCGAAGGAAGAGTTTTAATCATTTGTGAAGGTATTGATTCATGTAAGTGCCACCAGGCATCTCACCAGCCTGACTGAAGTGTTTCCAGCCACTCCCATCCTGTGTCACATTCCAGTAAAAGAAAAAAATCCACCCACAACTTTAAAAAGCCTTTCCCCCTCCTCTGCTACATCCTTTTTTTGCCGAGAGGCAAAGTCTTCACTCTGAGGATTTAATGTGTAAACATAGATATTCACAAATCACATTTTAAAGGTTTGACTTGTACCACCTGTGAACTTCAACATCCTTACCATCAGTTGGTAGCATTGACTAGCATAATAACCCTCAAGACCTTTACCCTCTCCTTATTCTCTCTACTCCCAAGCTACTGACTGACCATTTTCCTCTACAAAAACATTAAAATAAGATATTTGCACATACTTAGGGAGATTTTTGCCACCCTACACTCAGCGCAGAACTTAGTCCTAAATAAGCCCTTTATCAGCTTTAGGACTAGCAACAGAGTTTTCCCTGTCCATTTCATAAAACTTCCAATCTATTTTATCAGTCTAAAAATGTCTTTCCAAAGGCAATGAAAATCCATGAAGAACCTCCTAAATGATGCACTGCCGCATGCAAAGAAGATCCACATGTACTCTCTGAGCAGTAAAGAGTTTTCAACATTGCTGTAAGACAGACCGAGTAGCAGATTTCATAAAATTAATCAGTAATTAACATAGTGGAAAACCAAGTTGATAAATCTGTGCTCTAATATAGTATAATCACTTAAAAGTAAAATTCATAACTCTAATTTTAAATCAAAAAGCTAATCAGCCAACTTTAAATCTACAGACAGGTAGATTAAGGGTTGGAGACACATTAAGGCTGTATTCTAATTTGGTACAGCTTTCCTTATGCTCTCTATGAATTTCCAATAATACTGCTTATAGTAAAGGTTGTAACACCCATTCATAAATTATGAAGTACTTAAAATCAAAAGTATATGTATTAGAAGTCTAATATCCTTTCTGTTCTCTGGTCATAACAGTGGTTTCATTGCGTCACCATTTCCTAGATTTATTTTTCTTTTTAATAAGGAACATGTCACTTTCTCTGTAGCATAGATACTGAAATGAAGAGAAAGAACAGTTCTGCTATTTATGGATCTAATTCTTACAGGAGCAACATAAAGTGCACGGGACTTAACTTCTCATGTAAGAACCACTCCTATAACTATGAATTCATTCTGTGAATGAAACAAGGATTGAAAGTTTGGATGAGTTGCTAATATCAATAAGGTCACAGAAGAGCATTGATTTACAATCTCAGAAAGCAGGGGATAAAATTCAGATTGTTTCCGGAATAATTCCTAGTGTTTGACCAAAAAGGAAAGCAATAGCACAGGAGAAAGTAGCCCACATTCCAGATATAGGATTAATGCTACAGTATAATTGCTGATGAATCAGACAAAAACCTGTGAGAAATGGCTACAGAGTTAAGGATTCTGGCTGAGATAGTAACTGCCATTTTAACATATGTTTCTGACAACCAATTTAAGGAAGAAAAATCAAAGCAGTCTGCACATCTTCCAAAAGGAAAAAAAAAAAAGCTATAAATACCTTCTGTTCGTTGGTGATTATTGCCCCTCTACAGTTTAAAAAGTGAAATGGCATCTTTTTAATCAAGTCACTTGTTTCATGCACTTCAACAGATGCAAAAGATCATTTAGGCATATGAAGAAAACTAGATCATGTTCGAAAGTTCACATGTGGAGCATATTTGTTATTCCCTTGATGTTATTTGCCACAGCATATGACTAATCCAAGAGTTACCTAAGCTTGCACATCAACATTTCCATTTTCCTCCCGTGAATGCAACCAGTCTGTATGGTAAATTACACATTGATTGGTCAGGGTACATGCCAAGAAGAGGCCACAAGAAGATATAAATTACCCTTTGCTCTAATTTGAACTTACACTGTCTAAAAGTGTTTTGCTGCACTGCATAGATTATATCAGCTTTAACTCATTCAGTAACAGCAAGTCATTTAGTAACATTAAGCACTATGCAGGAGGATTAATGTGTTAATATTTCATGAAGAAATGTGGTTAATTAGTAATTTATTGCTTTGGGGTTTTTTTTGTTTGTTTGTTTCACCTCCATGTGCAGGCTCTGAGCAATGCTTGCTGGGAACCATGCTTACTGCCACATGGCACAGAGTGATACTGTGATGGTCTTGAGGTGTATGTGGTAGCTAGACCAAACTCTGATGTGAGCATCCTGTAATCGCAAGCAGCAATACACCACACACATTTTGGACTACAGGTGAATATACATTTAAGCACCATAAAGGTTATGAGGTACATAAAGCTGCCACTCTCTTACATACAACTGACTACATTCTCATTCACTAAATTGCTCCCCAATGCTTGCCTGTCATAGGATAAGCCAAAAGAGCCCCAAACTATGGTTACAGAACTCACCTGTTACCCCAGCCCTGGAAGAAATTACTGAATGTGCATGTCAAAGATGCTGGGCAGAAATTACAACCCTTCCCTCAGCTGTGAAGACAGCTCAATCACTTCACTAAACAGTAACTGAGCACAGTTGCTTCAGCAAAGAGCAGCTTAGAGCTGCAGTGATGACCATAAACCAGGAGTAGCCAAGAGTTTTCTGGGACTGTTACTATGCAGTAACAGTCTTACACAGACTGCTGAATTCACTTGAGAATATGTGCTGCCTCTCTACAACAAATAGATGACTTAGCAGTCCTCTGGTTTTCTTTGTAAGATGTTTTCACTTGCTTATTCAGGCACTGTGTAAATCCAAGATCTCCATTAAAGCCATTATAAACAATACTTTTAGTTGATCCTATTAATGAGTTCTACATTCCTGTGAAGGATTGTTAGACAGTAGTGTTTTATCAGGAAGAATAACAAAGTGATTGCTCTAATGGTGCTAAAAGCCAGCACAAAAAAAGTGCCAGTGAAGTTTTTCCAAAAACCAAACAAAGGGCATTTCTGTGTTTGTGCATGTGTGTATTCATATGCAAGGGTAGTAGTAGGAAATACGCTCAGGCACTGAAATATACATATCTAACATGCATAAATTAATATGATAGAGGTTTTGTATACATGCCAGGAATGATACAAGCAAGAAAGATTACAGTAATATGTTTTATTTGATTAGTATTGGCATAAAAACATCACATTATCATTTGTTTCCTTTATGAAACTCAAGACTTAAATGGAAATCTTCTCTCCAACATAATATATTTACACACAAGGAAAGTGAATATTCAATTTAGCACTAAAATAACAGTTACAATAAAAATTATAAGAAAATTACTTTTACTTTGAAATGCCATTTGCAGTAAGAATACTTGTAGATGAAAATATTCCAGAAAATATGCTGTCTGACAAAAAGCATGGTTTTCATCTCATCTGTTCATGCAGGATGCTTAAGAAGTTATACTTGAAAGAAATATACTGAAAACATTATTCTATTCAATTTTTTCAATACTGTGTGTACCATTATAACATTTGGATACATATTAGATGATTTTAAGCACAAGTAGTATTTCTTACACAATTTTTATTAAAAGCAATACAGATATTAAATGCAACACAGAATAAATACATTCAAGTATGTTTACAACAATCAATCGGTATATCCTATTTGATTTATACTACAGGGTTTGGGATTTGCTGCTCATATTTGACAGGGGAAATTGCTTCCTTGTGCCCTAAAAAATATATTCTTCAAGCATTGATGAGGAGCAGCTGAGGGAACTGGGATTGTTTAGCCTAGAGAAGAGGAGGCTGAGGGGAGACCTTATCACTCTCTACAACTACCTGAAAGGAGGTTGTAGTGAGGTGGGTGTTGGTCTCTTCTCCCAAGTAGTTAGCGATAGGACAAGAGGAAATGGCCTCAAGTTGCATCAGGGGAGGTTTAGATTGGATATTAGGAAAAATTTCTTCATGAAAAGGGTAGTCAAGCATCAGAACAGGCTGCCCAGAGAGGTGGTGGAGTCATCCCTGGAGACATTAAAAAACCAGGTAGATGTGGCACTTGGGGACATGGTTTAGTGGGCACGGTGGTGTTGGGTTGATGGTTGGACTGATGATCTTAGAGGTCTTTTCCAACCTTAATGATTCCTAGTTTTACTTTCATTATAAATAATCCATCCACCAAGCCAGAAAACCTGAAACTAATTATTACTCTGCCCTTAACTGGTTTAGTGGTGGACTTGGTAATGTTAGGTTAATGGTTGGACTGGATGATCTTAAAGGTCTTTTCCAACCTAAACAATTCTATGATACTAGTAAAAAGGAAAGCCTCAGAAGGAAATATGACCAAGTTCCAACGACCAAAAGAAACATTTGTTCAAATGAGTTTACACCTCTTCTTCCTCCCCTCTCCCTTTTAGAAAGCTGTAAGCAGAACTGTAAAGCAGGCTTTTCCTCCAAGCATCTTCTGAAAAATGGCTGTAAGTAGTACATTAATATTCATAGCTCTGACATTCAGTATTCAATAGTTTATATCCCTGCTTCCTTTTCAAAAGGAAACCATAGGCCTTTGTGGTTTCAAGGTGTTATACAGGATAGCAATAACCTCACTTCACTTACATGCCATCACTTTGTGTGACCACTGAAGTTTGTTTACTGACACTTCTATACACCTGGCAGCCTGTTGACCTGGCTACTCACCTTTCCAAAGGCTGCAAAGACTCACCCACCACATTAAGAAAAACTGGCATCCAATACATTCACAGTTATTCCGATAAGAGACACACTCTTTTCCCCAGCATGCTACTGTGCTTCCTTGACCTGCAGTCTGGAAGCGTTACATGCCCCTGCACATTAAATTGTTTCCTCCCTCCTGCCTTGAAACAATTTTGTTTGTCTTGCACAAAGTATTTTTTTCATGCAAGTTTGGCCTTATCAAGAGAGCTCAAGAAGTTTGGTAGAAATTTCTCTCTACTCCTTTGACACTTGAAAGTACAAATAAAAGTGCTAATACTTTAAAAAAAAGCATACATACTAAGAAGAAATTCTGGGATTTTAGCCACGTATTTTATACCTCTACATTGTTGTTGATGAGAATTATCATGGAAAAAAGGAGAAGGCTCATATATTTGCCCAGTTAGCATCTGACATATAACATTGTAGGAATTCAGTCTGCAGCCCTAAACTGTAGCAAAGAAAGTGCTTTTGACATCAACATCCCTGAAATAGGCCTCAAAGCAAAGTTAATTTTTTAAGCATCGTTGAATCAGATGCTGATACAGAACACAGAGCATGCCAGACATGGTATTTATTATTCTAATCAAGCTACTGTCCAGACAAAAAGCCTGGATAGTAAACAAGTTCTACAGTTTAGAAATTCTAATTAAAAAAAATATATAATACTCCTTGTTACTCAGTCTATTTTAAATTCCTTTCAGTTTTGCTTGCCAATACATACAGGACCCAGAATCAACATATTCTTTCTACAGGTTGGATAATTTACTTGCCCCTGGAAAAGCTTAGAAATGACAGGAAGCACTTAGAGTATTAACCTATATTACTCAAATAATGCAGCCTAAAAATAATACTACATCAGATGCTTTTCTATACAGAATTATTCTGAAATAGTGCCCTCAGCTAAGAAGGGGGGAAGGAGAACACCAAAACCTGAAGCATTTCAGTTCCAAAAGAGTAATTAGCTTATGAGATACTACAAACAATCACAAATTCCTTACATGCAGGCTTCACTTACTAAAGAACCATGCAAAACATGATTACTATCCAAAATTAATTGGAGTTATTCAGTATATCAGGCTCAGATACAAACTCTGATTTATATATCATATTTTAATGATAGTTTCATCTACCTGGATGAAAAGTTAATGAAATTTTCTCTGGTATCAGAAACAGTATTTTCATTAGAAACCTAATACTTTCTGTTTTCTAATTATACAAACAGTCTGATCAAGTCCCTTCAGGTTAAATCCCTCCTAGAGCCTAGATTTTCTCATTGAACAGTATTCAGTTGGTCTGAATGATAATTTCTGGTTAACCTCTCAACTGTTTTTACTCTTATACACAAAGCAAAACAAGACAAGTTTGCATATGCCATTAAAAGAGTTCCAAGGAACACAAGAATAAGAAGTACCTGTTTGCCCATTTTCTACTTTTTCAGGCTTCTCATTTCCTTTTATGGTTAATTAATAAGCTATCTTCAGATTGAATACTATTCCTGCAAAACAGAAATCTTAAAACTTTAAGCATCTATGATAAAACTAATTGCACATCACAATATCATACCTGAAAACATAATTTTCAAGAGCTCTCAGCTTGGTCTCTCAACATAAGGAAAAAATTTCTATCCATTCTTATTCCTCATCACATTTTGAAGAAAAAACACAACCTACCCACAGCTCAGTTCTGCCATTATGTTTGAGCATCACACAGGGTTTTTATACCATGAGTTAAGGTCATGTGTTTCCACTTAAATGCTTAATTAGAAGCACCATCTCTGTCAGGGGAGGGTGTTGGCTTGAGGGAGAGTTGTTATACAATTAGTGAAGTCTGCAAACAAACATTTTGCTAGCTTGAGTGCACAGGGCTTTTTAGAGTTGTTTTTTTTTATTTTTAATGACATAAAGGAATGCAGTAGATGGGGAAGTCAGTATCACAGCTCCAGATTTATAGCCATCTCTATTTATTAAGCTGTAAATAACACCAGTGCAGAAATGGTCAATGGTTTATTTGAATTGAGCAGCACTTCTCAGTGAGATATTCATCACAAAAATATCATCCTTCCTTCACTCAGCTTGTCTCTAAAGGGAGGAGCCATTCTCAGGGAGAGTTCAGAAGTATTTCCTTAGCAGCTTATGCTCAAGGCATAGTCATGAGGCTCGATGAGTATGTTTAAACCAAAAATATGGATGCTGTTAATTTCTAAATTGTTGCAGATATAATCCCCTATTCTATGGGGCTATCAATACTCTATCTCACATCTTGGCTTAGAAGCTAACCGTGTTCTTTTATGGCCTTTATACTGCTCTGCACTTAGACGGAATCATCCACTTTTTCCAGATGCTGTGGAGTAAAGAGACTGAAGAAAACAGATTAAGCTCTCCTTTCATGCTAAATTTCCTTACTACCCATTTAGGCGAAGTGCCTTTGGGGGACACTTAGCAAATTTGGAACTGAATATTCTTGAAAGTCAACTGGATGCTTTGACTGTAATATTAGTTGGGAAACAGTTTATTTCTCTGCAATAGCACATTACAGATTTAAGAATCAACCCCATAATTCTAATCATAATTCCAACCAAAACAAAGCAACAGAGAACATATGTGAAAGAAAAATTAAAGCCACAGTTCAGTATACTTTGCTAGAAAAATCATACAGTTTCTGAACACTTATGAAGAAAACAAACACCCTGAGGTAGGACAAGCGAGAAAAGCAAATGCTTAGTCAAGAATATACACTGCATCTTATACACACAGCAAACCTAAACAGCTGCTGTATCAAGTTCTGCAAATTCCATTAATTTCATATGCATTCCATTGCTAAATGAAATAAAAGTACCAAAGAATATATGCTGGTAAGGTTCATGCAGGCTACAGATAAAACATTTTGCCTCTAACTGGTGGCTATAGGATCTCCTGCTGTTGATCTATGTGATCAACATAGTGACAAGAATGTTAGAGTATATAGGCAAAGTGATATGCACTTAGGTTATTAAAACATTTAAATAATCCCCCCCTTCCTTTAAAGTAGGGAAAGGTCTTCTGAAAAACCCTGCCACCTATTTGGATAACACTCATTTAGGAAAACAACGGGCAAATGAATGACACAGTTTATCAGCAGCCTGACTGAAGCAAATCTCTGCATCACCAGGACTGTCCTCAGTACTGGTCACTGGAAGGCTCAAGGATGTGATAACAGAATCTAAGAGAAGTAGTTCTTGCTCAGCAAACAGGGATGAAGTCCATTGATGTTGAAGTTTGCATTGCCATTTTCAGTATTTGAATATTTTGTGGTCAAAGGTCTTCTGTCTCCAACACTTTTGAAATGGCAAGTTTCACTTCCATTAAACTCTTTGAAAAACTTGAGTATTTATAGTTCCACTAAATTATATTAACCATAAGTACAGTAAATGCAGACATCAAAACACTAAAAAGAAGTATATAAGAAAGATTTTTGCTCATGGTTTTCAACTTTTGGAATTAAATGGCTGAATTTGTTTCCTTAAAACACACATTTTCATTTTACAAAGTATATTACACATAGTGGTAAATGGCTATATACTGCCTTTAAGTCCCTTCCTTCTTTGCCAATTCTATTAAATTGTTCAAGGAAATATGCAACATAAGCAAGATATATTAAGTTTTACCTTGCCAGGCAAAGCCTTCACTCACAAGTATAGATGTGTAGGTTGAAAGGAAGAAACAGGATTGTCTCAGCACTATTCCTTATCTCATGCAGCCAGAGCTACAGTTAAGATGATTTTGGAAGTATTTTTGCTCAAAAAAAAAAAAAAAAAAGAAAAGATTAGAGTCTGAAATGGACTTCGTGGATTACTGTAGGTTTGATTTTTTTTTCTCTTTACTGAACTGTTCTGCAAAATGCAACAACATAACATGCCTCAGGTTTGCATATCATGGTGAGCCGCACTAGGGGTTTTCTTTAAATAGTTCTTTCTTCAGGGGGACAAAACTGAGGTTGGGCAATGCTTGACCACCTGCTTCTTCTGTCATAGTCAACTGCAGGTGTCAGTGTGGTACTAGCAATAGCAGCTGCTGGTTTCTCTATAAGAAGCCAAAAAATGAGGCAAAACAGAGTAAGTCAAAGCCAAAAGCTGACTAAAGCTTTAATTCAACCTTTATGTGTCTCTAGTAATAGCACAAGTTCTCAAAAAGACATAAGTTCTAGGAGCATCAGTAGTCTGAAAGCATAAGATGCTATGAGTGTTAAGCTACCAGGCTGTATCAGCAAGAGTGTAGCCCAGTGGTCAAGGTAAGTGACTTTTCCCCTCTCTTCAGCACTTGTGAGGACACAGAGGAGATGGAGCCAGATTCTTCTTGAAGGTGCAAGGTGGTAGGACAAAGAGGCAATGGTCATAGGTTGAAACACGTATTAGGTTTCCCAGAGAGGTTATGGAATCTCCGTCTTTGTCAAAACTAGACAACAGAGCCCTAAGAAGCATGATCCGATGAGACCTGTGTTGGACTAGATGACCTCCAGAGTTTTCTTCCAACCTAAATTACGATTCCGTGCAATATACTAGCAAAAAGCATAAAGACACATCAATGGGAATGGTGAAGCAAATCATTGTCTAGTAAAGGGAAATCCAAGAAAAAGCAAAGATGGTTGATTAGGAACATGGAAAATACAAACATCAAATATTATGTTGGACAAGGCAACATAATGCAAAACTAAGAGAAAGAATGGAAGTTACCACTAAAACAAGAATTATATTAACAAACTGTTCAGAGACAGTATTTATTGGAGAGAAGTGTAGTAAATACTAGTTTAGTGGCCAATATGGAGAAAATAAAAAGCCAATGTCAGCACAAAAACATGGTTCAAAACTGTCTTCTGTCAGAGCCTTCTAGAGTTTTTGAATGTACTTTCTGCTCAGCATGCACAAGTTCCTGCTATTACACTTCTGTAGTGTTGCTGAAATAAGAAGGTTTATTGTTTGTAACCATCCTGTGACCAAGCAATGCTATGAGTTTGACATTTTACTGCTAAAAATGTATTTCATATTCATTATCATCTTTGCTTTAAAATTCCGGTTTTCCATACAGTAATGATTCACATTTTTCAATTTCGGGCCAAAATAGGACATTTTAAAATTCGGATGTTTCAAATATTTGACATACTCATTTTCAGAATTTCTTATTTTTTTCTTCATTTGCCATTAAGCACAATAGAAGGAGCACTGTGTAGGGATACTTGTTTCACTTTCATTTTCTCTTTCTTTCTGCACTTTATTTTTTTGTCCATCTGTACCTCTTTATAACTTATTCAGCTTCTTCAAATGAAAATAGTAACACCAGTCTAAAAAAAATTGTTAAAGGGAAAAGAAAATCAAGGAGGAAGAAGAAAGAATTAACCACAATAAAAAAAGATACATGTTTCTAAAGCATTTTTCATCTGCATATAGTTGTTTTTTAAAAAGTTCTAATTTTTAACATTTTCCTAAACCATTTCTAATTCAGTTTCCTAAGAGAATTCCTTTTACTGTCCTGCTGTGAGTTTGTCTATTTATCCCTCCTGTACAGCATGTTTTGGATCTACCAGCAAATTTCAACCGTATTTGAAAAAAAGCACTTAGGGGTAGGTTCCTACAACAGCTCTGCACAACATATGGCTCCATGGCCACACGAAGCTATAGGGCCTTGGCTTCTGAAAAGCTAAGATGCAGTGTACTCTGCTGAGTGGCAGCCAAAGGGCGGCAGCCAGCTTGCCTGTCAGCACACTCACATAAAGTAGTGGAGGCCCACTTATTTATTGCCTGCCAGCAATAGAAACTGAAGAGCTGGGGAAAAAGATCCTGGACTGGCCCCTGGTTTGGGAGTGAGATTTTGCTTCCTCAACTGTCACTTACGAGCCTAAGTACTCAAAATGTATGCAAGTTGAATGGCTGAGGTTTAGCTCTTTTGTATGAACAGAAGTCATTAGGAGGCTGTCTGTCTCCCAAACTCTGGGAAGAAAAATGACAAAAAAATATCCATTCATAACCAGAATGTCTGCTGTCTATACTTAACGCGTAATATGCAGTCATATCATTGCTTAGTTACGTACCTCGAATCTTCACATTCCATGGACATATCAAACTGAGCTTATATTATGCAGCAGCACTGTGAATGTACTTCCTTTACAATTTACTGTAGGGCTTTAACAGTGTTATCAGAAAATTTAAGTCTGCCTGGATTTCGGTTAGACCATATCTACTTCTGCAAATGTTATTACTAGGATGTGTAAGATTATGCAATCAAGCCCATTATAATTACATTGGAGAATAATAGTGCTCTGCAATTTCAATGCCAATAGCATTTCAAAAGCATCCATAATAAATTTCTAGACGTAATCCAACTGATTTCCTGTCTTTGAAATAGGATTTTCTTCTTTTCTGAAGGTGAAAAACTTATTTCCATTTCCAAGGTACAAAACTGAGTTAGACTGCATTTTTAATGTAATTTGTTTTGTTAGTATAATTAAATCAATAACTATCTTTCAATAAATGCATTAACAATGCAAAATGAGAGATGCATTAACATTTTAATCCCCAATTATGTTCTCCCAGCCACCAATTTTTTTCCCCTTCTAAGGCATCTGTGAGGAAAACATATTCAATTGCATTTTAAAAAGCCTTGAGGGCAGGCATAAGTACTGGGGTTCCTATTGACAAAAGCGGAACCTTTCTGTACAACCACTTATTCTGAGATCCTTTTTATTAAGTGATGCCAGTCCTAGTACATTAATTACTTGTTAATTCTACTCTTCTTTTGGTCCTGTCCCCACTCCCATCTTTCTGAATTCTGGTCATCATGAGCCAAACATTTGCCCACATCAGAAGGCTTACACATGGAGGATCAGAAGAAAAACCTTCAATCACAACAACTTCCAGAGACTTTCAGAGATATAGGTGTTCATTCGTCTTGGTGATTTTCGCTTTCAGTATTAGTAAGCCAAGCATTTTAACGTCATTTTATGTTGCAAGAAGCATTCTGGTTTTTGCAGCAGCAGACTTAGTATAGCTTACTAAAATCCTTGAAGTAAAAATACATATAACTTTTCCACAGAAAAAAGTCTGAAAGAATCAACCAGACTTAGCTAAGAACTTCAAAAAACAAAAGGCAAGTATGAAGACCTTTGATTTTCTGAAGTCTCATGTCATGCAGGCATGATTTATAAGTTGGAAATGGACAGCATATGCAACAGCGTCTACATGGAGAAGTCATTCTTTTACAGAGAACACAGTGAAACTTTCTGCCAACTATCCCATACAAGTTCATCCTCAATATTGATCAAGGAAAACATAATAGGTCTTACTTATTCTGTTGAATGCACTGGTTCTGCTAATAGTGCCTTTTTAATGATTTCTGTCTTATTAATAATTAAAAGAAAAGCTTCACTATTTGTAACTACTTTTAACACTAAAATCCTCTTTCAAGCTACCAAGCTCTATACAGAGATCATTTCTACTGGCAAATCATTCTGATTCTCAAAGCACTTTATACAAAATTTTACATCAATTTTTGATGCACTTACATTGGATTGCTTTATGATTTGTTTTGCAGTCTACAAACTGCTGCAATAAAGATGAAAGGCATCATTAGGATCTTTAGGCATCACAACAAAGCAGTTCCATGATGTATCAGTGTGCGGATATCAAAAAGGTCTCTTTTTCAAAACAACAACAAAGAAAAATACCTCTGTTCCCTTTTTTAGAATATTAGTGAAAATAAAAAAAATATTTCTCCAGCTATTTCCACAATTTCACCTGTCCTGACTTTAAAATGATCAAAGAATATTTAAATCAAAAGTCCTATGACTGAAATTCCAAAGTGCTTTTCTGATATTTCTGATAATTTAAATATTAAGAAATAAATAGAGATAGTATATTTCAATCTTTTTAAGGCTACTTGCAGCATGCTTAAAGTTCTCATTTAGTTAACACAGAAATCCAATTTCCTTGATAGGGAGTTTTATTCTGAGCCATTGCCTCTCTTTTAATAACCTGTACACTTTCACATTTACTTTGCAATACGCAGATCAAGCACCCTCTCTCTTTTTTCTCTCCCTCCCAGATATGTGCCATACAACTACAGCTTATCACCATTATCATCTATATTTTGGTGAGATACAGAGACTGCAATCACCAATGAGGTTCTTACTGTGTTAGTCACTGTGCAGCCATGGAGGGATATTTTACATAAGCACTAGAATTGGTCAAACTCAGAATAACTGTTAATAAGTAATCTGCTCATGATTTTTTACTTCTGAAAGTCAGGAGAGGTATTGAAACATCAGAGTAATAGAAAGTTTTCACTTTGCCTTGATTCAACATTTATATGACACACTCCTACATGTCCACAAAATTGTATAGGATCTGCATAATGCTGTTCATCACGTGAGTCTCTTCTATGGGAGAAACCCAAAATGGGCTGGTTCTCCTGATGTATCCCACAGGTCCCAAAGAGCAGACTGTAGCGAAATGTGGAAGAAATCCTGCGAGAACTGTCATCATTAGGAAAGAATGGGGTATTCTCCGTGATACCATGAGGTATCACGGGAGCTTTTTAAGCACAAGCTAATCTCAGAATGACAAAAAATGCCAGTTTCTTAGCAAGTCATACAGCTATTTAAGTTTTTGTCCACCTAGATCCACGCAAAATCTTATTACTTCCATTTCTAACAGCATAAAATTAGCAAATTTATTATTTTCTTTGCAGAAAAGTATATTGCCAGGCACTTAATTTGTTGAAAAATATTTTGAAGGCAGCAAGGCTTATGAGTAAATGTATACTGTGGGACTGTGCTTTATTTTAATAAATAAAAGGGAAAGGGCTTCTTTGTGTAAATTGCAACAATACTGAATGCAGGCAGCAACATATTCTCACTTTAAATTGTTATTGAAAGCTATTTATGGGCTTCAATCTGAGTGCATTCACACACTAAGCACATTACAATTGTAAGATTTTCTGCAATATTAATAATTCTACACAGGGCCTTGCCAATTGTTTACATTAAAGGTAAATGTTTCTCTTAATTTGCAACACACTTTAGAGTACTGGATTAAAACCACGTCCAGTTAATGCCTATCTACAACCTACCCCAATTCACCCTTCTAATTTCTAACAGCTACTATATGTGTTATATCATGCTCCTCACCTATATTATTTTCAGCTGTAGAGTTGGGCATTGTCATCAATATTTTACTTTTTAATTCAACTGCATGATTTGAGTGAGTTTCTTAGTCTGTACCCTTCATTTTACCTCTGAACACAAAAGGTATAAAAGGATTTTAGGAAGGGATTAACATATTTAGTCTTCCAGAGAGCGCTAAAGGTTATCACCTTAACTCATGTGAAACTCAAACATCTGTAAATCTCTCACCATGACCCAAAGCACTAATACTGGCAGTAGGCACAATTAAAACCCACCCAAACTACCACAGAACATTTTATGTCAAACGACATGTGACATAATGTCAAATATCTCATCTAGTATGTTTTTCCACATCGACAACTAACTTAACTGAAGTGGCACCAAAATCCAAAGACTTTTCAACATAGAACCTGACACGCCAGCCAGTGCCAGGACTGCAAAATCCATTTTCTTCAAAATCCTATACACAGTGCATTACTATTATGATCATCTTTGTCTTTTTTGGACAAAGTATGAAATTTTTATTATCTAGAGAGCAGAACTGATAGGAAAACTTCGTGTTGTGGTTTACTGGTTTGGCAGTGCTTGTCCTGCATGCCTGTCATCTTCTCCACACTTTCTATTTTATTGGAAATTCATTCTTAGGATTTATAGTGCAATTATTCTTGCAGGAACTATACTGCCACACAGTTCTTGGGAATATAAAAAACTACACACTGAAATTAATTTTCTACATTCAGTGGTGGTTATTCAGCACAAGTCTTTGCTTAACAACATTATTTCCTGTCCTGCTAAGGAATTTTTTCTCTGTGTCTATTCAACACTAGCTACTGGAAGTAGAACTGGTGGAGAAATTCTGAAAAATAGGCTGCTTAGCTGAAATCAGAGCATTTAATAAAACTGGATTATGTTGCAATTTAATTTCAAAAGTAAACTAGCAAATAAAGCTCTGACAAGATGCAAGCAGAAAAAAATGTTCCACCTTTTCAGTTTCAAATCATTCTTTGTTCAGATTCTCCAATTTGTGTAATAGTGTAATAAGAAGTCTAAATTTTAACATCAACAGTTTGATTTTGGAAAGAAGATACATTTTGATTAATCTATCTTAAAAAAATCTAGATTTTCCTAGCAACAAATTTAAAAATGTTAGTGCTTGTCCACTGGCGGGGGCGGGGGGGGGGGGGGGGGGGGGGGGGGGAACAAACCAAAACAAATCCATGTCTTCAAGTCTTTGCAAAATTTCTCTTATCTTCATATATTTAATATGTTCTGCAGATACTCAGCTAAAGAAATTATGTTCGGACAGAATTCAAGCAGTATCTTGGGAAATGAGTGAAAGGAAAAGAAACAGAGTGGAAATGTCAGACAATTTGAGGAAGATCAACTAACATGAGAAACCATTTTGGAAACAAAAGTTGTACAAGACTGAAGTGTCGTACATCACTGTAGCTTAGCTTTTCTTGTTTGAAGGCAGAACCACCTTAATTTCTGGTAAGTATCTCTGCTCTAGTCTCTCCAAATGACCTCTCCATGTCCCAGAGAAACAGAATTCTCAGTTCAGACACCAGCAACTTCTTCTTCAATCTGATCCATAAATGCCTCAGTCAAACTTGATGGCATAAACCACACTTTTTGAGTCATCCTGGACATGTTTAGAAACCAATGAGGGAAATGACAGTACAAAGACTTGTACATGAATGCAAACATGGTTCTTGGATTTACATAATGGTCCAAGAAAAAATGGAGCTTGAAAGAAGAAAGATTTTTTTAAAAGAGTTGTTGAAAAATAGGAAAAAGTAAAGAATTGAAACATTCACGTAACATCAGGATTGCATTGAAAACTGTATTACTAACTTACACCTGAATTAGCTCCTTCTTCTACAAGTGCAAGGAAGTTTTCCTGTCCAGGTTATCTCTACTCCTTTATTTCCCACCATTTTGAAAGCAGTGGATGAAACTCAGCCACACATTTCAAACCTCCATGGTTAAGAAAGTGAGATATGCACCAACATATAACATACATATAGCTGTAGTATTTACAGACTGGAAAACATGTGCTGGACACGGCTGAAGACAGGACTTGTGTTGGAGCAAGACTGACTCCACAACTTCTTGAGGTCCCTTTCAGCCCTGTTTTTCTGTTATTAAATATGGTCATGCAGAACATGCGTAATGTTCACAAAACTTTCTTACATGAGATTCATTATGGCTTTTTTTTCAGGCTGTAGCTGCTGAAAGGGTTCAAGGGAGTAATGTGTAAGTTCTCAGTTATGCACAGGGTAGGCTTGCTCCATGTAATAAATGGATTAATTAACTCCAGACTTTGTTTTCTATACCCCTGCCAGGGTGCTGCAGGGGGTCCCCGGGGGCATCAGGGCAGGGCCTGGTAGCCACAGCCAGAGCACATCCCACTGCCCCAGCCAGAAGCAGGGCAGCTGGGGAGCAGCCCCATCCCTGGGCATCGGGCACCTCCCTGGGGACAGGGACAGGCCGAGGCTGGGCGGGCACATCAGCCTGCAGGACTGTGGGGAGCTGGAGAGTGGCACCACGGCAGCGTGGCTGGGACAGGGGGCTGAAATGGGGTCCTGGGCCCTGGGCAGGGAGGTCCTAGGCGGGGGGCAGGGAAAGTCAGGGCTGTTGGTGCCCTCAGGGACATGACAACACCTACTAAAGAAGGAGAACTACAAGACAGCTTACCTTTGAGAATGCATTACATTTCTTTCTTTGTAAGCATCACCAAATGATTTTTTATATGTCTTTGCTGCCCTTAGACTGGTTTTCCTTCACCGCAGATCCAGCTGGATGTCAGTCCCCTTTTCAGCCTCTGTCTTAATTCTGCTTATGTCCTTGTTTGGTCTCTTTCTCTTTCCCCTTGCAAATCCCTCCTTACAAACTCGGATAAAGAGCTGCATGGAGCAAGCCACTGGCTGTGGACAAGGTGTTACTTTGGTGTTACATGTTATTTAGAAACAGCATTGCATATAGACAGGTACTAATCCTGGTATCTTACATTTCTTCTAGAGAAACAGAATAATAAAAAGTAGAGATGAAAGAAATCCTGAGAGATTACCCAGTCCATTTCTGCATCCCAAGATGGAATCAGAGACACTCAAACCATCTTAGACATGTAATTTCTTTCCCTAATGTTTTGAGTTGTTTCCTCTTTCTCATCAATTATACACTTATCTCCATAATCAAGGCTTCTAGGTGGAAAACATCCTACATCATGGCACATGACACATCAGCTTTGCAGGCCAGAGATCATTAATCACTTCATACTTCAGGAGAGAAGACGGGGATATTATCTGTTCATATGGTTCCACTCTCAGGTAAAGTGTCTATATGCTGCACCGTACATAGATAGACTGTAACCTGTACGTAGGAATATAAAGAAAGCTGAAAGTTCAAAGACAGATGTGAAACTATGCAAGCTCTCAATAACAAAAAGAAACATTTTTGCTGAGAGTCTTCAGATTCACCAAAAACAAAGTCCAAACCTTAAGCCTGTTGTCCGTATCTCTGTAAATCTTAGACAACCAACCTGTAACACACCACTGTGTAAGCGTTTATTGTAACAGGTGAGGTGCTGAAGAGAGCAGAAGGTATTCCACCAGCTGTCTCTGGTACTTTAATATGTGAAGCACAAAAAGGCTGTCACGAAACAACCAAGGGGTCTTCCAGAGGAATTCTGAGACATTTGAATAGCAATCATCTAAGGGGGATTTTTGTTAAAGAGAAAGAGCACAGTGGGAACCAGACAAGACACCTTGGAAGACTATTTAAAAATGCTCCTGAAGACCTAATAGTGGTAGATTCAGAGTCTGCTAAAGACCAGTGTATTTTCAGAGTGGAAAGCTGCCAAGGTGTCTGTGACTCCCTTGTCACGTCAGATGATAACTGCTCACATGAGCCAAGGTACACACTGTTTAAATGGCTGCAGAATCACAGCTTTACATCATAAAAATGAAACTAAATATCATCAAAATTGAATTTATTTTGCTGATAATTAACTTGACATTTCTTCCAGCATGGAAAGAAGAATGCCAGTCTTGCAGAAAAGGCAGCAGTCTCAGCCACTTGGGTTTTATCGTTAAACAGAATACAGGCTTCCCATGGGA
Organism: Pelecanus crispus; assembly: GCF_030463565.1. Lineage (NCBI taxonomy): Eukaryota > Metazoa > Chordata > Aves > Pelecaniformes > Pelecanidae > Pelecanus > Pelecanus crispus. The sequence continues at coordinate 44,526,832 of NC_134646.1, read as the reverse complement.
TCTCTGCTTATGGTTCATAAATCTTATAAAAAAGACAGCTGCAGGACTTTCTCATTAAATTAATATATATTCCTTCTTTATAACCTCTTTTGTTTAATGTTAAAGAAAAGCCAGATTGAAGTTAGGCAGTTCATGTAGCAGGACACTACCTACGCTATAGTCTAACGCATCTCATCAAAACCTAAAGTTTTGTTGCCTATCATCCCTTATTTTATGCTTAGATTGTAAATTCTTTGATGGGAGATCATTATTTGGTTTTGCTTGTATAGTGTGTAGAAGGGTGGAATTCTAGTCCGTGACAGGTTCTTCTACATGCCAGGAAATGGTAAACAATGAAAGTAATAATATCTGATTTACTGTGGAGACCTCTTTCAAGTCATTTTCTCCATGTAATTCTTACTCACTAGTGCAATGCTCTTTGGCTTCTGAACACTAGAATATATTCTATATTTTATTTTAAATACACTTTCTTCAGAGATCAGTTATTTAATATTTGTATGCATCCTTGAACAGCAAAACACAATGGAAATCCTAACTATTATTCATAGAATTTTATCATGACATTTTATTTTATTGTTCTAAATTCTGCAAAGACTAGCACACTGCCAAGACACTAAATTTGGTCTTGACTGTTTCTATATACTATCTGAGCTTAGTGGGATGTAGCTAAATCCATGAGTACAAAACTTCACATAAAAATCGTAGAATCACAGAATCATAGAATCCTAGAATGCTTTGGGTTGGAAGGGACCTTTAGAGCTCATCTAGCCCAACCCCCCTGCAGTGGGAACAGACATCTTTATCTAGATCAGGTTGCTCAGAGGCCCATCCAGCCTGACCTTGAATGATTCTAGGGATGGGGCCTCCACTACCTCTCTGGGCAACCTGTTCCAGTGCTTCACCACCCTCATCGTAATAAATTTCTTCCTTATATCCAGTCTAAATCTATTCTTCTTTAGTTTAAATCCATTATTCCTTGTCCTGTCACGACAGGCCCTGCTAAAAAGATTGTCCCCATCCTTCCTATGGGCCCCCTTTAAGTACTGAAAGGCCGCAATAAGGTCTCCCCACAGCCTTCTCTTCTCCAGGCTGAACAACCCCAGCTCTCTCAGCCTGGCCTCGTAGGAGAGGTGCTCCAGCCCTCACATCATTTTTGTGGCCCTCCTCTGGACCCGCTCCAAAAGCTCCATGTGCTTCTTGTGCTGAGGGCTCCAGAGCTGGATGCAGCACTCCAGGTGGGGTCTCACCAGAGCAGAGTAGAAGGGCAGAATCACCTCCCTCGACCTGCTGGCCACGCTTCTTGTGATGCAGCCCAGGATACGGTTGGTTTTCTGGGCTGCAAGCACACATTGTTGGCTCATGTCCAGCTTTGCATCCACCAGCACCCCCAAGTCCTTCTCTGCAGGGCTGCTCTCAATCCCTTCATCCCCCAGCCTGTATTCATATTGGGGGTTGCCCCAACCCAGGTGCAGGACCTTGCACTTGGCCTTGAACCTGATGAGGTTCACACAGGCCCACCTCTCCAGCTTGTCCAGGTGCCTTTGGATGACATCTCATCCTTCTGGAGTGTCAACCACACCACTCAGCTTGGTGTTGTCTGCAAACTTGCTGAGGGTGCACTCCATCCCACTGTCTATGTCATTGATGATGTTAAACAGCGCTGGTCCCAGTATGGACCCCTGAGGGACACCACTTGTCACTGGTCTCCATGTGGACATCAAGCCATTGACCATGACTCTCTGGATGCAACCATCCAGCCAATTCCTTATCCACCAAACAGTCCACCCATCAAATCCATATCTCCCCAATTTAGAGAGAAGGATGTTGTGGGGGACCATGTCGAAGGCTTTACAGAAGTCCAAATAGATGACATCCATTGCTTTTCCCTTGTCCACTGATGCAGTCACTCCTTCATAGAAAGCCACTAGGTTGGTCAGGCAGGACTTGCCCTTGGTGAAGCCGTGCTGGCTGTCTCGAATCACCTCCCTGTCTTCCATGTGCTTGAGCATAGCTTCTAGGAAGATCTGCTCCATGATCTTCCCAGCCACAGAGGTGAGGCTGACAGGTCAGTAGTTCCCAGGGTCCTCCCTTCTTCCCTTTTTAAAAATGGGCACAACGTTTCCCTTCTTCCAGTTACCAGGGACTTCACCTGACTGCCATGACTTTTCAAATATCATGGAGAGTGGCTTGGCAACTACATCAGCCAGTTTCCTCAGGACTCTGTGGTGCATCTCATCAGGTCCCATAGACTTGCATACATTCAGGTTCTTCAGGTGGTCTCGAACCTGATCTTCCCTTACAGTGGGAGGGGCTTTAACCCCCTGGTCCCCATCTTGCGGCCCATCTACTCGGGAGGGGTGAGGAGACAGGCTGCCAGTGAAGACTGAGGCAAAGAAGTTGTTGAGTAAAATCAAGTCAGGAAAGGAAAGTATCTGGGAACACCATTCACATGCAACCCTCAGACAAGAGCTACTGCTGCCTATGATCCAAAGCCCAGCTTGGGGCAGTACAGCTGTGTGACCTTTGGTCAGTCTACTGAGAAAACTGCTGAGATGACCAAAAGGAAGTGAACCAAAAGCCGTGTGATGTAATAAGAGTAAAAAAAGTGTAAGTGTGTATATGGGGATAGTTAGCAGCATGAGGACTCAAGAGGAAAAATACTGACATTAAAAGGTTTAAAATGCTGAAAAAATGCGGAACCAGAAGATGGCAACTCAGCAACATCAACGATCAGCTCAATCTAAGGAGCACAGATGGTTGAGCCCTCCTCACCTGACTTAAAACTGCCTGAGCAGCAAGTGCTTGTCAGACATCTCATCAGACTGGGGAGTATATAATGCTCAGTCCGGTAATATTAACCCTCACCTACTAGCTCACTAGTCCTAGCTATCCACAGCATGCTTACAAATAAATAATTGCTCTGTACTCTTCAGTGTAAATTATGTGCTTCATGCTCACAGTAAAAAGCGCAAAAGGAGTAAAAGTTTCCAAAGTGAATCAGAGAAAGAGGGTTACAAATGCAATTCTCTAAAAAAAGAAAAAAAAAAAAAAAAAGAAAGGGCAGCTCCTTAGACATTAGGAAAAAAAAAAAAAAAAGTGAATTATAGTTGCAGTACCATAAGCCTATTATGTCCTGAAGGCATTTTCATACACAACATACTGCCAGGAGCCCTTATATCCACACTGAAGTGATTATTATGAAATATGCAGTCTCCTGGAGTCATTGTGCTAGTATACATTACATATAGAATCCATGCATAGAAAGTTTTGCCTGCAAGAATTATGTGAACATAAACTTGACATATGAATGGGTAAGAAGAAATAGGCTTTTCATATTAGAAAAAAATAACACAGTTGCAATCAAACTCAAAGGGTGGCCTGCACAGTAGTGAGTGGAAGTTTTGCAATCAGCTTCAGCAGTAATGTCTAAATTGCCCTTGACATGCCTAAATTCAGGCTTAAATTTATCAAGACAAGTGATCTGCATCAGCAATACCCATCCTGTAAGCTGCCTTTGCCCCTAGGCTCAAGACACTAGAACACAGCTTACAAGACAGTCCCTCTAATGTGCCACCCACAACAGTGCAGTATAAAGTCCACTCCTTGACAAACTCCTGTGCCCTGCTCCCACCACAAGACTCTCCAAACACATCCTCTTGGAGGGGGCTCCATCTCATCATTATGGTGTCTGTGCGAATTTTGTTTGTACAAGCTTTCTACCAGCTGCTGGTCTGATAATAAGTGATCAGAAGCCGTTCATCAGAGAAGACCTCAAGCCTACTTCTTTCTCTGTGCTGAGGCCAAGTGCAACAAAATTCTCTCCTAGCTTCCTGGCATAGGAAGGCACTGCACGCATTCCAGCTGAGGGCATGTCTATCCTTTAGTCCATTTTACAGGAGACAAGAGAAAAGTGAGAGCTACCTTCCTGCCTTCTGTGCAGTGTCACCTGTGAAATCTGCAACACTGGCACATAACGTTTAAAATCCTATTCTAGTTCCCAAGAGGGCAGCCTCCACTCCCTGGATTCTGGCTATTTCACTCAGACTAGTGTGGAAAAATGCATCACCATGTCACAGAAATAAGCATCATCATCCAGCCCATCTTCCATCCCTATACATTTATCTTAAAGATGATGCTTATCACTCCCCAGCTGGCTGCCAAAAGGTGGTGTTCACCTTCTAATCCACTTCCGACTGAAGACATCTATTCAAACTTTCAGTATCACTGCACTCATGCCAACATCCTCAAGCTTACTGGCCTCCCTGCTTTTGGCCCGACTGGTTGAGAGTTTACACCACAGGTAATATATCTACTCCAGCCATTGCTGGCCTCCACCTTTCACTGGCTTTTCAAGCAGGTCCTGAGATTCTGCACGGGGGCAGTGATGTGCATGCTTAGCTGGCTACTTGCACTGGAGTGAATTCACACTGTCACCTGGACACCAGAATCTTGACAGAAGAATACCACATTTTGCTCTAAGGTCATAAATTGTCCGGGGACTCCAACAAGCTCATCCATCACAGCTGAGGTGTCTAGTCCTTCCCTGTTTTTCAGCCGATGGATGACGAAGTACAATCTGAGATGCCTGGGTGGTCCAGCTTCAGCACAATTTGCGGTCTGTAGGGGTAGAGTGGAAGTTTGAGATGGTCTTCTCCCATCCACACCAGTCTGAAGCTCTTTTTGTCATCCAATTTATTCCAGTTATAACTCATAGGAAGTAGTAAACAATTTGTCTGCCTTTTTGGTGCTTAGACCTTTATCTAATCTATGTCAATTCAATAAGCCCACACTGGGCACACAACTTTTCCAGCAGATAATGTTCTGAAATAATTTGCTGAATACGAAGGGGAATAAGACAGTCTCATAAAAACTTCTGCACAATCTCTCTAAATTATACGTAACGTATTCAGAAACAACATATTTTTTCTCTCCTGATAGGACAGCACAAATGTATACATCCCTTTACTCAGAGAGCTAAAAGCAAATGTTTCATCTAACTGAGAGAACTGTTTACATGCCTAAGTAATATACATTGTGAGCAATGGATGTAAAACTGGCCACATATAAATACCTAGTGTTTACAAACTACCAGCATTCCAACACTGTCCCTGACAGAGCTGGCACTTCCAGGCAGTTTTCATGTGCTAAAATATCTGAGTTAATACAGTGAGAGAAAAGAACATCTGGGCTTAAAATTCACATTGGCCCATTCTCAGTACCACTGTGAATGTTTACACTCCCAGCATCTCATACTATGCAAACAAATTCAGAATTAAAGCGCTGCAAAATGCTTTCTGTGCAGTTGCTTAAATTGCTGCAGATTTTCTGAAAAGAGTCCAATATACACAAAATGTGCTAGGGAAATGTGGAATGGACTTACTCATAGGTAAAACCTATCTCAATATGCATAGGGGAAAAAAAAGTTCTCTAAAGAACAGAAGCCATTCATAATTAATATATTTTAAATTATATCATAATCTTTGGCAGCATTAATTATGAACCATAATATATAATTATAGAAATCAATTGGCACTAATGTATCTGTAAGAAGAAGCAGATGTTTTAGAATTAGTATCTTCTACAAACTTTTACTTTTTATCAAAAATAAAACTAAGTTTCCAACTCACAAACATTTTGATATATTGTATAGGTCTTGGTTTGCAAAGGTGTGAAATACTCTATACATCCACAATGCATGTCTGATCTATGTTAATTAATGAAATACAGTCAGAAATAAGGCCAAACACAAGAATACTATATAACAAAGAGCAATTACTTTTGTACCTTTCTCACCTTTAAAAAAGAAAAAAGAATTTGTAGTCATTTTACCTCTAAACATGAAGAAGTCGGTAGCATCATTGACTCCTGCTTACAATAAACTATCAGACTGTTACAAAACAACCAGAATAGTGCTGGTAGTCAAAGAAGGTAAGTTTTCCAAGAATACCCTAATCATCAGAGTACTCTCTGTCATTAGAAATAGCAAAAAGATTAAATTAAAAATATTAACCACTTTTGGGGGTTTGACAGGATCTCAGTGACTTTAAGATTCTAACTTGAAAAAACCCCGTATCTCCCCCAGTTATGTCCACATTAATAGCCAGTGCTGTACTATCACAAACGTGTTTTCAAACCTTTTGTATTATGAATTCATTTTTCTGTAGATGACAGTGCTGTTCTGGAGAGCAGTTTCCAGCATGTACCTAAGTGTTTTCCTGAGTAGAGATTAACTGATACAGATGTCCAGGCTATATAAATAAAGGAAGACAGAAAAGCTTCAAGTTCATTTGGGGAGACAGAATAACAACAGCCACTAACTTGCATGCTCAAAAACATGGGAAAAACTCACTAAGCCCCTGAACTTTCAAACTGGTAAAACAGAAGTTGCTCTTTAGCATAGCTAGAACTGGAAAACACTTTTCTCCGTTAAACATATTAAGGTTCTAGATATTCTGATCAACTCTAGTTTACTCTTTAGATATGAAGTCCTACAACCAAGTAACCGAGGGAGGAAGCAGACAAATGTTATACATTATGTGCCTTCCAAAAACTGGTATCTGTTACCATTCAGTATCACTATATGTGACAGATGTCCTGTTTCAAGGTGTAGGCAGGGAAAGGCAGATAACTCAAATGACAGATCTCTAGAAATGTGGATGGCTGCTTTTGGCTGCCACTGCTGGATGGTCCAGCATGGGGGAGCTGGGCAGCACTGTTCCTCAAAGAAGCAGAAACTTTCCCCTCCACATCCTTCCTCCGGGAGGGAAAGAGCAGTAGGGAAGCCTGGTCCCAGCCTTTCCCATGGAAGGAGCATCCCAAATCCTTGGCCTCATCCTTCACCTCAGGGAGAGACATTCAGTATTTCCTGTGTGGTGGACTTGCCTAGATCCATATCCAAGCAGACGGATCTCTTCCAGTGGACTGATTTCTGACCTCTGCGAGTTAGAGGCAGATAATGGGACTGTTGAAGCTGAGTGCCAGGAAGGGGAATAGAGTATCTAAACTGTACGAAAGATAACCCCAAATCACATTTGTACTAGTGCAAGAGAAGGTAAATTTAGTGAAGCTCTATCAATTTACATCATCCTAGAATAAGGCTTTTTGTACATCCAATAAAGATGAACAGAGTCATTTCCAAAGCTTTCCATCTTTGTTCAGCTGCTGTCAAGTTTCCAGAGATTTTTTTCAAAATGATGCACTGCTTACCTTTTAATTACTTGTAAAATCTATTTTAATAGTTTCCATTCAATCAGGTTTTTTAAATGAGTAAAACAGAAGTCAGGATCTTGTTAAGCAGAACAGTAAGCAGATTTAATACACTTTATTTTTCAGACCCTACTTTCCAGCCCACAAGATAACCCTGAATCTTCTGACCAAGCCAGACTTTTCAAGGTGAAACTGATGGAGTTTCAAAGACCCTCCACAGATGGGTCCCTCCCATCTGCCATCAGCCTGCTATCCAACTGAATATGCAACCCCTCTTCATTTGCAAGCCTGAAGGCATTTTGACAGTGACAGTATTTGGTAAGTCTTTAAGAAACCAGCTGGGACTCCAGAAATGGAACACAGTAATTCCTGGCACATATGCGATAGCTCTAAATGAAAAAGAGTCAAAGGCTTTTGAAAGTCCATCTCCCCTGACTCAAAGCCTTAGGCAGATAATGTTTTATTGTGGTATAAAAAGAGCGTATTACTGGAGAAAAGGGGAGGTTGTAATACAAAACAAACTTTTCTTGTTCTTTGAAAACTATGGAGTGTCACTTTGCCACATTATGCAAGAGGAGTGAGAGGAACACAAAACAAGATAAACACGCCACCCCCCCACATACCCCCTTTCAGCAGGAAGGAGGAGCTCTATCTGGACATGAATGAGAAATGAAAGCAACTCTGCCCAAGCTTTCTTGTTCACTCAGCTTTGAGGATAGTGATATGGGGGAGCCCAGAGAAGAAAATAACTGAACTGACACACTCTCTAGCTTCCTTGACTCTATGTTACAAGTTTTCAGACATAGAATCAGCTGTGACTGGTCTCCAAGCTCACAGTAGTATATGGAGAAAACCAGAAAGGCATCGTTTATCGTACTAGAACCAGTAGCAAGAAGGCTGGAAGTAGGCAAAAGGTTGCAAGGGGACACAGCTGGGACAGCTGGCCCAGATTGGCAAAAGGGATATTCCATACAACATAATGTCATTCTCAGCAGTAAAACTGGGGTAGTGGAAGAAGAAGGGGACAGGCAGGTGGGCTTTCAAAGTGGCCATTGCTCAGAAACTGGCTGGGCATCATTCTGCTTGTGGGAGGTGGTGAATGATTGCCTTTGCATCACTTGTTGGGTTTTTTCCCCCTCTTTCCTTCACTTATTAAACTGTCTTTGTCTCAACTCATGAGTTTTCTGAGTTTTGCTCTTCCTAGTCTCTCCCTTGTCCTGCTGGGGCAGGGGTGAGGTGGAGTAAGTGAGCAAGCAGCTGTGTGGGTGCTGGTCAGGGTCAACCCACCACATAGACTCTTCTAAAAAAATTGCCCTTGCTTCAAGAATGCAATTCTTTCTTGGAAAAGATATTCAAGGTGCTCCTACAAAGACCTCATTGCAGTATTTATTCCAAGTACTTTCACCTCTCTTTCTCATTGTACAGAAGAAAAACATATGAACACAAAAATGTAACAGAATTTTTAATATGTAATTTGCTTCCAGTTATTAATACATTTTCCTTACATTTCAAAGTAATTTCAGACCTGTATCAGTTATTATAAGTCCATTTCTTCCTATAAATAGTGTTAAACAGCTGATTCCCATTTAAACCTTTGAAAAAAAATTGCGGGTGTCTCAAAAGTATTACAGCAAGGAGAAAATGGCATTACAGTGGCAAAGAAGAAATCAGCACTAGTTACTGCCTAGTGTTCCACAGGCCACAGCTTCATTAAATAATGTAGCAAATAAGAATCTCCTTGTTCACAGGAAATTACTTGTCTACTTCTTAGGATGTTTTTTTTTTTTAATTAGAAATGAAATTGGCATAGGCAATTCATATGTATTCATATATTTATACAAATCATTTTCTATTGATCAAATGGATCAATAAAAACTATTTAAGCATGATTTACTGTGTGTGGTTTACTACCTAGTCATCACTCACAGCATAAATATCAACCATGATCTAGAATCTCACTGATATTTGTTAAACATAATGTGTGCATAACAGTAAATGTGGTTAAATTTTATTTCAATTTGCTGCGAATTAAAGTGGAATATTTGTAATAACTTTACATTCTTCTTTGCCCCAAGCTTTTCCTTCTTTCCTTTTCAAGTTAGCAAAATTTCTGCCCAAAAGCTACCTGTTCTTGCAAGTTCCCCAACTACGAGCTGTAAGAATTTTCCAGGCCATGGACTGTAAAATGAGATAAAGATTACACTGCAAAAATAACTTAGCAGAAAAAGTCCAACTATCCCAGACTAAACTGGCTGAGGGAGTTGGGGTTGTTCAGCCTGGAGAAGAGAAGGCTGTGGAGAGGCCTTATTGCGGCCTTTCAGTACTTAAATGGGGCCTATAGGAAAGATGGGAACAAACTTTTTAGCAAGGCCTGTTGTGACAGGACAAGGAGTAATGGTTTTAAACTAAAGGAGGATAGATTTAGACTGGATATAAGGAAGAAATTTTTTACAGTGAGGGTGGTGAAGCACTGGAACAGGTTGCCCAGAGAGGTGGTAGAGGCCCCATCCCTGGCAGCATTCAAGGTCAGGTTGGCTGGGGCTCTGAGCAACCTGATCTGGTTAAAGCTGTCCCTGCTCACTGCAGGGGGGGTGGGCTAGATGACCTCTAAGGGTCACTTCCAACCCAAAGCATTCTAGGATTCTATGATTCTATGAAACTGGTTTCCTGTACTTCAGCCAGTTATTCTCATGTAGAAGACTGAATGCATTGAATTCTGGATTTTCACTACTGTCTAATTTACTTAACGAAAGCTATCCCAACCAATTTGCACTGCTGATCCAGTTTTATAAATTCAGTCCCAGTTTTTTTTCCTGATTCTCCCAGGGAGGTCAAGCAGTTTTTTACAACACCTCCCACCTTTCCCACACTCACCAAGAAAAGGGAAAAAAAGCATATTGTCTATGGCCTGTAAAATCCACATTCTCCCTTTTTATTGGCTGTATACCTTTTCACTGCTACCTGATGCTATCATTCATAGGGGAGTCCTCTGATAAAAACCCTGATATCACATAAGCTTTGTCATGCAAGAAAATAGCCAACAAGTTAAGATCACTAGGAATACATAGATAATTAAATACGTTAAGCTGCTTTTCCAGAATAAGTCATAATCAAGCCAGTACTGAACATCCATTTTTGCAATAAAAATATGTACTTTCCCTGATTTAAAAAAAAAGTCTAAATCTATAATGGAAGGATTCAGAATAAAGAAAAAGCAGAATTAGGAAAGAAGGTCACAAGCTTTTACTTTCTTCAAACAAAATTTAGGTAATTTTAGTGGGTTTACTCATTTTTTCCTCACACTCTGCCTTGAAAAGTCATGAACACAACTTAAATCTCTCCCTGCAATACTTGCTTATGTAAAGAAATGAATATGAGCTTCTTTCCTTAAATTTTTCATGGGATTTATATTATGTTGAGTTTTGTTTTGCTGCTGTTTTTTTTTCCCCTAATGCAAAATGAACAATTGGTTGCTGAAAATATAATTAATATTGTTTTCAATTGTGCAGTTCTACAACATGAAAAGACCATGACAAAGTTTTCAATGCTAGAAAGGCAACAATGCTGCCTTTCAATAAGCCAAATGTAAACAAACTCTTCACAGTAGTTTGACAAGACTATGTTATCAATTTCAATACATAAAGCAACACTATCTATTCCTCTAAAAATTCTTCATCTGAATGCATCCTATTTTGATAGTCGTAATGTTTACTTAATACATTTTTCTAATGCTTACTGTTTATAGGACTCAGGGGCAAGTACAGAAAAGGGCTAGCCAAAAACAAGCCTTGCTTTTAAGAGAATCTTAACCTTCCCTTTTTTTTTTTTTTTTTACTTATCTTCAAAAATGCAGCTCAGCCCTCCTTCCTGCTTTGGCCATTTCCATGTCAGCTGCCCACTGTTACATATCAGCATGCCCATAGATTAAAACATTGGAGTGACTGACAGGAGCCACTGCTCGGAAAAATATTGATTCAAGCAAGCAGGGAGCTGCAAGGTAGGTCCAGATGGAAAGAAAAGTGTTGAAAAAGAGACTTGATAAATATTCAGATTTTCATTGTTTGTGATGCTTGAAAAGATAAATAGTAATTTTTTTGTTACTAGCTATATCTCTGCAAAAAGACAATAACAAGTAGGTCAAACCCCCCCTTAAATCTATCTCCAGTTTGCCATCAGACTTTTTTTTTTGAAGTCTGTCTGAAAAAGATTTAGTGCTCTGACAGTCGTCTTAGAAACTCAGTGTTCACGAATCAGGCAAGAACTACAGAACAGGGAAATGGAGCTTACTATCTTAAACTATTCCATCTACATCTGCCACAATTCATACACTTCCATATAACTGATTTTCAGCCTGAAATTAGAAGGATTTCCAAACTCTCTTCACCTTGACTTACTTGTTACCAAAGTTAATAGCAAATTTCTCATTGTTTTTAATAGCTGTGGGTTTAACTCCATGCAAACTGCTGAAAAATCCACTCTGCTTTCTGAAGAAAAAGTATTTATTCATGAGAACTGTACTGTTAATAAAATACCTGATGTGAATCAAATAATTTAATTTGACATACAATTTATCATTGCTTTGAATGTAAATCATTCTAGGCTTGCTTAGATACCTTTTATTGAATCTTTTGATTTTAATGGCTGGATCTTTCTTCCTAGTGAAATCGACTGGAATGCTGGCTGAGTTACTGTTTCAATTACATCAATTAAAGCTTAGGTAGTCAACATATATGTCCCAAGATCGTTTTAAAATATAATTGTAAGGACTCAAGATCTTGGCTTAAGGACAATAAAATCACAATGAAAAATAGGAATGCTCGGTTAATAACATTAATTAAACAGTAAAGAAAATACTTACCATAATTTTCCAAGGGTAGGAATCATCGCATGTGACTACACACACATTTGACAAAAAAGTGCTTCACAAAATTCAGCTTTAATCTATATAGACAATCCAGTATAATATGGTGGGCATTTAGTTTCTTTGTACATTAATTTAATTCTTCTTACTGTAAATTTACACTTTTAAAAATAAATTCAGTTGAGATATCATCTGGTTTTGTCACATTCTGGTGAAACACTGTTAAAGTTCATATATGCTAAGTAAGCAGGCTTTTCTTGCTTTCTGCTTCAGCCTTCCCTCCTTCCCTAAAGATTTTTTTAATCTTTATTCACATTCTGTACATGCCCGAAGTGCTTTGCTTTAGTGCTCCAGCAACTTCACAAACTAAACTGACAAAGCAGACACTTCAGCGATTTATTTGACAACAAATTCTTATCTATGCAGATTCCATGAGAAACCAAATCCTAGTCCTGAACATCCTTGAACTGAGAGGAAGTTTGGCTGCAACATTCTCCCAGAATGACTTTGGAGAATATTGCCAGGGGAAAAAATGTGTTTCCTTTATTTAACTGAATTATTTCTTAGCTTTACAAGTCTTCTATTCTGAAATTTTCCAATGCTCAGTCATACAATCTTATTGGCTTAAAACACCCCGCAGCGTTTTAACAGCATGAAGAATAAAGCCATTAAGGCACACATGCTGCATATTGATCAAGAACTCTCCTCCTCTCCTTTGGTCCCTACCAAAACAGTCCACTATCCAGAAAAGGCTACAGTAATACATGGGAAATCCAAGCTCAAGCACCTGACCTGCTTCTGCCAATTCAAGGCCAGAAACAGAATATGTAAACACTGCCCAGGGAATCAGGATGTAGAGATGACCATGCTGGCAGCATGCAAGCTGGCGTCTCATCTGGAAGTTGCTTAGGGTGATCAGCGGCGTGTCATGCTCACCCTGCTCTTCTAGTCTGAGGGAAGTACACAGGTACCAACCGAGTCTGATGCAAGACCCCTTGCCCACGCTCTTCCACTCTGTTTAGCTCACTCTGGTTGGAACAGGGATTTACCAGAGTACTAGAAGGTTATAAAGTCAGCCTACTTTGTGGAGTAAGCTGAAAGAAGAGCTGAAATAGCTTACCTCTAAATGCCCTCCGCATTCGTTGAGACAAGAAGCTCTCCTCAAGGAGATATTCAGGTTTATGTCTTTGCTTTCATTTAGGCAGAATAAGGACTTGACTCTCTCTTCCACTGCCCAGGTAGGTACCCTTACTCCCAGTTTACTAGTTGCTATCTATGCTTTTGTTCACAGAAACTTTCTCATCAAAACATGCAGACTTCTATAAAGCAGTTTTGATATAACCAAGTTTTATCATGGCTTCTAGCATATAGCCTCAGAACGTTCACACAGGGTAGGTAAGGCATGGTATGACGCAAATATCAACATAAAACTCACCAACCAGGCACTGGAAGTGTGAAAATTCATCATAATTGTGAGCACTCAGCACTGGCAAGACCAATCTTCTGAAGAGACCATCGGAAAAGCCCCTGCTCATTTGTTGCTTATGGTTTACACAGCAGTTATGGACCAAAGCCAGGAAAAATGGCAGTTATATATTATGAGGAAAACTATTTTCAACATGAAAGGTGAAAGTGAAATGCAAGAACACTTTCAAAGAATAAAACACAACTATTGGGTAAGCAAATGATTCCTATGTCAAATATATATTAGTACAGTAATGGTTGGTCTTATAATAATTGAAATGAATTATCAATAAATATAAAATTGTCTCATATATTTGTACTTTACTAATTTTAAACACATACAGTTTTACGTCAAGTATATATGCTAATTGATATATATATTGAGTATATATATAATATATTTTGACTTATTTCAATATTTAAGCCATCAAACCATTTACATGATAAAAATATTAAAAACAAGCAAAAACATCATTTGATAGTAAGAGAGTGAATAAACTACAAAAATTATTTCACTCAAGCATCTCTAATGTTTTTATCACATTTGTTTCAAGTAACACTTTTGATGAGTGAGCTGTCATTAATAGCTGAGGTTAGACTTCTAACTCTACTGATGCAACAAAACACTTAATCATGAGGTTTCAATTAACAGTAGGTATGCCGTGTCACTGGAGGTGTGCAGATTCAGAAACAGATGGCAAGCAGGACAAAGGACACCTACTACAGAAATAGGTAGTAGCAGGCAGCTGCCTGTGGGGATGTTGAAAGCACTGTTGGGAGCATGGACATTAATAAGCCTGCTATAAAAGCAGAGAAAGCAAAGCATAATAAAACCAACAAAAATATCAACGTGGCCAAACTTTCTCCTCTCCCTCTTCCTACCTACACACACATCCACTCAGTAGGGGACAGACAATAGTATCTAAAGACGACTGCGATGCAATTTTTCTTTCTGGCATCTGGAATGTATTTCAGGTAGCTCACTGACCACCACAGTCCCTTAACATAACTAATTAAGTGCAAAACTAATTACAGAACCCAGAAGAGCATTTTTTTCAATAACCTCAGACAGCATTTTCCCCGTTTAAAATTTCCAAACTGAAACTTAGTATTTAAAAAATTACCCAAGTATGTTATCCAGTTTGTTAGAACTGCAACTTGGTGATACATGTTCTATTTCCTCCTCAAATACATTCATTGGTTTTGCATTCTGTCCCAGATATTTAAGAAAAACTAGCAGTTGTAGCAAGTGGGGAGGGGGGGGAAGGATGCGTGTCAGAGTTAAGACTTGGTTTGGTTACATTATTTTCAATTTTGCTTATCTCATTAGATGACAGTGTGAGAACATATCATAGTTCCCCTGAGGTATCCCCCTAGCATGGGGATAACCAGTTTGGGTATCATATTTCTATCCTTGCAATCAGGTTATATTTTCACCTGAAAAGCTAGAAATTCACATTATTTAACAGAAGTGGAGATTCCAACAGAAACTGTCAGTTGCAGCAGCTGGAGCTCTGCAATGCAAGACTGGCAACTAGAAGCTGAGATATCTTTTACTGTTGTTTGTTATACAGTCTCAGTCAACAACCAGCAAAATTAACTTTAAACACACAGTCATTCTGGTAACATAAGAAAACCAATAGGAAATAGTCAAACAGAATAATAGCAGGGGTTTTTGGAATTAATTTTTAGCGAATATATATAGAGAGAAATATTTGAACAACAAATAACACTACAGGTATCAAAAGTTTGAAGACAGCTGCCTGCCAAACTAAAAAAATTACTGTTGGCATTGAATTGTTTATTTACAAAGAACAAACTTCATCAACTCATAAATATTGTGGGATAGGATTATTTTGGGGGATTGTTTTGTTTGGGGTTTTTTGTATGATAGCACAGGCCTGGTGGACCCTGAAACAGACATGTCGAAGAATTCATACAGTAAGCTTTCTCCCTAACTTCCTTCCCTTTGGGTTAGAAACTATTTTTGTAAATATGGTATGGTATTTTACACGCTTCCAGTGTAAAATAATCTTCTGATGTCAACTGCTGAGGAATGCTGAGGTGCTTGACTTACGGCTTTTGTTCTCTTAACTCCGCAAAACTTAGGATAAGATTTAGGTGGACTTTATGTCTGCAGTTGGAATTTCATCAAATAGTATTGTTCTGTCCAGATAGACCAAGACATAATTGCAACTACTAAAACAGAACACAGCAAATAACATTAGAAAAGAACATCCAGACGAGGGAGCAATAATAACATATTTGGTCTAGCTTCTTTTTGTCAGAGCAAGTATTAACCCCTTTTGGCACCAAAAAAGCTAATCTAAGCAGCTTTGTTCCACCCCTCAAGGAGTACTAAAGAATAAACCTGTACTACTCTGATGAAAATCTCATTATAAGAAGTTGGCTACTAATGATTCAGGACAAACAAATCCAGAATAGATAAAAGAAAGCCTTGAAACTAATGGTTTCACTGGAAATTAGTTTCACAGTATCACATTATGTACAGAGTTAGGAAGGCCATACTACTTATGAAAAATACAAGAGAGCAAAAGATTTGTTACCTGTACTATTACAACTATCTCATCTGTATTATAAGAATTATCCAAACTGATGAATTGCCTTTATTCAGCTGGTGAAGTACAGCTTCTGATGATAAAATAGATTTTTCACAGGCTAAAAAAAACCAAAATAAAATCAGCCCTCTTTCTCTAAAACATCTGACCATCACTGTCATTTCCAGTTCTTTCTCCCCAAAGATACGCTAGGGAAAATATTTGGCCCAGCATCAACTCAGCACCAGATGAGTGTGTCAGAAAAGGGCTGCAGAAGACACTGGTTTTATTTTCCTCATTCCAGAATAAACCCAGGAGCAGGTCCTTCCCAGCACATAATTAACAGTTCTGCTAAGTTGCATTTGCTGCAGCAATCCCTGGAGGCCATTCTGGCTCTTCCTGGAGTGTTCATATTCCTGAGGTGTTCCTGATTATTTCATTGTTCCCTTTCACTGACACATAAGAGCTACACAAATATTTCCTAGTTTGGAAACTGACTTTTTTACAGCACTTTTGATTTAAAAAGTATTTGACTTTTTGACAAAAAAGTGCCTTCACACTTCCCCAATTTTTGAAAAGTATTAATTTGCAGAAAAATAATTTTCATTGGTTAACACTATTAACACAATGATTAACCACTACTTTCTTTGGATCATCACATTTCTAATATATTCTGTATGTTCTTTGATATACCATTTTACAGCACTGCTTCAACAGGCTTTACATTCTACTTAATCTCCCTTCTCATGGTTCCATGATAAGAATTCTTAGGCAGTCTTGTTTGGATTAACAGTGTTATTTCTTATTCAGAATTGGCAGAAGACAATGCAACTAATGACACTAGGAAAATATTTGTTATCATCAAACCAGAATTCTGTAGAGAAGTTTGAATTCAGATTTTGGAAGGATGCTGAAGTATTTTGTTTTGTCTATTCAAACTACAGGGCTAGTAAAACCATGATATAAAAAGAGTCAAAATGGGAAAGTGTTACAGGTTATCAGTCTTCAGGTTACCCTGAATTTTGCTACATTGTAGTGATTTATTCTTTCTAGTAATGCCAAAGTCTAAAAACTTAGATGCCTACACTATCTAAATGTTAAATCCATGCCACAGACTTTCAGTGAGCGCTTTGCTAATTTCTGAAGTTTGCTGCAACATCCTTGCGAATCACCGATACTCCAGTACAGATTTAGATACATTCTTTAAATGATTTATGACATCTGCAGAGCATAAGAAACCAACTCCTGCTGAAAATCATTGGAAATCAGGTACATAGCATAGATTCTCAAAACTACTCATTGCCAAACTAACTCTGTTCACATTCATAGCCACAGAAATTTAACCTTTGGCTATAATCAAACCAATGTTTAATGCTCTTTAACATTCATAGTCCCATTTTGAAATTAAATTTAATTTTCTGTGAGGTAAATGGTTCCTGAGAGTTGAATTCAAAAGTGTGACGTAAATATAGCAATATATGAAATACAGAATTTACAATTTAATTAGAAAGACTCTGGACTTTTAGAGTAAGCAGGTTCAAATCAGTTTTATGTATCTAGAGGGAAAATACAAGGATTTATTAATACATGTTTTTACAGATAATTTACAAGCCAGAGGGCAGGAAAATGTAAAATTCAGAAATATACAAACAAGCCTAAAACTACAAAAAAAAAAAAAGTTATCAAAATTTCCAAAACTCTCTGCAGATAAGCACATATTTTCAGTAGACGTACTTTGGCAATACCTACAGAAATGTACTAAGGCCAGAGTTAACAAAAAATTTCCTTGCAGATATCAGTACAGAGCCACTTGAATTAAATGCATAGAAATTTGGAGCAGGTGACCAGTTGCCACTAATCTTTACTAAAGCCCATGGAAAACTGTGATAACATTAAAGTTTATGTATTATTCTAGACAGAACTAGTTTCAGTGATTGAAACCTGAGTAAAAAGCAAGATTTCTGCTTGTGTAATTCAACAATTCAGACACACGTTAATACTAAGCGGATTTATACATGCAAGTGACTCCAGTCTATGTGCATTGAAACACTGTGTGAAGTCCATTTTCAGGCTCTTTTGACTTGTGTGTCAAATCTCAGATTATGAAAGAATGAGGCCAGATGTGTAATGTACCTGCACTAGACTTCCAGAGCAGGCAATTTTTGTGATGAGTATTCCCTAGCTATATGCCCCAAACTGTGTGTTACCTTTCCATCTAAGCTATGACAGGTTGAAACTGAGCTTTTTAAAGTTGCAGCTGAAGGACTTTAACCTTTACCAAAAAGATGTCTAACCCTTAGCTTAATTAATACAGACTTTACAATCATAAGAAAATAGTGTGCAATCTAAATGTTCAACAGTTTTCACAGAAGATGATCATATTCGGTTCCTTCCCCTCTCTGCAATAATACTATGCCACAGAAATAGCTAGACATCATAAATCTGCTACAGCATATTCAGTACATTTCTTAAACTTGAATATAGAAACTACACAATTCTTTATGAGCAACGTGACTTTTTTCTTCTTGATTCAAAACCAAACACCACTGTTTAATAAATTGGTTACTAAAATATGCCACCACTCACATATGTAACAGTAGCACGAAAACAACGTCAGGAATTTTGTGCATCAGCTATTTCTTCTTTTCTTCCTGGCTGACATATATTGAAATGTATCTAAAAAAAACAGGAAAAAAGTGATTGGGACCTAATTTGTAAGCAGAGTTGATGTGATGTATCCCAAACATTTCCAATCCACTGTAAATATAATATCAAGTTATTCTGCGCTTGTTTGCAGTGTCCACTTGTCTAATATCACATATAGAAGAAACCAGAGCATTTTCAAAGATAGAGGAGAATTTTGATGATTAATATTATGGTTCATGTTGCTCTGTTAAAGGTTTGTGCTGTTTCAATGGACGAGGTTGCTAACATTTCCTGGCCTTGCAGGTAAACTCTGCAGAAGCAGATTAATGTCTATACAGAGAATTTCATTCACAGCTTCTACCTGGAGAAGACCACCTAAAAGAGTGTGCTGCAGTACTGAAGGTACTGCAAAAATTGAGCTCCTTTTGCAAAGAAGGACTAAGTTCTGCAGTACCATTTCAGAAGTTGTCATAAAGAAGGAGAATATTTTTTAAAACCTAATTTATTTCTTCTTAATCTTTCAGGGTTACAATTTTAAGACATGAGTGAAATAAATGCAAACAAGAGATGATTCATCTTTAATAGCAAAGCAGTTTATCCACCTGCCATGTTTCATAGACACCTTTGATTCTGCTGGCTGACATCAGCATATATTAAATTAATAGTATTGGAAAGACAATTATTTTCCTCCAAAAATAGACTTCCTATAATTTACAGGAGAATGAAAATGGGAACAAGCTATAAAAAGCTTATTTAAGAGGAAAATATTTTGGAAAAATATTTTCTTTAAAGCCAAGCTACTAATCAATTGCTTCCAGAGGAGACCAATAGGGAGTTATCTTGAAAGCTGCTACTTGGCAAAAGCCTGCTGAGCTGCACTATAAGAATTACACAGATGTACTAACATTGCACATACCTTGGAAAAGAAAGACCTAATTTTGAGAGCATCCTGCAGTAAGAAGTCTCCTAGGAGGCTGCAAAGCTAAAACACAGCTAGAGTTGACTACAAAGAAAACAGTAACATCTTTAAAGCCGCAGTCAGGAATGAATATTGTTTTAGGACATCAGTTCATGCTTGTTCACTTCATCATATCCTATACACCCATGAAACTCATTCTGTATCAGTTTCTCAGTATGTAACTGAAAAAAGGAGACCTCATGGGGAAACTAGACAAACATTCAAGTACTGAACAAATAATCTACTTTCTGCCAATACTATATTAGTGTTACATGTGAATATAGCTGCGCACAGACCAGCATGAAAAAATCCCAGTGAGAGTGTTATCCCCTCTTCTCTTGAGAAATCATTTTGTATCCAAATATAGCTTAGTAACTTACGAACAGGAATTCTCTCGTGATAGTCCACCTACATTTCACCTTTTCCTTAATTTCATCCTATTAACTCTAGTTGTACCACTGCATTTATTCTAAAGGATTCTCCTTCCTTATCACTACCCTTCAAATATTTATGGGTTATTTTCATTTCTCCCAGATCTATTGTGTGAGGGCCATATAATTTGCCTTCAAAGTATGCAAGGTCAGGAAATGTCAGCTGCATCATGATGTCACAGAGCTATGCCAGCATTGTTTGGAACTGGCTGGATTTCTAGGCAGAAGGTCTCACTATTGATCCACTTTTTAACAGTTTAATCAATTACTCAGCACAGTATAAAAATATTCTCCTGCCCTTTCTAAATATCTACATTTAAATGTGCTTTTTTTGGTGGTTGGGGGGGGGGTGTGGATACAACTCTCATTTAATATGTAATATTAATGGACTTTTTTTTCTGGTTTATAATGGATGTATCTCATGCATTTTAATAAACTTTTGATGGCTATAAAGGAACATCTAAGCTGCTTGCAGGAAAAACAACCCACATGGCCCATCAAGTGAGATTTGTGGTTCTTTTCACCTCTGCTTCCAGATTGCTGTTACACTAAATGTTGTGAGTGATGAGTGAATTGTGGAGAGCATCAGCAGAAAAGCCTTTCTACATGTGAGCTTCTCAGAAATACTTACTCAAGAATAGTTTTTTTTCCAGAACAGCAGTCCCTGAATAATTCATCTGTGAATATTCTTGTTCTAGGATAAAAGTGCCACATCTGGTTTAACATGATCCATTTTGAAAACAGTTTGAGATAAACCATTGTGGCAATTCTGTAGCTCATAAACACTGTTATTCTAGGATAATTACTCAAATCCTTACTTAACTTTAATCAAAGTTATCTATCAAGAGAAAATAAGCCTTAAGTAACTGAAATACTCCAAATACGCACAGAACAGAACAGTAACAAAGCTGGAGATCACTGAGTGAGAAAAGCAGAAAGAGCATCACAGTAACTACTCATTCTTCAACCAACCTGCTCTAACTACAGGAAAGAAGCACACGAGACAAAATTGAGGAGTATCAAATCCACCTTAAGAGTAATTGGAAAAACCCTGGAAAACTTAGAAGATATAAGTAAAGGAATACTGAAGTAAACTGTACCACAATTTAAGAAGGGAAATGCACACCCTGCTTTTATATAATATTTCAGTTGTTAGAGCACTACCCACTTCTTCCCTTCAGGATATCTTAACCACCGTGTTAATTGACCGAACACCTAAGTAAGCAGTGCCTGCTTTTCAGTTTCCTCCTCTGCCCTTAAGGGTCTAAGTGTAAACCTTTCACTTCAGTTATGCTGTGCAGCAGCCCTGATGTCTCCCACCCAACAAGACAGTAGGTGACCCGTGGGCGCAGATCGTCGCTTGACCTGTGCATCAGTGCATGAACTTCAAGACACTGGGGACTCATTTACTCTGGTGGAAAGCAATAGCACTTGTGGGTAACTTGCAAACTTCAATACTTTTTTGGCACAGAAACACATCTGGTTCTCTGCATTTTAGATTCATCACTCAGAAGGAACCAGTGCCTTTACATCCCCTTCATTGTCCTGCTTCCATGACTGCTCCCTGTGATGCTGCTATCATTGCTCAAACTGAATATTCATGTGGGTATGAGCCTCTTCAGTTCTATTTTGTTTCTCTGATTACATGTGCCCTATTTGACATGTTAACTTAAGTCCAGAAATATGGAGCTGTTGTTCCAAAGTTACATTGGTTTTCTTTAAACAAAATGGCTGCCTTAATTTTTTTTTTTTTTTTTTAAAGGCTTTTTGGGGAGCTTACTGTGGTAGGTGGTTTTCTCTGGGCACTGCTTTTGAGTATCCCCTGATGACAGAATCAGTCCAGCTTGGCAGCCAAAGACAGGGCTTGGGCTGTCCTCAAGCCATTGGGGATGGCAGGCTGTAGAGAAGGAACCGCTTTTTGCAGGGAGGTGGGGAGGGTGTTGGTGAGCAGACCCTGATTCCTAGGGGAACATGAACCATGCGTGAAACTGCAAAACTGGGACATTGCTGGAGGACTGCTGCTTAACCTTCACTGCCTTCCACTCCTAAGCCTTGCCTGAAAGGGAAGCGGTTTGAAAATAGATCAGGGTGTCAAAAAAGCACCCTCTGTCAGGAGTAGATCCCTTAAGATTTGGGTCCTTTTCAAGATCAGTTCAAGACAGTACAGTTTGAAGAGGACAATGTTGGGGGTTTATTTTAGATAAATTCATGTCTTGGGAAGGTTCTTAATGTCGTTGTGATTATAGGGGATGTGACAATCTCTTTGTGTTTAACTCAAACACAGCTCATGTAGGAGTCAGGCTTTTCAACTCTAGCATGAATCTAAAATACCTTTACAGTCTTTTTATTGCTGTAACCACAAAGTCTGCTGAGCTGTGAGGCAGTGCACATAGACTAAGAGCTCTGTAACAACCTGTATGAAGTACAGCATAAACAATATAAAAGCAATATAAATGATATAAATCATACACATAAACAGTACAAAGCACAGTACTAGAAGAAGAAAGCAAATGAACAGTTATTTCTAAATCTGATGAAAGATTGGAAAGCAACACTCATGGGAACTGTAATAGCAGAAAATGTTTCCACTTGGACCAGGCTGCCAGCAGTAAATGTCTTTGTGCAGGTGTGTGCCTCTGTGAGTGAATAGTTGATGTGCACTGGGCAGCTGAATATTTGCAACACAAGGTTTGCACTCCCTGCCCATTTGTCTGCAAGGGCTTGATCTGTATTATGAGAAACATGGCTTTTGAAAGGAGTTTTCCAAAGATGTCCAGGCTGGATTCTTGTAATGTGCAAAGCATGGAAAGGGATCTTTACTAAAATCTTTGGTGAAAAACTCAGATCCAAGCTATAGTGGCACAACCTGTGTGCCCTTCTCATGAAATGTACATTACTTTGATAACAGGAGTGCCAAGCAGTTTCTTTTTAAGGGAAGACAGTGCTCGGGAAACAAGTGAAAAGCTGTTTGATTTTTAAAAGAAAGGTTTGAAACAGCTCAGCATGCGTTTGAGGCATAGAGCAGATTGAAAACTCACAGGCCTGTGGGTGTGGGAGATGCACAGTTCACCATGCTGAACTGGTGAAATGCCATGTCCCATTTCTGAGCGACTGGTCTCTCAGCAGCTCTTCAGTGCCAGGCCCAAGGTGGTTTTGGTTTGGAGAAACAAATAAGGTTGTGACCTTTGAGGATCCAAAACAGTAACTGAAGAGGATGGTAGTGCTGAGCTGGGAACAATGGTCTGGCATAGATATCTTGCATGGCCTGATAGAAATTAAACCCACTGGCTAAAATTGAAGGGGCTTTTAATGTAAGAGAATTGTTGCAAGCAGGGACGTAAAATGTTTCTATTCCCTTCTGGTGAGATAGTATAATTTGTGGTTTATGTGAGCCAAATGCTGAGCTGGTAACCTGTAGGAAAGCTCTGGTAGAGGCCTTGTGAAACTTACTTCTGCTTGTATTTTTTTCTTGGGAGTGATGTGTCTATTACAGGAGTTAGTTTTGTGGAGGAATAGGAGACAACAGTAGTCCAAAATAGCAACAATTAAGTGGGGGCAGGTGGGAAACCACAGTAGGGCTTATAGGGCCCTACCACTCATCTAGAAGAGGGTTAACTTCAAAGCCATACTGGTAAATTAAATCCTGGAAAAAGTGGCAGAGGAAACTGGAAATGAGGCTCTCCAGGGCCCGTGGGTTGCTGAGGGTTCCCCAGTGGGGTGGGTTCCCCAGTGGGGTGCGGCAGGCAGCAGACAGGGTCCATTACGACTGTGGCCCCAGGGCACTTTGTCAATAAAGCTTTGTGCAGGGTTGCACCATTGGGAAAGCCATGTTTCTTTCCTAGGGCAGGGTGGGGGCCATGCTAGGGCTACGCTGAGGTCTGGCAGGATGAACCCGCAGGTGCTGAAGGAGATGGCGGACCTCACTGTGAGGCCTCTCTTGACTGCCCTTAAAATGTGGCAGCGAGCAGGAGAGGTTCCTGAGGGGTGGGGAGAATGCAAATGTGACTCCTGTCTCCAGGAAAGGCCTGAAGGAAGAGCCAGGCACTGCAGGCCGGTTGGCCTCGATCCTTGGGGGTGGGAGAGAAGGCATTTCCAGCCAGGCGCCGGGCAAGGGAGGGATCGGAAGCAGCCACCATGGAGTGATGGAGGGGAAAGAGCACATCACCTACGCCATGGCTGCCTGCAGCGAGGGGGTCGGCTGGGTGGGACCCAGGGCACCTTTGCAGGGCGGCTCTGTGGCTCATCCGCTCTCAGCAGCCGTCTGCCACCCGCTTTCCCCTGCCCTGTCCCCTCCCCTTGTATTGGGCGTAAATGGCGACGTTTCAGCTGCAGCGGGGAGCCCCGGCGGCAGAAGGCGGGGGCTGCCCCCTAACGAGCAACAGCCGGTTCCAGCCGGTCCCCCAAGGGCCGGGGTGCACGACACAGCTGAGCCAATGGGAGGAGCCTGCTGCGCCTCCGAACCAATCAGAGTTGGCGGCGCCCCCGCGGAAACCGGTTTGAGCCCGGGCAGCTGAGGCTGAGGAAAGGCAAGGGCAGGGGCAGGGGCAGGGGCAGGGGCAGGGCTGGGGGCTGCGGCGGGCTCGCGTCGGAGCGGAGGACATAGAATCATAGAATCGTTTAGGTTGGAAAGGACCTTTAAGATCATCCAGTCCAACCATTAACCTACACTACCAAGTCCACACTAAACCAATCAAGGGTAGACTAGACTGAACCATGTCCCGAAGTGCCACATCTACACGTTTTTTGAACACTTCCAGGGATGGTGACTCCACCACCTCTCTGGGCAGCCTGTTCCAATGCTTGATCACCCTTTCTGTAAAGATATTTCTCCTAATTTCCAAGCTAAACCTCCCCTGGCGCAGCTTGAGCCCATTTCCTCTCATCCTATCGCTAACTACATGGGAGAAGAGACCAGCACCCCCCTCACTACAACCTCCTTTCAGGTAGCTGTAGAGAGCGATAAGGTCTCCCCTCAGCCTCCTCTTCTCCAGGCTAAACAACCCCAGTTCCCTCAGCCGCTCCTCAGAAGGCCTGTGCTCCAGGCCCTTCACCAGCCTTGTTGCCCTTCTCTGAACACACTCCAGCACCTCAATGTCTTTCTTGTACTGAGGGGCCCAAAACTGGACACAGTATTCCAGGTGCGGCCTCACCAGCGCCGAGTACAGGGGGACAATCACCTCCCTGCTCCTGTTGGCCACACTGTGCCTGATACAAGCCAGGATGCTGTTGGCCTTCTTGGCCACCTGGGCACACTGCTGGCTCATGTTCAGCCGGCTGTCTACCAACACCCCCAGGTCCTTTTCCACCAGGCAGCTTTCCAGCCACTCTTCCCCAAGCCTGTTGCGTTGCATAGGGTTGTTGTGACCCAAGTGTAGGGCCCGGCACTTGGCCTTGTTAAACCTCATCCAGTTGGCCTCGGCCCATCGATCCAGCCTGTATAGAATCATACATAGAATGGGCAAGAAGGACGCAGCAGGGAAGAGTGTGAAGGAAGGAGCAGTCATAGGCCTTTACTTTGGCTACCTCGCATCCCGCCAAAAGCCTAAATCTAAACACCGAGCTCGAATGCCTTAAACGTACCGCCGGCAGATGGTTCTCGCTCACCTCTGGTAATGGCACCCCATCCCTCCCCACTTTCCCGATGAACTAAAGTCAAATGGCAAAATAAATAAAGGAGCTGTCAGACTTACAGTCTGTTTAGGGCCTTGGAGGGCTTCATTGTGCATTACCTAAGCATTAATACAGATACTACCTCTTTTGTGTCTCTAGTACGAAAGCTGAAAGACCATAGAAGCCGAAAGAAATACAACCTAAAGCAATAATATTTAAGTTTAAATACTTTAAAATTTTCAGTATCCGAAACATGTTTGCTGATGACATGAGAGCTAGGCTTAGAGCCCAAAGCTGAACACTTTTTCTTGCCTCATCAGCACAAGTTGAGGTACTTTACTACCAAGTCCTGCACACACTATTCAAAAATACAGGCAGCCTGATCAAATGCAGATAAAAAACTCATACTCGCCCTTCTCCTCATCTCCAACTTGATTTTCTGTAACAATAATTGTTAATCTGTTGCTACAAATACTATTCAAAAAAGATAAATAAATTGTGAAATCCAGCATTTCTGACCTATCCAGCATTTCTGACCTGACAAATCCTTTTGAAGTCAGTTAATTTGTGAACTTTCATGTGCTTTTATCACTCTGACCAGATACAAGTGGATATTTTTTTAGTGTTTGAAAGCTGTTGCTGACAGGTATTTATTGCTGCTATCATCCACTCTTAACATTTAGACTGTAAAAATTGACTCTAGCCTGTCAACCATTAAGCAACAATAATTATGTCTGAAGTTGTGAAAGTGAAGTGTGACAGTCATTTCATACCTAGTGCTTTAACAGGTCTTATAACCTCATGAATTACTTTTATTATCTGCTTTCCATGCACCAGTCAAAAAGAGGGGTGTGTTTAGGAAGAAAAGTAAAGTTTGTCCGTGACCAAAAAAAGTGAAATTTTACTCCACTATTGTGAAAGAGTATCATCATGCATCACGTGGATGTTAAGGCACTGTCCTGGTTTCAGCTCGGATAGAGTTAATTTTCTTCCTAGTAGCTGGCATAGTGCTGTGTTTTGGATTTAGGATGAGAATAATGCTGATAACACACTGATGTTTTAGTTGTTGCTAAGTACTGCTTATGCTAGTCAAGGCCTTTTCAGCTTCTCATGCCCTGACAGCGAGAAGATGGCAGGGGGCACAGCCAGGACAGCTGACCCAAACTGGCCAAGGGGATATTTCATATGATATGACGTCATGCTCAGTATGTAAACTGGGGCGGAGTTGGCCGGGGAGCAGTGATTACTGCTCGGGAACTGGTTGGGCATCGGTCGGCGGGTGGTGAGCAATTGCATTGTGCATCACTTGCTTTACATATTATTATTACTATTATTACAATTATTACTACTACTATTTTACTTTATTTCCATTATCAAACTGTTCTTATCTCAACCCACGAGTTTTCTCACTCTTACTCCTCTGATTCTCTCCCCCATCCCACTAGGGCAGGGGGAGTGAGCAAGCAGCTGCATGGTGCTTAGTTGCTGGCTGGGTTAAACCACGACAGGCACCAATTCACAAAAAAAATCTTGGTTTTTCATCTGTGAATACACCAGTAACCAACATTTTTTAATTAGATACACCTGCATTGCAAAACACGGTCTTGCTACCGCGACTAAGCAAGAATTAACAGACTTTGTATGTATGTAAAAAGTTATACTCTAATGGAAAGATATTCATGAACTGCAATTATCTACTAACCATATGATTTTGATCACAGGACCAATATAAATACATCACACAAGTTTTCTGTAATATAAAGTGTAAATCTCAAGCACCAGTTTACAATGTGTTTTATTAAATTGTAAAATCTCTTTGGGTCCGTTTGTAACTTGTCGATGCTTGTCCATGTTCTAGTGGTAACACTCCCATGGTACGTATTTCTCATTTGTTTTGTTTCTGGGCACCAAAAAGGAGGGAGATAGTGCCTCAGACTTTCATTTGCTATGTTAGCTTGGGCCTGACAATGAAGAACTCCTTCCGGTAAAATTCCTGGGAGATACATCCCAAGAACTGCAGCAAGATCCCTTCCTGTGGCAGCTCCATAGACCAGGCAATTATTAATGGCTGTTATATAGCGTGCAGTCATACAATTACATTTCCTTTCCCAAGTTAAATGGTCAAAAACTCATCAGTATAGAAGAATGAAAAGAATTCAAATGTTAACAATATGATGCAAATTATTATGCAAAATCCAGACACATTTTCAGCTTGTTTGTTTTTAAATTATCTCAGTCTAATGCAGTTTATTTAGAATTACTGACTCATAATGGGAGCTTTTCTTGAGATTTAAAATTAATTTCATTTTTAATGAATTAAATTATTTTCATAACTTGACATGTCTTGTAAAGTTCTCTGTTGACCTAGTCATATATGTGCATCTTGTTTACATTTCAAAAATTAAATAGCACAGAACAACAGGAATATTATATGCATGTAAAGCCAAATTTGGGTTGCCTGTTTATGTGGATAGCACCTTGACATATAACTGAAAGTCTTCTTAAAGACTAATTCTATTAGCAGAAAAAATTCACAGTGCTTCAGTAACAAGGAACTGATGACTAAAAAGCATCTGGTCAAAAACATAGACATGATGTCCATAATTTAGTACTCAGGAACAGCAAAAGAAGGCGGCAAGATTTTTCTCACTAATTCTACAGGAAAATCCTTCAAACTGGAGTGTCCTACATTTCAGGAGAGAATCTGGCCTTCTAAATTAGGCAGGCGTTATCCTCACAGAGTCATATATATTTGCCAGGAAAAAAAATTGTCACATTACTGAACTAGTCTAGCCACCCATACCAGATATTATCCTCTGAAGACTATGCACGAAGCAGGAAAATTGCATAATTACATTTATCTTTTCATCTACTCATATTTTCTCAGTTACTCAGAAGGCCACTCACTGAAAATTGTCCTTGCCCAGGAGAAAAGGTCAAAGTCTAGGTACTAGTCAAATGTCATTTAACTGTTAGGGCAGGTTCCAGAACAACTTTAAATACTCAATGCAAGAAAGCCAAGGATGAAAATAGATGTTTGGGAACTTACATTTGATTCAAATGTAAGTGTATTATATTTTTAATAGCAAAAAAGAAGAAATATCTTAACAAAACCTTCCTGGCAATGATTTTGACATTTAATCAAACATGGAGAAAACAAAAACAAAGAATCAGTTTGACTTTTGAAAGGTTGCAGTACCTTTATAAACAGCATTAAGATGAGAGGTATTGATAGGCTAAGAGAAGTAACACCAAGATTGGAACAAGGAGCAAGTGCTAAGAACAAAGCCAGTAAGATAAGGCTGAATAAATTAATTTATCAAACCTTTCTTAGAAAAGTCAAGGGAAGTTTGACATGTTCAAGATTAATTGCAGCAATCAATAGGCACATGACAGAGTACTTCAAGCTGAAGTCAACCGGCTCTATATATACTTATTGCCTATTCTCTCATCTTCTTTAAGACTATAGCTATTCCCAGTATTGAGTGATACTCTCTAGAATACCATATTGTTTGGTTTTGTAAAAGTGATTGTTTTTTTAAAACTACCATAGCATACAAAAGTCTAGGTTAGCTTTCTAAGGCAGGAGTTACCTTTTCATTCAGAGCTTAACACAGTAGATAGCTGGCTCATTACTAGCAGTGCTAGCTGATACAGCACTACCAAGAATACTAAAAAGATGTTTTTTTCCTTGCAATCCATGGGTGAGCATATACTTTAGGCAGAGAAGAATGTATGAAACGCTATTTAAAGCTTTAGAGTCTTTCTCAGTCTGTGCTGTCAAAGCTGCTCCATTTTGTGCAAAACACTTCAGTATTCATGAAAGCAAAGCCTGGGACCTACATCTCTCAGATGAATATGCTCTCTACTAGGCTACAGTATCACTCTCATCATCATTCTCTTTGGACCATAAAAATCAGTATGATGATGAATGGGAATCTAGGTGATTCATTTCTAGAACATTTTTACACAAAATTGCTATGAGACTTCTTTCAGGAAAGATAACCTGGTTTGGCTGACTGGATGAAGAAAATATTTCTATTTTGGGTAAATTCAGTATATATAGATGTGTGAGTTAAATGTCTGTTTTTACTGAGTTCGGTACTTTCCTAAAGAAAGTTAGAGCAGTAGATCACAAAAATATCTCACCAAATTTACTTTATAAGTTAACTATAAACATTAGCTTCTCAAAATAGTTGGATTTTTAATTCCAGGAAATGTTTTCCATTTAGTTGGAAGACAATAATGTTATGGTAAAGTGCTGTTCAGGAAAACAGAGTATGCTGATATTTGAAGAAGTAACTACTTCAAATTTGTGCTACTTAGCTTCTATTTTCATTTAACAGAAAAAATTATAAAAATCCTTTTTCTACAGCGAAAACTAATTCGAAGACCTGCTCCCCAGTAAAAACACTCATCATGGAAAGGCTGTGGATGTCATTTACCTGGACTTTAGCAAGGCCTTTGACACCATCTCCCATAATATTCTCCTTGAGAAGCTGGCAGCTCATGGCTTGGACGGGAGTAGTCTTTGTTGGGTAAAACACTGGTTGGGTGGCCGAGCCCAGAGAGTAGTTGTAAATGGAGTTAAGTCCAGTTGGCAGCCGATCACGAGCGGTGTTCCCCAGGGCTCTGTTTTGGGGCCAGCCTTGTTCAATATCTTTATCGATGATCTGGATGAGGGGATTGAGTGCACCCTCAGTAAGTTTGCAGATGACACACCAAACTGGGTGGGAGTGTCAATCTGCTGGAGGGTAGGATGGCCCTGCAGAGGGACCTGGACAGGCTGGACCGATGGGCCGAGGCCAACTGGATGAGGTTTAACAAGGCCAAGTGCCGGGTCCTGCGCTTCGGTCACAACAACCCCATGCAACGCTACAGGCTTGGGGGAAGAGTGGCTGGAAAGCTGCCTGGCGGAAAAGGACCTGGGGGTGTTGGTAGACAGCCGGCTGAACATGAGCTAGCAGTGTGCCCAGGTGGCCAAGAAGGCCAACAGCATCCTGGCTTGCATCAGGAATAGTGTGGCCAGCAGGAGCAGGGAGGTGATTGTCCCCCTGTACTCGGCGCTGGTGAGGTCACACCTGGAATACTGTGTCCAGTTTTGGGCCCCTCAGTACAAGAAAGACATTGAGGTGCTGGAGTGTGTTCAGAGAAGGGCAACAAGGCTGGTGAAGGGTCTGGAGCACAGGCCTTCTGAGGAGCGGCTGAGGGAACTGGGGTTGTTTAGCCTGGAGAAGAGGAGGCTGAGGGGAGACCTTATCACTCTCTACAACTACCTGAAAGGAGGTTGTAGTGAGGGGGGTGCTGGTCTCTTCTCCCAAGTAGTTAGCGATAGGATGAGAGGAAATGGGCTCAAGCTGCGCCAGGGGAGGTTTAGCTTGGAAATTAGGAGAAATATCTTTACGGAAAGGGTGATCAAGCATTGGAACAGGCTGCCCAGAGAGGTGGTGGAGTCACCATCCCTGGAAGTGTTCAAAAAACGTGTAGATGTGGCACTTCGGGACATGGTTCAGTCTAGTCTACCCTTGATTGGTTTAGTGTGGACTTGGTAGTGTAGGTTAATGGTTGGACTGGATGATCTTAAAGGTCCTTTCCAACCTAAACGATTCTATGATTCTATGATTCTATGAAATTTGTATATTTGTATCAGCACACTTCACAAAGCTCCAGTTTCTCTGTAATATAATTCTGTACTTACAGCCTCATCTCCTTTCTTTAAAAATCATTTTTCAGCAAATTAGTGACATCAGGGGGTGCATTCTGTGAAAAGCAGAATGGAAGCATCTGGGCCATATCTGCGCATTTCTTAATACTGTTTTCCATAAAACAGTATGAGGCAGTCACAGAGGTTAGTAAAATGCAAGAGAAACAGAAAATCAGAATGATTTCCAAAGGATTGCTCACAGAAAGGAGAATATTTTTCTCTTTAGAGAAAACACTAACACATCTAGCATTTAGAATTATAATATTATGCAGGAATAAGCATTTGACCTAACAATGGTCTTAGTTGGTCATTTTATGCTGGAAGAAAAAGTAAATAAATATGATGGTTTCCAAGTATACCAGTAATCATCCTCAAATAGTGCCTTGACCTAAAAATAAATAAATAAATACATAAATAAAAAATTAAAGCTTTTTCCAAGCTTTCAATAAAACAATTCAGGAAGTCTGCCTGGCCCACATCACTATCCAGGATGCCAGTATCAAATCTTTCTGTAAGTTTTGCCTCAGGGGATTTGTGGATAAATTAGTCGCAAGTAAATTCCCTCCAGTCAAGGGGAAGTTACGTGTGTGTAAATGACTCTCTTCTTACTGGAGAAGTTCAGCTGCTCTATGGCACTTCCCTCTCCCCCAGCTCAGACTCAGCAGAGTCCTCCTTTTGGGGCAGATGACAAAGATTTAGCAAGCCAAAGGAATGATTAGGCAGGAGACGGGCCCATCAACAGTTTATGGTCTGGCATTTTCACCACAGGGTCTAAAGTACTCCCTCTACTTTTGACCCATTTCAGCTTATTTTCTTTACCTATTTCCCACAACTTCTGCTTTTCACCATCACTTTCACCAAAAGCTGGGAATTTGCAACTGTCTACAGATGTCTTTGGAAGAGACATCCACACAGAGGTTTTCCTTGGGTTGAAAACCATCTTTAAATACTTTTGCTTTTCTAAGGAACAGTTCTGTTCTAAAAGGATGGATTATGTGTATGAAAATGGATTACTTTTTGACATACTGCCTCAATCTCAAGTTCCAAGAACAATAATGTGAACAATTCCTACAAACAGTGCAAGTCTGTCTTTGAGGAAAAGACAAATCTAGATTTCTCTTTCCTGACTGTGTGGGGATGGAAGGAGAATATTTGTAAAACACCTGTGAACTTAGGAGGAAGCTACAGAGGTGCACACATTCACACACTTTATTGTGGACATGAATTTAGCTAAGTTCACAACACAACCTTCTGGTGAGCAAGATACTCTCATCAGAGGCTGTCAGACCTGGCAATAAGCAGTGTCTTCTCCAAGAAAAGGTTGAACCAGTTGGTCCTCTTGGTGGGTACACTAGCAGGCATATTTGTGTTAAAGTAACTAAATCTTTTTTACTAGTCCTAATGTTCTTTATCTTCACTCTAATGATTCTTACAGCTTTCATCTCATTTGATATTATGAGGCTCCTCAGAATTTTTACTGTGACATTCCTATATATAGTACTTCTTATATGCAGATTTTATATTGTACCCTATTATTCACAGAAGCTACCTTGGAATTTTAATGCCAACCAGTGGATTTGCTTTTGATACAATACATACTTACGCTTGAGTCTTGCAGTCAGTTTTGCTCTACAAAATGTGAGTGGTGATGAATGTGAAAGAGAAGGAGAAAGTGGTGAAAATAGTTTTGTTAAACAGACAAACTTATGAATTCTGCTAACAGTTAATGGATGGGAAAAAGTGAAACTGAAATATTGAAGTAAAGACAAAAGTGAGAGATAAAAAGAACAGAAAGAAATTAAGATAACTTGCTCTTATAGGGGAAAAAAAAAAAACAAACAAACAAACAACAACAACAAAACCAAAACCCCAAACAAAACCCCTAACCTTACTATAAAGAATTTGCATTATTTGAAAAGTATGTCTTGTTTCAGAAGATGTGTATAAATCAAGTGGATGCACAGGGTCTATCTATATGCAGTATACAGGAAAAGACTGAATAAGTGAATTATAAAAAGGGAATGTCTACATTGAGGGCTATATAAGCTACTATAGGATGAAGAATTTGCTCCAGTCTAATCACTGTGGATTTCACCGTTGGAGTAAAAATGAGCAAGATAAAAAGAAAGACAATGTTGTAGCCTGTGCTAATCATGGAAATATAAAGGTTATGAATAACTAATACATGGAAAAATGAGAAATGGAATACAGAAGAGAGGCTTAATGGTGAAATGAAAAACGTATCTCAAAATGAAGGAGTGAATCTTTGTAACTGAAAAAAAGTACTAATGTAGCTACATTGAGCATCTACATTATTTACAGCCACTTAGACCTCCCAACTGATTTTGTCTTGCACTTGAGGTTCTGGTGCAGAAGTACAAGCCACGCTTCCCCTCCAACTTCTGAACAGCACACAGCACACCCATGCTGCATCCTGAACATCACCTCCTACTATGACATCCAAGAGAACAGACAGTTTAGACACTC
Organism: Pelecanus crispus; assembly: GCF_030463565.1. NCBI lineage: Eukaryota > Metazoa > Chordata > Aves > Pelecaniformes > Pelecanidae > Pelecanus > Pelecanus crispus. Next base: position 44,492,907 of record NC_134646.1, on the reverse strand, counting down.
TCATTCTTGAAGAAACAATGTTATAACAGGGGTGAAACAGTGCGACAGAAATAGAAAATGTTAAAAAACATCAATGAAAGGAATTAAATGATGCATTTACCTGTGACAGCGGAGGACTAGATTCAACAGAAATTTCTAGTCCTTTGTTCCTATCCCAGCAGACTGCTGAGAAGGCACACAAGCAGGTTACGGAAACCAGAAATTTCATTTCTGGAATCACTGGGCCATTCAGGAGTGATTAAGTTTGCAATGTGGAAGCCCACTTCACCGTGTGAGGTTATGTTCTCAACCTTTCCTTTTTACCCTGAGAAGGAACAGCATAAGATTCATGACTGGCAAGAAGCATCTACTTTCAGACATCCCACCGTAATCACACCCACAAATGCTGGCAGTAAAATCACAGGAAATTAACCAGTAGAATTACAGTTTCACATGGAAGGGAAATGGAGGCTAGTTGCCTACAATTTGAGTTTTATTAATGCATGCAGCATCATATCAGACATCTGAATTCTGCAATCAAAATCAATATTGTTCTGCTGGGTTTGTTTTACTGTCTACATCCAACAAGCTAACATTTCCTTTCCCACTTCTATGTTATTCTTCATTTGCTTATTATAGTGTCTGTAGACATTTTCATTCCCACTCTTACTTCCAGAACACTGGTATCCCAGGTAGTCTGTTTTATGAAGCAATTTCTGTTACAAAAATGTGTAACAACTTCTAGCGTTCAGTTGTTTGTATTGGAAATCATGTTAAGTTGTATTTTAGTGATGTTAGAAGACATAAGATTCTTTAAGTACTGCTCTCTTCCTGATGCCCTTGTAAACAATATCATCTTCCTTTAATTTTCCCATATACTCAAGCTACAATTGCTTCTTGGTACTTTCTCAATATTTCAGTGCTTTATTTTCAGCACTTTTCATGGAATTCATTTTTAGAAGCTATCTAGTAATAAGTGTGCGAAATAAGCATGGAGGCAAATAACCATTGCAGCAGAACTCCAGATTCTTCTATCACTGTTTTCCTCATGTTAAAACTACATAACATTTTCCACGCTTATTTAAAATGTAATTTGCATAAAGTCCTTGTATTTTTTTTATCATTTTGTAGCATATTTGGTCTGCTCTACAGCAGTTTATTGAATAAATTTTAGATATCAACTTTATTTTCATGACCACTGGTATTTTCCTCAATAACTACTGTACATGGTTTACATTCTCATTTCAGTTGCATGAATGGTTTGAGCTGTGCAAATTTCTGTTCATTTTCCCTTCCAAGTTTATTAATGATACACCTGCCCACCGAGTTCACTTAAACTTACTTTGAAGTATTTATCTCATGCAGACATCTCTGCCAATCAAACTACTACCAAATCTCCTGCAGTAATACATAGGTTTTTCTAAATCCTGCTTCATCTCAGCTACAAGATTGTCTAATTCTTTTCCTAGACTACAGCTAATTTCAAACTAAAAATGCCTTTTCCTGATAATTCCATTTCCAACCATGTTAGGGAATCTTCAGTGAGAAAATGATAGTGAGAAAGAAACTACAATATAGATCAGTGTAATGTGACCATAAGAACTGAAGAGAAGCAACAGCGTAAGAAAGATGGTAAATTGTCAAACCTGTGCATAGTTCTGAAGATCTCTGAGTAAAAGGGACTTAGCATAGGTATTTACACAGAAAGAGGAAGGGAGCTGACTCAACAGAAAATTATCTGTGGTGGGGCAAGCAAAATCATGAATGGTAGAGATATATCTTATATTAAAAAATTATTTTTTTTTTTAAATCCAGTATACACTGTAAAGAAGAACAGAGGAACCACAAATGCCATTTAATGCTTTCAAAGTATAGTAATACTGCACTACATATTCATTTCATATCAATAATGAAGTCCGAGTTGCCAAAGAAACAAGCATGTTATACAGAGAGTATTCCACAGTAGGCCACTTTCTGAATAAACTAGGAATTTGCCATGAATCTACAGCATAAAAAAATGATAGCAAACATACTCTACATATTAATGAAATAGTGTCTAGTATCGCTAGGACTACCCCAAGATGAGACATGAGTAAATCTGCAAATTCATCCCAGAAACTATTTATGAAGCAGTAATAGCTCCTCTATACAGTCTTTAGACTTGCAAAAGTAGCAGAAAAAAACCCTAAACCTCATATTGGCAAAGAAGGTTTTCCAGGCTATTAATAAGACATTAACACCAATAAAGGACTTAAAAACATCACTGAGCATTACATTCTGCTTCCTTTCCCTTGTTAAAGGACATGAATATGTAATACAGAAATCAGATGATACTTAACACTAGCAACATTAATTGTTGCACTAGACTATTTGGCATTTTAGAGTTTCAGAGCAATTTACAAACATTAATTTAGCCATGCAACACCCTTCTGAAGTAAGTGCTATTAGTATTTATTTCTATAAATGGTACAAAAGACTCATGGAAGGCAGCTCACATTTCCAAAACTCAGCAGTCAACCAGCATAATTAGTAAAAGATCATAGTTCTCTAACTAAATAGAGAGCATTAAACTTCCCTTTTTGCTAACATAATATTCATCTTGATATACTAAATGGAATACAACTATTCAGTAAGTTAAGCCAATATAGCCACAAGCAAGAGATTGAGATCCAAAATACAAAGTGAGCAAATTATTTATGAGGATTCAGGAGAAACCTCTTTAGACTGCAGTCAATTCAAGACTATATGACAAAACAAATTTAAGTAAACCCAAATGTAAAATAATTATGAGGAGTTAATGAGATTCTCACATGTGTAAAAAGACAAATCAGATGGATGATCAGGACAACTAAGCAGCTCTATAAAGACACTGAGAATACAGTCCAACACGCATCTTAAGCCAGTCATTGCCCTTTCTCCTTTCCTCACCTTCACATCATTTGCCCACCTGCTCCAGCTTCCCCACCATCAGCCTGTGCCAATGCCTGGTAAATCAGACAGTGGAACTGATCCATCTTTATTTTTTCATAAAACATAAAACTTCATGTGTTCCAAACATAAAGGAGAGGGGATGGGAGTTGGCATGGTTTCTTTTCAGTTGGACCTGCTCTTTTGCCCAGCTCACCCTCCAAGCTTACCAGTGCTCTCACCTGGACAATGCAGGTGCAGAAATTAGATTTCTGATTAGACAGAACTACATCAAGTGTCTCACCATGGTCACTCACCCCCTAGGCTCAAAAGCCTGCTGGCTTTTGGTCATATTCATTGAGAAAAGTTAGAACCACAATGAAGCCCATCTGGGCAGCTCTAGCAGCACAAAGCCCTCTGAAATGGCCACATCTTCATCCTTGGGCAAACACTTGGGAGTGTAGCCATGCCACTTTGAGGTGGCTGTTAGCAACTCCCCCAGCCCTGGGTGGGACATATAAGCTATGCAAGTGTACGGCTGGGTACAGCCGCTCTGATTGACCTGCCTACATTAACTGTGAGGCCAATTAAGAGGAAATGCTGATGACTGGTGTTCATCTTACATCTCACCTTGCTATGGGATTTGCGTTCTTTCTGTGGGGATCAAATCTCTGAACCCCTCAAAAAGAATCAAGCAGAACTCATCTAAACACAGGTAGTAACAGTAAGAAAGTAAGAAACCCTCCTATAATGTAGGGTTCCACTTCAGTCATCATTAGGCATCCTAAAATCCCTTTTAGCCCTTAGCAAGTACCCTGAGGCTAGAGAATCATTCATCCTAGAATTACCATGTGGGAGAAAAACGGATAGAAACTTTCCAGGCAGAAACAGTTGCTTATGACTTTAACTGTGCGAGATCTGTACAATGCCTTTGAAGTTGAAAAAGCAGAAATCTACATCCTGAAATATCTAACCATCACCTAAAAATTGGAGCCTAAAGATTGGTTAAGTGAACTCTGGGGACAAGCTAGCATTGAAAAGTATGGTTTAGCACAACCATAAACATGATCCACTGTGTTATACTGCAGAACATGATGATCAGCAAAACTAGATCATTTTGGGCACTTTGTAAAATTAATACAAAATAATACTGCTATCTACGCACACTGCTCTGCAATAAATACAGCTTAGTTTAGGAAAAGAACTTCTGAAATAGATGATCTGAGACTGCAAATCACACAGGGAAATTGTGTCTTGAGTTATTTCTGTATTATTTCAAGTAGTTAAAGCAGTCACACAGAAGTGCTGTCATTTGCAATAGTGTCCAGAAATCATGGCTGAAAGGCAGTGATTTAAAAAGGGGAGCTTTCAGATGTGCTTTTGTTATGAGCATAATAATATCCTCTATATGTGACAGACCTCTAAACCAGAGGTTTAGGGAGAGAAAGGATAAAGGTCAGGAACAATAATAAGGAAAATTTTAATTGTGCACGAAATGTGTAAGGAAATTGTTATGATAGCTACATGCACTGTACCTCTAATAGTTGATTAGAGTCAACAGCTTACTGAGGAAGAGAAAAATTAATTTCTTATACAATATGGCCACAGAAATATGTCACAAAGCAGAAAGGCATAAAGCCAAACTTACTGCTAGGTCATATGGTAAGTGTCTTTACTTCTACTTGCACCAGCTGTGGCCTGTAGTACTTTCCCACAAGGTAAAGGTCCTTGAAAAGGTACAGAAACTAAGCACTTGAAAAGCTGTCTTCAGTCTCTGGGGCTATATCCAGAAACCTCCTCCTAGGGGTGCTGCAGCTGATTAGCACCTTCAGAAAGAAACCCAGCAACCCACCAGGTGCTCCCTCAACCTGTTAACCCTTTTGCCTTGCTTCAAATATTGCCGTAATTATTTTAGACATATAGTCAAGTTTAGACAGATGCATAACCAGCTCTGATTTCATTTATTCCAGTATCTCATGCATGTGTATAATCTGTAATTTAAATCAATAAACATTTATTAAGCAGGTTGTCTATTGAGTCACAGATGCTCTTGCTGCAGTTCATTACGCTGACTCATGTTCCAGAGTGCCCAGTGAGTGCTGGAAGGATAAGGTACTGCGAAGTAAGTGATAAACGTCTAATGCCTCTGGCTCTTCAAGGAAAAAAAAAAATTATTGTGGTGCTGGAAATTTAAGTTTAGCAGTATTACTAACAGTGGGACTGAAACTCCAAGACGGAGTCCTGTCATGTTTGATATTAGTTGAAAAAGAAACTAGAGCAAGAAAATCAGCACTGCAAGACCAAACCCACTTCATAACAACATCCACAAAACTTCAGAAAATTGAGATGTAGCCCTGAAACTGTAAATGTGCTGCTACATTGCTAATCAATGACAGGTTTGGCAACATAGAAATGTCACATACAAACTTCAGACAACTTCTAGAATAGTTCATCATATTCACAGATCACATTAAAGGTTAACATCAAACCTAATGACTTCTTTGAGATGATTGCTTTTACAAATATAAAGGAAATGAACACTATACTCAGACTAAATAGGATATTTAAATTTCCTGTAATGAATAAAAGCAGACGGGAGAGCAGTAAAATAAATTAGAAACAAGCCCAGCAGATTGTAGATGAAAAAAAAATGTAATGTCCATTTTTTAACTAGCAGCTGACAATTATATTGATTGAAGTGATTGAGAGTATCAGAAAAGCAAATATTTTCCATTGCATATGAATAGGAGTGTCTGTGAAAGTACCTAGGGAGAGTTCAAAACAAACTGTATTTAAATAAAATTTGGAAGGAACGAAAATTCCTCGGGGGCAGATATCCCTTGGGGCCACAACGCACACAATTGGCTATGTTGCTATTTGACAGAAAGTGGATGTTCTAGATGTTCCAGGTCATATTTTTTTTCAGAAATAGATGGACAACCTTTGCCTACAACACAGCAGTTAATCTCTAGGAAGTAAGGAGCTTTCCAGAATCCCTGGTGCTTCTGTCCAGCTAGTATTCTAGTTAAATACCTTACAGAGATTAGAAAGATATTCATCTGCAAATTATTTGGATGACTATTTATGACTCTGCAAAATGACTAAGCCAGAAAACTGGCCAGTTAAACTGGTCAGAAAAGAGAATCCACCATACAGAGGCCAACATTTTACTTAACACTCCTATACAATACTGATTTTTTTTTTCCACTGAAAACCGTGTTCCTCAGATTAAGCTTTGCATCAATAGGCGAGGCTCAGAACTCAAAAACCGTGGTTCTGCAGTGAGAATTTCACAAGGAGAAATGGCAGAAGTTAGCTGTTGTTGAAAAGGTGCAATACTACTGGCGGTAGCAGGCCTGAAGGAATTACCTGAACCTTCACCCTAGCTGAGTAAGGGGATGGAGTCCCAGAAGAGGATCTACCTCCACTTCTTCACAAGACCAGCCAACAGAGCATGTCCCAGCACTCTGCACTTCTGACAGGTGTAGTCTGGCAGATAGGGAGCAGGAAAAATGACATGGAGCAGGTTTTGCTAGACAGCCACCCTTTGGGCTCAAACCAAGTTCACAGACTACTCCAAGTTCCCAGGCTAAGCACTTTTTTTTCCCTTGAATATAAAATACTGCTATTTTTTCCCCCCATTGTTCCTTTCCTCTCTAAATGCTCTTAGGTTTTTATTTTTATTTTGTAAGTAGGGTTCTTCTAAGTGGGGAAGCAGTACCTACTGAAAGCACTCTCAGAGCCCACTCTCAGGGGGCATTTGAATTGGTGGTGGGTTACAGATGAAAAAAAAACAAACACACAAATCAGAGTAACATATTTCCACACAGAAAATACTGAGGTCTTTTTATACTTAAATCTAAAATGTTACATTTCAACAACACGTGTGAGGAACACAGAGCTTCACAAATTTAGATACTATGATGTAATGATAAATAGAAGTATCAGCTGGTCCTTGAGGATCCTCCATTAGTCCATTCTCTTTGCGTATTTAAATTGCATTCAACCATCCAGCTAAGTTATTGTACCCGAGTGCATCATGAAGTATAGTTTGTGCAGTGTCATTAATGTATAACGAACACAAGAAATGATTCTTTGCACAGATCCTAAACAAACAGAGAAATAAAATACTCTCCTGCCACTATACAAATGTTTCTTAACTGTTCATTTCAACAGCTGCAGTGCTTTAGTGGGAGATGCTAGGAATTTGAAATCTAACAATTTACTAGTCCTCGGCCACAGAAGTACCTTCAGATAATCTGGTGAGGCAATGAGGGATACGCGGTCTCTATCCTGAAGACGGCTAGTTTGCCTACACAGAGAAGCTATATTGCACACTAACCTGTGTGAAATACACAGTGCACTCAATATCTTGTGAGAATTCCCCACTGCAAACAATTCTAGTTTAATCTAAGCAAGATTACATACTCTTTTATTGAAAAACATGGAAAGAACATATCCACACCATTTAGCAGCATATAGCATAGACAGCCTGCAGCTACCTCCAACAAAGCTGGTACACCCACATGACATTACGAAGAGCTATTAGCCAGATCAATCTAAAAGCAGTATAGCAATGCAGCTCTGACATAACTGTACTGCTTCAATTTCTGAAGCTAGCATGGGCACTTCTGCATCATGTATTGAGGGCACATGCTCCAAAATTGTCTATGCAAGGAGTTAATATAAAGAGAGTACTTAGAACAAATTACATAGATGAATATAGTAGCTTACTTTACTTGCAGCAATTCCCCTTTGTAGGCAAGTCCTTTTATTCCACAGGGTATGCTTAAATCCTGATTTGGATTAAACAGCCATGAAATTGAGTGCAGGAATCTGAAAAGGTTATGTCGCCAACAAAGAGTAATGTCGTATGGACAAAGAACTGACATATTTTAGCATTTTTCAAGCTTTGAAGAAGTTGGGAGGGTTGTTTCCTCTCCTTCCCCAAATCAGATAAAACCAGTAACACACAGTAACAGGCTAGCAGCTTTTAAGGGTAGGTTCCTTTGCTATCTAATCATTGCTTGCCAATGTGACACCCATCTACAAGAAGGGCCGGAAGGAGGACCCGGGAACTACAGGCCTGTCAGCCTGACCTTGGTGCCAGGAAAGATTATGGAGAGGTTCATATTGAGTGAACTCAACAGGCAAGTGCAGGTCAACCAGGGGATCAGGCCCAGCCAGCACGGGTTTATGAAAGGCAGGTCCTGCTTGACCAACCTGATCTCCTTCTATGACCTGGTGACCCGCCTGGTAGATGATGGAAAGGCTGTGGATGTCATCTACCTGGACTTTAGCAAAGCCTTTGACACCATCTCCCATAATATTCTCCTTGGGAAGCTGGCAGCTCATGGCTTGGACAGGTGTAGTCTTTGCTGGGTAAAAAACTGGTTGGGTGGCCGAGCCCAGAGAGTAGTGGTGAATGGAGTTAAGTCCAGTTGGCGGCCTGTCACGAGTGGTGTTCCCCAGGGCTCTGTTTTGGGGCCAGCCTTGTTTAATATCTTTATCAATGATCTGGATGAGGGGATTGAGTGCACCCTCAGTAAGTTTGCAGATGACACACCAAACTGGGTGGGAGTGTCAATCTGCTGGAGGGTAGGATGGCCCTGCAGAGGGACCTGGACAGGCTGGACCGATGGGCCGAGGCCAACTGGATGAGGTTTAACAAGGCCAAGTGCCGGGTCCTGCGCTTCGGTCACAACAACCCCATGCAACGCTACAGGCTTGGGGGAAGAGTGGCTGGAAAGCTGCCTGGCGGAAAAGGACCTGGGGGTGTTGGTAGACAGCCGGCTGAACATGAGCCAGCAGTGTGCCCAGGTGGCCAAGAAGGCCAACAGCATCCTGGCTTGCATCAGGAATAGTGTGGCCAGCAGGAGCAGGGAGGTGATTGTCCCCCTGTACTCGGCGCTGGTGAGGCCGCACCTGGAATACTGTGTCCAGTTTTGGGCCCCTCAGTACAAGAAAGACATTGAGGTGCTGGAGTGTGTTCAGAGAAGGGCAACAAGGCTGGTGAAGGGTCTGGAGCACAGGCCTTATGCGGAGCGGCTGAGGGAACTGGGGTTGTTTAGTCTGGAGAAAAGGAGGCTGAGGAGAGACCTTATCACTCTCTACAACTACCTGAAAGGAGGTTGTAGTGAGGTGGGTGCTGGTCTCTTCTCCCAAGTAGTTAGCGATAGGACAAGAGGAAATGGGCTCAAGCTGTGCCAGGGGAGGTTTAGGCTGGAAATTAGGAAAAATTTCTTCATGGAAGGGGTAGTCAAGCATTGGAACAGGCTGCCCAGAGAGGTGGTGGAGTCACCATCCCTGGAAGTGTTCAAAAAACGGGTAGATGTGGCACTTCGGGATATGGTTTAGTCTAGTCTACCCTTGATTGGCTTAGAGTAGACTTGGTAGTGTAGGTTAATGGTTGGACTGGGTGATGTTATAGGTCTTTTCCAACCTAAACGATTCTATGATTATAAATCTAGTTCAGGTAGCTTAAGGATTCATAATCCCAAGTGAAGACAGTGAGTTAACAAAGACTTTTTGATAATTCCACATTTTCTTCAATTTTATTGTTTGAGCACAACTCTGAGTCGGGAGGCAGAGCCTAGAAGCTGTCCACATGGTGGGAAGAACATAAATTGTAATTTACAAAGTAATTCATGCAACACATAAGGACACAATAATGAGAGTGAATTCTCACAGCAACAAAACCAAGAGAAATCTGTTAAATTTCTTGGAACATATGCAACTGATTGAAGAAAAGTAAACAGTATCAACGAAGATCTTTAAAAGCTAAGTGGAAACTTGAGAAGAAACCAAGACCAAATTAAAGGATTTGCATTTCATTCAAGAAACTGCTGATTCATTCTTTTTTGTCTGAACAATAAGACAGAGTGTCTCATAACATTTATCAATAAGACAGATCAAGAAGATGCACGAGTTATACATCTCTTCAGAGTTAACATCTTTCTACAGTCAGACTGGTTGTAGTTTACAAGCTCTGGAAAGGAAAACTGGCAAGTTCCCTTAGCTGCACCATGAACATACTTTGTAAGAGGTTTATACAGTCTTCACAAGGGAAGTCATAGTAGAACATGGACCTAAGTGTTGAAAGGTGCTCAGAATATGGAATTCTGGCACTATCATGTTAAATATGAAAGTCCAGTGGAATTCACTGACACCAAGTAACCCTTGTTTCTGAAAGACACTGATTTTTTCCAAGGCCTCAGAGTCTACAGTTCTGGTCCAGAAGAGAACCAAAGCCGCCTGAGTGCAGCTGTCACGAACAGTGGTTAACGCACAACACAGATCTTACAAAGTTTCAGTTTCTGAACCAGATTCTGAAAAACAGCATCCTGGAGAGTGTTTGGGAATTTCCACCTCTCTTTTTTTCCCCCTATCCATTCTAATAGAGATGATGCTTGTAGTTTGAATAGCCCACTTAAAACTGGCAGCAGTAATACCTATCCACCTATTCTTTACATAATTTCAAGAAAAAAGTACTGAGTACAAATAACAATTTCTCACCAGCAGTCCCTCTCATTTCCTTCAGGTTGAAAACACACAAAAAGCATATACAATTTCCATCCAGAATTCAAACTATCCTCAGCACTGTACAGCATTTTCCACTTAATCAAGAACACATTTGTGTGAAAGAGAGAAAAGCACACAGCAACATAGACTAGGGGAGAGGTGCAGAGTGGAGAATAAGACAGGGAAAGGAGTGTCAGACATGCTATGTTATTTCTACAGACTTTCAGCATGAGCAGTTGCTTGGCCTTTGTCAATATCAGTGCATGGAGAGAACCAAGGTTCACAGCTAAGTACTTACCTTGGTATAGCTAACCAAGAAAAGTTATTAATAAAATGTGCCACAAAGGCAGTTGTTTCATTCACAGAATTCAAGTTCATCCAATTAAAACTCCTTTCATGCAGCATTCAACTAGGGCCAAGCATTCCAAGACCAACACACCCTAAATTCCCATAAAGTGCTTAATATGATCAATGCAACCTCAGAACCAATAGTAAGAGGTTTCCGTGTCAGGAGATAGTAGAAAAGGTCTTGAGGTTATGGGCAAAAAATGGCCCTATGTAATTCATCCCATACTCAGGAAAACAGAGTCTATAAATCAAATTACATCAGTGAAATACATCCAATTTCTCCTTATTATTGAAACAAGGCTGGATGTTGTGCTGCTCAGGTCAACAAATGATAATAGTAATACTGCCTATAACACTTGCTATTTCATGTTACAACCTCTGAGAAGCAAATGCCATCATGGTGAATGCCAGCAATACAGGACCTTGAGATCACAGCTAAAGAGGTCTGAGCCCAAAGAGAAATGATCACAAGTTTGTTCTGTTTGACTTAAGCATGGTTCACTATTAAAGCAGAACATTACATCTGTCCCTACAAATTCAACAGCACATCTGTAAAATTAGTGGCACAAATAGCAGCCAAGGGATCTTGAAGAGAAAAAACACAATCCAGAAGATGACACTGCATTACATCTCATAAAAGTAACATTAACCTTCAATACCAATGTTGTGGTTTAACCCCTGCCAGCAACTAAGCACCATACAGCTGCTCACTCACTCACCCTACCCCGATGGGACGGGGGAGGGAATTGGAAGAGTAAGAGTGAGAAAAACTCCTGGGTTGAGATAAGAACAGTGTAACAATGGAAATAAAATAAAGTAAAATAGTAGTAGTAGCAATAATGACAATATAATAATAATAGTAATAATAATAATATACAAAGCAAGTGATGCATAACGCAATTGCTCACCACCCACCAACCGATACCCAGACAGTCCACGAGCAGCGATCCCTGCCCCCTGGCCAACTCCCCCCAGTTTATATACTGAGCATGACATCATATGGTATGGAATAGCCCTTTGGTCAGGTTGGATCAACTATTCTGGCTGTGCCCCCTCCCAGTTTCTTGTGCACCTGGCAGAGCATGGGAAGCTGAAAAGTCCTTGACTAGCATAAGCAGTACTTAGCAACAAATAAAACATCAGTGTGTTATCAGCATTCTTCTCCTACTAAATCCAAAACACAGCACTGTGCCAGCTACTAGAAGAAAATTAACTCTATCCCAGCCAAAACCAGGACAACCAAATACCAAATCTGTTCTTTTACTTTTTTTCTGAGAAAATAAATACATAATAGGCATACAGTACTAGAAGATAAATATACCAAAGTGGAATTTGAAACTGAGCAAGGACTTAATGTTGAACTCCAGAGGTTATAATAAAAAAAAAAATGTCTTCCTAGAGCAGGGTTTCCTTTCCCATGGTGCAATATTTACATAGGATTGAACTTGTTCAGGTGACCTTGGTTACCACAAGGCTATGCAGACCTGTCACTTAAAGCAAAATGTTATTACCTTTGGGGACTGGAGTAATTACAATCAATTTGCTGTGTTGATTGGCTAGTGACCTCTTCTTCAACTTCTTAATTTGCAATTCAGAGAAAGCTCCAAATGAAGTGAGTGAAGGCCCATAAAGTGATCTGACATTCTAAGAAATACAGCCACATCACTGCTGAAAACTTCATGTAATAGCCATCTGAATTTTTAGAGGCCCTGCTAATTCCCTCTTTTGCTTTCACCTATTGTGACCCATTAGGAGACCAAGCTTCAGTGTCACCTCAGAGTGAATAATGCTATTAACAGTAGCCATTTAGAGGTACTCATATGAGGACCAAGAACTACTGTCAAAGTTAAACTGTTCTTCTGGTTATGGTCTCACACCATTCTGTACCACTGTCATTTCATTGATTTATGTGGAGTGACTGCTGTTTGACTGCTAGCTTCATAAAGTAGTAACAAAAAGTACCTTTTCATTGATAATGTATTTTAAAAACAAAGCTGCAAATCATTCAAAAATAAACACTTGGAAGCTGCAAATGCTTATGCTTGATTTATTACTGAACCGTATCTGGCAAAATGAACTTCCTCTCTCAATGAATGCTGTGTTCTATATTCTTGTTTGAACACTTTTCAGAAGGAAATCTGCATTTGAGCTGGCGATTTCCATGTCAGGTTTCATTCAACTGCAAATTACCCTAGATGAATTACACAAAACACAGAAAACAGACATTAAAGCAAACTTCAGTCCTTAACTCTGGCAATGCTGCTGAGTTTGACTGTAATTACCACTACACCAGCACGTCATTTACAACCCCCTAATGCCCTGTGTCTATTGCTATCAACAAATTATGGACTACCAACCCAGCTGGTTGCTGTTAAATATATATTGTCTGTCTAGTATTCAGCCCAATAGCCTGCAAATAACTGACTGGAATTATGTCATGTCAATACAACACCTATAGGAATAAGAGGAAAACGAACACAAATGGGAAAAACTAAAGTGAAAGGTATACATAGATGATCTCAGCAATTTTTTCATCTTCTGTAATAAAGTATATTTGGATCAAGGCCAGAGAATCTGGAAGGTGAGTAATGCTTAACCTACTCTTTTATAGCAAATAGAGATGTGACACAAAATGTTCTTTGGTGCAGGAGATATATACAACTTCTTTTTGCTTTATATTTGTAAACACTTTTTTCAGTCTGTTGCTTGGCAGCCTCAGCTGGAGTTGATGCAGGAGTTGCAGCTACTTAAAGCAGGAAAATCAGCTTTGTAGAATTGTGATTAATCAATGCGGTCCAGTGACACAATCATAGGAACAAAAAATACATTAATATCATGCCAGTAACTATTTCTGATAGTAAGTTACATAATAAAGAAAAAAAAAAACAACCCAAAACCACTCCTCTATTTGAAGTTTTCTAAGAGTTGAACCTTTTCTGTTGGACATTTCTCTATATTTCTTACTATATTTTGGGAAATACTTTACACTGGATTTTGTATTTAAAGAATTTCCTTGTTTGTTTTTGCTCTCCAGTTTTGGAGTTACAGAAATCCGTAGAAGGTCGCATGTGCAGAGATAACTTTGGAAATTATTAAAACTGTGCAAATTGTACATTTGTATTCCCTTGGACTCACAAGCAGAATGATTAAAAAGAGGATTCTGTGAGAAATCATACAGAAGTAGGGTTTTATGCTCAGAAGCATATGATCTATATGCCCACTGATGTGATGTGCAAAGTCTACCCATATCCTTTTAGGGTATTTATGGTGGTCCCATTGAAGTGGCTGGACCACATGTTCTCATCTCCACACAGATTTTAACCTTTCTATTTTATATAATGTTCCTGCTTTATATGAGAAATTATAAAATTGCAGGTAAATGTCCAACAGGGGGAAGAAAGAATATAGATAAACTAACAGTACAGCATATCCAGAATTGTAAAATTGACTCTAGCTCAGGATGTACTCAAGCTACTAAAACCAGAAATTGGATGAACGTGCCAGGGGAAGTATTACTGTTGTTGCTGTCTTTCCCAAAGCACTTGCTACAAACACAGGATGTCAGGCTAGATGAACGCCTGATCCAACCCAAGACCACCATTCTTAGGTTGTCATTATTAGGTACAGTCATTCCAGATAGCATCACTGATTACAAATGTCCACCAAAGGCATATTGAGAATTAACCAACATGCCTAGGACGTAGACACAAATCCTCGGTGTAGCTGAACTGCTGTAATTTTCTTGCTGTCAAAATTGCTACATTGATTTATATCTTGCCTTACAGATCTGTTTGACCACGTCTATCATGCTATTATGACAGCATTTAATAAATAATCGAGTGGGTGAAGTATTGACCTATTAAAGTCAAAGGAAGTGTAACCTTTAATTTTAGGGGGAAAACTGTTTGCAATGCATAAGGAAGTCTGAAAACAAATTTCTAATTAAAAAAACCTACTTTTCTAGTGTCTTCTCATATTTATAGGCATGTCTTTAGAGCCCATTTAGTAAGTTCTTTTAGCTACACAGTACTATTTTTTTCCACTATTGCTTCTTGCTTCTGCATTAATGCTATCAGTTCTGGTAACAAACTTTTCTTTGAAATCATATTTCTTAAAAGCAAGAAATTTGTATGGAAATAAAGAACTTCCCAAAAACAGTCTCTATGGAAATTTTGAGAAATCAATTTTCAAGAGAATATTTATAGGTCTCTTAACTAAGCAAGGAGCATACTAGGACAATGGATACTTACAGATTTTTTTAGAACTCTTTTGTGAAGTGATTTTCAGAACATACAATGGCATAGGACAATAGAGAGCATGTTACAGGAAACAACTTTTTGTGTTTGTAGAGCACAAAGCACAATAGGATCCTAGACAACAGATACGAGCTTCTAGGATATGACAGAATGTGTATAAAGCGCAGTATTATGCAGTTTATATTTAAGTATATCTCTTTCCATTAGATCTTTTTAAAATGTCTTTACAATAATGTGGAACTCTTTCTCTGTTGTTTCCTTGTTTGCACCTGGAGGAGAAACTGCTGAAGATGGGTGTGGAAAATACCGGTTTACTCCTTGAGCAGAATGATTTCTCAAGATCTAATAACAGTGTGTGGCATACAAGAGCTGTGCAAACAAGGCCATCTCTTGACAGAATTGACAGAAGCAATATGTGGGCTGTTAGAGAGATAAGAGATTGTGGCTGTTCTAAATGCTGGCATGATGTTGTAAGCTGGTCCTCTACTACATGGATCAGCTGCTTTGGGTTTACAGGTGTACAATTTAGGATTTAATAAATTTGGCTAAGAGCAATCAAAAGCTCATTATCTATAAACCTTACAGAAAAAATAACTGCCCAAATAATTGTCATGCAGAATTCTATAAGCTGATGATGTGTTGCCATTTTCCTAACAACAATAGCACAAAAGATGAAAAGATGGTTAGTTTCTAAGGTATACAGCAACTTGTGAAATGTACTGCATCCCACCTTGGTAGCTGTTTAAAAAACTACTGTCACACTTCCCATAACAAGGAGAGGATGTGACAAGAGGGGTGTTTCTTTTATTGTTACCCACATCCTATGAAAAAAATCATAGAGAATGTCAGACTTAACCTTTCTAGGTTTGGTGGTTTTTTTTTTTTTTAGTTTTTTAACTATTACCTCCTTGGAAATGCTGACATTGCTGTGCCCCCTCCAGTACTGGCTAGAAGTGATATTTGGTAAATTCTTAGCCCAACGAAGGACAAAATGGTGTCGCAAGTGAAATGGCGCTGCCCAGCTGGGGAGACTGCATGCAGATCCTGCTGAAATGCCTTTCTATAGTCCGGGCTCTAGACTTCATTTTGAAATTAGTTACCAACATATATGAAACTGAAACATACAGCTCCTTACTGGAGCTTCACTGATACATGACACAGTAGCAACTAGCTGCTTTGGATTTCTAAGTAATTCCAGTTTTATCTTGTAAGGAGGCTCCTGGAAGAGAGCTAATAAAAATAGGGAGGAAAATGAACACAGGAAATAAAGGCAAATAAAGAGAGAGAACTGTCCTCGTAACAGTAGAGTACTTGGAGCAGTAATTCACCTGAAGGGAAGTAACTAGCTGGTTGTCAGTGAACAATTTGCTTTCATTGATCTCTTGGTTAAATATTGAAGACATTTGCCTGCAGGGTTCAATGAATGAGAATGAATTCCTTAATCACCCCACTTTTTGTGCCTGTGCTTGTAAATCAACACATGTCGCAAGAGGAAAACTGGCAAGGTTTTAAAAAATGCTCTACCACTGTCATCTGTGTCTTCTAATTGCCCATGTCATGAGCTTCCCACAATGGTACCCCTTCTTTTCTGGTCTCATCTTTATTTCTTTCATAAAACTATGTTAAATACTGCCAAATACTTGTATCAAAAGTTGAACAAGTGCTTCATGTGTTTTAACACCTGTCAATAGTGTCACAACTGTCTCAAATTCAACTGAAGTTTTCCAACTGTATTCTGTAAAATGCTAAGGCTGTGGGTTGAGAAATATTCTATGTAGTTATATGGTCATATGACATGCACACATTACAGCAAACAGCTTGTTAAACTCCAGTGTTCTGTCTTGCTAGCCTTTTTCTAAGGAAAAAATCTTTCTACATAAGAAAATTAAAAATTGATCTTGTTACATTTTTCACTATGACTAACTCATAAAATTTAGCTGCTTTTTCTCCTCACTGAATTATCTGTGAATCAGTTAAGCACATACTAGCTACAGATTCATGCTAGAAGTCCCTTTAGTCCATCCTATTCAACAGTGGCTAAAAGTGGATGCTTGAGAAGTAGCAGAAAAAGATAAGTGTATTTGCAAAGCAACCTCACAGCTTCTGATCATTTTAGTTCATGGACTTACTAAGACAGATATGGTTAATTTGTATTTAGCAATCTCAAAAGATAACTGGGCTCATTTTAATTGCACGTGGCTCTTTTCTTCTCCACATCTTGTGGCAAAGAGCTCTACTGCTTGACTATAAACTAATCCCCTCCTTAACCCACTCCTGCTATTCTGAGCCCACCTTCTGCTGTCTTCACATCATATCCCTTACTTTTCATAAAAATGGAGGTTCTTATAAGATGTTCCTCATTATTTCCCAAGTAGTCTTGATGAGTATATCACTGGTTATTTTTTTAATTATTTATCAACACATTTAAATGATTATTATGTTCATGGCACCAGTTTAGGATGTTTTTAAGGTCTGCTTCTGCTCTGAAGAAAGCCCACAGCTCACAGTTGTCATGAGGTTTCATGTTCCTTGGTCTGCCAGTAGCACCAGTTTTCAATGCCTGCCATTTATACACATAACAAAGCAGAGGACGGAATGTTTCCAAAAGCCAACACCCCAAGCAATCTAGAATTTAAAAGCCAAGTTGGATTCCTGCCTTCTCAGCCATCACACCGCCTGGTTTTGCTGGCCTATTTGTACTTTCAATCAAATCTGGGCAATCCATGCTTGCTTTAAAGAATGCCAAATAAGTAATATTTTTCAAGTCTTACTGACAGCAATGTAAAAACTGTACAAAATAATTGGAAACTCTAATGGAGTAGGGTTATCTCACAGACATTCAATCCTTTTGTGCCTGATTTCCATAGAAGTCATTGTGACTGAAAGGAAGTTTCCCCTTGAAAAAAATGAAGGAGAGGTCTTAATTCAGAAGTATGTGTTTCATGAACTTTTGTTTTGTTATTAAAGAGACGTTTACCTCTGAAGAGTATATTATCTTGCATATTAAAGCCCCCTTTGTTTTCAGAAACTGCGGTTGTCTTCTTGCGTTCCTCACTTCCCTCAGGATCTTGAACGCCACTACAGACAAAGCTGCCATTGATCATCACCTCCTTGACCAATTTTTCTTTGTTAGTGAATAGCAGATCCAAGAGATCCAAGGTGGCTACACTCACTTCCTCACGTTAATTGGGAGTCTGTAAAAAACACCCATGAACACGTCACCCTTAATTGCCTCTCCCTGATCCATCCCCACAAGGCCCTATTTGTCATTCCATAGAAAAGCTCCATACATTCAATCTGCTGCTTCATGTAGAAGGTATGCCTCCCTCCTCATCTTCCCAGCCAGTCTTTCCTAAAGAGCTTGTCTGTGCATCACAGAATGCCAGTCATCCAAGCCATCCCATGTATCTCAGTTACTCCAATGGTGCCATTCTTCAGTGCCTGCACAGGAAGCTCTAACTCCTCCTGCTTGCTTCCCAGGCAAGTGTGCTTTCATCTACAAGCACTTGAGGTGAGCCCTGTTTCAGACTCTTATCTTTCCTGAGGGCTCCCTCACTTCCATCACCTTGCTTCACACACTTACCACCCTGACCTCTATTCCCTCACTTAGATGGAAGCTATTAGCATCAACACCCAGCATGAATTATCAGCACAATTTTTAATTATCCTGCAAATTTAGGAGTGTTAATGGAACACAAAGTGAGAAAACACAACATACTTGATTTGTATAAAATTCTATCATCTGCTCCAATCTTGTCTTTCCTTGAATGTATTGCAAGCATAGAGATAACTGCTTCTCTGGACCAGACAATAAGAATGTACATACTGCCATGGTCAAAATTGACTAATTTCTTAAACTCTTTGCTGAATCAAGTTGGGAAGCATTTCTTTGAAGAGGCAGCAGTAAGGCACTTAAATCCCAATTAATTTCAATGACTGTGGTCAGAAGAACTTGTCTGTATGTAAACTTGTGCCAATTGTCATTATATATATGTTGAAAGCTTTGTATAACTGTACTTATGTTCATATCCAGGGGGTTAAAATCATACACACTGCACTTATAAAGTGTTAAATAGGGCAAGACTATATCCTGTACTGGTTTACATTGCCCAATAAGTATTTTGGATCTTCTCAGGCAAACAAATGCGCTAGGAACACTCCCTAAATGAATAAGGTTCAGGATCCTTATTTCTTTTACAGATGCTAAGAATTTATATTCCTTTGACTTAAATGTCCATAAAAAAACCTGCAGCAATTTATTATGTTAGTGTAAAATCACACCAGATAAATTGAGGTAGTTGTGTATGCCAATAGAATGAAATCTTTATTTATGTTAGACTTTAAATTAGAACAAAAATTATTTGCCAAAAATGTCTAATATCCTATGACTTTTTATAGCAAAAAGAATTACATTTTAACTACCTTTCCCTTCACTATCTCTCCATTCTTCCAACTCACTTCACCACTGTCAGGCCGCAGTTAATAGGCTTGTGAGTTCCTTCAGGAGAGAGAGGGAACTCTGGTTAAATTATGCAAAAATTTGTATACTAAAAGTTAAATATGAGCAATTTTGCTTCTAACACAACAAAAAGCTTCAAAATACTCAAAGTTAGTCATTTACTGCTATTTTTGATTCAGAAAAACAACGGTTTCATCAAAGGACACCTGAAGTACAAAATCTCATCTTAGTTTATTGTCTCTATTTGTGAACTGCAGGTAAATAGAAGGGACCTGTGCTTGAGGAGCAGAGGGTTTATGGATGACAGGCACAAGAGAAAGTATTTAATAATGCAGGCAATATCATCTTGCTAGAGAAAGTGCTCTGGAATTATGCCTTTTCAGACAAAATTAATGACTTAGTTCAAGCATACTCAGCCTAACAATTAATCAGTGGAAGTTCTGTGAAAGACTGTCAAAGGAAATGGTGGAGGTGAAACACTTCAGGGATTTACCATACTCTTTACTTCTAGAAAGCAGCAGGTCGGTATACTGATCACATGCCTGCAGGCTTGAAGCCAGAATTTCATACAGTTCTGAATGCATTTTACTACTATCATCAACAAAAAGTAGAGTATATTCAATAATAGAGCTGGTTTCCCATTTGCCACAAAGGCATTATAGCTGATGTATGATAATGCAACTGTAATTTTGCTTTAATTTAACAGGACTGGTTTAGTATGACTGTATGTTACAGTTATTCACTGTATGGCCCACACAAGGAATTATTTTTCATGATCTCATCATCACAACAAAAATGTGGAATAGTAACACCAGAGTGATAAACAAGGGTAAAATAGCTAATCATGCAAATACTTGAGAACTGTGCTAAAGAGTTCATTGACACTGGATGAAGCAAGAGTAAGGTATCAATACCTGTAAGTACTAATTCCCATTTAGCTTTTACAGCCGTTTTTCATGTATGGCCTGAGTTAATTGAAGATTTCCTCCTTAAACAAACAAGTCCCATTGACTTCACTGGGGTCTGGATCATACTCTTCATTCTTTGCACTCATTTAAATACACAAAATTTCCTTCATAGTCTGACAGAGTAACAGGAAATACAGTGATTGAAAACTGAACTTGTTGTTCAGTATATCTGTGGGCACCAACTGAATATGGAAATAGCAAGTAACTTGCTCAAGTTCACAGGAAGGGTCTTGACAAACACAAAGCTCCAAACAGTTGTCCACTAAACACTTCCATCTCCAGTGTGTTTGCTTCGAAATAGAAGCAATTTCAACACACAGAGAAAAAGGTGAATCCATTTCAAAAAATGTAAGGAAGCCTGGATTGAGATTTTATGCAAAGATTTGTATCAGTGCAAGCTTAACCTGACCAAGACTAGTTTCCCACTCTAACAACGTTCATCCACATCAGGATGTTACATTTATCATAACTTTTCTGGAAGAATTTCTTCCCATTTGGAAAAGCTCTATTATTGCCTTTAGGCTGTATTAAAATGGATGAGCTTTATCCTAAGTTAACCTCCTTTTATAACTTTGCCAAGACTTTTACAGGAATAAGGCCCTAAAAAGCAAACAGCAGATGTTGCTTTACAAAGTCAGTTTGCGCATATACCACCCTTTCACCCGACAATCAAAAAATACAGCTCCTTACAGCAACATTCTACATAAAAATGATAGAAACCATCAAGATTCTGCCAAGATGAGTGTTTCGCATACTAAATACCTGAATAGAGGAAATCACAGATTAGATTTAAGTCTCACAAGACTGCTCCATCACTTCCAAAAGACTTATGGTACTTCGGTGAAGCTAAAGAACTTTTAAATCATGACTACATATTTTTCCTGCTTCAGTTAGGCTATTTATTTTTTTGTTTTTTTGTTAACAGAATGCTCTTCTGCAGCCATTATGCCAATAGCTTTTTCTTTAGTCAGTGCAAACAGCACAATTTTTTATTCTTCTTTTTAAAGTCAGTAGACTCAGTGGACCCACATTTAAGAGAGCATCACATAACACCCAACAATGTTTGGGTAATACTGCAATCAGACACTTCACATAGAGAAAATGAATATACGTATGGACAGAGATGCAGAATAGAAAAATACTACAATATCAAGCTAGAAGTATTTTCAGTTCAGAAAAAAGTGTTAGATTTCCAATCAAATGGAACCGTGTAAGTACTATCTTTAATATAATGATGTATACTAACCACTCTGTTGTTCAATGCCACACATAACAAGGTAACCAAGATGACAACAGCAGTGCTGCATCTAGAACCACAACTAAACAAAAATAGCAAAACCAGGTAATAGGGGATGTACCAACACAGCAGCCCACCGGGGCCCCATATTCTCCTTATCAGCAGAGTTACGATCACGGTGAAAAGCAGAGAGTTCTTCAGACAACAGTTACTGGCACAAGCTAAGTATCCAGGTGTCAATACTAGACATATACTTGGTTATTCTTTGATTTAGTCACAGTCATGGAAATGTATGTCTGGTTGAAATCGTTATTTGACTTTTGATGTACAGCATGTGCCTTGAGTCCAGATAATAAAGACAATGTTTAACTAGTTCTCCTCTGCATTCTACATTTACTTCAGGAAGCATGTAATTCTCAACATTTAACATCAACATTTTATGAACAATAAATATCAAACTTATGTGGCTGTAAGGGCACTCAGGTGAAAAGAAGGATTGGTCTAATAAAAAAAAGTATTTGCTTAAAGTAATTTGGGTAGCAAGCTTAGGAGTAATGAGGGTGAAAGGGAGAAACCAGCTGATCCCAAAGCACCTTCCCCTTTGCTGTATGCCTCTGTCCTTTCTTTTTTCACATGCAATTCTCTTTTCCCCATCTTTGCTTATTGGAAGTGGATTGACAGCAGAGGACTAGGTCACATCATGAAATCAAACAGTAGGAATAATTATGATGGACACACTTGGATGAAGCAGGATAAAGGCAATTTGATAAGGAGCGATTCAATTCTCACTGTAACATGATCTTTCTAGTAACTTTTACAGGGGTTGGACTGAAATCTAGACATGAGGAAGAAGCATGTATAACTCTCCATGCTCGAGGAGAGGCTGAGTAAACTGAGATGCTAAAAGTAGAAGACTCATAGAGTAAAAATCCTTTGTATTTCTTGGGAAAGACAGAAGAAAAGAACAGCAGCTGAGTTGGAGGCAGAGAAGAATTTGGGTAGTGAGATGGGCTGATGATAAAGGAAGAGTATATATGTTCTTTGCTATAAATTTAAAGTAATTCAAAAATCATTTAATCCTTCACTGATTGTCTCTGTTACCATTAAAAAGACAAATAAAATTCCTGTTGTCTGTAGCGTTTCCTGGCTACTAATTCCCATGAGAAAGCACCCAGAGTTTAGTACTTCTTACACTGATGATAAAATTAATCAGAATATAGTAAGCTCTATCTACATAATAAAAAAGCGTGTTTGGCCTTGAAATGGCCTGATCTATGACTGCCATAGGCAAAAGTGGCTGTTGGCACTGATTTTAAGATTTTTTTAATATGTCACTCAGGATAAGTTGTTTAAAGAATGATTGCTCTGTCTACTTTGGTCACATTTAAATGCCAGATTGGGGCTGTCAAATGTGACTGGATTTATCAACGAGGCAGAAGGATACAGAGGAAATTAAAAGGCTGCAAAATAAATTATTTGGGAAGTTAATTATAAATAATATAATCTCTATATGCAAATATTAAATGTGTTTGTTTAATTAAATCACTACAGATTTTGAAAGTTCTTTCTGGCTTCTTTGACATGTCATCCCATCAGATTGTTTCTTGGGGATATAATTATTTAGTTAAACGATTAAATGAATGCTGTTATACATATTAGCCATTCTAAGCTTTAAGCATATTAAAGTGTTTTGTCAGTATTCTAACCGGGGACTGATCTAATTGTGAAAGGTTATGTTGGGAAAGAAGAAAGTCATTAAAAGCAGTAAAAAAAAAAAAAAAAAAAGAAAAAAGCAGTATCATACAGTTATTCTCACTTGCATTTTGAAGGTCATTTGTAAGTTGCACACATAATACTATCAAGTCACTCAGACCCATTTATAAGTTTCTCTTTCACTGGCTTAGAAGCCTCAAAACGATGGCACGAACTCAGTCATCATTCAGAGAGGAAAAACGCAGAGTAATTTTTACATATTAATTTTAGAAATGAGCAGGCATGAATAATCCACTGTCATCACTTGACAGAAGTAATGACAAGTAATGATTTTATCCATGTGTTTTAGACACTGTCCGTTAGCATCACTTCCTATCATCCTAAATCAGCCCACATTTTGTAATAGATTGGGTGAAATAATATATAAATACCTAAACAATTTACAAGTTTCCATGCCTCCTCTTTCCAAAGGACAAACAGCATCAACCCAGTGAGCTATGGCATCCGCAGACTATTCACCACCACAAGGTGAGCTACTGATGTAGCGCTGCACAGCTGAAAAGGCAAGACCTCACGTAGCTCTGCAAGCTCCCTGCTTTGCTCCTCGGGGGCAGTTGTTCACTTTTGTGACATACCAGACAACCACCGCCAGGAGAGACCTATTTATGACTTACGCATTCACAGCATGAGCCTAAACGTCATGTCTTAACTTTCAGTGTTGTATTTTGATAGCCCAAAACTGACACAGAATAATGTGTTGCTCCTTAATGGCCTGTCATTGTTAATGCACCTGGTTCACTATTTTAATTCCTTGGGCTCCTGGGTTCACTCAAGCATGGATTTGCAGATTATTCCAGCCAAGGCATCCCCTGGCTAGTACTTCTCAGTTTTTGACAATACGCCTAGATGGCTGTGCTCAAGATAATACATAGTTAACCTCTTCTATTTTATTATTCTTTCAAGTCAACTTTGCAATGAGGAAAGGAAAAAAGAACCTTTCAATGAACAACTTAGTTTCTCCATGTCATAGTATAACCACTTTATTTTTTCAGACTGTGGCAATGTCTAAGGTAGCTATCTTTTGGACATCTTTAGCTTCTCTCATGTAAGCAGTAAGATTGCATCAGCACTGAAAAGACAGAGTAGGATACATATTAAAAAAACCAAAATCCGTTAAGTTGGTAATCATAGAGGAAGTAGCTCTGCATACTCAAAATTATGCTGCTGTAGTTGCTAGTACAAAATGGTTTCCAAGATAAACTTATTTTCTTCAATACCTCCAACAGCTTTCCAGAACAGTCATCATCAAGCAGTTTCCATGATGGTCCTGTATCGAAGATTTCTTTCCCTAAGTGTCAATGAAACCCTTCAGCTCTCTTTAAGAGAGCTGACTGATAAATAGACTGAAAACTTTTTTTAAATGGGTAATTAAACTTGTATACTTCAAGTACCTTTAAATGCATGAATCTTGTATGTACTTTCAAAACAGGACTTTTCATAAAGCGTATTTAACTACAAGAGTACACTTTGCTACATTTAAAAAAAACACATTTTTTTATCAGAGATATCACTTCTAAGTATATTCCTTGGTGAGGAGAAGAGATCTCTGCTTCTCAGCTAATCCTGTATCTAGGCTAGCTTAAAAATGATCCCAAGGAAGCTATATCTAATGTAAATTAAAATCCAGACCAAGCATAAGGGATGTAAAACCAGCACAACAAAATTCTACTTTCTGCTAGTTAATGTCCTTGCAAAAGGCCTTCTAGTGAACCACATATATATAGTAAGACCACATAATATGTATAGTATAGATCCATATACAGTAAGACCATGTCTCAACTGCTATCTAAAATGTAACTGCAGCAGCAGAGGCAGGCCCACAAAAGCCAGCAGGATGACAGCAGGACTGACGGCATCCCCAGCTGCAGAGTGAAATCCTCACCGCTTCTTACTCCATGGAGCATCACACAGTGAAGATCTGGCCATTGCTCAGAGCCACTCTAGACCAGAACTCTGAGGTAATCACATTTCATTAAGAGACCTTTCCTTTACGACAGGAACACTACCATGATGGAAATGAAATTTAGTGTCTTGTCATTTAGCCTGTGATGAAAGACAACTCTAATTAGTATTGTTGTACAGATTTTTCAGTAAGCAAATACTTCTAATATAAGAGTATGTAATTATTTTTTTTTTTTCCCCCCAAATCACTAAAAAGTGCAGCTTCCTTCTGGATTAGAAACATTGGCCACAGGGAAACTATTTTCATTATTTTAGTGTGCCCTATCTCCAAGTAAACAGGTGAAACTAGGAACAATAAATTATGCAAGAGTCGCTGCTGAGAAGAACCATATCACAACTGCAATCACAGTAAGTTACATTACAAGCTCCCCTTGACTGCTAGAAGAATTTAAGAATCTCTGTTTTCATTTATCTTTGCATTAAAGCACCTACATTCTCAGGCAAACACACCCAAAACAGTATGCAAAGAGAACATCACAATTCAAACAGCTCCTTTAGTGTCTGACTCCCAGCTACAATGACCATATCTTTTTGATTTATTTATTCAGTATTTACTATCTTATTTCACTCCATCAAACAGTTGTATTTTTTTTTTTTCTATGATCAGTGCTTTTTGATACATAGTCCATATTTCCAGTTTCTCCACATCTGAGAGAGGTGAGGGTATTGGATGAGGTGGAGATAGAAAATGTCTTATGCAAAACAGAAAATTTAAGGTTTTCTAGAAAATTATAAAGCAAGAGGGTTTCATGGCTCTGGCACTGGACCAGGTATTTTTGCATTTCTTGTCCACAGTACAGTTACCCAGTAACCTAGTCTTCTAGTATCATTTTCTACTAGATCGGAATGGGGCAACTTCACTTTTCTCCTAATATACCCCCCCCAGTCCCAATTCCTTGTATTCCTTTCCAGTGTGCATCCCTCCTGCGCTTCACGTCCCCCTTTCTCTAAAGACTGTCTCCATTTCAAATGTAGGAAGTCCCTCTCCATATACTGCTTTCAGTACTAATTATTCTTCCACTCACATTTCCCCCAAGGACAGTGAGTGCCCATGATTTACTCAACCCTAAAATTGCCATTGCAAAGTGCAAAACTACAGAAGGTCATTAGAAACCATCATTTGTGCTCTGGGCACGCACAGGACCTAAGAAGAAGGAAAGAGACTGAGCCCTAAAAAATGCAATAGCAAATGGCCAGCTAAACGAAACATATTATCATCGCTTTAGGATTCATTTAAACACTAGTATTTCTTTTTGAACCTGAGGTGAGTTGGGAAGCTTTTGTTTCCCTGTTTCCTTCAATTCAAACAGCAAAAGGACTTTCTGACTGTGCAGGACATGTAAATGAATGTTTATTTGGCATTACTAATTAATCTCTGCTCCCTACAAGAAAGGATTCAGGAGAAGAGTTTGCTCTCAACTAAGAAGCTGAATGAAGTGACAAGAGCGAGCACTCCAGATCCTCAGTGCTGATCATTTTTATCAGTGAGAAAAAGATCACTATAGCAGTGATGGTGACTTTTGTCCTCACTTGAAAATAAATGAAGTCATCAACACATAACCAGTTTACAACTAGCCTTGCACTATTATCAGATCCCATCCCAAAAATGAAACACAAGTAAAATGCTTTTTCTCCCATCTGCAGCCCACTGAGCTGTCCACTCTTCCTCTAATGAACTTCTTTCTTAGCAGTATTGTGCACCACACATTGCAGGCTGCAATTTGCATCATAATAACCCTTTTAAAAAAATCATTCATTCAATGCGGTTCCCCTTCTTCAAGTTACACTAAGATGTAACAAATGGTGTTTATGAAAAATAGATGGAACTGGAAGAAACTCTTTTTCGATTTAGAATTTAATTGTAAAAGGCCAATTATAAAATTTTAATTTCCGCTATCATCTGTCTTGAATATTTATCTTATCTAGCAGTTATTTTATTCGTAATGGAAACCTTTGATGGCTTTTTTGTTATGCTATTCTGAGTCATGGATAATGCACACTACACTGGATTAAATTTGTATGGAAAATAGGCCATGCTGGCTTATGTCTGAAATTAGATGCAGCTAACTTAATTTTGTTGACATCTAAAAGAAAAGAAGCTTTGTTTAAAAAAAAAAAAAGAAAGAAAGAAAAAGAAATAAATACACTTAAAAATTGCATAAAATGTTTCACTTGGTATTGTATCTGTCTAAAGTATGAAATCTACAGGAGCTTAAACAGCAATTTACTGGAAATCAGAACAGGACACCTGGGGTACCCACTTTCTGCTGATTAAGACTGCATATATTGAGTATTTAATAATGATGTAAATTTAATGTTACGAGTGTTTAGTGTAGTTCAAAAAGCTACTTTTTTAAAGCTAGAAAATTCAAGCTCATGTTTATCCATAGATACAAACTTCAGTGCACTGAGACAACCTCAAACATTAAATATTTCAATCTTCAAAAAAGAAGAAAGAAGGGCATGGGGTAGATAAGCACAGATTCCCAATTACAAGGCTATTCCAGTAAAACAGATTTGCTGCAAGATAAAATAGAGGATGTACACGCAGAAGGGCAAAGAAGCCCTCTTTTAATTACTATGGATAAAGCAGAGCAATCACCACTATTTGCACTTCAAAAGCATGACATTTTCACAAAATTGGAAGGGCTATAGACTGTGTAATATTGAGATTATTATTTGCAGAAAAAAAGAAATATCAAAAGATCCAAGCCTCTACACTTAATATGATTTTAGCTTAATCATCAGTAATCTCATTTTGAGTCAGTTCAAGTTATTTGGTGGACTCCTAACATCAGCACGATAGGCGCATTTTCTAGAAGGCATATTTTGACACTTCCATTCTGTTCCCCCACATTTTTTCCTCTTTTTAATATATGCTTTCAGGTTCAACTCCAACAACACTTAAATTCGTAGCAGTCGTGATATACAACTACAAATATGTTAAAAACAAGAATTTGGGGGCAAACGAACCATACTCCCTTCTTTCTCCCTCTCCTGGGTTTATGTGGAGAGAGGAATAATGCAGAGAGCCAGCCAAAAGCAGGACCTGCAGGATTCACACACCAGGATCCCAGCTTCTGGTCACTTCAGGGCTTTAGTGCTCTTCCACAACTCTTTTGCTCCTGCAGTTTCTCTTGACCTCAGCCCTTGCAATGCCAGAAAAAGTCTTTCAGTGCAGTTTGTGATGAAGATGAGTATTGATGGAAGTGGGAGGAGGAAGGAGAAGAAGGAAAAATATTACGTTTGGCATAAGACACCGGCACCATTTTTCTCTCCCTTCTTGTTGCTGAACAAGTCTGAAATTGTGTGACTGAAGCAGTAATGATACAAGTTCAAGAAACTGGATTCGTTCTTCTAACAATTCACAAAATTAAAATAAAGCCTCTGTCCAGTGCACAAAGAATTCAATCACACCTGCTACTGAACAACAACCATCAACTTTTAAGTCATAATAAGACAAAGTAGGCCCTTTATGATGCTGCCACATGTCACACCTTCATGCATGTTAAGCAAGAATGACAAGGTGTGTAAATGCACACATCACATCCAAGCAGGATTAAGTGTTTCATGCCACCACATTGCCACTGCATTTTTCTACAGAAAAACTCAAAGACGTTGAGTATGCAAGATGATACAAGCTGCTGACCTTCAAGAAAGAGAATACTGCCTTACTCAGCGTAAAGGCACAGCTGACATGAAATTGGCAGTCCATTCTAGAAAACCACCTGCAAATAAACTTTAGTGAATATTAGTCATCACCCATAAAACCCAGAACAGTGTTCTTTATGGTTACAGAAAAACAACGTAGAATTACTAGCACAAAAATAAGTATTAATTAATTCATACTATTTTTTTTCTTAGAGGGAGTCATACGTCATACAAGCAACAGAGATCTGAAACAGACGGGGTGACAGTCACAAGGACTTAATAGTGCTTGTGTTCAGCAGTGCTATAACCCAGAGCAAACACAGGTACAGTAGGTTTATGAACTCCCCATACATTTAGCGTGGAATTTACCCCTGTTCCTGCTTGGAAAACCAAACATATGTGTTTGGCCACGTTTCTGATTATCTCTCAACATAAGGAGCTACTACTTGCTCTTTGGGGTTTTGGGGGTTTTTTGTTTTGTTTTGATTTGGTTTAAGATTTCTGTAAAAACTGAACACTAAGCACTGTACTTAAAAGATAAAAAGTTGTCTGAGAAAGTACATGTCACTGGGGGGGGGGGGGGGGGGGGAAGTAAGAAAAAGCATTTCCCAGTTTGGTACATGGGAACTTGCAGAGTTTCAGAGAAGGCATCCAGAATCTTCATTCTCCACCTGGTAAATCTTTAGTAAAATGGGACCCATTCCACTCAGTCCAGATGTGTTTGAAGGAGTTCTATCGGTGCTCATTATTTTGCTTCTCTGAATGCACAGGTCAAGAATGTCTGCTACATGACAGTCGATGAGGCTATCCACTAACCCAATGGAAGCCTTTCCATTGATTTCTAATGATGATGGATGAATCATTAGCCTGTTTAGCTTTAGACAGTCACCTGCAAAGTGACAGCTGTTGCACTGACCATGTAAATATAAAACACCCTAACAGTTTTGTTTAAACCTGAAATATTATATCACATTTACAGCATGGAATTTGCAAGTTGAACAACTGATCGGTATCACTTAGACAGCATGCATGTTTACTTATTGTCCTTACCTTGGAATGCAAATTAGAGTGAAAACTGATTAGGCAGAGAAAGCTGCCTATGGACAGGGCTTAATTGACAGGCTTGCTGGGAGGAATGAAGAGGACAGAGTTTTCTGCTTTTTGGTGTGTTAATGGTTCCTTGCTACTTTGGTGCTCTCTCTGTGGCACAATCTTCTAGCAGGCCTCATGGTCAGCCTATGCTATACAGACCCTTTGCATTGCTATAACATGTCCATTCCCCAGGGCAGGCTAACAGACCTCTAATTAGCTCATTTGCACAGCAAAGTAGAACCTAGAGCAGTATGGGTGAAGGACACTTGGGTGGAACATATGGAACATACTGCAAAGAACATCAAACCACAGTCACTGTTTGCACATCACCTGCACCAGCACTCACTCTGTGCTGAGAGAAGGTGAAGAAAATTGAAAGGTGTGACCATTACTGCCCAGATAGACACTGCCATGCCAGTGGCACTTGGCACAGCTGTTCTTAATGTTGAGCTGCACTGAATGATTGAACATGGGGAACAGTCCCTTAAAGCAGCCAACCCTGGAATAAGGGCCCAGCACCCTTCTCCTCACTGGGGTCTGCCGCAATGCCATTGGAAGAAGCTAAGCTAGCTAGAGGGCCCATCCTACGGGCTGCCGCCACCTCCACGCTCCTGATTGCTGGAACTCATCTCAGAGCAAAACCTGAAGCCAATTTTCTTTCTACTTGTGCAGTCAGGGAAAAGAAATAATGGTTGTGCCTGGGTCAGATGTTTTTTGACACAAGGCAGCATACACAGCCTGGGTAGAACGAGTATTTGTCAGCTCTTCAACTCACAGTGTCTGATGGCAACTATAGTACACAAAGCAGAAGCTGCCAAGGGTACTTCTGGATGAGAAACAGAAGTATCTGCCAGCAAGGTGCCCCCCACAGTTTGGCACACGTATCAAACACAGCGTGCACGTGTTTCTAAAAGGGTAACTCTGGCAGACATCCTTTCATGGCTGCATATGCTCACGCAGTGTGACCAACTTCTCCCCGAGGCAAAGCACACACCACCAAGGTGCCACTCTTCCCTCCAACACACCTTCCCGCACACCCCTGGAAGCGGCAAGCCCAGGCAGCAGAATCAGCTTTTACTGGGGTGGCAGAGCACCATCTCACACAAACTCCTGCTGCAACCACCCCATTCACCCCACGCTGGCCCCAGCCTACAGCCATAGCATGGACCCCCAAGCTACCTCAACAGCACGAGGCTCTGAATTTGTAATATACTTAGTATAAAGAGGTAATACATAAATACCACAGTAGTGTGAAACAATTAACATCTCCTTGTAGCTCATATATTCACAATATTAAGTACCCTCCAGTATTAGCAGTGATTTCATAGTGCCAATACACTTATTTGCATTTACACAGACAGAATGAGCAGGAAATATTAATAAATGGTTAAAATAACACACAACAGACAAGTAAAGCAGGGCCGTATTTTTCACTATGGCACTGGTTGGTCCCCTGTGCAGAGCTTGGAATTTTAGCATGCTTTTTTAAAGCTATATACTCTATGTGTTTATTAAATATATACCGTTATAGAGAAGTTGATTTTAAAGTGTTAAACAGATTTCCAATAATCAAATTAGAAATAACACCTATCTAATCCACAGGAGGGGTTAATTTTTTTGTGCATGTTGCCACTGTTGTTTCTCATGACAACTGAATTAAAACTGAGTTAAATTTTGAATGACAATGACTTTTGGCTTCCTCCATTTTTTAATTTCTTAGTTCATAGAGCCATATTTGTGCATCTGTTTCTTAAGATGTTGTACAGACATTTTTCCAAACTACTTCCTGGTGTCATAAAGACTATCAATGGCCAAGCTGTCACAGGTTGACCTAATTTAGTCCCTTGCCCAAAGACAGATTCAGTTATATCTACGTCATCCCTTAAAGATGCAACCTGCTCCTAAAGATCACCAGTGCAGGAGAACGGCCTATTTTAACCGTTCACTTGAAAAAGGGTTTTGCTGTCATCTAATCATCCTTGTGAAGTGCAAATCCACTAGTTGGTATATGCACCACAAAGTAGAGCACAGATTATATAATATTTCTCTGTCACAACCCTCTAAGCACCTGAAGACTTAAAGACTTCCACCTGTTCTCTCTTTCTTTCACTGGAGTACATCCTACCCCAACACATTTAGTCTTTCTAGGTCAGTAATGTCTCCACAACTTCTGATCATTTTTACTGCTCTCCTCCTCTCAACTCTCCCTAATCAGTCCATCTCTTCCACAGAGCTCAGGCCAAAACAGGATACCACCCTCATGTAGCTAAAACCTTACCTACATGCAGCCCCCCCAAATGTTTGCATGATACTCTTGGTTCATGCTCACTTGTGATTCATGATAACTCCCAGACCATTCTCAAGATAGCTGCCAACAAATGATCCTGTATTTCTTGTTTTCCAAGAAATACATTCCGATGGAAGGTGTAATTTGAAATAAGACTATTTACTTTGTAATATTGCAGTAAGGAAGTATCTTCTCCCTCACTCATCCAATACAGCTATACATATATACTCCCCAATTTTTCTGTTAGTGCCCCGCTGAGCACATTCTTTTCCTTTCAGACACATCTTATTTTAGAAGAATGTTTAGACTTTGGATTTACAATTGGCAATTCAAATGTAGAATTTTCAGTCTATCTGCTCCACCGACTATTTCAGAGGGCAGTATTGTCTCTTAAAAATATCTTGATGTATTCGCTAGGCTTCACATATATATAAAACAAGCTATATTTAAAAAAAAAAGGTCATATAGCCATACAATTCAGTAAAATTTAATTCACTTCAGATGAATTTCACGTTTTAGAAGCAAGATTACTCAAACAAGCTTTATTGGCTTGGTCTTTCCTTCTGAAACTCTCCCACTGTTTGAGACCAGATGTAGTACTATACAGAGAGTTGTATTTCTGATGGCATCTATTTTGTGAATCCAGCAGCTATGCAGTGTAAAAATATCCTTTTGTGATTTGATACTAGTCCTAGAAACTGTACTTACATTTATACTCTTCTGCACATATTTTCTGGTACTGCTGGCACTAACCCAGTATTTGTTCAGATCTGATGAGAATCCTGCAATATAAAATACTTCTTTCAGGCATAAGAATGTGGCACTGAAAAAGCAAGCTATTTGTGTAGATAATAAACTGACTGAACACAATAAACTTTATGCCATTAAAACTGTAACAATCAAATTTAAAATATCTATTATCAGTATAAGTTTTTATGCTGAAGCCATCATTTATGCTTATGGGTGAGTGGTGGTAATATATTGATACCACGGTAGTAGTTGCAATTCTAAGCATATATAATAGCAGCCATTATCAAAATGATTAAATGTGGTACATGTGTGTAATATTGCAGTATGCACAGCAGTGAACTTGGGTCTCAGTTCTGGTTGCTAGAGTTCCTTCCTCAGTCTCTGCCTCCAAAGAGCTGGGGCACTGCCCTCTGTGCAGGTCCTTCACTCCAGCCATCGGACAGGCAAGACCGTGGTCAGATCATGCTTGTCCCTTCCCTTCTCTGGAGCAGCAGTGCCAGAGCAAAGCTGCTGGGCTGAAGCAGCACACGATCCATGTGTTCCCAGAAAACAGGGATCCCAGCTCCCAGTCGCTGCCTACATCACCGATGAACATTACATCAGTGGGGAATAGGAGTCTAGTGAAAATGAAGAGGCTCTTAGTCACGGCTCTCTTCACTCCCCAAAAAACCCAATTCACTAATTCTGTCCAAAAGATTGACAAGTGTGCAGTATCTACTATTGATATCTTTTATTTGGTATCAGTATTTTGAATTATTTAAATGGTGCTTTCCATCACTCTATGAATCCCTTAAAGGTAGTTATTACTAACATTTAATCCTGATAAACTTTGGTGATAATGATGCAAAAAGTCACTGGACCAAAAGGTTTAATGGGCTGACAGTGTATTTTAAAAGTAATTTAAAAGCCAAGTCAGAAGATTCTGCATGAGGAAATCATCTCCTCTGAATGTACACACAAAACACTGTGATTGGTTTGATTACATGATCACAGTTTTTTCCAGTGAGCCTCCACCTTATTCCGTGTACAGGTCATCTAACACCACAGTCAGTTTTAAAAGACAAAGTATGAAATTAATTGTTTGGGTTCAAAAAAAAACTCATTGAATTTTCAGAACTTGGCATTTTGGTATGCTTCAGAAACAGGGTCAGGATAGAAATGTCCTTAGTTTCTCTTCCAACCAGCTTTTTGTTATGCAAAACCAGTTTCTACCTAATGAAATTGCTTTTTTAAAGTTCCTACTTTATTAAACTGCTGAGTCCTTGAGCCACAAGCATGTTCCCCACCTCCTTTTTCAGGCACTGCCCTATGTTACTTTTAAGTTATTTATAAATACATCTCTCCTGCAGTCTCTACCAGCAGGGCACCTTCACATGTTGGAATTTAATGAGGCCCAGGCACAAGTCATGAGTCCCTGAAGAAAAGTATTACCTGATCCGCTTCATTTATTTCTACCAATAATCATACCATTACCTACAGCTTCTGTTTTTAATTAGTGGTATCTAATGATTAACACTGGCCAATTTGCATCCAATTATGTCCCTTGAAAAATTAGAAGTGGATGAAAAGACTGAATGCAATTAATCATTCTGCAATATGAATTTGCTTAAATATCAAGAATGAATATGTGGTACTTTCCTAAATAAGATTTCATTGAAAACATACACTGTCTGGTTATGAAGCAAAAGCATGACGCTTCCCATGACAGTAAGAAATCTGGATATTAAACACTACAGAATTACCAAATACATACACACATATTCTTTTAATAACAATGAAAAAAAAATTCAACTGGTATCTAATTACACTCTGGATTCACATGCTACAGAAACAATTAAAAACAATAAGCAAGATAATATTTCATAACACATAGACAGACATTAACCTTGTCTGAGACAAAGTCTGGGTTTAGTATGTGGTCTTTAGAATGTAATTGCCTCAGCTTTTCTTTCATTCTTAAGAAGTTTAGCTTTAGAAAACATTCTGTTCCAGCGTGAAAGCAAACATCCAGTGCTATTTAGTTACAGGATGTTTTGGACCACCATAACATCTTTAAGAAAACTTATAAACGATAGGAAACATTTACTTAAAAAAAAAAACAAACCAAAACAAACAAAAAAACACCCCACGCCATAAACCAAAACTTATTTATTTGGTATCTTCAACTTTTCCCCAATTTTTGGAGAACAGACTCAATCGGTAAATATCACAGATGACGGCAACAGAGTGTTTTTAATGAAAAATTTCTTCTTTCTCATACCTCCATCGCTCTGATATACTCTGAAGACACCTCATATAAATATAGAGGTATTAAATACCACTGGTGATTTTTTTTTTTGTCCTCCATGATGGTGAAATTATTTTGTCCCTAGGATAACTTAGAGATAATTAAAAGAACTTGACAATTATTTTAAAGGTTAGTACTTGTATAGCAATTTGCAGGTATAAAACAGAGCAGCAGCCCTCTAAGCCTAACTTACAAAACTAGATTTATTACACTACATTAATTCATCCCAATTTTTTAAGATTCAACATATTGTGAAGATGTTTAAAAAATAGTAAAGTTGATAGAAATCTTTAGAAGAAGAAATCTTTTGGAAGAAGGTAACAATGAAAATAGGGTTTAAGACAAGTGAGGATCCTACATGACATTTGATATATCTTTTCTGACTTCTGGCACACAAAAAGCCAAGCCCCTGACTTGCACCACCTTATTTTTGCCCCAAAAAACCCAAAAAAGTAGGCATCCAAATAAAGTATCCATTTCGCTACAAACTAATACACAAACTATTACACAAACTAATAGTTTCTACCTGCATTCCTCACTTTTTTCATATCTCCTCTCTTGTTCTTCCTCTGCTTCAAACAATGTTTCCAGTTCTTAGCCTTACTGTCAGGAGTTTCGTATTCTTCTTCATAATACCTGGAGCATTACTTTCTTCCCTTTATCGTTGTACTCTTCCAACCTGCTTTCTATTTAAGACACGGGTCAATTTTTAACCTATCAACATTTTGCACTGCACTTTGGGAAGATGGGCCAAATTTAGAGGGGAGGAAAGATTATGCTGCAGATGTTAACTGGTGTCCTGGTTTCGGCTGGGATAGAGTTAATTTCCTTCTAGTAGCTGGCACAGTGCTGTGTTTTGGATTTAGTAGGAGAAGAATGTTGATAACACGCTGATGTTTTATTTGTTGCTAAGTACTGCTTATGCTAGTCAAGGACTTTTCAGCTTCCCAGGCTCTGCCAGGCGCACAAGAAACTGGGAGGGGGCACAGCCAGAATAGTTGATCCAAACTGGTCAAAGGGCTATTCCATACCATATGACATCATGCTCAGTATATAAACTGGGGGGGTTGGCCAGGGAGCAGCAATCACTGCTCGGGAACTGTCTGGGTATCGGTCGGCGGGTGGTGAGCAATTGCATTGTGCATCACTTGCTTTGTATATTATTATTATTATATTATTATTATTTATCATTATTCTATTGTTATTATCATCATTACTATCTTACTTTATTTCAATTATTAAACTGTTTTTATCTCAACCCAGGAGTGTTTCCCACTCTAACTCTTCCGATTCTCTCCCCCATCCCATCGGGGTAGGGGGAGTGAGCGAGCAGCTGCGTGGTGCTTAGTTGCTGGCTGGGGCTAAACCACAGCAACTGGTCAGTTGTTTCTTCATGCTTGGAAGTATTGTTAAATTTTATTTTGCAATAATTGTTTTTCTTTAAAATGTTAAGTTCTTTTTAGCTAGGTTCTTGTATTTTCTTGCGCCAGACATTCCACAAATAATTTGTTTTCAAGATATATGGTGCTTGTCACCTCTGCTCCCACTCCAGGCAAAATCATCAAAAAAGCTCCAAGATACTATTTTAAGAAGTGTGGCTTGCAAGGACAAGTGCTTTGGTTTTGAACGTGAGATTCATTTACAGAAACTGTACTGAAATCATTGCAACAATACTTCAATTCTGAAGGAGCATCTGCAAGGAGCCCAAAAGGTTAGAAATAAGATCAAAGAATACAGTGCATTCAATTTTTTCCCCTTGGGATCATCAAGTTTCAATTAGGATGGACTCATTCTTGCACAGTATTGGGTTACACTTCATGAAACAACCTGCAACAAGCACCAGCAGTCTTACAGTTTCAGGCATAACAGACTACCAGGTTTTTTAGTAGGAAAGTTTTTATGCTATCTCCCTAAAGCTGGATGAATTCCTAGTGTCTTAGATACTGCAATACTAGCATTAAAAAAAATCCAAAATTCTCTGTGCATTTAGCTAGAGTTATTTCTTGATGAATGTAACATCTGCATGCTTGTCTAACCCAACCAATTGACTGAGGCTAGTTGAGGCTCTTTTTGAAGTCCAGTGACCTAACTAAAGTTGAACATGTTAACTCATTTAATTTCCCTATTCACCACCATTTAGGAAAATAAGCAAATCAGTCTACCAAAAAATGCATTTTATGAGCAAAGGTAGAGAGTATTGCACTATAATGGCAAAATCTGTGACAAACTAATTAAGTTCAAAGATTGCAAGCAAAATATATACTACCAGGAAATAAATGCCACCAACCTCATTAGGGGGAAAAAAAAAAAAAAAAAACCAAAAAACCCCACACTCCATACCACAGCAATTAATTATCATTTTGAATTAAACTTATTTCAGCAAGAATCAAGACACAAAATCTTGATGAATTATGTGATTTCTTCAAAGCACCTCCTCCTTTGAGCACCACAGCACCTGTGGCTTTCAGGAACAGTCCAAGTTCTTTGGGGCTTGCAATATAAATGGGGAAAACAGTCCCAATATCTATCTTTTATTGTTAGCACTATGATTTATACATTATTGAGGTCTACCCACGGTCTTTGTTTCTTCATGCATATTTAGTCCAGTGACTAGCTTTGACCATGATGACACCATCGTGCATGGAAATCATGAGAAGGTTTTGACGCTCGGACAGAGGTGAAAGCCCCAAAGACTGAAGGTGTGACTTCAAACAGTACCATGGAGTGTTACTCTAAGGCACCTCATACTTACCTCCCTGCATTCCTTATAGACGATCACTTGACGAATTACTTTTCCAATCCTACTCTTCCTCGTTTCAGCTGTCTCTCAAACACAGTCTTGTTGGGCCATCAGTCAATATAACCAGTCTGACCTTATTTGATATACTTATCTTTCCTCTTACACTCCCCCTACTGTATATATGCTCTCATTTCTGATAACATCATTGACCTTCCTGCCACCCGAGTGCATGCATCTTTAACATCCCTGATCCTCTCCCCTCAGGCACCCAGAACACGAATATCCAAGTATTTGGTATGTATCTAAAGCTCACATTTTTACTGCCAAAACTTCCTGTATAAAAGCCTGACTCTTTTTTAACTTACCTCTATAGAGTTCAAGCTAACCGCAGTTTCCACAGTGCTGTTTTCCCCAGTCCCCACTGTTTTAAGTGCCACTCCATTTGCATTCACACCATTGCTCCCCTTTTCCAGGTATATAAAATTCAAAACTTGTTCTCTTGTTTTCAAGGCTTGTCTTAATTCTGCATATTTGCTCTCTCCTATTGCACTGCCCACTGTGCCAAAATGTTTAATGATCTCTGTTCCTTACTTGCCCTTTTGGGCCACAACTCTTACACCATTTCCATGCAGAAACAACTGTTTCTTCTTTGCAACCCACCTGCACGTTTTTACCGCAGTGCTAGCAAGTTAGCCCTATAAGACAATGCAGCAAAATCATTTACAGCACAGCAAAAGCAGCATTTTAACTCTTTCCTGCACCATTACCTTTTGCCTTTTTTGTAGCTGATGAATAGAGAGTAAGGAAGGAATGTGGTGACAACCAATGCAATTGAATGAATGGGAATGTTCTCCTCTACTAGTCACTCACGCTGATTTTCATATACTTCCTTGTCTTGCACCAACCTTCTCACTGCTTATTTAAATAAGCTTGTCAAACAACTATCTTAAACTTCTC
Organism: Pelecanus crispus; assembly: GCF_030463565.1. Lineage (NCBI taxonomy): Eukaryota > Metazoa > Chordata > Aves > Pelecaniformes > Pelecanidae > Pelecanus > Pelecanus crispus. The sequence continues at coordinate 44,453,733 of NC_134646.1, read as the reverse complement.
AGATACTTAGAAAAGTAAGAGAATTTTAGTCCTATAAAATACTCTAAGTACAGGCAGACAAACCAGCTACAAGAAATTAAATTAGGATATAATTTTACCATACAGCATTGACAAAACAGAACCACCTATGTGCATATAGTAGAAAAATTGACACCACCATCAGCTTGGCCTTTGATAGATTGCATATGTGCCCATCCCCTCAATAACAGCTTTTGTAAAATAGTACATGGAAATTAATTAGTCATTTCAGGAAGGATTCCACCCTCTTCTAACTTTTCAGAACATAAATTTCTGCTTGTAATTAAATTATAGGTGAAAACACACATATTAAATTAAATATCTGGATTGTTTGGATTATTTGCAAGAGAAGAGGGATTTAAATATTTAAGTCTTATTTAATCAGTAGAATGAGGCCTCTAATCAGCCTTCCCCTAAGGAAAAAGTTCATGAAAGGAGCCAGACGTGCAAGCCATTCGTGCTGCAGATGCTTTTACTAGGCATTCTCAACAACAGATGGGCCAAACAAGCCAACTGTGGTACAGGAGGCTCATTCAAGTGGAGTGAGCTTCCATACTAATAAAGACACATCTTTATTTCATGTTGCCCGAGAAGATTTGAATATGGCCATGCAGTCAGTTGTGAGTATCTCCCACATTTTGTACTGGCCCTTTCACTCTTTAAAACTTTTTATTAGGCCCTGAAACTAAAATATGGGCCTCAACCACATCTGTATCAACAGTTGATGTGAGGAGCGGTGAACTGTGGGGGGGTGGGGAGAGTGATGTCCCAGTAACTTGTTTTTTGGCACATTTCTTAAAATTACACCAAATGGATTCATCTAGAGTCCTAAAAATATCAAGTCATCTACAGCAAGAGTTTGACTATTGATTTTTCACTAAGAAATTGCCTAGAATAAAAATTAAGTACAAGGAGTCAGCGTACCCAGGACCAGAAACCCATTTAAGTTACTTGATCACTATGACCCTGTCTTCGGTAGGAAAATTAATTCAGTATCAGTGCAAGCATTAGGTTAGACAAAGACGAGGCAGCGTTACTACTGAGAGGGCAGGCTTCCTCAAGTTACTTTAAACAAACTCAGCTCTTTCTGCTCTTATTGTCTTTGCTCATTTTATGAGGAATTTTACTGTAAACTCCTAGCTCCAGCACTGCAGCTGTGCACAGCTTTTGCACATAAGTAATAATGAGACAGCCCAGGACCAACACAATATTGCATGTACTTCTTTGTTTTGTAAAGTAAGTGAGGGGCATGGGGCAGATGTCATCTTCACTCAAAGGAGCAGAGTAGCTGAAACCAAAGCAATAGAAAGCAGTCATATATTGCTAATATAACCAACATTGAGGTACTGGCCTCCAGGGTAGAAAGTAAATGGGGGAAGGATTGTGCTGTGGAGGTATGTTTTGGGGTCAGTGCTTCCTGAGTCTACTTATGAGGAGCACAGTGTTTCACCTGCTTAGGGCTGCATTTAAAAGTCAGTATCTAGCCCGTAGGCAGCAAGTACTGGTTCTCCCTACATAAATGTACTTTCTTAAGAGCATATCAGGTTTTTTATGACATTGTTTATAGAGCCAAATGGGGGTGTGAACTGGGACTCCTTTGGAGATCAAGTACCCAAAAGTGGGAGTCAGCAGCAGAGCTGAGAACAGACCCTGCGAATCCAGCCTTTCCCTTCCACCCTGCCCCAGGCACTGCCAAATTCCTCTCCTCCCCACTGCCCCAAAAGGGAGCAGACAGGCAGAGGGTAGAGATGACAATCAGAATGTCTAAATCTGCAAATCAAAGAATTCAAGATTATGGCGTAGGAGCACTCCAGAGATGAAGATCAGCTGAACCCTGGGTATTCCCTTGGCACTGACAAAACAGACGCACAATTGAGCAGAGTCTATATGATGATGTTTGCAAATGACATAAAACACCCAGTTAATTAAGCTTGCTACTCTAGTGTGAATGGAAGTCTGTTCATTGACCTAAATATTGTTCTCCTTTTTGGTTTTTTTAATATCTTAGGAATTATGAACTCTAATAACTTGATGGCTTAAAGCCACATTTTACTGAACCTCCCGCGGGTCCTCAAATTGAGAGATCTTCAAATGATGTATAAGGGCTTTCTCTACAAGACACTGTTAGAGAAAGCCTCTGACCTGTGATTCAATAGTTTTCTATACCATGCTTAAGTGCCTAAAATAGCAAGTAGGCACAATTTTGGTGTTGCACACATTTTCAAAGCTGCAGACCAAAAGTACCTTGGTGCAGCTATTCCTTCCTGTCAGCATCCCTAAGTTACCCTATAATAGTGCTTGCCCCACGCACAGGGATTGTAACCAGAAATTATAACGTTCAGGCAAACCACCTTCTCTCCTTGTCCCCAGCAGCCTGTTTGGCCCCTGAGCACTTCAGTGACGTTTTACTGTGTGGGGATGCACCTGTCCCACTCACAAGAGCCTGACAGTGCAGCTTCCCCTATGGCATTCTTAAAGCAGACCCAACTCAGGCATATGGACCAAGTGCAGCAAGTGAGCATGAGCATGCTCCAATCAGTTAAGCTCACTTGTCTCCAGCTCACTGACTTAGCCAAAACACCAGTTATTGGGACAAATGTGTGTTTCATGTAACTCAATTTAAGATAGTGCTCCCATACCACACTCTTCCTACAAATGGGTTTAACCAACTGAAGCTCTTAAGATTTATCTTTACAGATCCACATATTGCCCCAGTAATTATATCACTTCTTTTCCATGATCCCCTAGAAATCTGAACAGCGTGGTGATCTCCAGGCTCAGGGCCTGATTCACCTTTTGCTCAGTTTCAGTGCAGCCTCTCTAATTACACCAGGGATCATTTCAGTCCAGGTTTACTTGGTAGTCTTAAAGCCACTTAGCTGAGCTATTAACTCTCTTGATTTATCACCATTTGATTGACTTCAGATGCTTGTCACTCCCTTCTAGCAACCACCATAGAAAGGTTTTCCATCTTCTACTTGTTGTATATAAAGGTACTGCAAGGATTTTTTTATTCTGCTGTGTCTTTGAGATAACTAAACATTGTTCAAAAGTCAGATTTCTTGAATGTGCAGGAGTGCTGCTCATGTGTCTCCCTTCCTTCCCTCAAACTTTCCACTGCGTATACAGCAGCCAGGCCTGAAATTTTCAGATGAAAACATACACCACAGTCCCATCTATAAACACAGTATAAGTGGAAAATGGAAATATTCCCCCAGCCCCCTCCAGGGGTTCTGCTCATGAGTTTTTGCTAGAAAGATCATTTCCCATTTATTTCTTCCTTCTGGGCTCAGCCTGTTAGCAATTGGTTTGACTTCTCCATTATTCATGTCAGCATTTTTGACCTTACAAACTTTCAATGAAACACTTTAGCCAACATCTTACAAACAACATCCCCACATCCCCAAATAAATTGCGCACTTTCCAACTAGCCACTCCACCCCAAAAAATCATTTTATTAAAAACTGAAAATGTTTATTTTTGATGAAGCCATGGTGGCAACAGGCATCCTTAACAGATGACTGCAGACTTCATATGACTGCGTAGGGCTAAAGGGCTTACCCAAACTTTACCACTCTCCTATACTACTGAACTATTTTAATGGTGACTCAGTAACACAACTGAGTAGATTGCAGAGGAGTTACATTATCAGCCCTCATGGCTTGAACGTTTGCTCAGATCTTGTCAGAAGACAGTTTGCCAGTGTTCATAATTACATGTTAGATTATGCAGACATTTCCAGTGCTCCAGTGTGGTAGCCTCCTAGGGAGGCAAGGCCAACCTCTCTCACGCTTCAGTAGAACTGCATCACCCCAGGAGCTTTTACACTCATCCTGCGTAGTTTCTGGTACACTGTTGTACTGTTGAGCTTCTGGAGGGCAAATTATCAGTAAATTCAACAGACTGTGAGGCTTTAAATAAGAACAAGTAAACCAGATACGTTTTGCTTGCAGAGCAGAAAGTATGCAGATACCTACAGATTATCTGTACATGCATAGACCAACCTCCCTCCCCTGTAAATAGGAGTGCTTTGCTGTCTTGGTCCTACAGCTATCATGAAGAGTGGCCTACCAGGCTCTAACTCTACTCATTGGTTAACTCTTCTCCCTACTCTTAGACAACTGTATAGAGGAGAATTCAAGATTTTCAATAAGACAAGAAGGAAGAAACTTAGCCCAGTTCTGGTTCATGTCTCTTCTTCCCACTTACACATGTATACAGGCATTACAGCCAAGGATTATCACATATTGCAAGGTTAGCTGTAATCAGTTCTTTACATCCCTTTTTTTTACACCAGATGAAGGAATAGTAGTCTGTTATTCCTAATTCTGCCACAGGGTGCTTGTGTTAGCTGCCAAGTTAGGAAAAAATGAAGATGCAGGAAGTGAGCTGAGGGCCTTTTTCCTCTTGTATCCACTTTTAGAAGAATAAACCAGGAGACCCAGCAGGCCATGGGGTGGCTAACAGAGTGGAATTGAAATAAAAGTCCAGTCCTGAAACTGCAAACCATTATACAATTGACATTTAGCCAAGATCAGGACAAACATGCATGTCAGATCTTTTATTTAAAGATGTAAATAACTTAAAATTGAATTAATTAATGTCTTCCAGATGTCTTTTATTTTCAAGTTTTGTTTTATGCACTGTTCTGAAGTTCTACAAGTCTACAGCAAGCAAAGCTTAGCAGGTTGAATTTAGAGGGGTTAGGGGGTGGGGTTCAATGGTAACTGTGGGAAAGCATGTAAAATTTCAATAGAAAACAAAGTTTTTAAGGTGATACCTACTCAACTGCACATACCTCAAGGGGCCTAGTAATTTAAATTCTTCAGGAAAAAAAGGAACTTTGACCTTCTGAATACACTGTTTGCCTTTGATATACAAGAAAAGAATATTTTATATTCTTACGTGCTCCCCCACCCCTTTTTCTTTGTGCCAGGGTAAATAAAAAATAGAGAAACAAATAACAAAGTAAAAATATGACTTCAAACCAATTCAGAGAAACGTGGAAAGCTGTCAGGAATAATGGTCTAGGGGCTCAGAGAAACACTGAAGTCAGGGAGGGGCGTGGGGGGAGGAATGCAACCAACCAACCTTCCTTTAATTCGTGCACAGCAGTGACCTTGTGAATGTTATAAAAATCTTTTATGCACAGTCCCAAACAGACTTTTTGCCTTGTGATTTTTTTTCACCTGAGCACCGCTCAGTTTTAGAGAGGAGGAGAGACTTGGGGTTTGATAAATGGAGATCTGAATTTAGCTTGCCATACACCAAAACCAATTAAATCAGGTTGAGTGGCTCAAGAGACATTTTTAGTTTTCTGCTGAATAATCAGAAAGTATTAATAGTACTTTGAGCAAAAAAATATGGAAAAAAGTGTGCTCAAGGGAAAGAGGAAATTTTGAATTGATGGAAGTTTGAATGAAGTGAGTGGTTTCACGGATCTGGGGGATGGGGAATCACAATGCAGTATCTCTCTGATACTGCTAGCAGATGCATAAGGGACTTGTTTCCAAAACAATGCTTTATAAAAGAGAAAACAAATGCAAAAATTTAACAGAATTAGAAGCTAGGCTAAGAATGCACTTGTTGCAGATAGATGTCATTGGGATCCTAAACATTAAGCTCTACGAAGCAGAGACTATCTTTGCTTTAGTTCTTTCTATGCATATCAAACAATGAGTCCCTAAATCCACCTGCTGGAGCCACATAAATAATTAATAATTGATGGAGAAATAAATTATTCCGTAAAGCAACTTGCTGTCTTCAAGCCAGATATGCATAGAAAACTTGGAGTACAAGTTTAGCCATGTAACAGCTTAAAGAAACAATAACTTTTGACTATTCAAAGCACAGCATTACAATATTGAGTGTGCTGAAAAAATGCAAACAAAACCAGCTCTCAGAAGCACACCCTCTTACTGTGCTGAGAGAGCAAAGAATTTCAAAGGAAAAAAGAACTAGTACGCACTATTCCATAAGGCCTCAGAAGTTTAATTACATGCCAAAATGAGAAGATAGAGGGATAAGAATAACGTTTCAAAAAGCAGACAATGATAAGGAAAGATATGGTCCTTCCATTTACTGATATTATGCAGGACAGTGAAATATTTGTACTCCTCCAGCCCAGACCTTTTACTCACCACCATGCATTTTATGACGACGGGCACATTTCAGTTGGCACAATCTGCGGATTAACAAACACACAGAAATCCACCAATGTGACATTGCACTGCAGGAAAAGTTCCAAAAGCTTCTGATGCATTCAGCCTGGCAGCAGCAGCATTAGACACTTCTAGGATCGCCTACACTTCATAGGAAACATCACACAAGATTTTCAGCTGAGCTTTGGACCATTTCATGGCAGATCATACCTCCAAGAAAAAAGCAGGTCTGGGAGAGTTCATTAGGGCTTGGTTATGCTCTAAGTTAAGGGACCAGTTTTCGCCAATGTGACCAAAAGCTAATTAATAGCTGCTGTTGTTTTAGCCACAATAAAAGAAAGCTAACTAACCTTTTTTCATTTTTCAAGTAGATTTTGCAGCCTGCACTGGTCTCCACTGCGCTTCATTTAAGCAGTACATTGCTGCCCAGCAAGAGCTTGATACTCCTGTGTAAAGCTTCACTCATAAAGCACATATTCACTACAGGTAGGCATAGCCAACCACACCTGGCATTCCTCCAAAGCATATACACAGCATATGATTTTTGTGCATTTGAAGTAGCAACGGGAGAGATTTCTTTTTAAATAAATTTGAATAGAAAGCTTGGTGTAGGAAGTCCAAAACTTGCAGCAACCTTAAAAAAGCAACAATTGCAAAATATACCCTCAAAAGGAGCTTTGCAAAAAATGCCAAGACTGTTTTGTATAAGTTGAAATACAGTATTTGAATCTATATAATGTATTTACTGAAAAATTTTTAAAAGGGCCCAGGGTCCACTCATACTTGAAGTCAATACCATTTTATAGGTTATATGTTGGTTGCAGCAGTATATAGGCAGTGAATGTTTTGCGATAGGCTATTAATTGTAACTTCAAAACTATGCAACATTCTTACACACTTAAAACATCTGTTTCAAAACATATTTGAAGTATCTGAATAATGTGGGGTTTTGTAACTTGACTGTCATTTTTAACTAAGAGCAATCATTCACTTGTTCTGCTCCTTGCTTTTTATTATGCCTATCTCACTACTATCTTTATCCACACAAAGAGTAGAACTAAGTATCTCCTGTGTTTGCTGGATAGCAGAGTTGAAATTTGACAATGTAAAGAGGATGCAAATATTTCCAGGTTGTGTCCAAATAGCTCTTTAATTTTGCCAAGCTGACTACTTTCTACCTTAAGCACTAGCTTTCTTGCTTACTAAATGCTCTCCCATAAATTCAAGTATTTTCAGTAACATGATATTAAAGAAGTCTGTGAAATTAACCAGAAAGATTCTATAAAGTAATGATGTGTCAAAAACCCTGTATCTTCCAAACAATACGGACACCAAAAAAACCCTGTTCCCTCTGTTAAATACAGATTTTTAAGTCTTTTCCTAACCAGTCTAACTTTTCCATCAATAACTTGGCTAACTTTTTCAAACTCATTCTTTTTTGCATTTTAAATCCATGCAAGGAAATAACTAGCAAGAGCAACAGCTTGTTTTATGCTACAGTCCTTCAGCAGAACCACAGTAAAAACATACACTGTCAGAGAGCCCGCTGTCAGAGTAAGTGCAGCAGGAAAAACACAGCTTTCCTCCACGTACTTCATGTGATAAAAGAAAAGATGGCCTGAACAGTCTCCAGATTCAACACCTATTTATTCCAAATGCTAGCTCAGAGAAATAGCCTGTTTCCGCCTCTCAGGCTGCACAGATCCCCTTGCCATCAACTCCAGAGCCCTGCCTTTGCTTTTGCTGTCCCTTCTCCACCATACCTTGTCCTCCTATCAGGATCTTATTTGTTGCTCTCTACTCACACATCCCTGGGATGCTACAATAAAGGAGAGTGCTCTTAGCCTTCCTGGGGGCATTTCGTGGAGAACACAGAGCCCCAAAGCAGGAACAATTTTGTTTTCCTGCCAGACCTCCATGAAACAAGTCAGTGGGTTCTTCAAAACAAAACGCCCCTCCTGATTTCACAAATACACAGTCTTTCCCAGATCATTTCTGCCTCTGTTTCTGTGTTTATAGGACTCCTAACATGACACTGTTTCCACAGCCAAGAAAAGGTGATAAAACTTCTCATACACGTCCTCTAAGGGTCACTTTCATTACCTACAGAAATAAGGTCAGAAAGTAAAAGGAAATAAAAAAGTGTCATGGGTCAAAATAATTCTTGTCAAGGCTTTCTGCTATTTTCGTTGAAGAGTGTCTCTCTTCCTGACTGACGCAGCTTTTTTCCTCTTTCAGCCTCTGCATGACAGGAGAGGACTTGTTAACATTCCCAGGAGCTGTTTAAACTACTATTATGGATAACTGCTATTGCTGACTGACTGTGAGGTTCATTTCAAGAAGACTTGGGAGCATAATTATTCCTATTCCGTTTAGACTGGATTGTCATTTCAACTAGTCTCCTAGGTGCTTTATGACCATCCAACTTCACAGTAGCCAGAAAAGGGAGTCCTTTTTCAGATGAACTGCTTCCCTCTAGAAACTGCAGCTATAATTGCACAAAACTATGGCAGTACTTTTTCAACTGGAAAAATTCAACACCGTCAGAAATATTTCTGTTTTCAGTTTGGAACATTATTTCAGAATGTGCTGAGTTGAGACATAAAGAGTCCCATTGACAATATCAATGGCTTTTTTCCAAATTGAATAAAGCATCTCTGTAGACACACATTTTTTTTTTTTTCTGCTTACAGAAGAAACAGGAAAAAAACATCTTTACAAACGATATTTCATCTATGACATTTTCATATTCATGAACTATAGAGATAAATTCATTTTTCCAGGCCCTTAATCACATGACTAACCTTTTGCAATACAATCATGTAAAAACTGAATTTCTCCAATTCCTGATATACAACTTCTTACATAAAAATAAAAAAAGAATTATGCAAGCAGAATATCAGCAAAATGCTACACAGGGGTCCAAGGTCCTGTATTTCAGATTCCTATAAAGATGCACATAGTGTAATTTATTATTGAGAACAGAGATAAAGAACACATTCTTCTCACCTGATTACTATTAATGGGAATAGCATTGTGCTAAACTTGCCATTAACACAAATAATTATACTATTTTAAAAAAGTCTCCTCGTGTATTTTTTATTTTTTTATTCCTTTAGGTATGTTTACATTTCATAACTGTAAAATACTATACCCTTTTCCTGCTTACTAGCTGCTTTGACAGATAACATTTCCAAGAACTATGTATGTACTTGGTAAGTACCAGGTTAAGCATTATAATTTTCTGCTTGCATATAATACAGATTGATTGTTCCCAAATACACCTGACATTTTAGAATAAGCATTTATTGCAAGCAGCAAAGAACCAAGAGGGAATACTCCAGATCTAACTTTAAATCCAAGCTCAGGCATTCATTCAATGTGCGACCTCAGGCAACAGACTTGACCTCCTTCTGGTTGAGTCAATTCAGCTGGCTAAGAGCAGAAAATCATTGAAAACCAGATGCTGCATCTAAAAGCAGATCTTCCCCAGGTAAATAAATTACAAGAGAGCCACAGGGATGAAGGAATATAGCGTATCTTATTGTAACAGTCAGGAAGGCATATGGATGCAAATTGGAAATAAGCAAGAGGTCTTTTAGCCTCGAGCTTTACTTTGATATTTGAAAAATAGCATTTTTAGTGCTGTACAGATACTAAGATTTTTGTGCTATAACTAGACTGCAAGGTTAGACTATCTTTATTCAAATGTATTCAGATCATGTAATCAAGGATGTTTGTTTCCTTTTCTTTTGCCCAAATTACTGTTCACACTCATCTGAAGTATTAACACCAACACCTGATTACATCTGTAATAATGTAGGACAATGTCCAAAATCCAGACTTCTAAGGACTTTGGAAACTATTGTAAATGGAGGGCATGGTTATTTTGGAATACTAGGAGAGTGTGGGTCTCTCAGAATGCTTGCAATTTTCTAGCATCTCCTTTTCTTTCCCTGCATCCAGCTCACATCAAGCCACATTAGACTATGGTTGTGGTTGCCAGAGTTACAAGTGCAAAGTCCACACATGTTTCAGAACAGAAGCTATATATCACACCCTGTTCCACCAACATAAAACAGAAAAGAAAGAGGAAAGGTTTATATTTGGTTCAATTTTCCCACATCTAGCAGAATGGCTGCTATTGCTCATCCAGGTCTCTAAACCCTTTAGGGCAAAGCATTAACACACAGAGTCAACTTTTGATCTGACCTTTGGACAAATACAAGTGAAAACATTCATGGAGAAGACACAATCCTGCAGTTTGGTTAGATCATTGATAAACAGGCTGGAGGAAAGAAGAATCTGATTTGTTAAGTGTGGCTTTAGAAAGGTATTAAAATATACAGCAAGTTTCCCACAATACTGATAGTAGAGAAGGTTCTGTCTACAGTGATGATACAGCAGGACATGAGAACTTCTTGACCTCCCTCCAGACAACTATTTACACCACATTCATCACAAAGATCAAACCACATTTGCCAAAACCTGAAAGAATTTGTATCTACCAGCAGCCTGAGTATCAAGAACTTAAAAACTTGTTTATAATCTTTAACTTTTACAGGAATGTAAATAGCACATTATTACATTCCATAAGCATTATATATAATCCTATAAACATTTCAATGTGTCCTGGGTTGATTTCTCTGACATGAAACTGCCCTGACATAAGCAATAAGTTAAAAGCACACAGGTACTAAATGTAGCATTTTTTATAGATGGTTTTGATATAAAAAGACTTCATGAATAGATTTGTTTATTTATGCCTACCTTACAAAATTATCAACTACTTATAGTGGAACACTTAACTAAGACAGGTAAGAAGGACAGGCTTTCAGAGTAAATTACCAGCATCTGGAAAATAAATTGTTACAAATCAACCAAAACCCATAATTTTGTACAGAAATTTAAGACAAAAAGCATCCAGTCTCAATAGTTGTAACATTTGAAGTGGGAACCCAAACACAGATTCATCTTCTAAATCTCATCCCTTCCACAATTCAGAAAAGGTTCCATACTACACAAACCAGTGGCTGTGCTTTCCTATAGCTAAAACAACTATCAGGTCCAGTAGGCATGCAATTTCTCACAGGAGTCATAAAATAGCTACACGCTACAAAGAATGAGCCTCAGCAGTCAGGTTCCGTTACATCCGTTTACTCCACATCACTCTCTTGTCCAAAAACTATACACATGTAGGAATAATTTTTTTTGCCTTTATGATCAAATGTTTTGGGAATTGTATTGTTTTCAAATGCAAGTATGTCTGTGCATATGTGTGTGTACGCATGCATATATACACACATGTATTTTAAGAGAGGAAAAAGTACTGCAGCAAAGGTAATACATTCAGACTGAGGAGATCTGGGCACAATACTGGTTCTGACACAAACTTACTAGGCCAACACTGAACAAATTCTCTGGTTTAGATTCATACCTACAAATAACATTTTGCTATGTACTGTTACCACTTTGCCTGGAAATCTAAATTCTCTATCAGACACTTTCCCTCTGCCACTGTATGTATAAGGAAGAAATACAGAATGTTACTGACCCCATTTGAAACTGCTGATACAAAGGTTACCATAAAGTAATTCTGGTCAATGTTGACAGGTAGAGAAAGGACTACAAAAAAGTTTCAGAACAACAAAAAAAAAAACAAAAAAAAAAATCACCTCTCCTTTAGTGGATAAAAATGGAAGGGAAAAAGTTCGAGTTTGCTTCTTATCATAAATAGATATAAAATGTTAGAACTACTCTTCTTTTCCTGTAAGCAAGATTGCAGATAATACAAACCATTATCTTCCCGTATTAGATAATTTAGTAATGCCATTAACTATCTAGTTTTCCTTTTAAATATAAGCCCTTGTAGAGAAAGTCAATACAAGCTTTTAACATAACACTAGAAATAAATGACAAATTTAATTTAGGCTTGCATCGTTCCACTTCCTGGAAGCACTTGATTTCCTGATCTCAATTAAGAAAAGGCAGCACGTCATGGAAGTAAGCATCTTTATTACACACCCTTTTGCAGCAAGGTCCAGAAAACAATTTAGGCACCATGAAAATGAATTCTTGCAGCATTTCTATGTAAGTATTAAGCATTCTGAAACACCCTATCAGGCATTCAGGCTCCCTATGCAGTATACAGAAACAGGCATCCTAAAATAGGATCCCAATAGCCAGTACAAAAAGCATGAACTATTAAAAAAAAAAAAAGTAAGAATACCTTCAATCCCTTACTTCTCCTGGTTTGGTGCATTACTTCTTGTCTACCAGCCAGGTCCTTCCTCCACTTAAGCAGTCCCCATCCTAGTGCTTGTTTCCTGAAGTCCATCTCCTACGTTCAGTACTTCAGGGATTAAGCAAAGGGATATCACATGCCATTTTAGAAATAAGAGCAGCTCCTTCCATTTCTGTACTGATACCAAAACTTTGTTTTGGTCAAAACCCATACAACCCTCGCCTGGCAGAGTACGCTACCTGCTAGGTTGGGAGCTACTCTGTAACTATGAAGCTTCACTAAATCTTTGAGGTGAAAAAGTCTGAAAAAGCTTTATATAAATGCAACATATGGGAGTGGGATTGCTTTTGTCTGCCAAAATGTAAAATGACTTATTGAATGACGGGGTGTTAATTCATTTTTCATTAACCCATTTTTCTTTTGCTTTAATTTTGCAGCTATACTGTCACAACTTATGCTTGCTCATGGATTTAATAAACCTAAAAGCACAATCACAAGATGAGCAAGTAATAGTTACAAGGGATCAGAACAAGCAGCCACCATTTATTGAGGTTTATAAATAATATAAGTTTTGACTTGTATTAAATATTTCCAGTCTTTTTGAGATATTCCAAGAAAGGAAAGATGTATGCTAGAATGTTCTCGTAAACAAAAGAGAAATTAAGTTACCACTAAAGCTCCTGTTCAGATTTTGTGCTTCCAGGGTTAGTCAGTAACTGAGTTTAGGGATTCCAGGATTACACTTTTGGAGTTAGGTACCTGCATTTCACCATTTCTTCCTAAGTAATCCCTCTTTTTTTTTCCTTTACCTGGAACTCAGGGGAAAAAAAAAAAAATCAGACATGATTTCCATTCTTTCTCTTTTCCCTAATGTCTTCAAATCAGTCATGAGGGAACCTTGTTCAAAGGGAAGCTACCGACTGAAGTCTCCCCATGGTTGCACTGCTAGAAGCATTTGAAAAGATGTAAGAACTCCAATTTGTCACTGAAGCATAATGATCGCAGGTACTTTTAAGTCTGCAAGGTCTTTGAAATAGCTCTGTAATTTAGTGAACATGGTAAGATGTTTTGGCTTTCAATTCCCACAGAATAACTAGAAGAACTTCCATTGGAAGTCCCCAAGTCTAAGAAAAAAGATCTGAAAATGGTGCTTGGAAAAAAGTCTGAATGTGATAGCTGGGTCCTGTAAGTAAATATATAGCAATTGCGTACATGCAGCAGTCTCAGGGCTTTGTGGGAAGAATGCAACAGGCCAAAAATCAAAAGTAGGATCTTTTGAATGCCAAGGGGATTGTGTTGAATTTAGGCCATATGCAAGTCATAAAGGGCTGTATTCAAACCAGATTTTACAAAAGAAGGTTGAACAGAGAGAAGAATTAAAGCAGAAATGAGAAAAGCAACAGAAGTCTTAAATGAAAACTGGGGCATTTAACATATCTAAGGAAAAAAAAATCAAATGCTAATTGGACAATAGTGATAACAAGAACAATCACGGTGATTTAAGGATATTGTATTGCTTTAGAAAATGATGTCAAATTATATTCAAGGAATGAGTTAAGACAAGAGACAATAACTGACCATTAAAAGCGACTTCCAAATTGTTTCAATTATTTCCTAATGTCAACAAACCACTAATTGAACTATATGAAATGACATTGCCTTAACACCCAGTTAACAGCTTGCATCAACAGCCATAAATTTTGCACTATCTTTGTATCAGATAATTAGCGGCAACTGTAAGATCTGTAACAAGCTGCACATTAAGGTTGGCTTAAAATTATTTCTTATTAAGTAATGGGAATACATTCATACAGTAAGCCATTTTGCAAGATAACATATGAGCCCACTAAACATTTTTATTTAATATAACTAGCTGAAAGACTGACAAAACAAAGGACTCGTCTACAAGAATATTCAACAATATTATCTAGATTATTCTGTGTTTCTGCAATACATGATGTCTGGTTCTGAAGAGGATCCAGATGACATATTTGCACACCCAAGCCAACTTTGTGCATGGAAGGGCTTGGAAATCATTCAGTGTGTAGAATACTAAGAAAAGTCCAAATTCCCAGTAGACGGGAAGTAGTACTTCTCTATGAAATCCAGATACTGTAACTAAAACTTGCGAGAATCTGCTCCCCAAAATTATATCTCATGGCATTCACTGAAGAGCAAAGCTCTTGCCCATCCTCAAGTTTATTTAATAAATAATTCTGCAGTAAATATTTGTGAACAAGGCAAAGCATCAAGTATTGGTAACAGAGAAAGAATAGCCCCATTACATGCCTTATCAGTTTAGCTAATAGTTGAATGGAGTCATCACTTCAGTTTTCAATCTCAGAGAATGAAACACTTACGCCATGCTTTCATGCTCTATGAGTTTATCACTGAAGCCAATGAACACCTCTGAAAACATGTAAACATAAGACATATATAAACTTTGGGACAATAAGTACATTTCAATCTTCCTCTGAATTCTTTCTTCCTTTCTCAATGCAGGTACTTTTAAAAATCTTAATGATGGGAACAATACATCTTCTTTCTCAACAACACCAGCTGGGAAGAGATCCAACCATGAATTAATAACATCAATAACCATTTTAAAAATCAAAGTTGCTTTTCTGAACTACTACCTGATTTTCATATTTTTGTTTTCCATCCAGCTCTACTACTTATACCACCTTAACTGGCTTGCAGGATTAGGTCATTTTGTACATGGGTGCTATGGTTGAAACTGCCCATCTGGCCACTCTGAATCCTCACACATAAGAATAAAGTTATAAGGCTAAACCACAGTTCAGACCCTGACTGGACTCTTTTTGGGCACAGTCTCAAATGTCTTAAATATGTTAAGTCTATCTACTGCCTGACACTGACCACATCTTTAACTGTAAGCAACTTACTCTTTTTAAAGACACTGTACAGACCATGTATGGCCACTGAAGGACAAGACCCTCAAATACCCTAGTTGGGATTTAGGTTGTTTTTTGAGAGAATTGATGTTTAAAAATCTTGCAGAAAGAGGTATACAACAAAAGGAAGCAACTGTTTCTTATCTCAAATCTAAACTAGAGTATGCAGGCAACAGAAATGACTGACAAAATCATCCTCATGCACCGGGGCTCTCATCCATCACAGCGTGAACGCAGTTATTACAGAACCAGGAGTTTGTCCCCTACTTTACAAAAATCCAACTCAAATGTCTTGTCTACATCCTAGGAACAATTACAGAATCCCAGAATCACTGAGCTTGGAAGGGTCAGCTGGAGATCATAGAATATCTCAAGTTGGCAGGTGTCACGAATACGATTTTTTTTTTTTTTTTTTTTTTTACACAGCTTTGATTAGCAGCAATTTAAGGTTTATTAATATTTTTGAGATAGATCACAGTATTACATTGTACAATTCTTAACAACACTTAAGCATCAGCCAATATGAAACAGCGATTTGATGGAACTTTTTATAATCAAGACAGCGACTTAGTTAAAGATTCGAGAATGGCACGGTTCACTATTACTTACATGGAAGAAGTACACAAAGGAGAATTCAGCTACACAGAGGGATCGTGGGTGCAGGGGATAAGGGGGACCCTCCCGTTGAGTCACAAGATTCAGAAGAGACCTCCTTGCTTTCTAAACTCCTTTCAGAGAGGAGTCTAGGTGCAGCTAGGTCCAATCTTAGTCTCAGACTTGGTCAACGGTTTATGTGAGTAGGGATAGTATATAGGGATATATATATGTAGCCAAATAACACATACACACATGCACACACTGAGGTGTTAGGAATGTTTTCCTAATGCCCAGTCTGAACTTCCCCTGACACACTGAGGTGTTAGGAATGTTTTCCTAATGCCCAGTCTGAACTTCCCCTGACACATCTTCATACCATTATGATCACCTACTCATCTACTCTAACACCACCTGCTCAAACCAGGGTCAGCCACAGCAGGCTGCTCAGGACTGCGTGCAGTTGTGTTTTTAATATCTCCAAGGATGGAGGCTACACTAGCTGTCTGGGCAACTTGCTCCAGTGTTTGATCACCTTCACAGTAAAGAAAAAAAAAAAAATTCTTACGCATTTCCTGTATTTCAGTTTGTGCCCATTGTCTCTTGTCCTGTCACCAGTTACAACTGAGAAGAGCCTGGCTGCACCTTCTTTACTCCCTCACATGAGATATTTATACACATTGATAATATTCCCCCTGAGCCATCCTCTTCCCAGGGATTGAGTTCAGGCCAACCAGCCTGTGGTTCCCTGGATCCTGATTCTTTCCCATGCATATATGGTATTTTACAAATAAAGTCCATATTTTACTTAGGACGCTTATCTTTCAGAAATGTGGAAGTACAAAACTGAGCAAACTGTTAGCAAAATTCATGCAGCTCAAGTTAATTCCATTTATAATCGACTATAAGCTCAATATTTTATGAAACTGGAATTGCACTGGCATATTGATCAACAGAATCCAAGAAATGGCAGTGAAAAAAATGCCACTTAAATTCCAGCAAAGTTCAGGCCAATATCGAGAATAGAGTCTGCTTCTATTATAAAAGACACTGATTCTGTCAGCACCAAAGCATAACAAAGAATGTATCAAATATCAAGATCTCCCTATAACAATAAAACAATGAGTAGCGAAAATCCTTACACTTCAGTCTTTTTTTAGCCCAGCAAATAAATAGTAGTTTCCCTAATAGGGTGTTGTCCTTGTAGGTTGGGAAAACAGTAGTGGCCACAGATAAGACACTCCCAAGCACAGATTAAGCCAATTTACTGTTTTCTACTGGCATCCAAAATATGTTAGATCAACAGAAGACATGTGACTATGAGTGTATATACATTCAGTCTAGGCCAGGAAACAGAAATTGCTCTGACATCATGTAATATTGTTCCCAAGAAGGTACAGAACTTACTCAAACCTGCCTGGACTAAGATGCACTTTGGTACCTGACCTCTCCACAGCAAAGATTTCTTCCTAGGCAATATACCATAATCACTCTGAAGGCTTGTCTTACTCCCATCAGGGACTGGCCAGAACTGAAGAGGCCCAAAGACACCAGAAAGCTATTTTTGTACTCTGCATTCAAGGATTACATTTAACTTTTACTTCTGCAGGCTGATTTGGCAAAGACCATCACCATAAAGCATGCAGTGCACAACCACAAGAGGATTCTCAACAGACTGCAGGAGAACATTGCCTGCTACTGGAAATGAGTTTTAACAAGTCTTTCAGAAAATCCATCTATGAAGAAATAGTTCTAGTTTATATTTTATACTCGTTCTAGTTAGGACTCCAGGTAAAGCCAGTATCCGTGTTTCCACTGAGCATGCTGAAGTCAAAAGCATAAGTGGAATCCCTCTCATTTACTATGTATTAGTGCTAATACATTTTTCAACATTAATCCTTTGAGCAAATGAAACATTGATAGTCTGGGACACTAATGGGATACATTAATTGCAAGTAGTATAAGAAAAGAGGATTACTAAAATGCATGCTGGAAACAGAAAATGAGATTAAAAATGGCATTTTGGCTAAAGTTCTTCAGGCTATTAAAAAAATACAAGATGATTAGTCAAGGAGAAACTAGAAAGCCCATAAATGAAAAATGCTGAGGGTCAAGGAGAATCTGGGAAAAGGGATTTATGACTAAAAGTGGAAGAGAATAAAGCTAGAAACAAAAGCAGCACTTAAAGGGGGGAAAAAAAAAAAGTATGGTATTTCAAATACTACAAAGCCATATTCTTCAGATGAGAGCAGAGCTAATGCCCAGAACCTGCAGATGTTTAAGCACATGAATGATTGTGCTAACTTTAGTAGTCATGCGGTTATAGCTAAATACTTAACTCCTTAAAAATATAGCCCAAGCAGACCAGTTGTGAAGGAGACACCAATATCTTCCATCAGACAATGAGAAAAAGACTGACCCGTCTTTGCACCATCAGAAGATTACTGCATTCTCTGTGTGTGCAAGCAAAGGAATCAAGTCAGAGTAGTGAAGCAACTTTTACAATGTGATCAGTACTGGAATAATGCATCTTACAGTGTTAAAGTTCATAAATTAGAAAGGGTTCAGAGTTGATCCACAAGGAACAGTTCCAGTACCAGAAAACAGACATGACAGAAGATGCCAGGAGAACAATCAAAAAGTTAGTTAAGGGAAAACTAAATAAAAAGTGGAAGGAAACTTTGACAGTGAACTCTACAATGCAATAGGGAAAAAAAGTATCACTAGACCCAGCGATCCAGGCATTTAAGAGCAAAAACCTTTTGGATGGTTTCCTAACCAGTTGATTTTCTGTCACTGGCAATTCTAAAATTAATATTGGACATTTTTGTAAGTAATATTACCTAGGACACACCAGGGGGAATGAAACTCCCGTGTATCCTGTTATAAAGTCAGACTAATCATCCTTTTTCTTCTATACTCTATCCAGGAAAAATGATCCTGGGTACATCAAAACCCAAGGTGAAAAATAACACACGCATTACTCATCTTATTTTCCATGAACTGCCTCAAGCATTTCCCTTAGTTGGTAGTCCCTCGGCACTGCAGTTAGAGTTGATAACTCCCCACCACCCCCACCCCTGAAAAAAGTCTTGGATATTTCTGTATCACAGCTGATCTAACAAAACATTCTATATGTTGAACTGCATCTGGAAGCAAAGGAAAGCTAGAAGAGAGCACAGAAGGCATCGGGTCTCACTGGTCTACCACTCCTAACTCCATACTGCAATAAAGTGTCAAAGGTAGAAACAACACAGAGCTAAGGACATGCACACATCACTTTGATAATGTTTACTCTTGTGCCACTGTATTGAAAATTCATGCAAGCATTTGTTAAGAAAAAGTGTGTATAGGTGTGTGTATATGTACACACAGAGTAAGCTCTGAACAGTCATTAAGAAACTACCTAGTTCCTTCTGCCTTTTAATAGCCTTGAGAACCAGGGAGGACAGCAGTGCTGAGAGGAACCTTTCCACTGCATAGACCGAAAGGAGTGAACTTAGAGCATCGAGCACAATTTTCCCTCAAAAATCATCATCCAAAATACAATTCTGCATGCCACAGTTGCACTCCAGATCACCATACTTAGCTTCAAAATATACTCATATCTTGTATCAGGACCTATAGCAAATTTCATTTCTAGTGAAAATTTCCATCCGTCTGCTGTGTGAATTAACTGCGTATTTAGATATGTAGAATCCACCATTCAGACATCTCGGCTAGAATTTCATACCTATGTTCTCCCTAGTGCAGTGAAAGAAAAATAACCAAAAATAACTTCCACAGAAAAGGGCAAAAGAAGCTGCACTGGCATATATTGCCAATAGCAGATGTAAGAATAGCTACTTTAATTCTCTCAGAAGTACTAAGATTTACACTGCGGCCTACACAGTAACATCTAGACTGTCCAGCTAGGACTGATTATCTGCCTGAACAAGAGAGATGTGCTTGCTCATTCCTCCTTGTTAATCCACGCTTTCTTACTTGTTAATCCGTGCTGCCAGGAAGAGAGGAAAGTTAGGACACGGAAAATTCAGCATGCAATGGCTAGCAGGATTAACACAGCAAAAGCAAACATACGTAATCAGTGTAGTGTAGATTTAACTAGCTGAAAACTTGAATAAATAACCCATGCTTTCATACCTCTAAGACAACTCAGAGACCAGTTAAAAATAATTTTAAAAACAGAAGGAAGAATTTCCATATATGTTGTATGACATTAAGAAAATTGCCTACTGCAGAGTTTCTACTGAACTACTGGCAATATCTCTACCACCAAACCACAGAGATAATTAAAACAATGGAACATGTTTTGCACAGTTTTAGTTAACAACACCTACTCCAAGCAAAATTCTTCTTTCAAATCTCCACAGTTATCAGCCTATATTTCCATCTCTGTAGAAGTAGAATGGAGCTAGACTAGGAAGAAGTTTTGCACTAGTTATATTGGAATAACCCTGGAAAGAATTTTATTACCTTGTGTTGTGGATCTTAGATGACCCTGCTTAAAAAAGGGTTTAGATTTATTTCTATTGCAGCATGTATAAGAGCTCAGGGGAGGAAAAAAACCTGTTGAGATTCTTTTTTTTTTTTAATACTTTGATTGTAATACCCGAGACAGGAGGTATGCTATATTGGAGTTAGTGAAGAAAGCCCTATGGAATTCAGTGTAGTACTTCACTTTGCACTGGCTTGAGAGCCTGACGTCTCCACTAGAGTTCGTAGAAGACATACCAAGTCTGCCCTGCAATGCACCCAAATATTTCTCAGTGACAAACTGTATTTTAAAACACTCAATTAAATTCAAGATTTTGCTACCACAAAAAAGAAAAAAAATAGTCTGTAAGGCTTATGGTTTGGTTTGTTCCTTGTTTTCCTCAAAAAAAAAAAAAAAAAGAAAAAAACCAAAACAACAAACAAACCAAAAAAACTGCCTATGAAAAGTAAGAAACTAAAGCAAGCGCAACATTTTCCTAATCTGAGCAGACAAGCAGGAAGTAAGGGTGTACAGAGGGATTCTCTAAACTACCCCAGACATGACAACTGAACTGCAAACATTCAGTTTCAGAAAACATGCTTGAGATCATTAAAATGATTCAATGTGAAACATGAAACAACAGGGAGTAGCAGACAATTGCTTTGGAGAGTTTTTATCCTCTTCATAGATTCCAGTACTGCTGGACATTCCAGGCAAGAAGAAGCCTACAATTCCTGGCTGCTTTAGCCCAGTACAAGGAAACTGTTAATCAGAGTTTACATGTGGAGCTATTGGTGCAACTAAAAGCCATATCTGTATATCCTCTCTGTTATAACATTTCCTGATGAATTATGTACATTTCTCACATAGCACATCTTTGGCATATTCTGGTACAAATGTCTCTCTTTTCCATCACTAATTTACTTTTTTAAAGAAACATGACCCTCAGCCTTTTCACTGTTTTATCTCATGGATCATCTGGAGAACTCACTGAAGAACACAGCAAAATGTAATATAGAAATGTCTTTGCCAGGAAATTAAACCTTGTACAGCATAGAAAAAAAAAAAAGTATCACTTGGCTGCAAAGATCACATCTGAGGAAAGACTGTTTTAAAGGAAGGGATTATTTTTATTTACAGAGCAAATATAAGCAACTAGATGGAACCTGAAATCAGTTATTAACTTTTTTTTTTTTTTAAAGCAGAACAAAAATCCCAGTTAAGGCATTATATCTGCTGTTTTAACCACAGGACATAGCTATTTATAGAAAACTGAAGTGTTGTAATATAGATTTATACAGTAATAAGGGTATATAAAGTAAATGTTATGAGTACCACACACTATTTTAAGTACTAGATACATCTGAAACCTGGATATCTGGGAATGCAGAACCAGTATGTAGAAAACATAGCATCCTTAGTCCTCAGTCCTATAGACTTCCACACAGTTGGACACCTGCATTGCACAGATTAATTTGCAGCACAAGCAGTTTATTGCATAATATGCTGTTATGAGCTATGCTATTGGGAAAGCCTAATGGAGTCAAAGGCATTGTAAGCTCACCAGTTGGTGTGACAATTTCTGTTACAGTCTTAAAAATAAAATACTTTCAACAGTATTTAAAATTTCATATTTTCCTATCAAATACAACTGTTCTTCATCTAAAAAAAAGAATTTAGATTTACAAGACTGAATGGAAAAGTAAACGTTAGAAAATACAGGACAGGGCCTGGCCTTTCTTGCTCCAGGCTTTTATCCCTGTTAGAAGGGGGTACGGCTTTTTACCTGACAGTAGACCTTTTTTCCTCAGAAAGATAAAACAGTTTTTCTACTCAGAAAACTGGAAAACTCAGAGAAATTGAAATGCTATCACCTCAGCTGAAATGTTCATTACCAAGATGCTCTGTGAAAGAAGATCAACCCTTAGCTCGTTAAATATCAGCCAGAAATTAATTTGTTCCATTCATTTTAGACCTAAGTTCTGGTGTACTGATACTCCCTGTGGCTCCTCTGAAGGATTTGGAATAACCAAATTCATTGTGAGCATCATCTGTTACCTGAGTTTAAAGGATGTCATAGTTACAGAGAAGGCTGCATATTTGTGGTGCCATCTGTGACAAGCGTGGGATTCTGTGCTTTAATTTTTTAAAAGAACTATATAGTACTTCTCCTGGCAGAGGAGCCATGGGATTGCAATTATCTCTTTTATTAAATTCCACATGCAAGGCAATTCCAAGCAGTGTTCACACATCATAGGTGCACATTCAGGCAAGAATTACAATGCAAGTGACACAGTAACTCAGGCCTCTCCAAAAACATGGTGGGTGTATTTACCCATCAAGCAAAGAGTTATCAGGGCTGCACAGAGTTTTCTCATACTTTCTATCCCCATGAACTCAAGTAACTTCCATCATCCTAAAGGAGAAGCAACATAACTTGATACCCATGTAATTATTCTCTCTCCCTCAGGTGGTCTTCACTTGCCTGCCTGCCTTTGCTCACTCAGAGACTTTTATGTGAAGATAAGGATCCTCTTTGATCTCCTGCTATCCCCTTGGGGGAATGAGACATTCTTTTTGCTATGGAACCACCCTGGTAATTTTATTCCCATTGATGGTGCAACTACGGTCTCCTCAAGAAACTTTATCTTTGTTATTTTTCTCTTACTCAAAACTTGCACTAGGGTATGTTTTATCTTATTATTTCAAGGGTACAGAAAATGAATTCAGATTAAACCTATACGGATGGAAAGTGACGTATTTGTGTATGGAATTATTATTTCAGACACTGGTATCTTATCGGTGCAACTCTTCATACAGGCAAAAGAGATAGCATACACAGTGTGAGAGTGTGTGTGTATGTGTTTTGGGTTTCAGATATATGCATGCCCAAAGCATCTTACTGAGTTTCCTAAAAGAAGTTATAGTCAACCTTATTATTTAGTTCTCCAGATTACTAAAACTTTTCCAAGTGTTTTATGGGGGGGGGGGGGGGGGGGGGGGGGGAACCACCACAAAATGAACCATAATATTTAGAAAAACATTTTCACCATGAGTCTTTTGCCCTGTTGTAGTCCCAAGATAAATGCCATTTAGTACATCCCTAATTGTTTTCAAGTCATTCAGTGCATCTCAAATTATTTTCTTCACTCTGAGTCTCTATCTGTAATCACTGGCGTTCTACCACAGACCAAAAGCTTAATACTAAATAAAGATAAAAGTAGCCTGACAGCTGCACAAAGAACTAATTAGGAACCTCTTTACATTTACTTTAAACCATGTAATTGATGTAGAAATGTATGAATCAGATAGTATCTTCCTAATATCCTCACAACGTTTTCAAAGTCAATGACTGTCACATTTATTTCAGATCATTCAAGAGGTGTCATTTTCCCCACTCTCTTTTTTTAAAAATCTATTTTCAGGGCCACAGTTCAGTTTAATTATTCATTAGCAGCTCCTTGGAACTGACGCATGGTGAGACTTGTGACTGCCGATTTGCAACTGGTTGTTTTTTTTTAATTTTGTAAATAATTGCTGTTTCTATTCATTTCAAGTGCCACACTTACCTTCAGACTTCTTCAAATCATTAGCCACATCAAGAACTTGACATCTATATACCTGCTTATTTTAAAATACCATGTTTATTTTAACCCTTTTATAACATCCTGTTTACAATTCTCTGAACAGCCACTTGCACTGGTGCTACCTTTAAAAACCTGGCCAGCGACACCAGCTTTGCAGTTTTGTTTTGACTTTAACTCACTTTGACTAACTCAGGTTTTGTTTTCCTCTGTGTTCTTGAAAAATTCAAAGGAACTCCACAGAGCCTAGCAGAAATTACTTGGATTACCTCAGTAAGAAAGAGGAGGATGCCCCTGAGGCCCTAAGAAAATATTTTGTAGGACTAGAGAAGAGTTCCCATAAATAAAGGATAACCTCCAAACGGTTGGTATACTGTAAAAGAGCCTACTCAGCTGTATAAGAAAAAAAGCCACCAGACTTTAGTCTTATTTAAAAGGTGATCTAACCATGATAGGCTCAAAGACCTTTCAGTCTTTGCACAAACATTCGCATTTTCTTATCCTAAAGAGGTTTCCTTTCCCTGTTGCAGCACAAAACCCTCGAAAGTTCACAATTTTCAGCCAAAGCAATTCAGTCAAAGTGAGCTACCACACCATCCTATCCTACCCTGTCCTGCTCAGTATAGCTAGACTCGATCCTAGCTAGTTTCACACCAGTATCCCTCTGGTTTTGTCACCTCTGGAACTGCAGTAAAACCATAGCTTAATAACTAACATTGACTACATCATATTTTACATCAATCAAAGTAAAAAGAGAAAAAAACTGTAGTAGTTTCCTTCTGAATACTCACTCCTCCTATAATCCCAGGAACTCTTGGTTGGGAGAGAGAAAAAAGGTCGGCCACCAGGGACACTCTTTTTAAGATGACAGATTCATCTTTTAGATCACTGAATCTGAGGTAGTTTTAGAAAGCATTTGTAACTGCTAATGCTAAAAGGTTTTGACATGATTGGCCCACTGTTCCCATAGGACAAAACCCATTTTGAATAGCACATGAAGATCGTCTAGTACTTAAACCTACTTCAGATAATAGGATGTTACGACTTTAAAGGGAGATATTGTCAAGGAATATAGGAATACTGCATGACTTAATTATGCCCTTACAATGTTTTAAATGCATTTAATGGGCTATATAGGCTGGATCCAAAGATTACAGCACTCTATGAAAAGAATCCTATTGACACGAAAGGTGCTCTGAAGCAATTATTCAGTTACCTGAAATTCCTTTTCTATTTGCAAAGCCATTCAGCAGATCTGTCACTTGCAAACTGTCAGCTTGCTGTGCAAGGAGCAAGAGTTCAGAATTAATATATTTTTATAAAATTTCATAGTCACACAAGAAACAGACAGGCATGATTGCTGCTATGAAAGACATCCAATAAAAGAGTTTTGATAACTTTGCAAGCCAGTTGTCATGAATGGACCATGGAAATGTGGCAGCAGAAGAAATAGGACTCAGATTAATTACGAAACCACAATGTTATAAAACCAAGAGAAAGCAAGCAGGCATACATTCAATAGCCAAGGTCAAAATTGTAAAGTAAGAAATCTGCAAGTATGAGCAAACAGAAGTTTTTTGTTTTTTGTAAAAAAAGAAACAATCAAAATACAGCATTTTTAAATATATGACTCTGCTGCCAGACACTTTCAGCTAAATAACTGTACAAGAACATTTTATTAAGTTTTCAAGATATAATTGTCAAAAGTAGCCTTCCTCACTCTAACTGCATGTTGACCAAATGCCTTATTGATTTTAATGCACTAGAAGCACCATTGTTCTATTGCATTATACAAATGGTTTCATTAAGTTTCAATATGCAACTCTGAGGCAGCCGGGGGCTAGGGGGTGTATTTTGTAAATCTGAAACCATTCAGCAACTGACAGAAACTGAAAATTCTATTTCATGAAGACAACCTGAGGAGACCTTTTGGCAAGCTTCAATTTTTCTCCCAATGTCAGGTAATCCTGTTATAACATTCAGCTGCAAGCTGTTTTGATTGAACTAAAAGCCTGATTTAATCTGCTACAAATGGCAAATTACTCCTTTATCTATCCTTGTACTCCATGTAGTACAAATTACTACATTTCACATTATCCTTGGAAGTTTAAGTAGAAGCGAACACAAGTCCAAAGAGAATTTTCTCCCGGTATATCAACCAAAAGCGCATAGATATCTAAAAGCCAGGTCTGTGAAACTGTCCAGCAGCTGATCTCATAATCACAAGTCAGAAACAAAAATTATGAAAATAAATGACCTCATATAATTCAGCCATGTTAAGCAAATCTCTGAATTTACTTTTGTAAGTGGCAGTTTGGTGGCTGAACCCATTCTTCAATGACTCCAACAGATAATACAGAAACTTGTAAACTAATGGCCATTTGGAGGCACATCATGATGATGAGCACATCAGCGCTAGACTTTGTAGCGCTATTACACTCAGTAAAGTGCTAAATAATCTCCAGGGTAAAGAAACAAATCTAAGAATATTACTAAGGTTTACTCCTGCACTGATACTTAGAATAAGATGTTAGACAGGAAAAAAAAAAGAGTAAAGAAATTAGGAAAAACACTGAACTATATTCACAGCATCAGAAGTGGCACATTCACAGCAGCAAGAATCAAGTCTTAGGAGTTATTAGCAGACATTATGGCCAATTACGTCTGCAAGTATACCTCTTTATTTAAGATGCCCTCTTGAGTATATGGCCTAGTAAGGAAACCAAAACACTTCCTATTGTCAAAAGGCTCATACCTTCCCTTTCAAGGAAAGATCCTAGAAATAGTATATACGATATGCACACAACTCACCATCTGAAGTTCTTTCCAACAGTTAAGACACATTATCAAAAGCGTCTTGATGTACTAGGCATATAAATCTAGACCCATAAAGCAATTACAGCTTTAATAACTTCAAAGCTCAAGCAAACGAGGTTCCAAAATCTCACTAGAAACCTTTGAAATATCCCATAATAAGATGTTGTTATAAAATTTCATTCAGTTTTCCTGTAGTGATTGCTTAGACACTTATCCAAGAAAAATTACTCTGATTTAAGGATAAGAAATATCAAGAAATAGACAATATATTTCATAGAAAAAAAGTAAATTGCTTGGAACTAAACTCAATTTATTTTCAGCTATCAAGTAGCCCCACTGATTTCAGTGAGACTATTCATCTGCTCAGATTTAACCAGATAACTTGTTCCTTACAGAAGCTGGATATTATTCACTGTCTCTTTTCTCACAAGAATGGAGGAAAGAGAAAATGTGCTGTAGTATGTAGTCAAAACGAGAGCAGATATAATCTCTGACATGGCTTGACTTTGTTTTTAAGTTGAGTACATTGTAAGTTGACTGCATGCTTCTAATGCTGAGTTTGTCTCAATAATTATATTTGAAAGTACAAATTTCCAGCTGTTAGGAGAAGTGGGAGAACAGTATTTTAATATCATGCTTTTAGAACATTAACTGTAATTTCCAAATAAAGACTGCAAGTTGCAATCGCAGTAATACAGGTTCTGTTACCAGTTATTCCCAACTAGGAGCTCACACTACAGAGTAAATTGCTAGATTGTTAAAATCTCTTCTATGTGGTTTCATTAAAGACCTGAAATGTTTTCCAGTGCCTCTTTTAACCAAAGCTCTCAAATTTTTCTCACATCCTTATATACAGAGTACAACTCCCACACTGACAAGATCATGAAAAATAACTAATTAATAAGGACACCAGGTTAAAGTCTTGAATTGCTTTCAAGATTTTTTTAGAGATTAAGTATTTTAAAAGCATAGCAGATCATTCTCAGTAATACAGATAATGATGTGGAGAATTTGGTTCACTCTTTACAAATGTAAAATACCTCAAATCATATCATGCTCAAGTAAGGGGAAAATCCTTTGTAGAAATTATACAAAATGCACAAAAGAGGACCAGTTTCATATCAGCATTTGCAAAGCCGGATAGCTAAATGTTAGGCAAATAAATATTTGTCCAAGATAACAGAAATAGGGGCTCATAAGTCATAGATTTTAGCACATGGCAGAAAGCTTCTCAAGAAAAGCTTTTTTTTTTTTTAACTCAGGTCCATTTTCCATTGTCCAAGAGAAGGCTGTAAGGTGGTTATCACTTCATATAAAGAATGTGGAGAAAAAGATCTGTTACTGGGGGTAAGTGATGTATTTAGCATTTGCTGACAAGGATACAAAAACTAGTAATTGCAAGCTGGAGTTAAACTGAGTTAGGCTGCAGAAAGTGGAAACTTTCCAAACGAGCAGTGAAAATGAATAAACACTGAAACAGCTTACCTCAGATGGTGGATTTACCATTTTAAAAGAATTAATTATTCCCCCCCGCCCCGAGAGCTATGCTTGGATCCAGCTTTCCTGCGGTAGCCTTTGGCCTGCTTGGGCAAGAAATCTCTGTTCCAGTCTCTGTGCTAATACCGTCGGGCCCCTTTGGATAACGGGTTGTTCATTTTGCCCAAAATGGTCATGACCTTCTAGGTTGTTAAGACAATAATTATAATAAATACTTTATAAAGTCTCTATAGAAGAATGAGGTTATTTTCTGACCTCTCTCCTCCCCAATAAATAACTTCTACTAAAGTACTGTTGTGAGGATAACCTTTTCCCCACAAGCGTAAGAGATTGACTACAGCTGGGTCAAGGGTACTGAAGCAACTGCCTGTCTGAAATCGCTTTCCTTCCTACAACTGGATAGTGTTCCTGCTCATATATTAACATATAAGATGACAGGAAGGAATTTCCCCCCTTCTTGCTTGCCTCTCTTCTACTGTACCATAGTAGTAGTGCTTTGAAAAGAGGTACCTTCAGCACTCCTTGGGCTCTCTCAGATCCCAAGTCTCAATAATATATTAGCATCACTAACAACATCCCATCATCTCATTATGGATTGCCACTACTAGATCCAAAGCAGTACTTTTTTTTTTTTTCCCCAGCTTACCGGAGCCATGTTTGGAATGAAATGAACAGTTCTTTGTTAGCTGAAATGTTCTTGGCAAACACAGCATTATTCCTCTAACCAAACCAAGGTAAAGATATCTGCATTTCTAAAGGTAGGTAGAGAGTCAATTCGAGCATCAAAACGGGCTTGCTGAGTACACTCAAATAGGTACTCAGTAACACCAGAAAAATCAAGTCAGTTACACTACACATTTTCACTTTTGGTAAATTTGGCACCTAAGTTTAGATGCTCAGCCTTGAAATATTTCTTCCCATTCCCTCACCATCCTCCCAGATCTGCTGACAATGGCTGGGTTTGTTTTGAAAACCATTCTTACAACCACTAAAGGTCAGAGAAGTTTCTTTTTGATAGCCTTACAACAACGTAGAGCAACATTTCAAACCCAATGTCAAAGCACATATCAACACATGGGCCTTCTGCCCTGCTTGGCTGCCATGGGAACACAATTCTTTTAAGGGTGGATTTGAGTCAATGATTTTGTCCTCACATGAGGGTGTACATTCCCAGCTGAAAAACACCATGCTGGTTTATATCACTAAGAAAGCTCACAGTCAGTGTGAAACTATAAATAACTTCTTATTTATTAAAACTTCTGGCATGACTACCAGTAATTTGACTTTTTATTGTCAGCCTCATAAGAAAATATGACTGCTAAAAGAGGAACCCGATTTGCAGCAGATGTAGGGAAGTCAGCTCATATGCAACATTACACCCATGCAAATCATTCTCTGTTCCTAGAGACATGCACTAAGGTTGCAATGAAAATCACAATGCTAAGATCAGGAAAGCAAGAGCATGTTATTGCCTTTAGCAATGAATGCTGATGAATTATCAATTAACTTCTGCTGCCAGGTCTCACCATTTCAGAAGAAAAAGGCCATGGCGGAAAGATCTAAACACCATTCCTGACACTATCCAGATTTGTCCTGTTCACCTTGTGTAAACTGCTAATGCACTAGCAGTTATTAAGAGGCATTATACTCTACAAAGTGTTACTTTGGTCTCCATAGCAAAACAGCAGGTGTTGAATGGGCTCAACAGGCTAACGTGGTCCTTTAGAAATGTCTTAGTACTGCTAAGGAGAGATTGAAGACAAGACAATCATACCAATTTTCTAGAATACAGATATAAAATTAAGCATCTAAAGCTAAAAGTTTTTTCAACAAGTTAGACCTTTGTCAACCATAAAAGTTAGAGGAAAACAGCACATTCTTCCCACATGTTCAGTTTTTTAAAATCCCTTAAGAGGGTTTTTATTTTTTCTTTTCTTTTTTTAAAGCTTTTTGATTACAGCAGATCTCCCTGACAGAGGCAAGAAGCAAAGAAAGATTAGTCACATGCTGCAGCCACAAGAACTAAAATTTATTTAGAGACAAATTGCAAAGACATAAGTACATTGGATATCTAATATATTTTAAAGTTTCCCATTGTGGCAGATACCCAATGCTTCATCTAGTTCTAACGATATGTAAACAATGATTAAATGCTTCCTTTTAAAATCTAATTTAAATTTTAAATAGTTGTATACTGCAAGTCACTAAGGTCACATCACAAACATCTGAATATATGAGAATGTCACACAAGTTTAAAATTGCTTCATCTTATCAAAAACTTGGGGATGGTCAAATAAAATAGATCAGACAGACTGATTGAATCCAGTATCTCATAGGGAGGTTTACTTTTTTTCCTTAGTAGAACAGAGTAGAACTTTATTCTTGCAAGTCAGGATGCAATCACTGAAATATCTGGAACTGTATTTAAGTGGTTGGCTTTGCATAGTTCTTATAAGCTATATTTTTGCCTGTAACTGGGTTTTCTTCTATGCTTTTGTACCTTCATCATCAGAAACTCAGTCCCACAAGGTTTAGTCCAAAGGAAGATCCAGCTGTGCAGAGTCTGTTAGCTGAAATATTAACACTAAACCTGTTATATCAGTGTATTCACATCAGTCTACATGAGAGGCACCAAGATGAATAGCACAACCTATTTAGCCTGGCCTGCCATGCTTACCTGGAGGCAGCCTATCTAGTCAGGCGGTATAACAAAGTCAGCTGAGTTCCTTCAGCTCCACCTGCTCCGTAGAAGACGGGTTCAGGCTTTACTTTGTGCTTGCAGTTTTATTTTCTGTACTAACAGCAATCCCTAAAGCGCTATGGAAATAAAATCCCAGGATTAAAACAAAGCATGTGTTTAAAAGCTTTGCTCAATGCAGGTCATAATGATTAGTATCTTTTAGGTCCCTTCTGGCATTACTGGACTGAAAAAAGGCTGTAGGATCAACCTCCTTCAAAGTTCAAACATATCGCTGTAATCTTCATTTTATAAAGCTGATTTTACTTTATACAGTTCATACACAGCTACCTAAACACTTCTGCTGTTCTGATCTTTAGCAGGGAGGTAGACAGGTACCTTGAAGTGATGATAATCATTACCTATACTTCTCTATTTAAATACTATATATAGGACAAAATGCAATGAACCTCTCTTTAGACTTTAAAGTACTAAAAGTAACATCAGCACTCTTTAGGGGAATTTTCTGGATTTTTTGCTGTTAAATAATCAAATGTAGTGATTTATAAAATCAAAATAAGACACAGCCTTTGCCTGGCTGAGACTATATTGTTGTATGGAAAAGAATACACTTACGAACAGTTTAGTCATGGGAAGACGTCATGCTTTTCACATTCTCCTGTTTGTTTTCCTACAATAAAGAAACACTATTTAATCACTTGAAAATGCACAACTGTCATTTTCACATCATTTTACTCCCTTTCCTCTTCCTTCTTCTACTCCCCCCTAAATACTAGATACCCTGAAAGTCTCCTCCTTCTGCTTTGAATCCATAGTGTTGAATTCTTCCAAACTGAGTTATCAATGGTGTTCATACTCTGAGTCATTTTCCTGACTACTGACACTAAAGCTGGCACTTCAGAATTTAGCTAACGAGGATTCTGGCAAGGCATCCTAAGTTAGAAAACAGAGTGCTGCCTTCTGGATAAAGGGTGTCATTAAAGATTAATCCCTTCTCCACCTCTTTAAATCCTTGATAAAACACTGAAAATAGGGAAGACAAGTGGACTCAGTAAGGAAGGCATCATTTTTAATCCTGTCAGCTGTAAGAGAAGAGGTAAAGCAAGAGAAGTTTCACTACAATCACATTAGGAAGATCAGCTGTTCTAAGCCAATTTCTTGAACAGTGTGTCCCCTAAATTCTTCCTGCCTCCATTTTAGTTTAGGCATTAAAAATCTCTCTTCCTAAGCAAAGCAAATTTCGAAGGACTTAAATGCCTTTGCATTTCCAAAGTGAGTATATAATTCCAGTGTAAATTTAGGATGACAAACACATCAGAATAGTAACACCAGAGGTAAGGAAGATGATGTCATATAGCAATACTACAGCAAAGGAGTTTTAAAAGCATTCAGGTAAGTTCTAGTCCAGAATTATCCACTTCCTTGCAATTTTGATTAACCAAGAGACTTCTGCTAAGAAGCGGGTTTCTCAGAAGAACCATGTGATGGCAATGAGGGTTAATTTGATCACAGCTTTAATTATCAGACAATAATGTGAAGGTCATCAGTTCTTTCTCACACACTGTCCTTTCCTTAAGAGATAGTGTCAGTCACATCCACATCTCAGGCTGCAGCTGAGATCACATGGCCACAGCATAAAAGAGAGGGGGGAAAAAAAAAAAAAAAAGAAAAAAGGAATCCCATCTGAACCAAGAACATTACATTCAGAACCTTACAAAATCACAAGTACAGAAAACCCAAGAATGGGAAAGTGCATATCAGAAACAGACTTCTGAACATACACACTTCTCTACCAAAAGCCACCTACACCTGTTTTCCATACAGGATCTAGAATGAATATTTTATAAACCTGACTTAAGACAAAACTGGAAAATTCAATATGGTTATGATGGAACAGGAGATAAAACCAACCCTGTTTCTCTAGAACAGAAACCGTGTTTAGCTCCCCTGGTTTCTCATATTATTTTCTCTCAAAAACTGACTAGTTCGAAAAGAATGACATTACATTAATTGTCAGTCTCTGTTCAGCCCCACTACTACCGAGACTCAAAGCTTTCTCTCCACCATATGCACTGGCTGAGCCTTCCTCAATAAACCTCACAGCCACTGCCCAAACACAGCCGCACTCTTGCTGCAGCCTGCACTTCCCTTTGATTGCCCTCACCTCAGTCTGAGCATTAGAGAAGCCCCAAACATTGCCAAAATGAAAAATTTCTCAAGATAACTCCACTGCGGGAAACTTTTCCATCTGGGTGACGGCTGTTGGGTTACTTGTGCGTAGCTCAGCAACGGTTAGGATTAGGGTTGATAGAAAACCTAAAGCTCCCAGGGCCCCACCAGTGAGCACATCGACCTGCTTTGAGTAAGCTACTGATGTCAGCTGCTACCAGTTGCTCCCTGCTGAGAATGGTCTCTTCCATGATACTGACTTCTGACTACCTGATGTCCCCCATCCCAAAACCGGCTTGTGAAAACCATCACCAGGCCATTACAATAGCCAGCTGTATGTCAATGTGAAGGTACAGCTGCAGTGAAGGGGCAGTAACTTGCTTAAAACATGCTCAGTCAGTCAGTTCTGGTGGCAGGAACTCTAAACGCGAGTGCATAGTTTAACCCAAATATTTGCAGTAGCATAATGTTCGTTCACCATGTTCTAGCTTCACTGAGCGGACTGTAACTCAGACTTGTGTTGCTCTTATCCACATCCAACGGCAAGCACAGATTTTGAAAGGAAAGTAACTAGCGCATAGAATTAACTGTAATCATTTTACGGTGTTAAAGCTCATTATTCCCCTGATTTCTGGAGTCATATACTACACTGGTTTTAAGAGCTTTATCTTCCATCCACATCAATAGCTCTCAGAAGGTAAAAAAAAAAAACCCTACACAAAATTACAATTTTAAAAACTGCAAGAGAAGTTCATTCAGATGGAAAGACAAACGTTTACCACATTTGTTCTCAACCCCATCACTAAAGACTGTCTTTATTGCAATAGACACCTTCATTGCACTACAATTTTCCTTGTATACAGCCTGTATACAGAGAAGTGGAAAAAGAAGCAAGAAAAGAACTTAAAACATCTGGAATACAATTGTATCTACAGAGATACCTCTAATTTCTAAAATTAAGATAAGCAAGAAAAAGGCAAAAGTGCTATTGTCATAATTTGCTGCTTCAAGGCAAATTTTTAAAAAAAAATTTTAAATTTAATGTGTTCTGATCAAGCAATTTTTCCATTTCATTTCCCTGAAATCAAACTCTAGACCTCTGCCATGATTTTGAATGCCTTTTGGGTATTAGGGTAAGTATCTCAATGGCTATGCACAGGCAAATGTCTGGCTGTATAACTGGTTTAGCATATGCAACTGTGTGCACTCAGTAAAGAGCTCCTGTTTCTGGAAATTGGGCCATTAAGCTGCATTTTGTCTTTTTGTGACATTGTCCGTAACCAAGTCTGCAAGTACTTGCTTCCTCTTGTAGACTGCAATTATCTAGTCTTCACCTACACTGGGTTTTTTTGCATTTTCCTCTCCATTTCTAATTTCTCCAGGCTCTGATTTAGTAGACTGTGTCCCAAGGGTGAATTCTGTCAGAACTGTGTTTTCCTTTAAGACACCTGCACGCAATGAGAAGAGGCAGCTGCAGTAATATTGACTGTAAAACACATGAGCAGAATGGCAAGAAGTTTAAAAAAAGAAAAATCTTATGTCAGATTCACATTAGCATTTTAACACCATCTTTAGTAACTGCCTCTTAGTAAAGAGAAATATATAGGAAGTTTAATAGGTTAAAAAGTTAATCAATTTAGAACCATGATCAAATTCTAGAACCAAGTTTTTGCCCAAATAAGTTACATTTGACACTTCAGTGGGATGACAGCTTATTCCATTCTAAATGTGATCTCCCTGATCCTAGGGAGCATTTATCTATGTTTTCTAACAAAAATGGATTGGGCTATGATTGCGATAGTACGGAAGGTATAACTAACGTTCATAAAAGTGAACTGAAATATACACTACGTCCATTTTGCATATATTAACCTAAAAATAAAATACATAAGTACACTTCAGAAGAGGTTAAATCTGGTACAAGTTGTCAAAAGCCAGAAAACTGTAATCACAGTTGACATTCATTCTTCAGCTCAGCCCTAAGGCTGTGGATATTATAGCACATGCAACATACAACATTACATCAGGTTCTCAGCACCTTGTAAAACGCTGGCACAACAGGCTGCTTTCAGAGCTCATTGTCGAAGAAAGATTGAATTTTCTTATTATTTCTAACATTTCTCCAGAACAAGACTTCCCCATCCAGTCTTTTATTGTTTACATTATTAATCCATTTATTTTGTGGTGGCATGAGGCAATAAACAGATATGACTCTCCTACTTTAAGATCTGATTTTATTTTTTAATTAACATCCACAAAGGCCTTGTACATTCATTTTCAGGTAAAAAACTAGCAGACTCATTTATAGAGCTGGACTCTATGGCTCTGTGGAGCAGTAGCAAGACTTCAATACACAGGAAGTCTACAGCAAAGATAGAAACAGAACAATCCCTCCATTAACTCCCAACATTTACTGTAATAGCCTGCTTTACCTCCCCTTCCATTTTCCTCTTTGAGTGTAACATTATGAATAATTAGGCAGACACCAAGTTTACGGATAACTTTGTTACTATAATTCTTTTATCTAACAACTGGCAATTGTTTTCCTAGAGGCTTCTTCCTTCAAATTTTTTGGGCTCCTAATCTCTTAACAATGACTCATCCAGCACATTCTGTTAAAATCATCTACTTTACTCACACAAAGCTTGTCGAAGGAACACCAGCTGCCCCTAGCTGCATGGAGTAGCAGCACAATATTACATCGATTGCATATGATCAATGACATACGGTACTGGAAATTTTGTATTATATATAAAATGACACAGTATTACATTTTTACAACAGCAGACCTTTCTTAGTGGAATTCTATAAACCATATTTCTGTTTAACCAACAGATTGTAATAGGGCTTTGGAGACCGTGAGAACTATCAGACAAGTCACAATCAATTATTTTGATTTAGGGGAAAAACTACCGTGGAACACCTTAAGTATTTTGTTTAGGGCCTATTGCTATGGCAGGGTAGGCATGCTGTGCTACGCGTGCTCACTGGAGTCTGCAGCTTCAAACTTTCACCTCGGTCCCCAAACAGCTGCAAGAACATTCCCACAATGATAGAAAAAAATTCATGTTTGTTCTAAATATGATTCAGCACGGAAAGAGACACCTAGTTAGGAACCTGGGCCACCTTCACCTTTCCAGTCCGCCTGCATGTATACTTGGCATGTGTACAATCACCAAAGAGTTTGAGTGTGTAAAACCTGACATACAAGAGTTCACAAATTCTTAAAAACAGTGGGGGCTTGGTTGTTGGGGGTTTTTTGGTGGTGGTGGTGGTTTGTTTTTTTTTTTTTTTTAAAAAAAGTTGCTCTTCCTGCTTGTCCCTTACTCTTATGTGGCAAAGTTAGGTCACAGCAATTTTAAACACTGTAAGCATGAAAATATGGGCTTTTTTCCTTCTAAGTCATTCATCCAGTAAGCAAAGTGGTTTGTGACTTTTCATTAACAATTACAAAAGACATCAAATAAGACTCAGGCAGAGGGTCAGAAAAGAACCAAAGAATATGCGACACAAGCAAATAGATTCTGAAAAGTAACATGTACGAAATCTTTGACACACTCATCCTTATACTCACACTAACCATGTATTCTCTACTCAGTCACACACACCATTACCAGGATGAATCTGATCTGCACTGACAACACCCATAACCTGCCAGTCACTGGGCTCATTCCTGCACTTAAGAGGGTGAAAGAAAGGACACATGAAAAGTGATGAGTAAGGAAATACAATAGAACACAGCACAAAGCTTAAGTGCTCCTTAAAACGTATCTAAGTTTTTAACTTATGGAAAATAAACATTTGTTTTCATCTAGAAGAAGATACCCAGTAAGATGAGAATACAACATCTGAGACAAAGTAGAGGACTGCCCATATGAGGCTCACCAAAGGGCTGTCCTCATAGCTGTAATGACCACCTTAAGGATCAACAGAGTGGAAGAGAAAGGATGAAAAGAGCATTTGTTTGATCCTTTGCTTTTCCTGGGTGCTGTAAGTCTGGGTGTACTCAACACAACATGAAGCGCAGCTGTACATTTGCACAGACTTAGAGCAGCTGCATTGATGGGTCAGATTTCACACAGTCACCATCCTTGCACAAGTTTACCCTGACAAACATTAAAGCAACTTTTAATATTACTTTCTTCCGTACATTTTCAAGGCATCATATAAAATTATTTCTTCATGTGGTTCTACACAGTAGTACATGCTCCATGGTAAGCCTACAAAAGGCCATACTTTACCACTAAGCCTCCTTCAAAAGTTGAAGACACAAGTTTTAGTTAAATCTCCTTATACAGAGATGCACGCAGAGCGGTACAATTTTTTATGTAGACGATATTCACCTCATTTTTATCTTCACCAATAAAAATGAAATAAGAAAATAAAATTTTGAAGGTCTTTAGATAACAATATTCCTACCGTGACATTCATTTATGAAACTATCATCCTATAGTTTTAAATAGCTGCTTTTTTTGCTAGCAAATCATGTAATTTCTGAACTCTATGCATATTTGTCTTCCATTTTTTTCCTTATATGTACAGAGAGAGGTGCAGATTTACTTTTTTTAAAAAAAAAAAAAAACTTAATTAGATACTTTATCAAACCATAAAAATGCAGTGAGACCCCAGAACTATTTAATGATGCATTACATGGACTGCCACTGAGTTAAACATCTGCATGTATATAGCGAAGACCAGCAAAGGTAAGAGAAAATCCCTACTCCACATCTGATATTTATCCCTACAAGAAATGTTAGCTACTAGCGTTCCAGATTGTTTTTCAAGTTCTCCTCTTTGTGGCATGGAAACGTTCACTTTTGGGAAGAAACTGGGTAGTTTAGTGGAGCAGTTTCTATGGTCACAGTCCAGATTCTTTGAGAAGCTGCTGCTTAGGAAAGTTGCTCTCTACCTCACTCTTAAATCAAGTCAGGCCACAAAATGGTAATGTTGTTAGAGGCTTCCAAGGAAGGGGGGGAAAAAAAAAAAAAAAGAGGAAAAAGAAGGAGAGAGAGATACTCCTAATACAACCTTCACTCCATTCTTCTCCAGTCTTGCAAAGCATTTGCTATAATTTGAGAAAGGTGTAAAGTTAAGATCAGAATAGAAAAATTTTTGTTAAAAATGAATCGTCATGCTAGAAATTGGTCAAATACAAAAAAGTACATCTCGCAGACATATCTTTCCTTACAAACTGAGGAACAGTTCAAAACACTTTAGAGCTTAATTGGAATATATGCTTAGGAAGGGTTAATAAGTTTGATTCAAATTAACAGCTTCTGAAGCCAACAAAAAGTCTTCCAGAATCTAATTTTGAGATTGTCCCACAGTGAAAAGTTGTTAACTGGTATTACTCTTCTTTCCAGTTAGCAGACTTAATGGATACTAACCAGTGAAAAATACAGAGCACAGGTAGGTAGCATCAATGTTACCATGTATGCTATCCAGGCAGTGCAAGAGTGCTTTGAACCCGAGCAAATCCTCCTGAAAACCTTTGGCTGAGTTTTGCCTTGAGAAGAAAACCCTCATTGACCTCAGCTTTGTTCAGGTTAGGATTTTCACATAGCTTTTACTGCTAAGACATTACAATTCACCCACAGTGACCCAGGATATTTGCATTAGTGTGATAAAACCAACTACTATTAAATACTTTTTTTCATTTAAATTTGTTTAGCTGCCAAAAATTCTGATAACAAAGGGTCTCATTTTTGGCTTTTACTGCCCGCCACCTAGGGGGTATGAAAAGAGTTTATCAGACTAAGCACTTTATACAGACTGTAACTGGGAGTAATGGTAAAGGGGTAGGCTTTTCTACTTTATCTTTTTTTTCCCCCAGACATGAACCCACTGTTAAGTGTAGTTTACTGAGCAGCTCTCCATACCAATGAATGAGTGGAGAAAGGCTGCAAAGAGCTGTAGAAACAATCTAGGACAGAGGCCTGCATTGCTAAAGGAGAAAGATATAAGAAACAATAAAATATGGTCTAGCTTCAGTACCCTTAGGAGAGGAGACGCTGTCCTGGAGAGAGTTTGAAAGTAATCACAAGGCTCAAATGACTGGGCAGGTCAGAAAATAAACATACTATTTCAGTGAAAAGGTTTGAAGGCTGAGAAGTTAATTTTGTTCTATATGAGGACAAAACAGACCTTTTTTTCAAAAAGTTGTACATAAAGTTAAAGGACAGACCTAGCCAAGAGCAGCAACCAGTGTTTGGTCACTCAGCTGGATCCAGATTTCCCATATCTTAACACCTTTTGCTCCCAGACTGGGAGCAAGAATATAGATCAGGGTCGCTGTCATCCCTGATTAATACCAACACTATTAAGCTGTTTGTGATGACAAAGGTTCCACCAGAAATTCCCTGGTATCTTTTATTTTTAATTCACTTCTTGATAGGTTTCACAATGCCATGGCACCATCATGCTATCTCTCTGATACGTTCAGGTTCACTTTATGTTACCAAAAACATTACATCATTTGAAAGGACCAGTACTTTGTGTCTCACACACATCATGAAAAGAGGAAATCAGCTGGTATCTTTAAAAAAATACAAAAGACATAAACTCTACTTCTTTCTTAAAGATGAAATAAAAGGTCTGTATACAACATACTGCCCTCCATCCCCCATATTTCTGTCCCATTATATTTGAGTACAAAAGGCTTTATGGCAGAAGCTAACCCTCTTCTGCTATTCCCTGACCAGGAGTTATAGACATTACTACTGCTAAACATATCATAAATTAAAGATATGAAGGTAGATATATCTTCCTTGCATATAGATTTCTCCATAACCTGTCCTGGGCTTAACTGAACAATTTGTTATGCTTTTGTATTACATATTTTCTGAATAATAAAAGTAAAGTGAAGCTTCCTTAAGTGTGAAATACAGCAAACATGGTTTAAAAATTACATTCTGCACAAATTTCCTTTTTGAAAATAACACCTGGTTTCCCATCTATCTGCTACACACATTGGTGAATGTTTTCACATCCTGAAACCATGAAGAACGTAACATTAGTGTTTCATCATTGATCACTGTAGAGCCAATCACATGCAGCAAAACCTGGTTCACTAACAGTCAAATACGGCCAATGTCAACGGAGTTTCAGCAGGATAAATCTGATAAAGCATATTTATTCTGCAAAAAGTATTTTGATGCAGAAATTGAAATGCAGCTGCACAGAACCGGAGTTAGTTTACTATCTAAAAAATATGTCCAAGTAGACAAATATTTTAGTTAATGGACTAACATTAATTGAGAAATAAATTAGTCATGATACATTTGCAATCAACCTGCATGCATAAAACATTGGGAATATTTTGAGTAATCAAAACAACTATGTCTGTTTACTAGCCCACTTTTTCCAATTAAAAGAATCTACCATGAAAAGGGAAGAGAGCAAGAAAATACTGTTCTTGTGTACTGTAATATTTAGTGCTCTGCTAGGTCCTCCATTTTTCCCAGATCTGCATAGCCACACAATCTCCTGAAATATCCACAGCATTTTGTTGTTTCATAAGCATCTTCCTGAAGCCAATGCAAAATAAAGTAGGGGTGATTTTTTTATGTCCTTAAAAGAAAAAAAATCTAACAAAGTACTAGGTTTATAAACTGGTCCTATAACCTCTGCCTATCTACCATAATCAGGTAGAAGAAGAAATACGATCACTTTGGACCCATCTTTTACTATATAAGTAATTTCTGAGAATTTGAGAACATATTCTAACAGCAACTACATGAACAGTGCAATTATTAAGCCATATTAGGGATAATATGTGCACATGAGATACCCACCTAGGGAGAAGGCTCTCAAGTTTAATGTCAGTTGTATTATTTTAAAGAACATTAGTTGGCATTTTTAATACCCCATTCTTGCAGCTTTAGACTTATTTTCAGTAAAAAGGAAGTTACTAATCTCTGGATGCTCCCTCCCTTTCTGAAGTCGATATTACCATGGCCTTAAGGCATCAGTGTTCAGCTGAGTTGGATAAAGACCACTCAGGTATGCCTTTGCATGCTGTAATTATACCTCTCACTGCAATGCAGGCACAGATATAAAATAAGCAAAATGAACATGCTCCCTACACAACTTGCCTCTAGCTTTTCTCTCCCTAGGAAGTATTTTGATTTATTCTCCTCCTAATTGCGACTCAAAACTACTCTTCTTGCAATTCTCACACAAAGGTTGAGCGTAATGTAATTTCACACCTGCTGCAGGCAATCCTGTTATCCAACAGTTAATTTGTTCAGTCATCCAGAAAGATTTCAGCCTTATTCAGTCTTATCTAGACCTCAGTCCCCTTTGACGTACCAGAGACACTCATGCTTCGGTTACATGAGCCAGCCCGGAGCACACGGTGCCATTTCTGAACCTGTACAATATTCAGTCAGCCAATGAGTATGCGGGGCAAATAACATGCAGCATAGGAGTTTTGTCAGTCCATGTTCGACATGAGGACACACCTTTATAATTTATTAATGCTAAAATTTGGGGGGGAAGGAGAAGGGTGTTTGCTCTATTGCCCTTGTGTCTTCTCATTACCTGAAAGCCATTGCCATGAGCACTTTGGTAGGATTCTTCACATACAAATGTGGTAACACAAATTATGAATGTAGGCATCTCTGAGGAGAAATGTGTAATTCTCCTGTTGGTCATAATCACAACTCCATCACGTTGTAACACACTTCTGCAGGCTTTTGTACATCCAAACAAGACCTATTTTTCATTATTAAATATATCTATGCCAATATGCTCTGGGTTATGTACACTTGCACAAAAACTTTATGTACACAAGTGCAAAGTTTTACAGGTATATTGCTCCAGCTTGCTTTCATCCCAGAACGGGATTTTATAGCTGGCAGTTAACGTGCTTGAAAGAAGAAATTTTCTCTAGCAAGTGTCACCAATTTATTCTTACAAGGCTTTGATCACCATTCTTGGTAATAAAAGCAAAGATGCAAACCTTCTGATTGCTACACCTCCATTTTCAGACTGAATGAGGAATGGATTGTTCTAGTTAGCGAACAAACAAGGAATTGGCAGCAGGTTTCAAGACTAATTAATCTAGCAGTTCTGCAGAAGCAGCAATGGGACATCTCCTCTCACTATATCCTTTGCTCTAACCACAGAAAAACAAGCTGCAAAAATTACCTCCGATTGCTCTGAGAAATTCATTAACCTTTTGTGCAGCTTTTATCTTTACACCATGGAAGCACTGACAATGCAACTAAACTTTATGAACTGAAGAAAAACAATGATGATCTAGCTCCAAAGCAAGAGCCAGAATTTGAAATTGGTCTAAGCTGTACCTGTAACACACTCTAAATGTAATTTAATTGCCCATTTATTTTTTTTCCTTTATTGAGCAAACTGCCATTTGCTCAATGTATTCCCCATTTTCCAGGATTAATAAAGATGATTTTCCATCTGCTGCAGTGGTCCTCTGAGACAGGTGAGGTAAGTGAGTGTGCATAAACACCTGTCTGACCAAAGGAGAAGGAATTCCTCTCTTGCTATGGAAAACCCAAAAATGCACCAGAGACAAAGCCCAGAAGCCAATGCTTTTGCAGGCTCTTGGCAGTAAACTCGGTCATCTCCACTCTCTACAGCACCAGCCTCGTTTCTTGCAATTCTTTACATAATCAATTACTGGCAATAAGAAATACTGGTGAAACATAGGGTGACATTTGAAGAATATTTTAAGTTGCAACACCAAGAATTAATTTCCCGACAGGATAAACAACAGCAGCATAGTTTTAAGAAGAAATTATCCACTAGGGCTAAAGAAGTAAGCACCATGGTTTTCTTAGTTTTTCTGAATTTTTTTTCTTATGAAAGTTTCCTCTTTGATGAATCCTTGGTTAAAATCAATTTACTGTGTAAAGACAGACACATGGATCAACAGCAGTGATTATGGGGCATGCTGATCCAACTAATGTGTTATTAATGCATAGATTTATTAGTCTGATTTGGGAGCCCATCTACTTCCTCAGAGTGAACAGTTTAATTACCAGTCCAGGACTGCCTGAT
Source organism: Pelecanus crispus (assembly GCF_030463565.1). Taxonomy (NCBI): domain Eukaryota; kingdom Metazoa; phylum Chordata; class Aves; order Pelecaniformes; family Pelecanidae; genus Pelecanus; species Pelecanus crispus. The sequence continues at coordinate 44,410,530 of NC_134646.1, read as the reverse complement.
TCTTGTTTTTCTTTTTAAAGCAATGCTGCCCCCACCTGGGAGTATGACCTGGAATCTACTACTGTTTACAGCACTTACTCTATCCTACCTGAAATGTATTAATTGTATTGATAAAGTTACTAAAAATATATCTTCCAGTATAACATACCTGAAAAATTCTTTGTGGCTAAAAAAGATTTTAATTCAAAATTCACAGAGAAGTGCTTAAGCCCAGTGATCTGAAAAATCAGGATTTTTCTTACTGGATACATACACACTGATTAAGTGTAAGGTAAACGTACTTTGGAGTGTGTTACTGATAAGTGATGCTAAATATTTTTAATTCTAAATTTTATTGAAAGAAGATTGTTTCAACAGAATTCTTCTATAAGATAATAATCAGAAGCAGGTAAAAAGCACAGAAAGCATTTACATTTGATAAAATACATAGAATTTTGATGTATAATCAATACAAAGCCATATATCTGTTGATTTTTTGGTGATCTGTATTAGCATAATACAAATTTAATCAATGCATCAATCAAGTCTTTGAGTTGAGAATTATTCTCCTGTACAGGCAAAATGAAATTACTTTTTTTTTTTTTTTTAGCTCCAGTGTGTGAGTAGGACTCATGAATAGCTGGCATGAATGCTTACTAAACATTTCACCAAACATTAATTTATCAATAACATACTTCAATATATGGATCATAATGTTGTGTATGAATCTACATGCTTATTCCTATTTATGCCTTTTTTTTCTCTGCCCCTGCCTCACCTTAAGGACCATATATGTTATCAACAGAGCCACAGTGAGTATCTGTAGAACATGGTAGAAGAATCCCAGATTGGAGTTTTTAAATGGTCTCTGTACTGAAATCATATTGAAGGTCTGTTATGTTACACCTCAAAATTTCACCAGTCAGCAGATAAGATTTCAGAGGAATGCAGAACAGGAGAACAAATCCAATGCAGCCTTCACCAAGTCATATTAACCTGAGCTCTCCAGGACCCACACGACTGTAGTGTGGCAAACACATCTCCCTGACTTTTCCACCGAAAAAAAAAAGTTTCTTGTATTTGACCCCTATTCACCAGAACAACCATTCACTGCTAGAAGAAACCTGGCCATGTGAAGCATTATCTTTTATATTAACCTTCCTCTGAATCTGGGGATACAAACTCTTCTCCCCACTGAAGTGCTACTAAATGCATTACAGGACAGACAGCGGCCATCAGAGCTGATCACACCCTACCCTGTTCCACAGGGGGATGGGTGCTGCCCCACCACGAGGGCAGGCAAACTTTGGGGTGCTCCCCTACACCACTTGGGCACCAAGCCTGCATGTTGCCCGAGAGATGCAAACGTGGCAGATCACATACTGAACAACCTGTCCCACTCCCCGCCCTAGGACTAACAAACATTTAATTTTACATGTATGAACAGCATACGTGATTTGGCCAAGGTCTGCATCTTTACTGTGGCTATAGCTGTTCAAAGAACTATAATCACTGTATGCATTAAGTTGCAAGGTGGTAGGAACTCACCAGTGCCTTGTTTGAAGTCAGTCATTTATGAGCTGAACAAATATTTAACTACCTGCAGTGGGCACATTCAAGGACTGGATTAATTGCTGCAGGGGTGTATACTGCATGAAGGGCAGTACAGAAAATAAGGAACAAGAGGTACAAAACCATAGCTGTCTTGTGAAGCGCATATGGCACTCTTCTCACTTGCATGAAAGATCTAACTTGTTCCTGCCACAGTCCAGACTATCCCAAATAACTGCAGATTAGCAAAATATTCCTTTACATTGATACCTCAGGTAAATATACAGATTTTGAGGCCATCCTTCAGACACCTTTTTTCCAAAACATGAAAAACATTGCCTACCTTTGACATACATGTGACATCTCTCTTCTGATACAGTAAGCCCTGACAGAGCTTAGCCTGAGAACAGTCTATCCAAACTTGTAAGAATACCCATGGATAAATCTACCAATTTTTTTTGTATAAAACAAGACAGCAAAATACTGCATCCTGAATATTTTGTACTGTGACTAAACCATTGTTAGAACAGATTTCTTTTGGGTCTCATGAAAACCTAGCTTTTCATTGCAGTACAAGTTCATTTATTGTTATATTCTAAAATCTACATAAAGTTTATGGCTTTTTTACTAATACTATGATAAATATTTGGTACTGCATTATAAAACAGCAAACAAATGATAATTTTACCTTCTGCTCTGTGCTGCTATAATTACTTCCCTTAGGAGTACAACCTAGCCTTTTGTCACTTTGATAGCACTGTTATTCTCAAACAGAGGCAGCAGAACAGCTAAAGGAGATGGATGCATATGTAAAAAGCTTTTAATCACAGGCATGAACATACCTAAAGCAGCAGTGTGATTCTTCTTCCAAATAAGGTGTCTGGGGTTCAAATCGGACATATTCTTAAATTTTCTAAACTACTGAGTAAGAAAATCTGAGTTCTGGCTCTGGTTTAGGCCCCGCCCAAAACCCCAAATAAACTAGAATTGCAAGCATCAAAGAACCAGCACCGATCCAGTAACAGAACTGGAAAAAGCAGTCATCCATTATATACAGAGTATATTTACCCCTTGCTGTTATCACTGTGGGGTCAAAATTACTGTAAAATATGGATAAAATGTAATAGAATTAATGTCTTTTTCACTTCTTGCCATTCCTCCTTTCTGCAGTCCAATGCAATTCACTGTAATATGACCATTAGCACTTATCTCTACTACTAAACTCTGCTTTGAAGGGGGTTGTGGAGAGAGGGGACACACACTTCAGGAATATTAGATGTCACTTGATGGAAGTCTGGTACCATAAAATCACGCTTTGTTAGCAAAGTAATTATTCCCATCTTTACCCCCTCCCTGCTTTAAGATGCTGGAGATCACAACACACACTAATGCAGGACTGCAGGAAAAAAGAGAAAGCTATCAAAGCTCACTATCAAAACAAATCCTCTTTACATACATCGAGTGTGAATCTTCACAATTTAATCTCAATAGTTTTCTTTAATCGCAGGGGCATTTTCTAAACAAGATGTAAAGACTAAAGTGTAGCACATGTACCATCATTATATAAAGTATTTGGGAAGGAAAAAGATTCATTTGCAGGGTGTTTATAAAAGATCTCTAGAGATAAGCTATATTTTTCTCTGTAAGAAAGATTTGTCTTCCCACATCACTTGAATTCTATATGTTATATGATTATTTCTGTATGTAACCATGGATTTCAAATTATACAAAGAACAAAGGCTTGAAAACACAGTCTAATGAATAAATTAGCCAGTTAAACATCATACGGCATGACCTGAGAAACAGTACGCATTAATCTAATCAGGAACTGTGATGTTACACATCCAGAAGACCAAAGATTTCCCATTTCCTGGCTTCTGAATCCTTAACTGAGCAAACTTAATGTTATTTTAAAGCCAGCCATGCTGTTAACATATTAACAAGCAAAGATCTGATTTAAGAATTATTTCACTCTTTCACTGAAAATTTGGCTCATTGACTTCTTGTTTTAATACAATATAATTACTGCTTACAGGAGGGTCTAGTAGATAAGAGATGAATTTTTTTAAAGTCCATGGCAATACTGCCACTCATCTCTGTGGACAGAATTTCATCTTGAGTATGACAAATATTTTCAACAATTGTTAATAAATCAAAACTACTCTGAAGAAGAACCTGAGTACTATAATTAAATATAATTAAATCAACTAAATTGATTTCAATCAATAAATTAAATATAATTAAAGCAACTTATCTCCATGAAAGCCAAAAATACCAGCACTTGGGATCTCAGAATACTGATGTTTTATAACCTTTTGGGAGAGGTCAGAGGGGGACAGCCTTTGGCATTCTGGTTGCTCCTCTAGTTCAGTTTCCCAGAAGACAAGCATTTATAGCTAATTACCAAGCTCAATCGTATTTGCATATCATTTTTCTTAAAACATCCTTTCAAACACTTCTTACAAGATGAAATTCACCTTTTATTTTCAGCTTGAACTGAATACTATCAACTGTAATGTGCACTTATACGACACATTTTTATGACAATGACTTGGACATTTCTGATTTTACAGGTCACTGAATTAGAAGTGTGACAAAAGGATCTGACTGGACCATTGCTAATGAAAATAAATTATCAGTTGATGTGAATCAGCAGGTAAGGACATTCTCCATTATCTGTCATATCCATTGTCCCAAAATGAGTGAACCATCATCTTGCATTCCTTTTCCCTGGAGAGAGCCATTCTGCTACATCCATGCTGCACAACAAGATCATGTGCCCAGAGGCTCACATACATTTAAACAGAGTCCTTGAGATTTCTACTCTTTAAACTTAATACTTTTCCTCCACTGAACGGTGGAACATGTCATTGACGTTACTTCATAAGACTTCTCATTGAACACACCACCGCCTTTTCAGAACAGCAAATCTCATCTACAATTTTTTCCAAACAGCCTAAACTGCAGTAATGTGTGCTTGAAGAACAGCTTTCAACATGTAAAAACATACTAAGCAATTTAGCAGCCTAAATATGCTTCCTCTATAATCAATTTATCATAGTTCAGAATTTGTGGGAAAATCCATTTTTCCTGCTGTATCACCACAATGAGATGGGAAGTGCCAGCTTTCCTTTTCACAAGTTAGGTTTCCATTTTCAAAAAATCCAGAACTGATAATGGTAAAGATGTGAAATGCTTTAGATGCTAAATATCTATGTAGATTTTTAATGTGTCTCAATGTGCATGATTTCAAATAAAAAGTTGATCATGAGATGCTCCTCATCAGATTCCAAAAGTTTGGCACAGAAAAGCCATAAAAGACAAGGCTGAACTTCTGCTGAGTTTCATGAATCTGCAGTTGTGGGATTCTGCATTTATGTATACTACCACTGTACAAAAAGCATTCAGTGAGCCAGATTCAGAACTACCTATTACATTATCACAACAGAGGATCAAGGAAACACTGGTGTAAAATTCAAGATCCCTTGGATTTTCCTCATGCACCAGGACAAATTTGATTCAAAAGCGGAGACTTTGAAATGTCTGAAGTATCTTAAACTACACAGCTTCAAACTTCTCTCCTAGAAATTAGCTTGATATCTGTCCTTAAGTGGAGCAACTCACAGGCCAAATTAATCTGAGGCCAAAACAGCCTTCGGGTCCTGTCCACGGAACTGCCATGATAATTAATGGTAATAAAGAGAGGACTAGCCACAAGGAGCAAAGAGATTTCACATCTGTCTCTTGATAATTTGCTTTTAACTATCTTGTTTATAAGAGCAGAAGCAGTTAGCTGATTTAGAACTAGTGGATGCAGCAAAAAAATTTATTTTTTTTAATTAAAAAAACAGAACGACAAAGTATGGAAGAAAAGTTGCAACATTTGATATCTTACATTTTAAAAGCACTTCATTGATATGTAAGAGGAAATACAGATGAGAAAAGAACATATCCAATTAGCACTGTAATATTAGACACCAGCCTTACAAATAACATCCTGCAGTATTTTAGGTGAAAGTAATCAAGGAAAACACTCAGTATGATCTTGTAGCTATGATTTTTATATTTTTTATTGGGTACATAAACGAAAATTACTTCTAAAAGGCAACACATGAGAAGCAGGGATGGATCTCCATCTGCCAGGCTCTAACTCTATTCTAACTCTAATTGTTCCCTTCTTTGAAAGAAAGACAAAGTCTTGATAAAACAACATGTAAATCAAAGTTGCCAGACAGTCAGTGATAGCACCATCCATATGAAAAGATGTACCTTGGCAGTTTTAGTCTGTGTTGTTTTGCTAAGCTCTTCATACTGCTGTTACTCGCTTCCCCCACGGATAACCTTCTTCTGGGTTGCTGAAATTCCAGATATTCCTCTGTAACATCTCCATTTGCAAAAAGTCACTAACATGTTGTTGTGGTTTAACCCAGCCAGCAACTAAGCACCACACAGCCGCTTGCTCACTTCCCCACAGTGGGATGGGGGAGAGAATCAGAAGAGCAAAAGTGAGAAAACTCGTGGGTTGAGATAAGAACGGTTTAATAAGTAAAGCAAAAGCAAAGCAAAATGAGGAATTCATTCACTACTTGCCATTGGCAGGGAGGTGTTCAGCCATCTCCAGGAAAGCAGGGCTCCATCATGCGTAACGGTTAACTCGGGAAGACAAACACCATCACTCCGAACGTCCGCCCCTTCTCCTTGTTCCCCCAGCTTTATATGCTGAGCATGATGTCATATGGTCAGGAATATCCCTGTGGTCAGTTGGAGTCAGCTCTCCTGGCTGTGTCCCCTCCCAACTTCTTGTGCACCCCCAGCCTACTCGCTGGTGGGGTGGGGTGAGAAGCAGAAAAGGACTGGACTCTGTGCAAGCACTGCCCAGCAATAACAAAAACATCCCTGAATTATGGACACTGTTTTCAGTACAAATCTAAAACATAGCCCCATACTACCTACCATGAAGAAAATTAACTCTATCCCAGCCAAAACCAGCACGCCAGCTAAGTAGGTCATGTCAACCCTCACTGTAGCATAAGATCTGGTTGGAGTTTCTTCTATTGTAACAAGAGTGACCACACAACCAATACCATATTTCCTAAGAAGCAGCATTTCAGCTGACAGCACCACACTAGAAACAGTCCCTGGATGCCCTGTATTTTGGTAGGGCAAGTCATAAGGATCAAACAGATCTATTATGGGCACTTAATCACATTTAGTATTCAGTGCAGAATTTATGGATCAAATCACATGTTTAGGAGTGGCACTCTGGCATGTTATTTCTGGTTTCCAGAAATAACTATATGAAGGATCATAGAGTAATTATGTTACAGGATGCACAAACAGTTCAGTTTTACACTGAAGCCTTTACTTTCCCTTAAGCATGTTAACAGATACTAATATTATCAGACACAGAATCATGCTAAATATTAGTTCTACCCTTTGCTTAATGGCATCATTTACCACCTTTCTGAGAATCTGGCCTGTCCTAGAGTATTGCCATACTTTCACTTAGTCTGGCTTTTTTCTCTACACTTTACCTACAACAGTTCCTGTTATTCTATGATAGCATGTCTTTCTGAATTTTTTTTTTTTTTTGCATGTTTTAAGCCCTAGAATATGTAATGTCATTTCCTGACTCAATCCCATCTAGCTCACAGACATATTTAGTAAGCATGTTCCCCTGCTGTGCAAGCTAAGACACAAACACCAATCTACGTTCTGTGGGTCATATATCCTTTATTGTAACTTTAGTTACAGTGTATTGGTTTCTGCATGACTGGGCAAATTTATAAGCCTATAAGTTTCATTTGTGTTCAAGGTGATAATTTAGTCACTAGATAGAAAGGTCTATGGAAAACTTCTCACAATTACTTTTCTCTGTGGCAGAAAATATATTTTGCTTCTCCTCAGGTATATTCTATTCTTACTTTCAGGCTTCAGGACACCTCTATCACTTCTCACAATTATCTGTCCAAAAACTGGACATTGATTAAGACATGGTTTTCTTTCATGATTTGTGAAATCTTCTATGTTCTTTCTTACAAGCTTCTTTTGATTAAATTATAAGCTCCTTCTTAGGTTATCAAGGATAACTTCCTATTTTTCTTCTAAGTTTACAGCCTGATCTCACTTGCAGCATGCAAATTCTCATTGCTTTTTCCACATCCTGCCAGGATGTTCTGGCAGTCTTTGCTTACCATGACACTTCATTATAACATGGTTTCAATTAGGTGTTCCACCAGCCTCAAAAACTATGTACTTGAGTAAGTCTCAAATCTTTCAAAACATTTCCAAAGTTTATCCACTTCTCTTTGAAATCCTTCTCAGAAAATGACTTCCACAAAGCACAGCATCATTCTCCTTTGTTTACCACAGTTTGATAACTGGATTGCATGTCATTCTACCATTAAATAAATCAATTTCTGTAACTTCACTGACTTAGTCTAAGAGATTACTTTTATCCTTGATCCCTCTCCAATTGTCTGCAATGATTCTTGATTAAGATACTCCAAAGTTTGTTATGCCATTCTCCTTCCCACCTACCACTCTATTTCTACTTCCAACCCTGATAATGGATAAAGAAAACTCAGAGTCAGAACTGATATCAAAGAGGAGCCTTTACCCTACCTACAGGGAAGCGAACATTCAGAAAGAAAATCAGAGGAGAAATTAATGTCTCTAGCCCCGCAGCTGCTAGTGTTTCAACCCAGAATGTTCCTTGCCAGTCAATACATAACATAAATACCACTTTCAAATAAGCTTCCTTCAAAGAAAAGTCAGCCAGCCAGGAAAGTTAAAAAATCTGGTACATCTTTCGGGCCCCGTTCCAATGCTACTCACCAGTACTGCTTATGCAGCATAAAGGAATGAATATGTTTGATTTGCCTCTGAGCAGATCTTCACCAGCTGAGACGAGGCTTTCTGCTGGCATAAACTCCCCCACCCCACTTTGCTGGGGCCTGTGCAACTGCCACCATCACACCTTCTGCAATTATACAATTCAATTTTCTTACTGAAGCTCAACAGCCAATCCTTGAACGATATGCAATGCAGATTTCCTGTATTTCTTTTTAAGACTATTGCCTCCAAGCTGCTCACAGGAAAAAGCAGGGATGTTATTTTTTTGCTGACTTTTCACTCCAAGAGGGGATGTTGAACAGTAAGTCCATTTTACACAATGCTTTTCAACAGATGGTTGCAGCTTTTCAGCACAGAGCTGCACTTCAAATGTAGGTCAACAGAAGGTAATACTGCATAGGAGGATCACCACTAAGAAATGAAAGCAGACTAGGTATTATTCATTGGGATTTCTGAATTCTAGGTAAACATGATGTGAAATTATAGAAAATAACGAAAGGAGCATTAAAAGATTGAGGACTTTCAGCAGTAGAATTGCCTATACAGGAATGTTTTACCATTAAAATATCTATTATATTAAAATGTGTAGCTAGCTACTTTTTTTAATCCTTTTTAATAGTCTACTGTCGTTCAAACGTCTTTTTTGCTGATCTCCAAGAGCTTAGTTCATCCTATTGAACAGCAGCATAGAAAAGAGGCTGTCTGCTCTAGGAAATATGAAAAATATTGTCCCTTTGCCTAGGAAAAACTGCAAAATGAGAGGGATTCTCATCAGCTTTCACCTACAAAGAAGTGATAGAAGTTAACCTGCATATTCTACTTCTATTTAATTATTTAAGCTAAGAAACCCAGTTACTAAGCACAGAATCCCTAAAAGCAGTGTTAAAAGTTAGATACTTAAAGGGACAGCACGTGCTATATCTCTACAACAGCAAAACGACTCTTTGACATGTTTCTGGATACCCACATGTTTTACTGCTACACTGGGAACACGCAGCTAAGCAAATGCTGCTTATGGTCAATGACTTAATGGTACTGGTTCATATCCTGGACTTCAGGCTCACTGCTTAACTCCAAATACCACTATGCATCAGATTTCTATGTGTTATAAGGAGACAACAGCACCTTTTTCCCCAAACTGTTTTGTTTTTCCAGTTGAATGTTATAATCTGAGCAAGTACAACCTCTCATTACATATGTACAATAGTAGAAAGTTAAAACACACATGGATTTCTTACCTCTGAATGACACAAAGAAATACACTGTATTGGTTTAAGTACATTCTATTAAGTTCAAGTTCTCTTCCTTGTTATATTGCACTCACCCATGCTGATGTGCTCACTATAAGGTGTAAGATGGCTAAACCAGAACCATCAGAAAATAGCACTGATAAGGCTTTAAAGGGAGCATCTTGTCCACATCCTTGACCTTTAGGATCAAACCAGGATCAAGAATACCTGGAACCATTTGGAGATGCATGTCTAACCTCTTACATCCCTTAAAGGTCTAGAGCTTCCCCAGACAGTCTATCCCTTTGCTTCACAGCTTACAACCAGAAAGCTCATCCTGCTGTTTAACTTAAATTCTCCTCACTGCAGTGTAAGTCACAATGAGGAAAAACAGAGTGGGATGTTAAATAGTAGATACGTTGGATGAAGCTCTAAGTGTGAGTGCTTAGCTCAGAATTTCCTACTTAACTCAGTAGGAAAACTTCAGTTAATGTCATTTAAGCAGCCTTGGGTCTATAGTCACTGCATGCAAATCATACACACAACATGCTTCACTCCTACTGCAGATTTGTAGGCTTCTTGCCAGGCTGCACTTGCCTGGCCAAAACAAAACCAAAAATTAAAAAAAAAAAAAGGATTATGAAGATAATTCATTCCTGAGAATCTACGAAAGAAATAACTAGAGTTGTTCAATAGTAAAACAGTAATGTTTATAATCCAGACAGAACTCAGACTTCCTCTGAGTTCAGCTATGAACTTCAACACATTGTTCAAACTGAAAATAAGTCATGAAAAGAAGTTCTTCATTTAGAAATTTTTACTGGAGCAGCTCAGAATCAGAATGCATCTACTTAGACTCCAAATGCCGCTGGACAGATACAGGGAGAGATATCCTGCATCAGTGTTTCTGGAAAGTAGACTGTTGTCAACTGGAGAGATTTTTCCATGTGAGGAGGAGCAAACACTTAATTAAATCCAAAAGGTGTTTGTTGCTTCCCTTCGGGAATAACTAATTTAAATCATCATGGGGACAGTGAAAACTAGCAGTCCAAAAAGAAATTAATAAGATACAGAACTTTAGCAAAAAAAGAAATTGATATGCAGTCAGAACTTGGATTTTGCCTCAGAAAAAAAGTGTGGCAAACATTGATTCTGGCAGTTTTATTAAGTGCTTTATACTAAAGTCAGTGAAATTCTGCAGGTACCAAAAATTTGTGTACATAGTAGTTGTACACAGTTGTTGGCAATATTTTTTGTTGTTTGTAAAGCAGAATTAGATTTACCACTATTTCCAGCTCAGTTCTTGTACAAGCTGCACGGCAACTGGGCTTACAGGGTGGAAACATAAAACCACCTACAACTTTGTATCTAGCAGCTTTAATCCACACAAAGCCGAAAATCAATTTTTAATTAGTGAAATAGCTTGAGAAATCATGTTCTTATACTATGTTTGTGATCCTGTGGAAGTTAATAGCAAAGCTACCATTGACTTTAAAGTAAATAAGGTTGAACTTGGCATCCTCAGGCCCTTTCCCAACTAATTTCTCTAAGGCTGGGTCACAATGAGCAAAAAAACCGAATGTGTTTTTTTTAGTCATGTTTACTCAGCTGAATGGGTGTGGTATGATTGAGAAAGCACTGTTTAGGAGCAGGCTAGAAAATCTAAAGTCACATTAGCTGACCAAACTAGGGAGGAGACTATTTAATAATATTAAGTTCATTCAGTCAAGCTCACAAGATTGAAGGACAGACTCCTATTTGTTTATGAAGACATACCCTAACTGTTTAACAGTAGCATGTCATGTTAATTCACTGGAAGAGAAAGCAACCAACGCAGCACAGAAAGCTATGACTTACATACTGTATCTAGAAAACTATTCTAGTGTGCTATACAGCCATACATTTTTTTCTTATCAGCATTTCATAGTGCACAGCAAAATGCAAGCTGTAATGAATAAGGGAGTCTATGGACTATTTATAATTTTGGCTCAAGACTGAATTTCCTGCACTTTTAAAACTACAAATCTTACTTCACTCAGAGTTAGTGAAGTGCCTTTATATCTCCATTTTGGATCAGGAATTTAAAGAGTAGCGATATGACAAAAAGCAATATAATGAGAAACAAATAAGAAGTAATTTAGTAAAATTAGTAGTAGTAATACACCCCAGCAGGTAACTAAGACTCAGTGTTCTTCTATTTACAGTTAAATGCCCAGCAATTTTAGCAGGAAAGGCTACCTGACTTGGAGAAGAAACCACATGTAGGGGGAAAAAAAAAAAATCTTCTAGGAAATAAATATTTTAGGTAATTCCGACCAAATAAAAATAACAAATGGTGAAGAACCAAACAAAGCATACACAGGCTCCTACCATTTTTCTGGATCTGCATGTGTCCTCTACCAGCTGTACTTGTTTAGAATATCTTTTTGCAAAAAAGACAGAAATACCTATCTTCAGTTTTCTCTAGTCCACAAAACAGCAAGCAAGAGCTCTGCAAAACAGCATGCTTCAGTAACTAAGACATTGTAAGGAAAGGACCAGTGCTGGTCCTAGAAACCTGAGCAATTAGATACTCCATTTCCCTACTGATGTAGGAGGCAGAGTACGTGGAGGGTGAGCGTCAGGATCAAAAATGAGAAAATGCTGGAACATACCTAAACCACAGTACCAAGACCACGTACATATGGATACCAAATACAGGAGTCTGGCAAGAGTTTTGTCTATTCACCCATCCATAATGGAGACCCGGATATAATGCAAAGAAACCTTTATCAGAAAAACAAAAAAAAAAAAAAAAAGAAAAAAGCTTGCAATTCAAGACTACCAAATACCTTCGGTGAAAAAAAAAAACCAAACCAAGATCTGCTTCATTTAAAAAGACATTGAGGTTAAAGTCCAAGTTAAGTGGAAAAGACAAAACTCATGGAAAACCAGAGAAAACAGTCTCCTTTATTTCTGTGACTGAAATCTAAGGACATGCCTTCAGAATGCAAGAATAAGAAAAAGACTGTACAAAAATTGCAAAACTACAAAAAAAGAAATTATGGGGCTATTCCAAAACAATCATCATGGGGGTTTGGGGTTTTTTTTTTTTTGTTTTTACAGAACACACCTCTGAAGTACCTAGCAATCATTACCATCAGAGACATAATACTAGTGACACTAAATGGACTACGGATTTAATCCTGTATTAGGTCAAGAGAAAAGAACGAACTGGCTTCTTCCCATCCCCCCTTCCAATTGCAAAGAAGAGAAATTGTATCAAGTAACTGAAAATCTTTTAGAAAAGACAGTCTGGCTCTTGAAGAGAAGGGACACAACTTTCCCCAGAGTCAAGGACCATGGTCAAGACACAAGGAGTTGAGCTGCCTAAGGCTTTATCCCCAGCTTTCCCATAGACATTTGTGTACCGATGCCCATGTAATTATTTCATCTATCCATTTCTTTTTATAATTCAAGCTATTCAATACAGTCTGCTACAGGGAAGTTTCAAGTCCTGTGTTACAACAATGAACTTGCAGCAGTTAAAGAGTTAGTGTGAGATGGATGAGGGCTGGGGTGTAGAGGGTACATAAAAAAACCCAAAGGAAAATTTAACTCTCACTAAGAAAGCTTGTATCATTCTACTGCAGTCAAAACAGTGAACAGCAGAACTATTTAAATTAGTTATGCAAAAAAAGGTAGTTGTTCATTCTGCCTTGGTTCAAAGTAACACAAGTCTATAAAAAACATTTTTATGTGGGCTTTTGTAGAAGGATGCATTTAATTTTATCAGAATGACAAGGCAGTTACTCTGGTTATGCCACTGCCTAAAAGGAGTCAGTTTATTAGATTAACTGTTCTAATATAGCATCAATGGATCCTACAAGACATACCATAGGATGACTTTCTCTCTGCTGTTATACATCTAAACAAAAAATGTATCAGCTCATATACAACCAGTACAATGGTCTCCACCTTTATGTGTGATAAGCATGCACTCTTTGATAGCACAGAAGTATTTTTGGTCCATCACTACGCACTGCAAGGAAGACAAATAGTCTTCCAGATGTCAGCACTGCTTCATAATCCATTAGTCACAATTTGTGCTGCTTCAAGGGAAACAGTTACAGAAGCTTGACATCACAGAGCATCATACAGGAATTGCTCTTAAATGATACAGATAAAGTACCTCTTATTTTCATACTCAAAAGATGGGAATAAAACAGAGGCGAGAAACTGATTCTTGTGCCAGGAGAGAGAAGAGGCAATTCAGAAGACAGTGATATGTCATACACGCCCACTTCTAGAGATTGGTTTTCCTCAGAGCCCTCGCTATACAAACAGGCCTATAAGCCTAACAGTGTTCTAGAGTGTATACATTACCACACTTCTTGACATTATTTGGCATGGCAGATTAAGACAGCAGGGGAGATGCAAAGCTATGAAAATGTGTACCAACATCAGCGAGAATAATTATATTATCTCAAGCTTTAACGTGACAATTCTTATTGTAGCATTTTTTAAACAACTGCTAATAACATCTCACAGTTCAGTCTATCCTGCATTACATTTTTCCTAAAGCATATGGTACTCTTCAAGTAACAACTCACTGTCCTTAAGCTTTAAATCTGGGTTTCTAAGTTAACATTCTTAGCAGTTCAGTTTCTCCTTGGGATCTACGTCTCTTCAATAATAGTAAAAACAAGGAAATCATTCTTTCTTTTATGAACTTTTAAAGTTAAATATATTTGAACTGAAGTAGTTAAGACTGCATATGTTACACAGGCTGTGTACACCATGCAATTCATCAGCATGAAAGCTATTTTATTTTCACAGCTTTAAAGATTGCTGACTCCATCATCTACTTTTCTGTTGCTGGTTAAATAACCTCCAGTGCTGTATCTGTAAAAGATACAGCAGTCCTGTACTGGATGAGGAACACTTAAGAGATGTTCCCTTCAAAATTAGCTGAAGATGCATGAAGTAAACAACAATTTTAAAAAAAAAAAAATCTATAAATAGACATCAGGCTAATAGTTATTACATTCAATAATTTAGCATGATATGCATGACAGCTTCGACCTCCAAAATAATTTAGCGCCTTGAGCTGAGATTAAATGCAGAACATTAATTTTTCCCTCTGGTTGTCAAGCCAACCAAGAGGCCCGTCAAATCCATTTAAATAAAGCCTGCATCATGTAATAATATTAAAGGGGATAAAATATTAATATGGGTCTGTGATAGAACATCGGACAAAATAGCTGCAGTAAGGCAGCTTTAATTTACTACACCAACAATCTGTCTTTATACTGAAAGCAGGATTTAAAGGTCCGAAGGAATACATATTTGAGTTTATACGATACGCTCATTTATAAAATGTTACTGATCTTCAATTGCTGAAAATATTTAGCATTATTATGTAGCGGGGGAGGAGGGGAACCAAACAGTTCCCAATTTAATCCTACTGATGTAGGAAAAAAAAAAATACTGGACCAAAGTTCCCCCGACATAAGCAGATGTTATTTCAGGTATGGCTGTATCCATTTATTGCCAGTAATGAATTGTCTTCTTTCAGCTGTAGGATGATAAATGTCATGCAAAAATTCAATATTTTGTAATATAAAAATGGATTGAAAGGGTAGGTAGACTCCCAGACCAAAGACAAACAACTCTAAATATTTAGGCTACAGGTGCTTTATCAGTAGGTTTTATGTTGTCAGTACAGAACTACTTTGAGAAAGAAAAGAATAGTAAGATGGAATGAATTAAAACAAATCTGTGCAGTTTGCTGCAAAATAAGCAAAACCTGCAGAATTAGACATGTTTAATTTGCATAATTAATGAGATTAGCCATATTTACAGACAATATCACATACATACAGAACATATTCAATGTCATATTCTTTAACTCCATTGCAGTTACCCTTTTTTTATTTTTTAACTTTCCAGAGCATTTATTTTTCTAAAGTTGGGATCCAAACAAGAATACAGACTTAAAAATTTACCTCAGTGTCAGCTAAATTCAGACACAATCCTGCACATTGCAAGTTTGCAAGTGTGTTGCTGATAGCTGCCAAAAACTGGACCAAGGCCCAAGTTCCTACTTAAGAATAGTTTTCTTTTTATTAGCAGTAAGTATTTTATTACAGTGTTGTTCATATGATGGTGTGTCTCTGTATAATGCAAAATCTTGTTTCCTAGAAGAACTGAAAAATTAAACAGTCAAGTCCTAATCTTAATGCACTTAATTGCAAATGCAGGGCTGCACTAAGGTCAGTGTAATCATGCACGTGTGCATAATTACACCACAGTCACACAACTATGACAAGTGTGAAACTCACAGCAATGGAAGACCTACAAACAAACAGCAAGAGGGCAAATGAAGGAAAAAAAAATCACTATACAGAGAGTACTTCATATAAAACATGGATAGGGTCTGCATTAGCTCTAGAGAAACCAGCATGGAGCAGAATATGCAAAGCAGGTAGGGGAAAAGGTTGAGATTTCCCAATGCAGCGTGAGCACAGGAGGATGTCTGGGTGGGCTTGGAAACTGTATTTGTGGCACGGCTCCAAGTTATCTCCCGAACATGATGAAGTTTCTTGCACAAAGCCTGTCCATCAAGCCTAGTCAAGTTTGTTAGTTATGTTTAACTGAAAACTAGTAACTTTAAGAGACCAAAGCATTGGGCTGTCCAGTATTCCTTAAACAACACATATTCAATGCAAGCTCATTCAGTCTTAACATTACAGGTCCTGAACTGATAGATGAGACAGCTCAGAGTAAGCTGAATAACTGACAAATTATTAGTGGGTATGCCTAAATGGCTGTTGTAGAACATTCCCGATGAGTATTTCGCTAGCTATGTCATAGCCTGTATCAGTTCTCATACCAGCTTGCTTTTTTTTAGTGCTCATCCATACTGCTCGGAACATGTGCCATTCATATGCCATATCCATGCCACAAGCCCCTCAACAAATCCTTTCCCACACACAGGAAGAATGTAAGGTAAGTGGCTCACTAAGAGTGAGGGAAAATAGATTATTTACACCTGAGCTGATAGTTTTAATCCAAATTTTAATTTCTACCAAAGGAGGTCTAGACTATACTAACCCTAGTGCTGCAAGACCAAAGCAGTTACAACTTTGATTCCATGTTCCTCCAATGAAAGGACAGCTTGACACTATTACATTTTGCAAAGTATTGGTCTGCCAGAAAACCACCCCCTTCCCACTTTTTTCATGGGAGGGAGAGGGTATAGGTCATTATTTACGAAGAATCCTCCTTGAAGTTACAAAACAGCATTTCGGCAGAAGACACATTGCTGCTTATAGACAGTAGAGTGAAACTAAATAACCTGAATCCATTTTTCAAAGCAATTGTAGTTCCCATTTCAAGGCTGATGAAACTGATAAATATTGAGCAAAGTGTAAAAAATGGAGAAGTTTTATAAAAGTCAGCAGATGTGTGTTGGGGCTTGTTATTTGTTTGCTGATAAAGAAAATAAAAATGAAGAAATGTTAAGCTGACTGTGCTTTTTTGTTGCCCACCTATATTTCACATATTTGTCCTTTTGTAGCACTTTGCATCCTTTACAATTAAATTAAAATTAAAGGAGGCTGTGGAACATAAAAGGTGCTATAACCATTTGGTGTCAGATATGCAGAAAGAAAAAGCTAGTAATTAAAGAGAAAATAATGCAGATGATACCTAGGAAAAACTATCCATAAGGTACCAGAAAAAGCCCACAAAGAAAAAAAAAAGTCAAGGACCAAGGATTTCTAAGGTTTCAGAGACTATGTTCGGGCAGAGGAAAGTCACATATTCACCACAGAATGACCTCAACCTTTTCAAATGCCTACCTCACCCTCACGTGCTCTGAGGCAGAATCTGTTCCATAGCTACTTTTAACATTATATGACCCTACATTACACATTTTAACTCTTCTGTAAAGACCACAAGATACCTAAAAAAAAAATAATAATTTTTACAGAACCACTTGCTTGTCAATTTGACTTCATCACTGACCTGTATGTGGGAAGGATAGTTCTAATTTTCAGAGAAAGTTCTATTTAGCATTTCTTGCACTGTGAGAATATTTAACAGTTCCACTTTGAGCTTACATGTGAACATCAGCACTTGATCTCCATGAGTGGTCTCCCAGTCCCAATGCTATGCAAAAGGAGTACAAAGCTGCACAGTATTTCTCAGCATATCTCAGTTTGCACTCAGAGAGAGTGCCAAGATGTGTGCCCGAAAGCCACCAAAAAAGGACTGGAAGAACAGAACCACAAGCTGCAACACACAGCACTTTGGCTGTACAGAGCATGGAATCAGCAAACTGCAGTAAATCATCTGGTGAAAGATTATGGGTTTAGTCTCAAAGTTTAGCAAATTCTCGAGTTTACATTTTTTATAACAAACTCCTGGAGCACTCAGTCTTGCAACATTTACAGAAGATACAGAATTATTTTTCTGCACCTTCTTTTGAAGATGTGAAATAGGTCTTGGCTTGCTTTATATCCTAGATGATTTCTGTGCATTTTAGTTTGTCTACTCAGGTATGACGCCAGGTTCATCATTAGGGCACCTCCACACATTAGTAGTACTGTTGACATGTTGCTATTCCTTTTTTCCTAGAGGTAAGACAGGAGCACACATTTAGAATTTATTTTTATTATACAGTGACAGTGGAAAAATAATTTTAAAAAGAAGTGAGTTTTATACTAGGATCCTGAAGGTAGTGAATCTGCAGCTGTCCAAAACCATGTCAGCACTACAACATATCAACTGTCCTCTTAAAAGATTTGATGTTTTTGTCATGATCTATTGCAGAATTTTATGTCAGTTGGATACCACAGCAAAGGAGTGCCTCCTTGGACACATTGCTGCTAGGTGCTTTGAAGAGAAGAATCAGAACCTTGAATATGACCTCATGTCAGAGGGGTACCTAGGACAGTATCTTCAGGCAAAGAGCTCACATCATTATATGGCACCAAATGAAACAGCTACCGCAATTCAGACAGCTGAAACTTTTCTGAGCATACGTGGAAGCAGCAGCAATCCTAAAGCGTGACAGATTAGCATCACCCTTTCTTCTATTCTTCTCTTCACTTTGAAATTAAATCCCAAGAGACCTGGAACTGGCAGAAAGCCAAGACCAACTTCAACTGTAGTAGCTGGGAGCCACATCGCTTGGCTTCATAAGGCCAGCACAGATAATCTGTCCATCCTGTGGAGGGGGTGAGCAGGAAGTCAGAAAGTTCTTCTATTCTGAAGGCAGAAGGGAAACACAGAAAGTAATAGCTTTGTCTGTAACTTTAATTAGCAACACCAGATCTAAATAATCCTTATCCTTTAATTTACCTCATACATGTAACCCTAGGCTAAGGAAAGAACAAAATACAGGTGAACAACAGTAAGGCACTCCTGTGCCTAACAACATAAATGAACCACTCTAGGTCATTTTTGTAAGTTTTTACTATTTACTTGTCATAGAACATCAAGTTTTATTAAATACTGTTCAGGCTACTGGAGCAAAGTCTCTGCTTTGGAGAAGTGGCAGGATCTGAGACAGAAGCACTGAAGAGCAAGAATGGCAATAACAGAGGGAAGCAAAACACAAGGCAACCAGAACAGCGTTCCACATGTGGAGACATGTCTTGCTTCTAGCTAACCCTCCATTTTTCTGACAACAAATAATGATTTAAACTGAACTTCCAAACTGAACTACTTGAGGCTGATGCACACCTGCTGATTAGTTTTTAAACATCTCCCTTAGGCCCTGATTGACCAAATAATTTCAATATCTGCATGTTATTAATCAAGGAATTATTCCAATAGCTGAAGTCATACACATTAAATATCTTTGGAAAAGGTCAGTGACAGGTATCAAATTATTCTAGCTGTCACAATTTCATAATGCCACCAATACAAAACCTGGAGTCAATCACTTACAATCCTCAAATGAGTGCTTTCCCCAAGATGTACTATAGAAAGAATTACAGTATACATGACAGTAAAACTTAAGAAAGGATGGCTAACCACCTCCTGTCCCCAAAATGGAAGGGAACATCTATTGAGTACAGGGACTTTCGGGCCACTGAGCCCTTTGGATGTTTGTTTTAGTGCAGTGGAAAAGCTCTACCTACTCCACACTTCAGAAAACCTCAGAATCTACAGTTACCCACACTAACCTTCACATACTTAGATACTACTTAAACTATTTCCATAATGTAACTAATTTACTAAGTTACTATTGTAAACTTTGAGAACACACACTCACTATGAGGAACGTAACTTCAGAAATTTTGAATCAGTCCTGCTCTTGAGTTCTTCAGTAAGACACCTGTTGGACCAAATACACTTCCCTAAATATATCCTGATGTCACATGTTCTTATAGTCCAAGCAATTATACTGTGATCAGACCTGCAGTCTTGGGCAAAAGGAGACAGACACTGCTTCATGCTAATTTATAAAGTGATTAGACTACCCTTAAGCATTAGGAGTTTTGGCTCTCCTTACCAAATGGGAAAAAATCACTCTGCTTCAGTTTCTGTACAGGCAGCAGTAGAAAAGAGAAATGGTGTACTGTCAAACTTCCCCTAGATACAGCACTTCACTTAGAAGTGCATCATGAAGGTTTTGTAGAAAACATACTCCTTTTTTTTCCCCACCTTAGGTATAGATTTCTTAAGTTCAGTGTTACTGAGCCCAGCAATTTTGTCCTTAAAATTATATGATACCTAGTCTGTTGTATTTAATATATGTGGATAATTTCAGTCATAAGGTGTTTTCCCATTGCTAACTACTTGCAACTGATTGGGACCATCTACTAAGAGATTCTACTCTGCAGACTCAGTAGATAACATTTTCAGTTTCCTGTCTTCTCTTCCTTTCTGTTAATTTCATTAATGAGACATTAATATACCTTGGCTAAAGTATACAGTAAATGAAACCCAGGCTTTTAAGTGTTTTATACACCTTCAGAATACTGCATACTCATTTGGTGTCTGTGGAAAAGCAATGTTGCTTTATTTGACTCTCTTAAAATAGCAAACCCTTCTAAGTAAAGATTTACAACCTCTGAACTACTTTCCTAACAAAAAGGCCTCTTTTCATCTAACATTCTGCTTTCAGTGCAAATGCAGATCTTCCCTTTTATTTTGCACTTTTTTTTTTTTAAACCGGTTAGCCTATTCATCTTTGCCTGGAAAACAATCAAAATCAGGAAAGGCTTTTCATCTGTTGCAACTGATGAGTTAAGGGGAACAATTATACCACCTTGTGAATATTGTAAGTAATTAACTTGCCCCACAACTAAACAGAGACCAAAAGAAATGTATGTTACAAAACTGGGCGCAAAAAAGTATGGCCTCTGATCTATATACAGTGGCCAGGAGGACTTTGTCACACTAGTTTCATAGCCAGCAACTTCCTAAGGCATAAAAACAGGCTCAAGACCCTGCCCTAAATATTTTTTAAAACAAAGGAAAGCTAATAGCAGATAATGACAAAGTATGTCCCATAACATGTCTTGCATTGGTGTTTAATGCACTTATCTGGAATGCAGCAAATCCAGTGCAAGTTTCTGCTTCACATCTTACACAGCCGGTTTTGACCCTCCATCAATCACAGGGTCACATATCAAATGTGAATGCTACAATCTTTAAACTACCCTATGGTAGGGGATTTGCCCAAAATACATTCAGAGTTCAAGAATCCTACTTCAGGAAACCTCAGGCTTCCATCTGAGCTATAGCAGCGCAAGGCCTGAGGAGCTGAATCAGCCCTCTAGACATGACTGACAGCAGAAACACAAGAACCTAGAGGGTAAGATGGCAGCTGAGCAATAGCACCTAACTGATGGACTCTGGCCAAACACATCTAGGGATTTGGCTGTTTCAACCCATTTCAATGATATTCAATCATCTAGTAATCTATGATTTCACTGAAATGATTCCTTTCAGAAGGGGCTATACTCGAAGGTATCTAGTTGTACACCCCAAAACTGCCCTTCAAGCTAAACCCACAACAGTAAGTGGGGAAACAGTCAGGGGATTCACTCAAAACCGCTCTCTCTCCAAACAAAAATTATATTGCAGTACATCCTGCCAGAATTAGCTCCTAAATTTTCTGACCTTTCCATTTTTACCAATCTATAAAATGGGGGTAGTCATTCTGCCAATCTGTGAGGAAAGATTAATTAATGCTTGTGACACTATGGAAGCAGGAGAAAAACAACTCTAAAAAGACATTTCTTTTACCCATACATATGGGGCATTTACTGCGCTCTCATAGCTTTTTCATTACGTATAAAGCTGCAATACTTTTCAGTAAGTATGACTGTTTCAGTCATGTCAGTTACAATTTTAATAGCAATGCTAACAGTTATAGCTCTTCTAAAAATATGACTTGCCTTTTTTTTTTAAAAAAAAAAAAAGTTATTTTTCTCCCTAAAGCCCATCTTGACCATAAAACAAACAAGTCTGAGCAGAAACTAATGACGCCTCTTTCTTGTATAGATTTGTGTCTCATGCCTGATTGATATTTTTAACTGCATTATAATGAAGCAAGGCAAGGTTTAAACAGAGCGGTAACACCTTATTAGATCAACTGACACCACTGAAAGAGCAGCAGAGATTTGAGCACTCAAGCCTTTTTCAGATCTCTACAATTATAAAAAGTGTAATTCACCCCTTATTAGACAGTAGAGAATCCAATGAGAAAAGCATGCTTTACTGGGGATTACATCCTCTGACTTTTAATATAGCACATTATCTAAAGATTTTAGGTCATTATTAATAATTTCTTTTTCAGACTTCTGTGGTAACTAATATGGCTAAACTGACACTGCAAACCTTCAGCTCCCTGGAACACAAAAGGATGTTTTCTCTGCTTAGCTCCTTTCATGACATTTGAAAGCAATCATTATCTGCTAGCTTCTCACCCTGTCAAACAATTCAGTCAAAATTCTGGTTACCTTAGGACTGCAGGTCAAAGCAAATCCCATACAATCTCCAGACAGACAGGAAAAAGTACTCAAGACTGGATTTATTACTGCTAATATAAGCCAAAAGTGTTACTGCTTGTAACATTTCCAAGTCAATTGTGGAAGTAGAATCTGTACCTAAGCATAGAAAATTTCACATCTCAGATTGCCATTCAGATATTACAAGCATGTAAAAAAAAAAACCCCAATCTACAGTGTAATGCAGTTTGTTCTTAATATCGGCAGAAAATAGAAACTAAAATCAGTGGTAAACTTTGGAATATGGTATAGACAGTTGAGTGATTCTGTACTGTTAAATCAGCCAACATGAGATTTCTCTTTTTTTTTTTTTTTTTTTTCTTCTGGCTGAGTAAGGACTACAGGATTCAGTTCTTTGCCACCTAAAGTGGCATTTTGAAAAATGATGTTAGTTTGGTTTGCAACCTCAGCTGACACAGGGAAAATACTAAGATGAATTGCTAACACTTCTGCATGAGCTCTGGACAGGATGATGCGATATACTGAAACAACCCAAACAACAGGAAGTGGCACAGGAGCAAACAAACAGCAAAAGCAGCCCCTGTAGTCCATGAGTGATTAACTGCCTGCTCTGATAAAACAGGCAAACCCTTTCAGTGCCAGGTGGTTATTTACTTTAGAAACAAAATCCAAAACTTAATAGTCTTGAACAGAGTCTGCCTTCTCTTCATTACTGCAGTCTATGAGTATAGGTATGCCTGGAAAGCACAATGCTAGATAAATGGGGAAGCTGCAGCATGATCATTCAAGGAAAAAAGTACGCAAAAGATTTCAACATGATTTCCAATGCTGCCAGCTGGATCAAGCAAACAGCAGCACATAGGTAGATTTCTCCTTAGAAGATCCAAGTTTAGGGAAATAAGCTGGAAAACAAATTTGTTTCCCTTTATCTTTTCATGATGTAGATTTAACTATCATCAGTAGACACTGGGACAAACCTAACGACCCTCCTGCCAGATCACAAACAAGGAGAATGGTCTTGAACCAAAGAGTGTCAACAGGGGATGAAGCAATGAATAAAGGCAAAAATACCAACGAACATGAGTTGATATTTAGGGTTGAAAGAAAAACAGAAGCTCTGGCACAGAACAAGTCTGTATATACAGAAGGCAGACAACACTTTAGATTTACAGAGAACTTTGGCAGGAAGCTAAAAAGCAACGCCATTGTTTATCCAATATCCACATTTAGTGGTCAGATTAGGCATGCTTTCACCTAATCACGGTAAGTGAAAAAAGTTTCTCCAAGTTTTTCAAACAGGACTGGAAATCTCAGAACAACGCCATAATACATCCTTCCTAAAAATGTTCCAAAAGTAAGTTTTGTTGTTATGTGCAATGGAACCTGTATTGTCTGTGTTTTCCCCGCACTTTAACTAACCTTCAGTGAATGCAGGGCTTATCTTTGCCTCACTCATTTCACACAAATTAGACAAACAATTCAGAGTTCAATTTGCTGTTGGGTGTTAAACGAAATTAAAACAAACAAAAGGAAAACAGAATGAGGCATTATTAATTATGTGAAATATGAACTGCAGCTCTTGGAATTTACTTCAGCTATAAAAACAAATTGCTGTAGTAGTATTATAGTAAGTATTCTTCTGCCACTAGATAGGAATTTATGTATCTCCTCATGTGTTGAAATAGGGCCGCATTGTACCTCCAGTGGTGTCGCAAAAAAGCACAAAAATTCCAAATTAGGGACAAGAAATCCAGTTAGGCAAGAGGCCTTCATTATTCAGGGTGTCTATTCAGCGTCTCATTTAACCCCCTTCCTGCAATAGGTCTTACACAATCCCAAAGCAAAACATTGTGACATAACCATTGGGTTTTTTTCCTGTCAGTACAGGAAAGAAGGTAATCAAGAAAACAATCAAAGAAGACAAGAAGGAATGAGTGGAAAATAGCTTTCTGGCCTTTCACATGTGTTCAAGGACTACAGACATTTCATGTAACTTCTTAATGACACATTTAGAGTTGACAGTGGCAACTACTAGAAATTAGGTCTCTTCTCCGCATCAGATGGATTCAAGCAGATCAGTAGACAGGTACCTCATGTCCTCATAAAACATTTCAATTGAATGAACTGGTAAATGAGTACAGACTGAAGCAGCTCCAATAACTGATGAACTAAAAGCTCAGCCAGTTTAAGGCCTGGTAGTATTTGTGTAAGTGCAACACATCACTATTGCTACCAGCCAACTCTGTCTAAATCAACACGAATAGAGCTGGCCTCCATGGCACACCAAATATCCTACTGCCTTTGTCATACAGATGGTGAATCTTGCCAGAAAGGCTTCTCAGTTTCCTTGCTCGGAAAGCATTCCCACATCCACAAGTTCCAGACACATTCTCTAATAAGGTATTGCTCCCTTGATCCAGCAAACCAGAAAGCTCCAACTAATGCACAAAAAATTTGCAGCCCTGCCCTTATATGTTACTGTATTGCCTAGCGACCATGCACCATTGCCACTTCACTACTACTCTCCCTTACATTATCCCTATTTCCATTGCCTTAACACAGATGCAGTGTTAATCATTAGAGATCACTTCCCCCCTCCTTAATAGTACAGTCCCATACAGTAAAGGGTGTCCCAACTTCCATAGTGCTGTTCCTTTCCTGTCCACTTCATTTCCCTAAAAGTGAACAAAAGCACTGTACAGCCACTTTGTTAATAAAAACACAACATTTATAATTGCTAGGAGGCTGCCTTGCCCAATCATCTCTCAAGGCATTTTCAGGACCCAGCTTTATAAAGGAAGCATTACTTGAGTGCTGTGTGTACCCTAGTTGGGAGAACTGGCTGGCTGGTCAAGCTGTTTCAGATTTTGCCCAGTCAGTACTGTATCAGGAGATTCAATAGTCTATGACTTTTTTTTTTTTCCAACCCCTCAATCTACCTGATCCTAGGTTAGCAACTCAGCTGGGCCTCTGGTATCTGGCTCATGATTTGCAGTGCTTCACTCTTCCCAGGAGTCCAGGGCAGAAGAGGAAGGCATAGAGAAATGAGAGATCTGCAGTGGTAAATAGAGGGAAATAAGGCTTAAAAACAAAACAGCATCAGTTGTCAGCGACACAGTGGATACACATTATTTATCTTCATCATCTACAAACTCTCAGAGCCCATCTGCTAGAAACATTGCAGTGGGCCCAAGTAGCAAACTGGATCCAGATCCAAACTTCCCAGTACCATTTGTCTATCCAGAAGATTTCAGTCTTTAGACTGTACTTTAAAAAGATAAGAAGTGTTTCTGAAGTCCTTTCCTTCTACAAAGCACACCCACATCGATCAAAACAAAGCAATCCATCTCTCATGGTCTGAATGCAACTTGAAACATATCACTCAGAACATCAATCACTAATACAGCTCCACTTCTAACACTATCATCAAAAATAATTTGGTTTTCATTGGGTGCAGTTTTAAAGAGCTAGTAATGACTGGATTCCCTGTTCTCATTAACAGGTTTGTACAACTAATTCTAAATCTGTACATGACCTGGAACAGTATATTTAAACTCAAGGATATTCAGAAAGCCTTTCTTGCCAGGAAAGGAAGCTCTGGCACAGGGTAAATACATTGTGGTTTTACACCAGTGAGATACAGGGCTAGCTGAGGTCCATCTCCTTGGAAAGCACATTCCCAAAGTGTCACTTTTATCTATTTATTCCAATCCAACTTCACCTGCCAAAGAAACAGGCCAGAAGAGAGGTGCTCATAACCAGGTCAATGATCAGAACCGAAAAGTGTCAGAAGCACAAAAGGCGAAATCCTCTCCAGTGAAGGAGATAAGGGGAATATGTGCATGAAGAATCTTCAGTATAAATTTTAGAAAGACACACCTAAGGACCAAGATTGTCCAGGAGATGGTATCTCAGCTCTGGAGAACCATGGGAGACAGCCTGGGAGCCGCTTGATTTGGCAGCCTGCTAGCTGAAACAAATACAAGGAACACTTCAGAGTTAATCCTGAGTCACAGGTAGCTTCTAGACAAAATATTTTTTTAGTGTTCTGAATCTATCCCAACACATAGTGACTGAGAAGAGCTTTACAAAGCACTACAGAGTAGCATGCAATCCCCCAGGCACTCCAGCCCTGAGGAAGGGGAGATCTAGAACAGGTGCCACATTTCCAGGATCTGACACCCCAGGGAAGGTTATCACCATTCAGTGGTAACCCTGCACTGTAAAGATCAGAGAAAGACATCTTTCAGTGACAGGAACAAATCAGCCTCCTTTAGCACTGAGCAGCACAGTGGGGAAAAGGGATTAAGGAAGAAGATTAAATTGCAACATCAATATTTAAAATAAAGCACACCTCTGCTTCCTCTGGACATTGTATCTCTCAATTAGCAAGCTATGAATGAGACAATAGTTGAAAGTGAACTATCCTATGACAGCAAAGATACCGAGCCAGAAATGCAAATTCACAGAAGTCATAGAAAATTAGGGATAAGTCATTTAATCAGTTCTCTGCTACAGCTTTCTTACTTGAAGGGACTGATGAAGTAAAAATCCATTCCTCAGAGGTATTGAGCACCTCTGGGATCAAAAAGGGACGAGGACAATATGGATTGGAATTAACTTCAGACATTACTGTCTCTGTAAAAGAAACTTGAATTTATGCCAATATTGAAAATGGTTACATTGTTCTGGTATAGGACTACAATTCTGAATCTTTTCAAGGTTGGTTTGATACGAACAGTATCTGTGTAATGGAACTTCCGAGCATCAGAATGGCTTTTGCCATTTCTCAAAGCTGCACGATAACAAAAGGTCACAGGCTGGCTCCAGTTCCCTTGTATTTAGCAAAATAATGTGGTTCAGAGCAGAAAGGCTCAACTTAAAGGTCACAACAAAATCTATTTTTCTCCACTGTATTATACAGAATATTTCTTTAGAGACATATTCCATCCTACAGCAGACTGAGTGGGTTTCGAAATTAACCTAGGTAACACATTGAACAATGTCATTTTCTAAACACTATGACTTTAAGAAGCTAAATGCTACAGCAAACTGAATTAACACCTGTGAAAGTCAGCTTTCATGATTTTAAAAGCTTTAGGAAGCCATTATTATATCCCTGTGTCATGGAGGTACACTAAGACTAACCCAAATCAAGGACAAATTCAAACAACTTTATTCCACAAAACAGCCAAACCACACAACAGAAACCAAAAAGAAACAGGGCTAAACCAAAAATCAACACTTAACACATAACAGATTCAAGATGCCAGTCAGGATATTGTTCGTACATGTCAACACACCCACGAATGATGATCCAAAGTGCACGCTCACACTCACTCACAAGGGGAAACTCTCTCTCTCATGCTCCTTTGGAACAGTAGCACAGTCACCTCTTGCCTCCAAAGTTAAAAGGGGGCACACTGTTGGCAAGTTTAACACCCACTGTGGATCATCATTCTTCAAGTGTGTTCCAGCTGTTACAAGGTACCATTGGCAATCAACCAGTCAACCCACAATAGGCTATCAACCATGTAACAATATCCAACATTATAGCAGTAATTAACAGTAGCAACAGGTAAACATATGAGCACCATCCTGGGGTTGTATTGGGACATCTAACATACGGGTAGAATTTTGGGGAAAATGTCAGTTACATGGGTCAGTTTTAGGGACATGTCAGTGTCACAAGTGGGATTTAGGGGAGCGTTAATTTCAGGGGCAGGTTTTAAGGGAGTAACTTACCACGGACACGGATCTCTTATGGTGCTCTTAATGCAGCTTATAATAATACAAATTACAACAATTAAATTATGATCATTATCAAAGATAGCAGGACACCGGTTAGCCACCCTGACAAGGTGTCATGGTTTAGCCCCAGCCAGCAACTAAGCACCACACAGCCACTCGCTCACTCCCCTTACCCCAATGGGATGGGGGAGAGAATTGGAGGAGTAAGAGTGAGAAAAACCTCCTGGGTTGAGATAAGAACAGTTTAATAATTGAAATAAAGTAAAATGGTAATGATCATCATAATAACAATATAATAATAATAATAATATACAAAGCAAGTGATGCACAATGCAATTGCTCACCACCTGCCGACCAATACCCAGACAGTTCCCGAGCAGCGATCGCTGCTCCCTAGCCAACCCCCCCCAGTTTCTATACTGAGCATGACATCATATGGTATGGAATAGCCCTTTGGGCAGTTTGGATCAACTATTCATGGTATGGAATAGCCCTTTGGCCAGTTTGGATCAACTCTTCTGGCTGTGCCCCCTCCCAGTTTCTTGTGCACCTGGCAGAGCCTGGGAAGCTGAGAAGTCCTTGACTAGCATAAGCAGTACTTAGCAACAACTAAAAACATCAGTGTGTTATCAACATTCTTCTCATTCTAAATCCAGCACTCTGCCTGCTACTAGGAAGAAAATTAACTCTATTCCAGCTGAAACCAGGACACAAGGAAAACCCAAACACATTAAAAACTTTCCCCAGCCAATTAGTCCCTAGTGCAACAATGACCATCTCCAAGTCTCTTACTACTTTCTTCATTTTGTTATCTGGTCCTGAAGCAGCATTGACACATTTGGGGTGCGGACACAGCACTCATCCATTGTCAAGTTCAGAATGCCACATACACCCTTCTCTTTTAGTACCATTAAGTCCAGTACAACTCGGTTTTGGATGGTCATTTTAACTGGCATGTTGCAATTATTGGTTCAAGAGCCCTACACTATCAGACATAGCATTGGCTAAGGCTAATATTTGTAGGCCCAGTTCTAGAATGGCCTGCTAGTTTCACACTGGAGCAATTCCTAGCCCAAACAGTAATTCTGTCCACCATCCAAGCTGTTTTATTCCATCTTCCCATCCACCTTGCACACTTCTCAGAGAACGAATCCACCATTTATGTGGCATGGGTCCTTCTTGATAGATAGGGCAAAGAGAAAGCACAGCAAGAGTACAAGTTAATCCAGGAACCGTAGGATGTAGTCAGGAATATAGGTGGCTTTCAGAACATGCCCACACGAAGTTAGGCAGTGCAGCAAGAGCAGAAGTTTTACAAGATCCCTTTTTACAACTTACTGGGGTGCATCCTTTGCTAGCTCCTTTAAAGTCGAGCCCCTCCATGTCATCTCCCAGACTCTAGTACAGCAGGTCTCAAGTAACTAGTATTACTACATGGGCAATCTTGGATTAAAGCTTCTCGAGTAGGAGGTTGTAACTATAACAAGGACATTTTATGTATATCTTTACACCCAATTTCTCCTTGACAATCCCAGCATGGGGGTCTCCCTGGTGGCGGTGCTTTTGTTTTGCTTCTGTCCCAGCCAGGACCATAAGCATTCCACAAACAATTATATGGACAACCAGTGTTGGTCTGTTGGTTACACACTTTGGGACAATCATTACTATCCTGCTCAGGGTGTTTGATACACCATGAAACACTTAATGGTTTCATGTATCACAGAGAGTGGTCATCAGTGTACTGGGCTTCACCTACGGTAGCCCCCATGGAATGCTAGAACAAAGTGCTGTCTGTCTTTTACCCCCATTAATGTAAGCACACTTTGTACTCCAGATTGATGTGACATTAAGTGTGCCTAAATCCCAAGGTACAGTAGCCTGAGAGTGGCTATATGTACTGTTATTTATAAATGAGCACGAGGTATAGTGGCCTCCCCAGTCCCATGTGTAATTGGTATTATTTTTCCAAGGCAGCTCTAAAGCTAATAAAGTGTTAAGGTCTTGCACAAAGACTGGCAAAGGATCTTCAGCAGACTTAGGGGTGGGTAGGCAAACCAATTACCAAAGTTAAGTTCATTATTAAGGCAAATCCTACTATCATTTTTGCCACTATATTATCATCCAGGTCCAAGTCATCCACATTAATTGCTGTTGCCATCAATAGGAGCAGCAGAATGGTCCATCTCTCCATTGTCCTGTAAGAGAGTACAAAGGAAATGGGCCTCTGTCCCTTTGGACTGGGCTTTCAGGTTAGAAGTCCTGGACTATCCAGTGGGCACTGATACAGTGGGTTTTCCCGTTTTCGTCTAGGGCCTCCCAAGCGTACATGCCTCCAGGTTTTGCTAGGATCATGGGCATGATGCCAATGGAAGGTAGTTTCACCATGGCGGGCTGGCCTACATGTATTCTGTGAGAGACTGAAAGAGTTAATGTATGTTGATGTCCCAGACATTGTGGTGAGACAAGTTAAGGTCTGCATAGCAACAAGTTAAGGTCTCCACAGCAACAAATTAGGGTCTGCATAGCACCAAACCACAGGTGAGAAGCCGGTAGGCACAGAGCTGGGAGGCGTGTGGGAGGATGAGCAGTTCCACCTACTGATGTGCCTCACAACTCACCATACATGGCCAGAGGTCATCCAGAGTTCATCTGAGGAAGGGGCTCACAACCACCCAAAAGACCCCTTGCGACCACCCCCCCACAATGGCACCTGTGCAGAAGATGAAGGACATTCTGGAACAAGAACCATGTAAGTCCTCAAGGGGGCAAGACCAGAGGCAGGGACTAGCCTATAAAAAAAACAACTCCAAGGAGCCACGTGCACACCCACCACCATTGCCATGTTTACCATCAACATCACGGGATCCAAGGGTGTTGATCTCTCCCTCTCCTTTTCCTCTTTTTTACCTTTCTTCTTGCAAGTATTCCAATTAGAACCCACACTGCCTACCACTACGCTTTCCTAGTTCAGGTTGGTTTTTTACCATCAATAAAGTGTTTAAGGACCCCGCTGTGTGCAGGGTGGTCGGCTCTGACCCAGGGGTGTAGGTGCAGGTGGGCACAGTAGAGCACAAAACGTGCAAAAATGAGGCATAAAAAGCCCGTGGTCGCCATGTTAAAAGCCTCGATCTTGGCGGGGGGTGGCCACAGTGTATACCTGTCACACCCTGCTTGGACTATTCTTAATAAAAAACAACCAATGGTAATAAAAGGAATTATTGCATCATCTGTTTCCAGGCCTACACGAATTTTCCAGAAGCAAATGCAAAGGCCATACCAGACAAAACCAGACTTCTGGGGCTTTTTGCTTACCTTTTCATTTAAAAGAGCATTGGAGTGTGAGGTTCAGCCCATTCCTTTTGTTCTGTTTTTGTTTCTTTGGGATCAATTCTGAGTAACAAAGTCAAGAGGAGAATTACTAGAACAGTGGTATTTTAAAGGTTTTCTACTGAGTGCGAATTACAATAGACCTTTATTGCCTGGAGAAATCTTAGAGAGCACTGATACTATCTGTGGCTACTGAAGAGGGAGTCATGGGATAAATCCTTTTCCCACACATTTTACCTAGTGCTTTTGAAAAGGTTGCCACCCACAGAATGCTGTAACAATGCAACTTTGGGAATATAAGGGTGCAGCTAGATTTCAGACAAGGAAACGGATGGAAAAGCTCTTTGAATCCTTCCAGTTTACAGACATCCTGTGAAGTTCATCTTTTTGCTTCTGTTTACTTCCTCAAGTTTCAGATACATTACAAAACACTAAATAAAACCAAAAAGCTGATATATAGGATGTATGAAAGATCTTTTGTCATTGTCCATTTGTGTAGAGGCTTCTTCCTCCTAGACTAGACTTTAGTCTAGTCTACCCTTGATTGGTTTAGGTGGGCTTGGTAGTGTAGGTTAATGGTTGGACTGGATGATCTTAAAGGTCTTTTCCAACGTAGATGATTCTATGATTCCTCTCATCCGTTAAAATAAATCTGTTTGACATGGACTGTGATTCAGTATCTTCTTTGGGGTGCGGGCAGGGGAAGTCCTAGACTACAACCACCTTGATACCAGGTACTCTATGAAAAAAGAGCACATATCTAACACAAGTACATGCACATACGTATCACCAGAAATATCCATATCACACCAGAGTGATAAAAAGAAGCAAAAAAGAGGCACACTAAGAAGATTCTGATAAAGCAGTGCAAAACTAGGTTTGTTTCATGTCTGGTAAAGATAGAACACCTCTTATTAAGAAGCAATGACCTTTACAAGCAGCGACCTTACATACAAAATATTTCAGCGCAATTTTAATCAGCAGGATAACTGAAAGTTTATGCAGCAAAAAGCCTGCTAGCCAAGGATGTAATTTTACTGCAGAAGAAAGCGTACGTCTGAATTGTCACCTTTCTTATCCAAATTAAAAAAAAAAAACAACAAAACACCAACTGTAGCTCTTGCTATGGACCTGTAACATTATAAACTCATGCTAAAGAGTGAGAGCACTGGTGCATAGCACTACTGCATGTAGAAGCCTGCAAAATAAGAGCTACATGACCAGCCTGTAACTGAACAAGAATGTAGGCTTGATTTTTATTTTGTATCCTTAATATGTATAGAAGCCAGAATCTAATGTAGAGTTATCTTGGAATAAGTGTAAATGGTATAAAAGAAATCAAGCTTCTTCCATATAAGACATTTTAGCTTGCCTGGGGTTTTTTTCCAATTTGCTTGAAGGAAACCATTATTGATGAAAACAAAAGCAGCACCTGGTATTCCCACTTTAAAGGTGAGAAATAAATAACATTACAGCTTTTCTTCCTTGAATCTTTTACAAGTTTCATTTTATGGGCATCAACAGTCCTTATTCAAAAACAAGTCTTTAGTAGTAACCTGACTAGAAACGTGTGACTATAAATCTGGATGTATTTGTCCCTTTCTAGCTGAATTAGTAGCCAACCTACTCAAATATACATAAAAAAATTTTTGCTCCCTTGCAGATTTTAACAAATGAAGAGCAATTACTGTACCTGTGATCAACTTTTTTTCCCCATTTTTAGAGTATTGATCTTTGTTTACCTATGAAATTAACTTTCCAGATAACAGCCAGTTTTAAAACATGGAGATGAGAAATCTGAGAACTAACAACAGAACTGTCCTGCTAAAAGCAGTGAGAGGCTTTTGTCATGCAGGTTTCTGCTCAGCTGTAACATATACATAGTTTGGGTCTCTTTAAGGAAGATGAATTGAAAAGCAAATATTTTTCTTCCTCCTCACACTTATAAAGGATCAGCAAAAACTGATTGGCCTCTTTTTACATGCACACTTCATACTCAGCTCTATTTAGCATCATGCCATCTGGGCCTAATTTTTTTTTCCTTCTGACATCAGCAAGCTTCATAATGCAAAGCAAATTTCTTTTAATGCTAAGGCTAGATCAAGAAGAATGAGGAGGCCAGCATGTTTTTGCACATTTAGACAGCCAGATGAACTCCTACTCATCTTCACCGCATGCTATTGAAGAGTCAAGATTTTCTTACAGAGGCTCAATGTCTTACAAAAAACAGGTGCAATATTTAGGTATTGTTGTACTGTTAACAGGTGGTAACTTTCAAATTCAGCAACTGTCAGCAAGTGGATTGTCCCAGCTCCTTGGATATTTACAGATAGTAACCTATTCCCTTCAGAGATTTTTTTTTTTTTTTAAATAAGTAAACAGAGACAAACTTTAGATCCCAGCCATTCCTATACACCACTACACAAGACTTCTTCCATTCTGTCTCCTAACCAGCACTGCTTATCAGCATTAGTGTGAGCATCTCATGAGAGAAAGGTGCCAGCAATACACATTCATGTTGCCAAGCCATGAGCTTCTGGTAAAGCTCTGCCAGCTTCCAAGTTAATAGTGTCCTTGATTATTGCTTAAAGTTTTTTTTCCACATACAGAACAGACTCACAAAGACAGTATTTAAGATCTTCCTTTCTCTTCATCATAAGATGTTTTTTCAGTTGCTTATAACTTTGCACATACTTTAACTGCTCAGGTTGAAGTCTGCAGTCTTGTCTGAACAGGTAAAAGGTTTTTTTTTTTTTTATTTCAACCGAAACAATGCAATCCCATTCTGAAGATGCCTTCTGCATATCAAAAAATTGACGCGTCAATACTCAAAATCTCAAGCACACACGTTATCTGCAGCCAAGACTTGCTATAAACACAGCAACAGGCCACTAAGACAAATATACAGCTTTTGTCTCCATCGTTTGTGCACTTTGAAGATAAAGATTTGCCAGAGATTCAGTGCCAAAACTTTGACGGATGCCACTTGCACCAATCTAGTTCAGCATACAGCTGATCAGGAATTTCTTTACAATTGTAGCTGTGAACTGCAGTGAAGCCAAGAACCAGAACTGGGAACTTTAACATCGCATTCCAAGGAACTGACTGAAACAGCACTTACAGAAACACCTTCATGCATACTCCTGCTGTGGAATAAATGTGTGAGCTGAGCGTTGGCTATCTGAAAAACAGTAACAAATCACCCCCCATGTTTTAGCAGCACGTCTGAAAGGTCAAAGTTTTACACCAAGGGAGGCAGGCACAGAATCCCCTGCCTGTCATCTCTTCGCTTTTTTTGTTGAAAGAAATCTATCTTCAGCAATCCCACTCATAAGATGTCAAGAGAAAGGCAATCACTCTCAAAGGTCAGTCCCAAGCCCTTCTGTTTAAACTACTGAAGACAGAGCAGCAAACTGCACCTTTCAGAGTCAGCAGTGTGGAGCTCGGAAAAAGACTGCATACTTTATGAGAAAAAACGTTCCCAAAGGCACCGTATCTATTTGATATGGCCTAGATACCAAAACTGGCATATTTCTATACACGATTCTTGTAGTTATGAAGCAGTTTACTCTAGAAAGTACTTTCTCATTAAATTTCTCACTACGTGGTACACATAAGGCTTAAGTAGCAAGCAAAAAATATGGCCTGCTTGTTCCATTAAATAATTCTCTCAATACATGCTACAAAGAGTTCTTCCCAACACTAAACAATCGTACTGTGATACTTCACCAATTTCTAGAGCACTATTAATAATGTAGCAGCACTCTGCATTCTACAGCACTGTTGCTTTTCTTTGAGTATTTTATCTTTTCTTAGTGGTATGCTAGTTTTGCTAATACACACGATTTATGACATTTCTGAAAAGGAATAGCTCTCCTTCCCAAAAGCAAGGTCTGCAGAAAGACATGCATTTTATTTCAACAGTAGTTCAGATTATGCACCTCTTCCTTGACAAAATAAGCATTCTCTGCTCTCTACTTTTCAGTAGAGATTTTGATCTGGTCACGCCAGAAACAAGTTCTCACAAATCAACTCTTTGTCCCTAATGTTTTACAATTTTACTTCTTGCCCTTGTTAAACTGGGGATTAACGACAAACATACCAAAACACCTACAGAAAGATAAAAATTACTACCAACAAAAGTTTTGGTGCACTGCAAAGTGTTCTCAAAGAAAATTGTTAAATATTTAGTTATAGGGTATTTGTTGAGCATTAGAAGTGAAAACCAGTGTGCAAAGTGGATGCATCTTAACTGACTTATTTCATGACTGATAGAGCTGCTGTGAATATGGCCTGGAGTTCTTCTACCCATTGCAATGTCAAGGTTAAAAGCACAAATGGTCAGCTGCAAAATATGTACTAAGCAAATTGACAATGCATTGCAAATGGAGTCATTCTTTACTTGCCCTGCAATGTTACTCAAGCAGGAATGACTGCTTCTAAGATTTGTATTTGCAAATACCAGTATTTGTACCAATCCAACAGTGGGAATGGTACAAGGACAGTTGTATCAGCATAGTGCCATGTAAAATTATCACAGCCACAACAGTTCTGAACACCTGGAGCACATTGAAATTACTAGTGAAGTGGCTGTCATCTTTGGCATACAACTAACTGAGAAATAGCAAAAAAAACCAGACTGCTTATTTCTTCACATTTTCAGATAGGTGTTGATAAAAATAGGGCCATTATGAAATCCAAGTTTATAAACATTTTAATAGTAAGCTTTTAAGGAGGAAAATGACCCGTTTAAAACAGACAAGAAACACAGAGTTAAAGGTAGTACACTGAAAGCTTAAGTGAGTTTCTTCCAACTATAAATCTTACCAATTCACTACTATAATAACAAACAACAATATAGTATTTTTCATTCATAAACTCCAAAATCTACAGGAAAACTTTCCCAGCTGATAACAGCAGCATTCTCTTTTGAAACTAGATATGGAATACTTTGATTCAGGGGTATTTAATGCCATTTTGAACAACAACAACTAAGTGCTAGTAGTTTGTTGCTATGAAGAACACCTTAGGATCTTGCAGTCGATGTGTCACCTCAAAGCTGTAGGCCAGGGATCAGTATTAGTAAAATCACTTATGCACAGATGCAGCTCAAAGACAAAAATTTTGTTTCCTGCTAAGATGTAAGTGATTAAACTTAAGCTAAATAGAAACAAAACCAAAGAATCCAACTAGACAAAGAAGGAAGAAACACCTGAGATAAGGGATGCTACTGGTGGTTTATAAAGCCTTCCTGGTGATCAGAGGAGATGAAACCCTACTGCAGAACAGCAACAATTATTACTTCTATTAGATGTGATCCCACTTGAAACGCTGTGTGCAGCTCTGGTAATATTCACCACCAGGCTGTGAAGAGTAACACAAATAAGACTGAGAAACCTATTTACAGGGAAAGATTAAGAGTTAAACACATGAATCTTTGCTAACTAACAGTGAAGAGTGAGCATGAATATCCATGAATATTTGATAGATGTAACTTCTAAGGAGGAGGAGACCTATCTAGTGTGATACATGAGGATTAGAAATAAAATTATGAAGACCAGAAAACAGAAACTTTGATAAGAACTTCCTTATTGAGATGTTCCATCAGTGAAATAATTACACTGTTGAAACCACTTCATGTGCCAGGGGAGGTTTAGATTGGACATTAGGAAAAATTTCTTTACAGAAAGAGTAGTCAAGCATTGGAACAGGCTGCCCAGAGTGGTGGTGGAGTCACCATCCCTGGAAGAGTTAAAAAAACAGGTAGACGTGGCACTTAGGACATGGTTTATTGGGCATGGTGGTGGGTTGATGATTCGAATTATGATCTTAGAGGTCCTTTCCAATCTTAATGATTCCTAGTTTTCACTTTCATTATAAATGATCCAGCCACCAAGCCAGGAGGCATGGGGTTGCTACTCTACCCTTAACTGGTTTAGTGGTGGACTTGGTAATGTTAGGTTAATGATTGGACTTGATGGTCTTAAAGGTCTTTTCCAACCTAAATGATTCTGTGATTCAGGCTATCACAGATAAAAAGTTTTAAAAGTGTGCTGCAGCAAGCATTTTCACTTTGGCGGGGATACAGACTGGCTAATCTAGCCACTTCTCTTAGGCCCCTGGATACCTCTGCTTAAGTTTGAAGGCACAAGCTGATGGGTCAAGGGCAAGTGTGCCATGACCTATTCTGTTGTCATCTTACCTTTCCTAACCACGCACTCCCTACATATGTATCCAACTACCTCAGTTGCTTTTCTTGCCCACTCCCTTTACAAGCACATACACAGCTGCTGCTTCTACCCCTACACATAGACCTATAAACAATGGACACAGATGTGAATTGGTACAGATATGTATAACAACAGCACATGTATGTGTCCATCTGCAGAACAAATTGATCCATATGTGTAGAATCACTTCGTAGCAGTGACAGAAGTTTGTAAATGGGGAATGAGCAGGTGAAAAAAAAAATCTGTACACACTGACCACAAGCCATAAGTGCCAACTACAAGGGGCCCATCAACAGAACTGACTGACAAGTGGTGCCAAATTAATGCATCTCTGCCACACTTTTGATGCTTCCATGTGCATTTCCACCTGAGCTGGACTCCAAATGTAGAGCAGAACATGCATCACTCTTGATATTTGTATCACTAATGATGGACATCATTGGTAGTACTGGGTATGTAACAAGCCAAATATAGGTAAGTAGCAGATACTACACTCGGCATTCGTAGATACATGCTTCTAACATCATAGGGTTTTTACACCAATTGTGACCATAGGAATCCTCATAATTCTTAGGCAGGTGAATACTGAAAGCTTTGTTGGGAAAGGGGGGTTCTTGAGAAAGATAGAAGTTTACTGTCAAATAACATTATTTGTCCAAACAATATTGCTGGACTTGTGACTCCCAATATGTACAATGTCAGGGTGATGACATATAGTGAAGCTTCCAAAACCAGCCTCACTTCATACAGGCTTTTAGGAGAACTGTCTTTCAGTTTGTGTCCTGTATCACTCAAAGTGACTGCTATTAATGGACAGATAAATAAGGGATAACATGTGATCAATACTGAAGCATGCCTGGGGTTTTTTTCCCCAAAATAACCACCTTATTCAAGAGTTAAAGCTTCTAAAATGACTTATCCAAAGTGGCTCCCTTAGATGTCTAAGTTCACTTTACTGGAATGTAATTTAATCAGTTGGGCCCCTATCTTCCCTAATCTACATAGAAAGTGTTTTGGGTTTTTCTTCACTTGCAACAAATGTTGTCCTAAATAAGTGGTCAGATATGTAAAAACTGAGCAATTTAAAAGGCAAAACAATTAGAGATGTGACACTGCTTTCAACTCAACTCTGGCTGACAACAACTTCCTCAGAAACAATATCTTAAAGCAAATGTATGTTTTGGCATGTATCTATCTTCACGCACACAGATACATAGACCTTGATAAATCTACAGAAATACTGGAATTCACTCACACTTCAGGTGCTGAGATTTTAGCCTCTGAAACCACGACAGTTCCCTAACTATGTTACAGGGTTTTCTAGTTTAATCTTACCACTCCTCATGCACATATCAAATAGATATCATGGTGCTTCCAGCTCTGTAAGCTTGCAAAATAGACACCAAAATTGTGTTAGGAC
Source organism: Pelecanus crispus (assembly GCF_030463565.1). Classification (NCBI taxonomy): domain Eukaryota; kingdom Metazoa; phylum Chordata; class Aves; order Pelecaniformes; family Pelecanidae; genus Pelecanus; species Pelecanus crispus. The sequence continues at coordinate 44,371,214 of NC_134646.1, read as the reverse complement.
AGAATTTTTACTGTATGATTAATATATTTCAGTAACATGCACAATTACCTATGAAGACTTATGGAATACAGGTATTTCAGAAACCAACTGTAACAAAAAAAAAAAACCTAGAGTGTAACAATGTAAAATTTTGGCTTACCAAAAGAAAAAAAAGTTGTTCTGAGAAGGGCTGTATTTTTATGTCCTGTAAAATAAATTCATGAAACTTATTGCCACAACAGTTCAGTGAAGTAAATAATTTAGTAAAATTCAAGAAAAATGGATATGAATATGATTACATGTCTACAGAGACCCTCTATAAAACTTGTGCAAGGATAACATATTTGGCCCAAGAATAACACTGTTTCTACTCATAATTGTTAGAATAAAGTTACAAGAACTATTAAGTCAGATACTTTAAGTCTCAGATCAAAAACTTCTTATGAAATCCATGCCTTTTTCCTTATGAGCTGTGTTGTAAGTACCACACAACTAAAGTAGTTATTACAGGTAAAGAGACTTGCCTCAAAAGCTCCTATAATAAGCAACTGTTAAACAAGGTCCATCAGAGAAGGTGCATTATTTTCTTTTCTGATGGGCTTACTCTTTATAGTTGTTTTACAAAGAACATTGAAAGGCAAAACAACACAGACACAATCTTCCCCAATGTTAATGGGATACGGGAAGGGGGAGAACATAGTCCTTTCATCATTTAACTTCTTCAGAAATTAAAATGGGGAGGGGAAAGCAGATGTCACTGGAAGAGAATTGTTTGATTTTTCAGTGGTTTATCATGCTTGAATTGTTACCCTTCTAGCAGGATTTCTTCATGCATTTTCCCTACAGGTATATAAAAATTATGGTGAGCATCTCAGTATCTGATTTGCCTAGGGGGAGAGAGAGTGAAGAGCAAAGCAGGTCTCTTTCTGCATGGCTCGGGTTATTCATACATTTTGCCAATTTGTTCACATAGGAAAAACAGAAGAAAAGCAGTATCAAGTATGCCCTTGGGTAAATCTAATGGTTAGAGAGCAGCAGGTCAGAAGGATTACTGAAACATAACAGACAAGCTTTAAAAATCTACCTTGAATGTCAGGTATCTGAAAACTAAGTAACATTCACATTAATTTTACATTAAACATAAATGGTTACGCTGTGTCACAGCAGCCTGAATGCAGTTTTCCAAGGTTATATGGGAAAACTGAGCATCTTTCCCACTTCTTACCAAACAAACTTTTCCTTCCAAGGCCAAAGATACCAACAGGTGGGATACAAGCTATAAATCAAACCATGGGTATACGCGGTCTCACCATGTACATTACACTATCTTTCACATCGTATTCAAAGATTCAGTCAACATTTGTATTAACAGCATCGCTCAAAAATGCCCAGGGAGTCACTAGTGTCACAGTGTCATCACTGAAATCCTTAGCCGTAACAGGAATAGCATTTTAAATGTCACTAAATTAACTCATTTTTTTTTAAAAAACACAGTGCTCTCACCCAAATTCGCTGCAAGTAAGATGCTTCAGTTGAGTGGGATTTACTTGCATGAATAAGTAATGTTATTGAACAGTAACAGAATTACATTACATCAGAAAGATCTTTCACTGACTTCTGGTTTTTTGGTTAAAACTTCTTCCCCACCAGTTGAGTCAAATATATCCATGGCTGTCGTGGTTTAGCCCCAGCCAGCAACTAAGCACTACGCAGCCGCTCGCTCACTCCCCCAACCCCAATGGGATGGGGGAGAGAATCGGAGGAGTAAGAGTGAGAAAAACTGCTGGGTTGAGATAAGAACAGTTTAATAATTGAAATAAAGTAAAATGGTAATGATAATAATAACAGTATAATAATGATAATAACAATAATACACAAAGCAAGTGGTGCACAGTGCAATTGCTCACCACCCGCCGACCGATACCCAGACAGTTCCCGAGCAGCGATCGCTGCTCCCTAGCCAACCCCCCCCAGTTTCTATACTGAGCATGATGTCATATGGTATGGAATAGCCCTTTGGGCAGTTTGGATCAACTATTCTGGCTGTGCCCCCTCCCAGTTTCTCGTGCACCTGGCAGAGCCTGGGAAGCTGAAAAGTCCTTGACTAGCATAAGCAGTACTTAGCAACAACTAAAAACATCAGCATGTTATCAACATTCTTCTGCTAAATCCAAAACACATCACTATGCCTGCTACTAGGAAGAAAATTAACTCTATCCCAGCCAAAACCAGGACAATGGCATATAATGTAAACCTTTTTCTTTTTTTTTCATATCTGTTATTCTCATTCACTTACAAGTTGGGAAAATACTAACAAGTCCAAGGTGATGAACGAAATACATCTCCCACTGGTATGTCAGCCAATTTCAATTCTTGTTTTAAAAACTTTGCTTAACCTGTTTAACTATTTCTTTCCACTGTGACGACAGCTCTTATTTTTGTAATTGAAAATAAACTGCAGATTTGACTAACTGTTAGCTTCTGGAACTACTTAATGCCAAGAAATAAAATTAAATGAGCAGCCATTTTTGCTACAAGTCCTTGACAAGAAGTCACATAATGGATTTCTGATTTAAAGCACGCAATGCAACCTTTCCTAAGTAACACTCAGAGGACTAACACAAGTCAGCTGCTTGGTAAAGCTGACCAAAACCATGGAACCTCCACATGGTCACCTCAAACAGCTAAGTCCTTCTTGCTGCATCAGTATTTCAAGGACTGTCACTGTGTAACTACATACCATTAAATATAGGCTCAGGTCCCATGTCTTCACACAATGATGTGAAATTTGTCACAACTTTTGTATCCATTTACCTAATTTTGAACCATCCTACCTTCAGGGGGAACTGCAAAGCCAAACCATCAACCCTGCGTCTACTGGAAGGAACTGTGACAAAGTCACAATGCCACTTGTGGTGTTAAAAAAAAAAAAGCATCACATTTAAAAGCACTAATATTTCTTCTCTCTCCCACCTCCCTGTCATATACTGTGATCAGTGTAGAAAGCCTGACCTATACAGACAGCTACGCAGACACGTACCAAAGTAATAAGAAACAAGTCCGTACTCTTCTGCTTCTTGAATTCCAATGCAGGTTTAGGGCATCAGATTGCAAACTCTTTGAAAGAGATTTTCTTCACAGCTCCTGGAAAGCAGACACAGCATTGTACAGATAAGCAGCCTCCAGAGAATGGCACAAAGAATGCCTGAAGCTAGTCTTTGCCCTCCTACTACTCAAGAAAAAGTGCTTTAACAGCTGCTTCTTTAGTAAAATTTGTCCCCAATTTCATTGTTTTAATAAGATAGGAACTCCCTGACTAATTTCACTGGCCTTCTCTGCAATGCTATTATTACACTGACATAAGACAACAGGATGGGAGGATGGTCATCTAGCAAAACGAGTAGGCACCAATGTTCTACTCCAGCAGAGATGAAGGTTTCTACACACGGTCAATATGTTTCTATTTGTAATTAGGACCTTATTTAAAAGTACTTGGCTGACTACTGATCCTGCAAGCCCATTGCTATAAACTACAAACCTCCCATTAACTTTAACAGTGCAGTGCAAAGCTCACTGTTTTTAATGATTTCGCTTACAACCAAAATTAACAAGGGATAACATGCAGATGCCTGCATGATTTCAAAAATATTTAAGGGAAAAAACATGTTTAAGTTAATATTTAAGTCACACCAAATAAATTTTATACATGACATTCTTATTTTTGGAGAGTTCAAAAAATTCAGAAGGAACCCATAAGACTTGCAAAATTCATGCATGAAGTCCTTTGCTGGTCAAGCAAGTAAATATGATCATAATACAAAGTACATGAATAGAACTGTATGTATTTTACATGCAAATAGAATTATATTAATTCAAAACTTACTACATGCTTTTTTTTTTCCCCAATTACAAAGGCAAGGTTGCTCTGTCCTAGTCACATATTATTTTGTAAACTAATCGCCTGGAGAAATTTCAGGATATGCCTCAAGTCTGATGACAATTTTCAGGGGGTGCAATCCTACAACATAAAGCTACATTTAAAAACCCAAAGATTTCCAAAGAAAAAGAACAGATTTGAGAAACAAACTACCATTTGTAATTCAGGTCGGGGAAGAGGGCTTGGAGTACGCTGACACTTTAATTTCAGGGACCAAAGAGACTCATTTGATAGTATGATTAGCTACAAGGACTATGATCTGAATACAAGTGCTATTATGGCCAAGACAACAGGTTAGAACAGAAGAGACTTATTTTCAAGAGCAGATTGAAGCTACTCCAGGGGTCAGACAGTCTGTGTTATAGTCCATCTTAGACTTAAAAAGCTAGTTAAATAAATTATCAAAACAGCCACTTGCTTAACAGAACAGAAGGAAGTAGAAATGTATCCAACACTTGAGTTTTGATCAGGTTAAAAACATTTAATTCCTATTATGTTCTAGTTAGGTATGCATTTTGTCATTTAATATTGAAGCAATTTCTTTCCTCAGTGACAGACACCAGAGTATTTTACCTTTGTCTATGTTAAATTAGCTATCTTAACTTCATTGTGGATGGGACTATGTTTTGGACGATAGAATTCCTACATATTGAATAACAAATTTGCACACATACTGGAATCTTCAGGCCCACCATTCATATCCTTTTGACTACAATCCTGGGGTAGGACCTTGGAGTGTTTCTCAGCACTCAGACCCCAACTCACACACTGCTCCTGCCCTCACCCTTTCATGGGAAAGAAATGCAAGCATGCAGATGAGAAGAAACAGTATTAACCAGCCATAGCCCCGAAGTAAGAGACTTGGGAATCAAGATTGAAAAGCATGTTAGCAAACAAACCCACCCCTCCAGGTTGGATTTCACCTCTGGTCTGTAAAGTAAATAGATTTTTAAGTCTCATCGGAAGCTGCATCTTTAACAACCCCGTGCTGAATTGATAATTCACTTCCTTTTGTGGTTTTTTATTGCAACAGAAGTACACAAAACAGGGGAAAGCAACAAAACTCTCAGCCTCAAACCACCTGCCCAAGACAGCCTGCATCTGGGCTTCTCTTTGGACCATGTAAACCCTAGCCTAGACCCCAGCCTTTCTGCTTCAGCCAGTCCCCACAGCTGGCTTCTTTTAAGATAAGAAACTATTCGTGAGTGAATTCAAATAACTCATTTTAACCTTTCCAAACAGAAACTATACCTGCAACAGGGCAGGGGGTGGGTCAGGCTGAAAGTCTTAAGGTACACAAATGCAATATTGTAACTTCTACCTTTGCAATTTCTGCACATTTCAGAGCACATCTTTCTGAGACGGCAGCCAGTCAAATGGACTTTCTCTTTTTATTATTCTAAGCTTGTGGATCCAGCTCTTCTTGAAGTAGTCACTCCTCAGCCACATCCTACACAACCTTCATGTTAGATAGGAATGGCTCACTTGACACATTTTAAAACCAATCATGTATACAAATGACACAAGCTGGTATGAGATGAATATGCCTTTCTTTCACAGTATAGAAATATACCTACGCTATCTTGGCACTATATATACACTAAAGACTATGAGATTGAGACACACAGACCTAATAAAATGTTAGACAACGTAAAAAAAAATATCCAAGCTTTTAGCAAAGCATGCATCTTCGCCAGAATATAAAATGCTTTGCAAATTTGTCAGTTACATTGACTTTTTCATGCTATGAAAACCATTATAAGAGCATTGCAGCATTTTGAAAGTGCCGATTTCCTTAAAATTTTGTTTTCCAAGTATACATCTATACATATAATACTTGAATATATACTTTTTATAAAATACATATTGAGAAACATCTGGCATCAAAACAAAATCCTTAAATTTCATGTTAATTAAACACTGAAGTCAATCTCACACAATAATTTGTTTTTCATTCTGACTTGCCCAAACTTTGGAGGAAAGTTTCCATTTGATCCAAATACCCCCAGTCAACCGCCAACATTATCAGAACCCTAAACCCCAATTATTCCCCTAGTCACACTTATGAGTGTTATTCCCCTGATACTCTTGATGTCCAAGTTAGGACTCTCAGCACTAAGCTTCATGAACCCCTGAAACATAAGGTTTCAAAACTCTTCACCTGTGGAGCTCACATAGCTGTGTTTATAGAAAGATGGTGTCCTTCCCTAGGAGTCAATTCAGAACAAAACTTCTCTTTAACTGATTTAAATCATTACCAGAAGGAACCTGTCTTTTTGTTAGCAACTGAGAATTAATGAAGACTAGTCACATTAGACTTAATCTGACCAGCCTGAACACCTCTTTTGGAAGATTAAAAAAAAGAAGTATTCAACTGGATATGTTAAGTTACTGTTCTCTAAAACCAAAAATAAGATAACTGCTAAATCATTAGTCTCCTTGTAAACCACAGCAACAGAACTATAGCTCTAAGCAGGCCGTGTGTCGTTTTTGTGGCATTATTATGTTTACTGACTTGTCCCTGACTCCTCTTTAATTCCATTATCTGAGGAAAACATTTTCTTATAATTTAATGGTAAAATGAGTTTTTGAATAATAAAAACTAGTGGAGACATAAGGGAGGAAATCATACGGAGCTGGGGGAATAATTGAAGAGTCTCTTCATACAGGCAGTTTTTCCCCCTGAAATACTACTTGCTGAATATACTGCCTTCTTCTGTGCTGATAAAAATAAACAAAGCCCCTCTGCGTAGTGTTGTAATATTGCAACTCCTATAAGAAGTAGCACAGCAGCTGCTACCCTCATTAAATTAAAGATAGTAGCAAAATGTAATGGATCTTAATTTGTACAGTGATGAGCTTTGAATAGATTGCTAATTGTCCTGCTAGATGTTGATCTTATACTTCTCTTGTGATTCTTCATTCCTACCTTAATCTTGTGACAGACACGAAGCACAGGAGACCAGGAAACTGCCACCCCAGGATACAGTAAGACAAGACTGACTAAATTCAGGCTAGTTTATTTTATGTTTTATAGAAATCACTCTCTGGAGGAGAAACATCTCCATTGTTTTCATGACCGCATTTACTCCTCCACAGTGCAAATTCCTTTTGCCTGCAGCAACCTGCATTATGCCTCAAAGTACTGCTCACATGAATGGGGATATTTTTTGTTGCTATTGCACATTACAAGTTAGACAGGTAAGTGATCGATTTAGACGTTTAATACAATGAGACTATGAGTATCTTGGTTTTGAATGAGGTGAAAAAATAGCTGTGGGAAATGCACATAAAGATTGGCATGTAAACATGTCTTCCTAGACAAGATGCATATTCTTCCAGAGGTAACAGATATTATTAAAAACATACACTGGATTAAATGTGAAATCCTAAGCCAATTCCTATCAGTTTCATTGGGGTAGGATTTTACCACTATGATGCCTGCCTCAAAAAATGGTCAAGCTACATGCATATCATCTATTTATCAACAAGCAGAAGATGGAGAAAGAAAGGGAAAAGATAAATAATGACCATTTAGTAGTGTTTGTAGGAATAAACTTCCTTCCATGTGCAACATGAAAATGGTAGAGTCACTGGGATTCAAAGAGTAGCAAGAGCACTCGACTGTTAGAAGTCCTCATGTAAAACTCGCATCAATGTCATAAACCCTTTGCCACACTGACTTGCAGCCATCTCCAAGGAATACGATGACAATCACACTGAGCACAGCTGTGCACAGAACAGATAATGGGAAAGGGATGAATGGCTTAGCCCTTTCAAAGTAGAAAAAATCTTCAGGCTTAAGTGGCACAGGTGTACCAGGTCAAATGTTAATTGAATTTAGGTACATTGGTCTTTCAAAGGACCTAGACATAGCAATGCTTAGAACTATGGTACTCAATTTTTAAGCATCTTGAAACTGCAACAAATCACACAAGCCCTTAGGGCTTTCTCTGTTTCTCCCTTAATAACACACAGGTGGTGACTACAAATATATAGGAAGAATTAACAAATCTCCTCACACTGACCAGACCACAGAAAAAGCAAAATAGATACCTTTACCCTAAACCCACCTAGCAGTGCAATTCAGATGTCTTGCTTTTGCATTACAAAAAAAGTGGCCTCCCCCACATCAAATTCACAGGCCTTGATTGTGAATTACTCTTTGAAACAGTTCAAAACCAAAAACCCATGCAAGTCTCTTCATTTGAGGTATGGCTGGCAGGTGCTCTAGCTACTCAACTGCTGCAACCGTCCAGCTTGCAGGGATCTTTCTTACCTACCAATTGCTACAAAATGTAAAACTCTTCAGCTGAAGCTATTGCAGTTCAGAAGGGAGTAACAGCTGCTGCGAGCCAAAACCTGGAAGTACCCATCACAGTCCTACCGGTTAGGGCAGCAAGAGGGGTTCCAGTTCCTGCTTCAGTGCATGCTTTGTTTCACTGAAAAGTATCTCCATCCACAAACAATAACAGACATCCAGTCTATGACCACCAAACTATACTATCGAGAGAGGAACAGCTTCAAACTGAAAAAACCTCACATCACAAAACATCCGTAACTTTGCAGTCAGCAACTTTCATTGAGAAAGGGAATGGGATTCTGTTCTCCAGTATTCCAGCAAGTGGTCTAACCACTGCTTGCCAGGCAGCATCCCGGAAAGAAGTGTGGGTTTTGAACTGCAGCCAAAAAATGCTGCCACAATCTGGAGCTAGGCAGGCCTACAATATAAGGATCCTAACAAGTACCAAGGGCAGAAATACAGCCATTAGTCATTCAGTCAGAAGTTTGTACACCAGGATCCCATACTCACAAAAGATGGGAACCCTCTCCACATATTGTACAAGATGCCTACGTGTCCAACTTGGAATAGTGAATTCCAGAAGGCAGCAAGAAGTTCAAAATTACATTGTTAATATGTTATTTTGATGTTAAGAGTTGTGACAACTCAATCTTTTCATCAACTTGAATGAACAGAAGTATTACTTTTTTCAGTATTTTAGAAATGCCCAACCATTACTAAGTAAGAAAGAACAAGCCTCATGATGTTGCTTTCCTCAAAGGACTCAGTAATATCAGAAAGAATGCAACTTTCTTTATCAATAATCAAAGGTCTGGAGTTTAGAAAGTTTAGACTGCATATCCCTGAGTACCTATAACAAGTGAAGTAATGCATTTGGTGCAAGAAATGCAGTGTTTGATATAAATGGCAATATTGAATGAGATCAATATGAATGTACTTGTAAATACGTTGCATAACCCAGAAATCACAAATACAGTGCAGCTTACCATCTCTGGCTCCAAATCAGGAAGATCTGGTTTTAAACTAACTGTCAAGATACAAGAAAAATATATGACTTCATCTGAAATCAGATAAAAACAGATTTTTCTAATCAAGTCATTGCATCAGTCTTCTATCAAGCATCAAAAGCCTTTCTCCCACTGTGAACGAGCCATTGTTTCAACAACCTTTTTAGACATGCTGAGAAGCATTTTTTAAATAGCAAGGACATTTTAATTGTGGGTGACATGAATCAACTATCTGAAAGAACAGCTGCATCTTCAGATGACATGAAGAGAAGTGTGATCTGGATGTAAAGTATAATAAAAGAATGTTTTCTCCTCCATTTACTATTTTTGTGCAAGTTCTACCTCAGAAATTTAATTTTAACTGTTCACAAAAAAAGCTAGAAAAGAAAATAAGGTGGTAGGGAGGAAGTTTTTACATGCATCTAAAGCCTATGTTAATCTGTTTCAAAGACTACCTTAAAAAAGAAGGTTTATTTTCTGTTCACTAAACCATACTGCTTCACTGAAGTCAGGGATGAGCAAACTCAATGTTAAATAACTCCGATTTCATGAGTCTAAAAACTGAGACGTCTCATTTTATGCTTTGTAATTGTAAGCAAACACTGGCGTCCAAACAGCTATGAAATTCAGCCTTTGCAGCTCAGGCATATTTTAATTATTCTTGTAGGATTATTACTGATGTCTTCTATGAAAGAGCTCAAATACAGGAGGAGGCCTCAAGAATTTAAACAGAAAATTAATTACAAAGCATGCCTTGAACACAAGAACTGACATCCAGCCTCTGGCATGCTGTCATCAATAGTCATCAGTGTTTGGGACTTCAGATACCACAACAAATGCAACACAAGAAGTTAGCATATGCATTCCAACTAATATTTTATAGTCTGTGTACTCTCTATTTTTCTAGCTACTGCAGATACCATTCTCTTCTAAGCAGAGAAGTGACATAAGGCCATCACTTCAGATCTTTGACGAGTTCTGAAGATGAAGAAGCTTACAGGATCTTTTAAATTTATTCTTGCATGGACTACAGTACAATTTATGAAATAGCAAGAGAGCTTCAAACCTGAAAACTCAGCACTTCCAGTTCAGTCTAGTCTGGGAGTTGACAAATATCATGTCTATGACCCCAGTACAGCCAACAGTTATCTGGTGAATGAAAGCAACATAAACCAGTCCAGACGGATGAAAAGAAATGTTACTTAAGCTGTGTTAAATTTAAACTACCAGATACAGTAGCATCAGCATAAAAGGAGGAGGGAAAACTGTTCAGACAATTCCAAAACCTCATCAGAACAGCAGCTTTATAGGTGACTTTTCCTAAACCAAGACACTGTTAGGAAAGTCAGCCCATAAGGCAGACAAACACAATAGAGATAAATGGCAAAACTTTGAGAGGGTCTTTGTCAGGAGACACAGTTATATCAAAGTTAAAGTTTCACAAAACAAACATCAGTTTTGTAAATGGTGTATTTTAAGTCCGAAATATCTCCAGAGCGGATGGGGAAGAGTTTGCAAAATTAAAAATAAACAACTGACAGGGCAATAGTGGAAAATCACCTTCTGTACTGTTGTGCAAGTCCTGTCTAAAATGCTCAAAATACAGTCACAGTTTCTATATTCATTCACCCTGACATAAGCACCTTCATAGATCTGTAATCAGTTTACAAATGATTCTCAAACCTAGAAAAATGTATTATTCCCACAGTCTGTACGCACACTATTTAGCAACCAAAAATCTTCCTGAGTTATCAGATCAGATTTTCAAAGCAGCTTCTTCCAATGACAAATGATTTTTAACTCAAAATTTAGTTTCCAATGCAAATCTCAGCACCCTTTTCCATCTATGCACTCATATGGGAAATACAGATAGTCGAGAGGCTTGAATTTGCATTTTCTGCAATTTCTTCTGGTGGGATGAAATGCTGCAGATACACATTACAGGGAGAAAATGGGTAGATTAGACCTCAGCTCTCTGAATATTTAGCACCATAATGTTCTGTGCCTTGAAACTGTTACTTGCAGGTTGAGGAAAGAAGCTTCTGCCTTAAACTATGGGAAGAATCCCTTAAGGAAGGGCGATTGGAACACTGCTTCCACCAAGGCTAGTCATATCAGTTTCTCAGAGCAGCTTATGCCTTCCACAGCTTCAAAAGGTATCCTTTCAAGCTGAAGAAAAACTTCTTAAGTGACCAGTTATGCAAAAAGAACAGGTTATTATAGAATACTGCATTCTTCCAGGTATTCTGTAAATTGGGAAATAACTGAAGATGTATGGGGATCTGAGGAATATGCCACTAGAGACTTTTCCCACTTCTGCTTCAATACAATAGCTTCTGCTAAGTAAGCAGGCACGCTCAGCTGGACAGCTTCCCTCTGAACTGTCCAGCACTCCGCAGCACAGTTTCAGGCTTTAAACTCTCTCATTAAGCCCATACAGACTCTAATACCCCATGGATTTCAAGGCCTTTCTGCTATTTTCTGCAAGATTTACTTTATATGCGGTCCCAGAATTACAGACTACGCTCATCACTCCTGCAAGAGACAAAGAATAATTAGGAGAACTGGTGAGGCTTTCAGGTTGTCTCAGTGACATCCAAGCATATCTGAATGTCTAGAATCATGCTGAAGTATTATGTGACAATCTTTCCCTTTAATTTATCTACTAAGAGCAAGCAAACCCAAAATATATCAAAATCTGTAGTCATTTAATATTAAACTAAATAAAGAATAGAGAGCTATCAAACCAAGAAGTGGGATTTGGGGGGTGGGTAGTGTTAAAATTTTCAGATTCATATGGTATGAAACTAAGTCCAAAATTTTGATGCAGCTTTACCCAAATTGAAGACTTCATTTGACATGACACTTCTAGATTACAGAGAAAGTTTAATATAAACAATGTTTCAAGTAGGTAATTCAAAAAAACCTTTAGAAAATGCCAGCAACATCTAAATAGGTACGTTTGAAGACAGGGTATATGATGTCTTCTCATGAAGAGATCGATATATGGTAATATTTCTATTTTGAAGCTGATGTTAATTTTCATTTTGAGAGAAAAATATTTGAAAGCATTTGACAGTGGAACTCATTTAAGAAACAAATATAAAAAGATCTCATACATTACATTCCTCTCACCTCCAGCACTCACATTTATTTCCACTCACTGTTGGCCACAACCCAGGCATCTAAAAGGAGATGTTTACAGCTTATCATCCATGATACTCTCTGCCATCTGAATCTCACTCCTTCCATTCTTACCGGCTCACAGCCTTGTATATACAGTATTCTTCTTCCTCCCCAAAGTGAAGCTCAGCTACAAAGTCTTCTCTAGAGTATTTTACCACTTCTAGATACTTTAGCATCAAGAGACTCATGTCATAGAAGTCAGAACCATCAAGGTGACTGACAGCTGGAGAAGGCTTGAGCGTGCCATCTGACAGGAAATCCTCAAAACGTGTCTAACACACCTCAACCCTGGTAGCCTCAGAAGCTGCAACAGTGTCTGTCAAGATAGAAAAAAAGAATAAAAATCCTGATATTTTATCAAGCTTGACAAGTCTAAGGTCCAACAGAAAATATCCAGCACAGGATCTCAACAATCTTTCATAAACAGGTAGCCAGGAATGGAACACATGCTTCCCTTTTGGAATCATGGTTTTCTTGCAGCATAAAGTGGAGAAAACATCAAGACTCCTTCAGTCTGACAGTTTAGTTTTCTACTGACTTTAAAAAAATCATAAATACCTAAGACTCATGGGTAATATACTATACTGCAGAATGTGATAGGTGTCAAGAACACACAGGCAAATTCCAAGAATGCTCAGTAAGGCAAATGATTAGTTTTCTAAATAATATTTTAAAATATTTGTATCAGCCCTACATTTGTCTATAGTAGGTGTAGTCAGAGCAAAGCTGGCATCTGATTAAGTTAGGCACAAGGTAAGCGTGCTAAAACAAGTACAGTTTTCTAAAAGATTACTGCAAGTTTCAGCCTGAAGTACCTGCATGGGCAACAGGCAGCCATCCTAAAAACAAAAGCTTATTCATTCAGATCCTGACCCCAGCTACTTCAGGGAATCCCAGAACACGCACCAATCTTTTCAACTAACTACCAGGCTCACATCCATGTTAATAATCCCTCCTAAGAATTCCTGCACACCACAGAAAACAAGGAACTTCTCTAAACTCATACGTGGCTTAGAATTTTGATTCATAATTCCTGGGATCCCAAGGACACACATAGCTAATCATTTATAGGCAATATCACAGCACAAGATCATCTACCTATAAGCATCTGCAACACTATTCCCTCTGCCTCCCCCTCTCCCCCAGCTCCATGACACAACAGACATGGCATTAGCCAGAACTATCCTAAAAACATGGCCTGGTTGTATAAACAGTTACTGGTACTCAGTGCTTCCGAGAAATGAAGAAAATTCAGACATATTCTATACATGAAGATAAACTGTTTTATTATGCCATCTATTGAATTTGCCTTGTGAATATTCTTGTTTTCTATGTTTACTTCCATCATTCTACAGTTCATATTATTTGTACCAATCTCTGCCTTAGTTTTACTAATTTATTGGACTAATTTATATAACATAATAATTCCTAAGGAATTAACTTTTGCAGTTTAATGGCTGACAGTGTTAGAAAAGCACTTTCTAAATCCATTTTAAAAGCAGTGATTTATAGCATGAATGCAAACAGGGAGCAAAACAAAAGCAACTGCAGAGCTAAGAGCTTTTGATGAATGTTAAAATGCCATTAAAATGCTGTTCATATTCTATATGATACAGTCAATTTTGTCATTCTTTCTGTGAATGCAATTGCTTCCTCTGAATATGCTGACGGAGAGGCAAAAGTCCACGGATTGTTGGTGCTTGCAGAACTGTTTATCATTTTTTAAATTTAGCGGTGTATGAAAAAAAACACAGAAAGCTAGCATGCTTTACAAATCGAGATCATAAAAATGAACTTGGCTGAGGCTGTCTCTCTGAGACTTTTGAATCATGCCACAGATAAGCCAGAAGGAAAAAAGATGAGGAGCTTGTCTGGGACACAAATACTGAAGTACAAAATACATTAAACAATGATAGCACAATCAAGACTCACTTGACATAGGAATAAAGCTGTTTTACAAAGTGAGACTGAGGGGTTCAACATCAGAAGAAACTAACTTTACTGTTTAAAAACAAGATAAAACTACCCCTCCTAGAAGTTTCTTTTATTATTTGATGCTGAATTAATATAACCTTATTCAATCTATATCCATCGCCACTAAAGGAACATTTCCATGATCTACCAAACATGTAGAACTCATGATTTTGCTTCCATCCGTCCTGTTATTGGAACAGACAATACATCATTCTGATGTATAACGAAAGTTACATTGTGCATTACAGCACTAGACATAGCAGCAGCAAAACACTTTGTCACTGCCAAAGGAAAAGTTCCATTTAAAAAAACCAAACAAACCAAAACCAAAAAAACCTCCACACACCACATTTAGTACCGAGTAGCACGCAGACAACAAAATGTACCCTGGTTATAACCCGAACAGGTTGGTTAAGGATCTCCTCTGAAATGAGAGAAGAAATTGGATTTGCGTTAACTAGGGAGCTGTTCCATGTAATATGAAAGAACATGATACAAAAGAAAGCTAAATGAAGGAAGTTCAAGGAACCAGCAACAGAGCTATAGGTACAAGGGGAAAAGTAGGACAGAGAAACAAGGGACTGAGGAATGAGGAGTCTGAAAGGGAAAGGAAGAAAAAAATTGAGATTATGCCCAAAGATCCTGCAGCACTGCAGAATTCAGGCAGACATGAACGTACTTCATGAAAAAGGATCACCTTGACCACCTGCAAGGATAGAAGCCCAAGAATCTGAGCAACAGTGCATTTTTTCACACTTGGAATTGCAGGGCTCAGCATTTGTTTGAATAAGGATTACAGAGTAGAAAAAATGCCATAATTAAAACCTGAATTATCAGATTAGCATTATCAGAACAACAGTGCATTTAGAAATTTCATTAGGAAAGGAGCAGCCATAGGTAGCAATTGTCCACAGAAGAGAAACCAAATGCTTTGAGCATGTTCTGACAGAGGCAATGTTCTCAAATATGAGAGAGAAAAGGAGGACAAAAGGAGAGGTGGTCTAAGGAAAAAAAAAAAAATAAGGTTAGGTTATGCAGAGTATCCCTGAAGCACACATATAAAATGGATGGCACTCACCACCTCAGCTCTCCCCATTCCTGCCTAGTCTTTTTTTTTTTCTTTCTTCAAGTATGTTGAAGAACATTTAGCCTTCATTAGATATTAACTTGTTGTCAGCATTACAGAAACTTTTTACAAAGGACAGACTCCGCAGCTTCTGAAGCTTCTCATCTATTTTAGGTTTGAATCTCAAAGGCATCGGCCAACAGCAAGGCACACACAGTAATACAGTATGTCAAAACAAACATACTAGAATAGCCACTAGTGAAGTTAAGCAGGAGATGAGTTGGTCCATTTAATAAATCTCTACAAATATAAAACATGCTTTTCCAAAAGTTTTCCAAGATTTTTAAAGAGTCCTTGTTACATGCAATAACTGTGACATATAACAAGCTAAGACTGGATATTATGGGGTACATAACACAGAAGAGAATTTGCACGCTTCAAAGGTAATAGCTACGTCAGGCAATCTGCACAGATTCCCTGTATATTCAGAGTGACAGAAGCACCTTCAGGCTGCTTTAGGAATTCTGTATCATCTCTGGAGCCATGTAATGACTGCAGGCAGATAACCACTGTAAGACTGATTGATACGAGGATCTTGCTTACCGACACCCCACTCTGATAATGCACACAGGCGTCCGTTCTCAGAAGTGACAATTTTCTTTTTACTACAGATGTAATTTTAACATAAACTGAAGAAACTTAGCTCTTAAGAGCAAAACCTAATGAAACAGAAGCATAATTCTATCTGAACTGCTGAATGTAAAATCTGGCTTGCAGTAGGATACAGAGGAATAGTGTGAATTTTTATGTTTATAGAAGCAAGGACCAGAAATTAAAATTTAAGATAAATGCCCAAGTCAAGATAAACTTATTCTCATGACAAAAGGCCAAATTCTAAATAACAAAAAGGTATCTTCAGCAGCTTGAAGACTAGCTGCAAAACTAGCAAATTATTCCATGTTGAATAGACAAACTTCAAAATACACAAAGAAACACAATGCATCTCTAGTACCAGTTGTCACCACACCTGAGAAACATCTTTTCTCCAGGTAATGACAAGAATGGAGCAAAAATTTAACTTTTCCATGATCTCATTCTGCCTTTAGGATCACTCCTTTTTCCATGCCACTCTTATATCAGACTAAACCGTGACCTTGCAAGGAACAGAAGAACATACAAGGCCAGGGGAGAAAAACACTTTTGCCTGCACTAAATGAAAACCGGTAATAAAGGCTGAGCCCAGGGAATAACATATGTTGCAAATAATAGTGAGTACCCACTTCCTGAGAGATTTACACAACAGAGCTCACATGTCAGCAACTGTTTGCCTATAACAAATTCAAATTGACAAGACTGAGGTATTATGGAACAGCATTTATGACAAGATTGTCAGGAGAAGTCATTTCATTTCTTATGATTCATTTCATTTATATGTTAGTGTATTAACTGGATACATTATTGATCTTTGCTCCATCCAATTTCAGCTTCTATAGCATGGAAAAAGTGATCTGAAAAATATCACTCTGAGCTTTGCTTTTTTTTTAAAGCACCAGAGAGTCTGACGCATGTCTCAGGAAAACATTTCATTGTATTAGACATCCTATCAGAGGAACACATTCTGGAACAAGCAACTGCTTTTGAGGAATACACTACTGTGAAAGCCAGCTTTTCTAGAGTTCGTACTAGGATATCTAGAAAACTGTTTCTAGATATCTGTGCTTTCCTCTCTGCTTGATTGGAAAAAGGCAAAGATGTAAGTAATGATGACAGCCTTGGTACACTAAAGAAAAAAAAAGAGATTGTCAATCAGAGAATAAGAATGCTACATATCTGGGTGAAACCACCTTTTAAGCACAGAGGGCTGCTTCAAACATATACAAGCCACAGCTGTCACTGCAGAACCCTAAGTATTTCACTCTAAGACAGTATCATTTGACAGATGCTATGAATATTATGAATACCATGGATGTCCTGTTACTTTCATCTGACCATCTCTGAAGCATAATAAGGAGCCAGCTGTTTAAAAAAAAAAAAAAAAGGAAAAAATATAACAAAAGGAGCACCAGCAGAAAGCACATTGACATAATAACAATGTCCTCCCAACTCTGAGGTGGTCAACAAGCATGAACAGCGTATAGGTGAGCCTAGGGTGCTGTTTAATTTTATTTGGATAGGTAGCAGGGTTTGTAACTGTTTGAGAATCTTTTTTTCACTGTTCCTTAAGCCCTCTCCCACTTTTGGGATGCATCAAGTCCTAAAACCCTGGATAGAGACACTATAAACAGATTTTACTATGCAGTTGCCTCAGAGAGGGAGAAGAGCAAGTGACAGCATTCTACTTGTTTTGCAGTAGCTCTGATTAGGGGCCAGCAAGATCAGGTCCCACTGAAAAAGGCACTACATAAAGGAAGAATAAGAGAGTTACTTTCCCAAGAGTTTACAGTGAAGACAGACAAAGAGTCAGGAAATTACTCAAGTAATCTGCAAGCCAAAGGACAACGAACATCACATCTCCTCCACTAATTCTCTCTATACATAGAGCCAGCACTCTCCTAGCAGTTTTGGCTTCCCACAGGAAAAAGAGGTACCTCTGACCTTTACAGTAACTGTGTTGGTGGATGTTCACATCCCAGATTCAAACTGTTCTGCGCTGCCGAGACCTTCCTGATCTTTGTGGCTGCTATACACCTGTGATGGTTTTCTGCAAACACAAAGGTACTGCCAAAGTCAGCATTTTTCCTGGGAAAGGCAGCCCTTGGCAGTAACAATTTGCTTCTGAGGTTTAAAATGGCTGATCTCACACTTATCCATTTTCTGGTCTTAGGCGATTTTCTCATGGGCAGCCATTCCAATTCATCACGTTAAAATTTCTGCCTTTCACATCGTAACACTATCTTGACAGTGCCACTTTTTAATTCTGTTGTCTCCAACTAGTAATAAGCATTATTGGCCGAAATTTAACCCATTGATTGAAATGCAGATAGCCAACCAAGCTGTTCAGGTGGGACTCTTAATTTCGAGTTTCAGAAACTGCCTGCAGTGAAGCAATTACAGTCAAATAAAATATGCCAATATAATTTTATCTGAGATTTTTATTTAGTTCGAGTTCACTACCAGGAAACGAAGAGCGTATGCGCCATCTTATGGTCAACGGGAGCCGGTGCGAGCCCACAAACCAGGCTTTTCAAAGGCACCGCTGAGGTTTTAACCCTTCTAACAGTTTTACTCCAGACTAGGTCCTCTGTAGACAGTGTCGTATTTTTCATAGACTCGCATTTAATAAATGTGAAATTATTAATTCAAATGATAGTACCCCAGCCTACATTGCAGCTTCTTAAGGTTATTTACACTTTACACTAAAATTGACACAGTTGCAAAAACAGCATCTCAGATGAATTTCGGTGTTTACTGTCTCAATTCTTTGCTCTCCTCTTGGTCCTCTTAAAAAGAATACTGTTTTGGTATTTCTGAGGTCCTTAGGGAAGAAGGAAATAGTGCAGGAATATCATTGGCCTAATCTCCTCGTTCTCTTAAGTCAAATTGCTTTAGGGTTTTTTGTTCTGTTTGCTTGCTGGTTTTTTAACACATAACTGGACCTAGCTTAGCCTCAGCGTGTACAGATTTTGGACAGAGGTAGAGCACAGGAGATATTTCTCATTAGAAACAACCATATGCAGGCCTTACCAATGCTTCATGAATTCTCTAAGACTCACACAGCCATTGTTCTAAGCACGCACATAATACACAAAGACAGCAAGGAAATAACTGTTCTTACACAGTAGGAAAACAGAGCACTCGACTTGTGGTTGCTAAGGAATATAAACAGCGATGCAGAGATCTGCCATATGAATCCAGCGGGGATAAGCATCCAAACATTTGTACACTTTCTAATTTCCTTTTTTTAATTTGTTTCAATAGGATGACACTGTAATTTGCTAAAAGACCAGACAAAGCCCACAGAAGTCAATGGAAATCTTCCTTTTGACTTCTCTAGGCTCTGATCTGTGCCACAAACTGCAATGCTGACAGCCTGGAAACAAAAAAACCCAGGATTACACAAAAAGCAGCTCAGATTCAATTGCTGTTTTCACAGCCAGCTCCCCACAGAAGCTTGGTGTCTCCCCATTTGTGGCTGCTTGGAGACATAGTCAACATATTTAGTGGTTTTCTTACAGGTTGTCATTCTCTAGGTTATTTCATATTTATATACCCGCCTTTTATTTTTATCTGTACATCACATTATTAGAAGGTAATTACCTAATTTTTAAATTCTTCAGGCCATGAAAGTTAGTAAGAAAATTTTATTCTCAGTGTAACAGCATTCACACACCAACTAAGCAAACAATCCTTCGTCACCTACATCAAAAACTAGGAAGGAACTCCATTTCTATTTCAGTACACTCCATCTAAATATGGAGCCTTTCAGCAGATCTCAACACTGCACAAAGTCACCCAAATAAAAGAGGAAAAAAGGCATCTTGCTGTGGCACCTCCTCTTTTTTCTAGAGCCATTTCACTCTCATACCTCAGCTTTGCCTTGAGCACGTTTTGGAATGTGCCAGTGTCCTGGTTGTGGCTGGGATAGAGTTAATTTTCTTCCTAGTAGCAGGCATAGTGCTGTGTTTTGGATTTAGTAGAAGAACATTGATAACACGCTGATGTTTTTAGTTGTTGCTAAGTACTGCTTATGCTAGTCAAGGACTTTTCAGCTCTGCCAGGTACACAAGAAACTGGGAGGGGGCACAGCCAGAATAGTTGATCTAAACTGACCAAAGGGCTATTCCATACCATGTGACATCATGCTCAGTATATGAACTGGGGGGGGGGGGGGTGGGGTGGTGGTGTTGGCCAGGGAGCAGCGATCACTGCTCAGGAACTGTCTGGGTATCGGTCGGCAGGTGGTGAGCAATCGCATTGTGCATCACTCCATGTATTATTATCATTATTATATTGTTATTATTATCATTACTATTTTACTTTATTTCAGTTATTAAACTGTTCTTATCTCAACCCAGGAGTGTTTCTCACTCTTACTCCTCCGATTCTCTCCCCCATCCCACTGGGGCAGGGGGAGTGAGCAAGCGGCTGCATGCTGCTTAGTTGCTGGCTGGGGCTAAACCACGACAGCCAGTTAAAAAGTGGCACTGGGAACCTTAAAGCCTGGTGATTTACTGATTTAAAGCCTAGAAATGCTCCAGTGTTTGTCCCTTCCAGCATTTTTACTCTCCTACCCCCAAGTTAACTAGGAGGACCTACACGTTGCAAAGCATGCTTGATTTCACATGTTCTTGCACTGGTTTTTCAGACCACTTTATACCTAGACCCGTCTCTTCCATTTTGCGCTCAGAAGTGAGGACAACGTCCACCCTGTAGTGCTAAAGTCCAAAGGCTTGACTGGAAAATGACACTGTGTCTCTGGACCTAAGGAGCAGCAGCTACAGTCAAGTTTGTTGCACAAAGAACAGCATATGACACCCAGAGAGGAGGGGACAGATTACAATACCATTGGTCCTGCTTTTCCTTGCACTGATCCTGTTCACCTGTGAAAACAATTTACTTTCAGATGTCCCACTTCAAATTTTAATCTAAATCCTGCTCCCTTTTATCAGCAGAAGCTTTAGTGAAAACATGTCAAAGTGGATTAGAACACAATTAAGTTGAAAAATGGGAACATTTTTGCTGTGCTTTAACTGAAGCCAGTTCCGCCATCCCGGGCGGCCCCAAAAGAGCAAGCCCCAAGAAGTGGTGGGAGCACAGGCTGCGCTGCTGCTTTATAAAGCTTAGAGCATAAGGAAAACGATACCCCCGGTTACTCCATCATCACCACCCTGGTGAGATCAGCCAGACACCACCGGGCTCAATTCTCCTGCTCCACAACGCTGCCTCTTTTTAGCAATTTATAAACTAATATTTTTATTAAAAACCTGACGTATTGACGGAACACGCCAGATCCACTAGTCCTAACCTTGCAGATGAAAGGAAAACAAGAGGTTTCCCGTTCTCCTCCCTTTTCCCCACCCCGGCACGGCACTGCCCAGCCCGCCGCGGTGCCCTCCGCCCGACTACCTCCCCTCAGCCCGCACCGATCGAGCTCCAGCCCCTGTTCGTAGGGCATTACACAGAAGGAACCGATAGGGGAGCCGTGCGTTTTACGAGTTTTGCACGAATCTACACAGGATCGGCGTCCAAACCCGCTCAGCGCCAACGCAGCCGAGCTGCCCTCACGGCCGCGCTGCCCGCGGCTACCGGACCCGCTCCCCTCGCAGCTCGGAGGCGGCTGCGCCAGCCGGGCCCGGCGGCGGGCCCAGGGCCCCAAGCGCCGCGAAAGGCCCCGGCGGCGCCCTCGCCGCCCCGCCCGGCGCCCAAGGGCCGCCCCAGCGCCCGTCTGCGGGGGGCAGGGAGCGGGCGGGCCCGCACATGCCCAGCAGCGCGGGCAGCAGCCGCCGCTGCCCTCTCCGGCCGCCGCCGCCGGCTCCGCGCCGTCCTGCTGGTAGGTGCGCGCGCGGCCCGGCCAACGGCCGTCAACGGCCGCCGCCGTGAGGGGCCGCGGGAGGGGGCGGCGCGGCCGGTACCCGCAGCGAGGGGAGGAAGGCAGTCGCGGCCCTCGCTGTGTCCCCTCCGGGAAGGGGCGGGGGCGGCGGTGAGGCGCCTCGGGAATCGCTTGGGGCAACGGGGGGGGCGACGCGCTGCAGCAGGTGTCCCCTAAAACACAGCCGGAGGCAGCCCGGCGGCCCCCGGCTGGAGGTGGCGGTAGGAGGAAGAGGAGAAGCCATGCCTGAAATGCTGGAGCAAGCTTTTGTGTATCGCCAGCGCCGCCACGGCAGCGCCCTGGTGTGCTTCTGCCGGGGGAAAGGCGCTCGAGGGTGAGGAAAGCGAAGAACGGCATTTT
The DNA here is from genome assembly GCF_030463565.1 of Pelecanus crispus. Classification (NCBI taxonomy): domain Eukaryota; kingdom Metazoa; phylum Chordata; class Aves; order Pelecaniformes; family Pelecanidae; genus Pelecanus; species Pelecanus crispus. Next base: position 44,348,873 of record NC_134646.1, on the reverse strand, counting down.
GAGAAACATGAGGGGCTTTTTAAAGCAGTCTTGCTCGACAGGTCGTTTTTAATAACTGCCGGCACACACGTGTTGTTGCTGTGGTTGCTGAAGGATTCTTTTCTGCGACTTCAGTAGAAGCACGCTTGGTGGTCAAAACGACAGTGTTTTTTGCCCGTCTTTTCATTCCTGTGCTTTTCCTTCCTTATGAAGGAGCAGAGAGCTTTCCTGCGAGAACAGGCCTGGAGGCTTCCTGCAGGGCTGCAGGTCACCATCCCTGAATCTCTGTGGGCACCAGGGAAAAGGGGGGAAAACACTCATCTGAACCATTTTGAAAAGACATTCTTAATGAGCCTTCCTAAAAAAAAACCCACCTCTAACTTGACAAGTGTTGTGACTCCTAATGATGGCTTGCAATCGTTAAAGCACTTTAAATGCAATACTTAATACAGCTAAATAAAGCGGGATTCTCATTTAAAAAAGAGCTGATGGGTGTTTAAGATCTGTCAGATCTTAAAATTTGTAATCTGCCTCTGAAACTCCACAGCTGGCAGTAAAGGGAGGGGAAAAAGGCTTTTTCCTGTTCACTGCAGGCCAAAAAATTCCCCAGACCAAAGCTATTTGTGTTTATCAGAACAGCAGCATCTGGCCTAATCTCACTGTGCCAGTGTCATTGGGAGGCTGTGACAAAACCCACAACTATGAAGTAGAAACCTTTTCCCTGAATTCAAAAAGGAAAATAAATTCCAGCATTGATTTTAACATGAATAAACTGACATTTAATTTATCATAGAGCATATCTATGGACATGACAAATTGGAAGCATTACTTGTGGGAGATGCACATACCAAAAGCACAGGGGTTCCTATTCACTTTTCCAGCTTCACATCCAACTGATTGCTCTTTCCCCATAGATATGAATTACTCTCGATTCATCACCTCTGTGAGTGCAGCAAGAAAAGCATCTCCGATAAGACTTCTGAGTGAGTATACACCTGCTCTTTACAGGTTCTCTGGAAGGATATTCTACGTTCTGGACCTTGCTGGGGTGTCATGGCTAAAGACTTGAAAAGGCTTGGAAGAAAACCATGCTGTAAGCTGACAAGCAAGGCCAGTTAAGTCGTGTGACTTTTGTCAAGTTGAGGTGTCAAGCAGGTATAAAGAAGAATAAAGTGAATAGCCTTGAACCATTTCAGAAACCCATCCAGACAGAAGAAATGGTATTGTCACTTAAACATGAGTCTGAAAAATCTCTGCTACCACCTCTGAAGCAGGTCTTTTGGCAGTTTGCTGCTGAATTTACACTGGTTGTCCAGGAACAAGCAACTGCTAATGACTTGAAATGCAGTCCCAGCATAATGTTTCTTTCCACCTAGCTTTCCCGTATCCTGTTAGCATCCATAAATTCCTCATCACACCCACACCCTCAGTATTACTACACTTTCCTTTTCTATATTACACTATCTTTAGGCTACCATGTTACATAGTCTTCTGTGTCACAGATAGAAAAGGTTAACCGCCTACTTGTTTACTCAGTTGAAACCTACAGGGACCTGACAGAATCAGAGCATGAGACATACATCACCAGTCAAGCCCTCAGGGGTCAATTTCCTCTCTTGGTAAGGGGTTGGCATTTGCTGTTCTGCTTAAAACAGGTACAGCTAAGTCAATTAATTCACTTTTGTCACTCTCCATACTTTTTCAAGTGATACACTGATATGCATCATAACACAAATATGAAGTCGCACAGCTTGCTCAGAAAGACACATTGAGGCTGCAGTTTTGATGACAACGTAAATCTCTTTACCAGACCAAAAGTCACAGACATGACCCATATTGCTGAACTGATAAGAATTAACTCCCCATGCTCAAGTTTGCTAATAAGTAGTGGAGAATAAACTCAATAACAAGAGGCTTTAAGCCAGATCTGGTGTCATCTGTCCTCTCATATCTGATGTAAAACTGTCAAGCCAGCATGAATGCCATATTGTGAGCTCTTGGATTTAATGCAATCAAGTGCCCTTACTGCATAGATTGGATCTGAATGATTGTGAAACTGTGACTTTAAAGCAAGAGTTGTTAACATTTTCTTCGTACTGAATTATTTACACAGTGCCTCTGCCACTGCAGCTGGACTGCCAGAAACAGTCCCACTCCCTGAAAAGCTATAATCATAGATGTAACTATCAGTGTAGCTGCACTAGTGCCACATCAGCTAAAGTGAGACTGAACAAAAAAACAAAGCCAATCATTCCAAGTCAGTCTGAACAGAAGATGATTAAGATTTTAAATTCTTGAAGCTTAAAAGACAGCAGTCACAGAAAAAGTTTTTATAATAGTAGAACTGTCCAGATTAGATAAAAAAGCTATTTATAATTTATTTTAAAAACAAAGATGATTTGTTGTTTTGGTCTGTCCCACCCATGTCTCCCTCCCCACCCCCTCAACACTTATTTAATCCATGTAGAAAGGTGAGTTTAAAAAGAATTGTCATCCTTTTGAATTCATGACAGTTAAAATAAAGTGAAAAATGGAACAAACTTCTCTGGACCATTATTATATACTGACTAAAGGATATGATCAGTGTTGCAATAATCAAATTGTAACCAAGGTCTTTTCCTTTTACTATAGCTGAATTGATGCAGAAGTCTCCTCCATCTCTCATCTCTCTGGCTGGAGGGGCACCAAACCCTAACGTTTTTCCATTTAAGAGGGCTACTGTTGCCATTGGACATGGAACTGCTGTTGAGATTGGGGAAGATCTGATGAAGAGAGCTCTCCAGTACTCAGCTTCAGCAGGGTATCTGTCACAGCTGCTTGCACTTCAAGACACCAGAATCAAAGGATCATAAAATCCTTTATTATTGCATTAAATCACCTGTGCTTTTAAAACCTGTTTTACTGAAACAGGTTTAACTTCTTTCAGTTTGCTTCACTATTTACATTTCAGTTTAAGTGGAAAGTTTTGAGCAGATGAGTAATTTAAAAAAAAAAAACCCTAATACTAGTAATTCTCAAGCCAGAGCATTTCCTTGCTGTTAGTATTTGAGAATCCAGACTCCCAAATCACTAGGAGGAATCATTTTGAGTTTTGCAATAAGATATTCATTAAAAGATACTGCATTGCAATACATAGTTTCCAGATTCTGGAGTATTTGTTTTGCTGTCATTTCTTACCATATATTAAAGTCAGTATGTACTACTTGTGGTAGTTGAATGGAAGTATTTATAGTATTGTCATTTTTATTACAAAAACTGCATATCGTTAGGTTACTTTAGCACTCATGAACTCCCTAGCAGACAGCACTGAGTCAGGCTTGTGACAGGTTTGCAAAAATATTTAGGTACCTACAGAGGCACACAGTGCATTAATCAGTGAAGTTAAGACTTTTCATAATATTTAAATGAACCCAGCCATTTGTGAGCACCCTACAAGATCTTAAGACATTTTTTGAAAAATCTGTTTCAGAAATCTTTATTATCTGCAGCCTATTACTAGCAGTATTGTGAGCTTTGTCATGCTGCCACATTTGAGTAGGGAAAGATCACTCCTAGGAGTGTATATTGTTCAGCGTCCACCCCTATTCCATCCTTGGCAAATCATTTCCACCCGGAGTTCAGTATGCTAATTTGGTGTATGGACCACAGATGCTTGTCTCCTCTGCTTTTCCATAAGAAACATTTATCATTTCCATCATTTGATAAAGCAGTCATAAAATCAGCATCTAAATGTATCTGTGTGACAGCTGAAATGAGACTCAGGACTGTGTGCTAGATTTGGCAGTGATTTAAAAGGAATGGCCTAGCTTCAGCCTATATAAAATGTTAGGTAGAGCTTATTTTATTCATGTTTCAGGATTCCAGAGCTGTTGTCTTGGCTAAAGGATTTCCAGCGGAATCTACATAATCCCCCCACAGCCAACTACAGTCCTGAACAAGGACAAATGGAAGTGTGTGTTACAACTGGCAGCCAGGAAGGCTTGTGTAAAGTAAGACCAAAAGCTTCATATGTTTAAAACATTTCTTTCAGAGAGACATTTATTCTTCCATCAGTTCAGTTATACGCAGCATTAAGTGCCACTGTATAACTGCATGCAGCGTAGTTTGTTAAATTATGTCTCTCGGTATTATCAATATAGCATAATAGAACTGAAATAAAACTGGTGTGGCAGTCTTCATGTTACTCAAGTAGTGCAGTAAGTACATAGGTGCATTATTTGCTTTAGCATAACTCAATTCTAATTATGTTAGACTTCCTTAAATAATTACCCTTTCCAGTCCACTCTCACTGCTGCTTAGTTGATCCTTTCTGTAACCAAAGCACTGTTTCTATTGTGTAATAGAGCACTGTCTTTCCATTTCAAATTGGTATTCTCTAGCTGATTACCTAGCTTCATTTGGCTCTAAAGCAGATTTTCCATCTGTTCTTTGCTTTTCTCACAAAAAGCATAATTAAGTGGTTAGGGAATTACTAATACCAAGATTTTTTAATCCCACTAAGAAGTCAGAAGTATGAAGCATGTGTACAAGAATGGCACAATCTTTCTAAAATAGACTATTTTCTTTCACAGGTGTTTGAAATGCTCATTAATCCTGGGGACAATATCCTTTTGGATGCACCCACATACTCTGGGACACTAGCAGCTGTAAGTATTCTTTAGCTACAAAACCTTGTGAATGTTACATTTCAAGTAAACAGCAATTTAGTACCTGATCTGCAGACTTGTACACATTGTCTGTATTAAAAAAACCCATATCTAAGAATCAAGTTTTTAGTGTTAGTCCAGTTAAGTTCATAAATACTAATTTGTAGAAGCTTTTCTACTAAATGTTCTATAAAAGCAATTCCCAGGACAGAAGTTCCTCTTCCAAATCCTAGTTCCTTCAAGGGCTAAGGTCACATTTGGGATTGGAAAGAAAGCCATCACAACCTGGTCAGGTTGAAGCAAGTTTATAGCAAGTGGGTATTTTAACATGTCAGCACATTCACCTGAAGTATTTCAGGGTCTGATTATACCATAGCTATAAATAGTATAAAATCGGAATAGACCTGAAACATCCATATATGAGTATGAAGATACAAATTAGTAAGAACTATACAAAAATAGCATGTTTACTTCTAGAAAGTAATTTAATCAGCATGTAATTAAATGTCAGCTCAAAATGCACAAGAACTGAAGAAGGGTTAGAATAGATAATATACCACAATTTTACTCTAGTCTCCCCTTGCATCAAAAGGAATTTTGTTATTGTTTGCTGTGCTAACTTTGAATATCTTGTCTAATCAAATGTACTTTGTTAGAAATATATTTTGACAATACAGCAACTTGCATTTTTACTTAAAAATGCAGAGCACTACATGGTAAAAATTTAAATTCCACAGAGGGGAGACAGCATGCTTCTTTGTTGGTATTTTACCTATATTTTTTCATACTACTGTCAACATGTCATTGCAGTAGCATCATTTCATTCTCCCTTGTATTGCTGAATATATCTGTTGAGAACAGATTCTTTGCCCTTTGTCAGTGAAGGGTGGCTTATAGTTCTGGCACTTCCACTGAAGCAGAGTGTAAATTGCCAGTAGGAACTGAAGGTGCTATGAACTTACTGTCTGTGGTGAGACCATGAGGAGTCGTGAGAGAACACAGTTCAAATTCACAAAATCCCTTTCTGCTTGTAAAACTATGTGTGATTTCCTAGAGAAGAGCAGCAATTGGACATGGGAGCTACTCATTTCTTCTCAGTTGGCTTAACAGGGCAAAGAGTAATGTGGTAAGTTTGACAAGCTTCACAGCAAATTCAGGCAAACTTTCTTTTGAATCACGAGCAAATGGAGTTTGAGATGGCTATAAAGTGAGAAAGACTTTGTATCACTGAAATTTTACAATGCCAATGACAAAAGGAAGACCTTTGAATTATGGGATTATGACAGTTTTGTTCCTCCTATCAACAGCTGAGACCTTTGGGTTGTAACATAATTAATGTTCCTAGTGACCAACATGGCATTATTCCAAAAGCTCTAAGAGAAATTCTGTCTACTTGGAGCTCAGAAGATGTAAAAAATCGTAGCCACCACCTCCCCAAATTCCTGTACACTATTCCGAATGGCTGCAACCCAACTGGAAACTCTCTGACCACAGAGCGCAAGAAGGAGATTTACCAGGTATGTAGCTGGGGTCTCGTGAACCTTGTAGGTGGAAATGGATAAATGTGAGTCTCATTTCAGTTGAGGATACCCCACTTGTGGTGTTTGGGCCCATTATTGGTCTAGTAGACATTCCTCCCAGAACCTCTTTCATGGCAAGTCTTCAGAGGTAGACTATGCATTAGACAAGTTATTTTTGCCGTAGTAGCCCATTGCTGGCTGGTATCTTTGCCATGGGCTTCAGACCAGACATTGTTTTCTGCATAGTGTGAACACTACATGGAACAGACTTTCAGTTACATACATGTGTCCTTGTACTGCAGGTACCATGTTTACTCTTATAATTGCTTGATCTCTAAACTGGACATTTGAAAGCTTCTCTTGATAGGGCCTTCTATATAGTGAATGAGCAATCCATAGGATCATAATATGGTCAATATGGTCCTGGTAATAGGCCCAGGGTATTGGAAGAACTGAATTTGCAGTGTCTTTACATTTTAACAAATCTCTACTTTTTATTCATTTCTTCAGCTTGCAAGAAAATATGATTTCCTTATAATAGAAGATGATCCTTACTACTTTCTTCAGTTTGAAAAGGTAATTTGTCTTCCATACTCCTTAGTAACACCTTTTCTGGTACCAGGACAGAACTAAGGTTTGAGCCATGGATCTTCATGCATGCTCCTTCTTCATGTCCTGCCAAGTTAGTTGTAGGCCTAACAGTCTGTGCTACTTTCAGTTGTTGTCCCCTTTGTGGCATTTTATCACATTAGTGCTGTTAATCAGTGGTTCAAATTCCTCCTTATACAAGACAGAATTTCCTTGATTAGTCAGAAAATGACAAATACTTTGCCTCCAGAGCAAAACAAGTATGCCACTGAAGCAGCACTTGAAAACAGCAGCCTCTTAATGTTCCTTTCAGCCCAGTCTCTCCTTTCATTCTGTGGAAGACAGCCTACTCCCAATCTGCTATATCCCATTTTTACCCCTTTGCCCTTTGGAGAATCCCAGAGAGTTCTCCCAGATACCAGTATTGGATAGGCAGCCTCCCTTCTTCATGTAAATTTTCCCCTAATGGATAACAATCGAGTGTTGACCTGGATTCACATGGGTCTACAGTTGCACAGTCTGCAAAAGTACCTAACCTGAGGAATAAAAGCTGGTCTTACAAAGAAGTAAAACATTAGTAGAAGCTAAAGTTCAGTATTTTCTATTTTGAAATAGTTTTTGTGGGAGGAGGCAATAAAACTGCTTTGCTTACTCATTGAATAGCATTGTGTGGCTTTGTTAGAGAGTGTAAGGGGAAAATGTGTAAAAGTAGAATTCCTGCTAGGGAAAAGGTGTGCTGAACTCAGATCATCAAAATTTGGTCATATCTTGATTTCCTTGTTTAAGATAAAGCTAAAAGCTACGGCGCCCCATCTTAGAAATGACAGTATCTTTCTGTTTACTCCATAAAAAAATCTTGGCCAAGAAATCATTATTTCCTTCTCCTACTTATGGCATTGTACCAAAACTTGAACTGAACACTTGCATGCTGAACAGTGGGCTAAGCATCAAAAAAATAACAAGGCTGATTTCTTGATGACTTTCATAGAATATTGTAATCACATCTCAGACAGCTAGCCTAAACAATCACTTGTCAGCAACTGCAATTTTTTTCCTTGGAATGTGCATCTGTAAAATATTTACTATCAAAATATTTCTTTAAGAAATTAATTATGTCTTCATAGTAAAGAAAATAATTCCATCATAATCCTTACTAGCACCTTGAATTTTATTTTTTATTTTTCTTCCAAGCCATGGGCTCCAACTTTCCTCTCAATGGATGTGGATGGCCGAGTTATCAGGACTGACTCTTTCTCTAAAATTCTCTCATCTGGGTAAGGCCAGCTTCAGACTGCTTAGCATTGCCTGTTCAGTTAAGGCACAAGACTAATACTTCATACAAAATGATCAGACATGTCATAGTGTTTTTTCATCTAATACCTATCCCATTTCTGGAATGTACTTTTGGATCCACAGCTTTTCTCAGTCTTCTCACTTTTCATGTCATCTCTTGGCAGTCATTTAACTCCAGATTCTGTTTTTCTTCTGATACTGGTAGTTAAGCCACTCTCCCCAGGCAGCCCATTCTGGCAGACACCATACAGGCAGAAAGACAGATGTTGGATTCCAGCTCTGTTCCTGGAATTCCTAGGAGCTTTTCTCTCTTATTTTTCTATTTCTCCATCTCTTTCTTACCATTCCTGCAGACTCCCTGAACTTTTAATACAGAAGAGAAATGATGCCATCATTTTCCACAAACTATTCATAGGGTTAATACTGATCTCCCATCTTCTAGCCTTACAGTTCTTTCAGGTTGTTTCCACCTGCCTGAAAAACTAAGCTGGCTGTTTTCCATTTCACACAAGTCAACGTATTTGATTTTTACCTTGCTTTTGTTTATTATTCTAATAGACATAAGAAAGTAATGTGAATTCTGCACTGACAGCTAGTGGATTATAACCCCATCCGTGAGAAAGTGAGGAGACAACATGATGCTAAGTGTGATTGCACTTTCAGAAGCAACACTGCAAAAACGCATGACGCAATTTTATCTTTGTCAAAGATGTATATGAGCTTACTGGTTCTATTTTTTCTTCAAAGAAAAACTTCAGCCTGTCTATAAATATGGGTCATCAGCATTGAAGCATGAATAAGAATCTGGTTTATCAGTCTAAATTCCATTTATTCTGCAGTACTGAGAGGGAGCGAAAGAGTAAAGCCATTTGCCACTTCCCATCTGTTTTTCATAAAGCCTGAGCATTCATGATTTTTCATTATGTGAAAACCTATCTTTCCTTCCCTTTGATTTATGTAATCTTTATGGTTGCAGAGGAAAGCTTACAAGTGTGGGATATGTCCTGAAGCCTCAGAACTAAGAAGCAACTATAAGCATTAAAAACCCTTAAATGTTTTCATTTCACGACTTTGATACTCAGCTCATAAGTTGCATAAACCTGGGGCTTAGGGCAGTATTAAGATATAGATAAACTTAAATGCATAAAAGATCCTTACAATATCAATGAAACAGTTACAGGTTTTCCCAGTTATAAGTTAAACCATAATTCACACAAAGTATTAGCACATTGCATTTCTGTAGTAACTTACTTCTTTTTTTTTTTCCCTTTAGGTTAAGAATAGGTTTTCTGACAGGTCCCAAGCCTCTTATCGACAGAGTTATTCTACACATTCAGGTTTCAACAATGCACACCAGCACTTTCACACAGGCAAGTATCAAACTGCCAGCTGAATTGTATTTAGAGAAGATAACCTATTCCAAGTCATAAGAAACCAAAAACAGACAGCTTTGCATTTGTGCAGTTGCTCTGCAGTTTTGTTTATAAGCACATACATTGTCAATTCTGCCAGAAGAAGAGAGACCACCACAGAAAATACAACCAGAGCTAGAGGGAGTCTCAGTGCACGGAAAGCACAGCTAATATGCCCTTAACCCTCCAATTTCAAGAATCAATATTTAAAATACTTTGTTTCTCTTGCTAGTAGGTTCACTTGAACCTCAATGTAAAGCGTACATTGCACGCACTTAGGGTTTTTTTTCTATTTTCATTCTATTTTGTAATTAGAACGATACTGGCAGCCCACAGAGACACTACAAAGCAGGCTGCCAACTACAGTCCCTTTATAGTTACTAATAAGGAAAGGAGACATTGAGCACATCTAAATATGGCTTCCATCTTCCAGCTTCATTAGTTCATCATAGAGGCAGTATTAAAGCAGAGAGGCTGATATGGGCAGGAGGGTAAAGCAAAATAACATTGCCTTCCTTTTTCTCCCTGATTACCATATTTAGCTCTCCCTCCATTCTTCCCTCCCACCACCCCAACTTCCAAACACTGCCATGATCCTTGGAGACAGCAGTAACATGGACTACAATGGCCTGTTGCTGTTGCCACCTCTGTTTATAAAGAGCTTCAAGAGACCCCGCATGCAATTTCTTGCCTGTGTGGAATTTTGAATAATGCATCAGGCTATATATCTTTTGATGATTGCAGAACAGTCCTATTTAAAATATGGTATTGACGATGTGTTTTATTTCTTCAGATTATGATATCACAGCTGCTTCAGCAATGGGGAGAAAAGGGTTTCTTGGAGCATATAGACAGGTAGGGTCATGTCATATGCTGAATCCCATCATGTGTCATTCTGCTCCTTGTTACCTACACAAAACATTCTTTGCAGTAAACAGGCCAGAGGAGGTGTGTCAGTACTAGGCCAAATGGATAAGCCAGGTCACCAAGACTGACAGTGTTCACACATGAGTCCTGAAGGAGCACTGTGTGAAGTTGCAGACATGCAGGTCAGGGCATGTAACCTGCCAGTCCACTGACACAGTCATTAGGCAGCTCCCATCTGAAGGGAACTCAGGAGGATCCTGGGACCTCCAAGCCTGTGGAAAAAAGCTTTCATCCCTGCTAAAGTGGTAGGGTCTATGGCAAAGGCTGAGATCACTGAGCATATTGTCTATTGAGAAATAGTCAGCATAGCTTCTATAAAGGGAGTTCTTGCCTCACTAACTCAGCAGGGATTCACCCTCTAACATCCTTAATCTAATGATTGTGGATGCTGATGGAAAGAACTACAGAGAGCAGTGAGGTTCACCTCACTTGCTAAACATTGCCTCTATCACTACTTCTGGAGACAGGGCACTGGGCTAAGGCCTAACTCTACAAGGCATTTCTTACATACTGACTGACACACTTTTTTTAATTTGTTATGTTGGAGGAGCATAGTTTCTCTTGAGTGTCCGTGCTTCATTTCAGATGCCATACTTGGATGCCATTAGAACACCAAGCTTCGTGCTTCAGTGGGTAGCGTGCTATGCTCTGCAGACACCTGTAACAGGAATGTGAGCAAAGCATGGAAAAAGTTCTGTCTGACTGTAAGAGCCACTTCTGTCCCCTGAGCACCTTCCTGTTGTCCATACTGTAAACACCAGTATTTAAAAAAAAAAAAAAAAAACAAAAAAACCCCAGCAGACACACCAGTCCTGGCTTTGCCTTGCTTTAAGAAACACAGCATAGATAGGTTTTGCAGAGAAATTTGGATCACGCTTCAGCTCAACTTTCAGCAGTTAGAAAAATATATCCTAAATGCATCTCTTGGCTTACCTCCTTCTTGTAGGCCAAAAAGCATCCTTGCTCAAGCCAGAAGGCTGTCCTTCCTCTTGACTGATAAGAATAGTGCTGTAGTAGGGTATCTGCAACCCTTTATAACCTTCTAGACTCTGTTGTCAGGTGACTTATTGATGAGGCCCAACAGCTGACTGCTATCTTTTCCAGGTGATTTCATTTGGATAAGGTTGACTTGTTAGATCATGCTTCCGAGTAGGAGTTAGCCTGTTGTTTGGAGTAGCAATATTTTTGTGCAAGTCTTGTCTCACTAACACTTAACAATTTCATTCCAACGTGAGAGTAAAATGATAACAGAATGGCAAAAAACTTGCAACAGAATCTGTGATGTTGTAAAAACTGCATAAATGATATTTATCATTTCATGTAGAATGTAGCAATTGGTATAGGCTGAGTCCCAAAACTATATAAGCCTTTGGTATCAGATGTAATAAAATACATCCAGAAATCAAAGCTATTGGTTCAGAGTATAAAAAAAAATCTAAACATAAAATGATGCTAATTATTAAGTATGGTTTCTCTACAGAGAAGGGAACACATTTGCATCTGATTTATGAACTCTGTATCAGGCATTTTTCTGGTGTCTCCTGTTGCAGAATCACAGCTGTCTCATATCAACAAAAGCCAGTGCACAAGGCTTGTCCATGTTGAAACTTGGGCTAGGGTCATTTTCCCCAGTAAGAGATTGAATTATTCCAAGTTTTACTTAAAAGTGTGAAAGAGATAGATAGGCTCAAAAGTTTAGAAAAGGGGAAGCTGTCAAATAGTCATGACATGTTTATCATATGATTTTCTTATTACCTTGTGAAATACCATTTCCATGTGTACCAGTTACACAAATTCAACCCAAATGCACAAATGTCAAGTCTGCTTTTGCATATGTGTAAGACCTTCATTTTCTTCAGTATGGCTGTTTTGCGTGGTAAATATTGCTAACAGGACTTGTATCCACTGATATAATAGACAGATGGATATAATACGTATAAATAATATATAATTTTCCATGTTTCTTTCCAAACAAAAAAAGTTTCCATGACATATGTAAAGAAGCAGCCAAACAGGCACTTCCTCTGGCTGGTTGATCAGTGCTTTGTTGGAGACACACTGAAGCATTCAAGACTTCTCTGATACGTATAAAAAGTTTTATACACACAGTATACTGTATTGTGCCCATCTAGGATATGCTCATATTTCCATTAAATGTGCACTTAGGTTGTTCAAGTAGAAAAGCTTTGTTTCTGCCTTTGAAAACAAATGGACTCTGAAGCGCTATGGGATCATGACTTTGAATTGATAATTTACTTTCAGAGTGGTGGAGTTCTACAGGACTCAGCGGGATGCAATGCTCATTGCTGCTGACAAGTGGTTAAAAGGTCAGTGAGTGCAACACAGCTCATTACTTTGATTTTTTTCTAGCTATTTATCATCTTTGTGTTCAAGAAAAATCACTGAGATTCATCTCTTGACTGAAGTGACAGAAAAGCACTATGAGCAAATCAATGACATTAAATAGTAAGCTTAGGACAAATTATCTAGTGCTGCAGTTTTCATGCTTTTCTGGTGGAACAGGGAAATGGTGATGAGAAAAAAGCTCACCACATTACTGTATAAAGCAGTTTTACAAAGACCATATATTTCACTGCACTATGTTCTTACACTTTTTATGTTTAAAATCTCTCTTTAAAATCTCTGCCTGAAACAACCAGACTTAGTGGCCTTAATTTTAAAAAAGATACAAACAATCGATATAGCAGTAGTGATTATAATGTTTTTGTCAAAAATCAATTTCAGATGTCCCCTTTTGTGCTTAATCATGGAGCACAGAAAGAATTTGATCAACAGTAATGCAATTACAGTTAGTGATTCACTCCTTTTAGTCAGTCTAAGTGGAATCAGCAATAGCTGCTTAAGAACTGCCCACCTACCTGAGATGATACTTCCACAGGACATGGGTACTCGGGCACCACACAATCATTAATGTACTTCCTCTTGCTAATTCCAGGTTTTTAGATAAGGAGTATTTCTTCTTTATCTACATGGCTCTGAACAACCATGGGTTGTTGACCTAGGTAGGCCCTCTTTGTCTCAATTCCTGAAGTATCAAAACAGTGTAATAGCACTGGGCTACCTTGAAGTGTACTGTGAGAATATACCCATATGTAAGACTATAGGTTCTTCATGTTTTCTAGTAATAGGAGCCATAATATTATGGAAGACAGACCTTTATTTTGTAGATATGCAATGGTTAAATATATCAAGGAAGAGCTGGAGAAGATGTCAAGTCAAATAAATAGTTTCTTCAAAAATATATCCAAAACCAGATAAAGAATTCTAGGTAAACAAGAGGTATATAGTAAGTCTGCATACATAATTTAAGACATAAATCCTCTCTAAGCCTTCCCATCCTCTTCATAACTCCTAGGGTCTCCTTTTCTTTGGGGAAAAATCTATAAGCATTGTAACTTAAAGGAAAACAGTTTTGAGCTTTGCAACACTTTAAATTGTACAGATAGTCAATGTGACATTAGGAGAAACTGCATCAGAAAAAATATTTTAGGTTTTTTACTTGATCTGAAAGTAATCAACAAATACCATTTGTTAATGTTTGGGTTTTCTGTAATTCAGAGCAATCACTTTCACAAAAAGTATTGAGGATACCAGCACAAGTGCAATAAGCCCACGCAGATTTGATTAGGAGTACTTTAAATTTTGCACGTGCATCCTGGCTCTGTGGCCCACATTCCCTTTGAGTTTATTGGAGCAACAAATCTATAATATCACTGAATCTATGATGTATCAGTTAAAGGTGGGGCAGAAGTTTCTTTCTTGATTCCCTTCTTTTCTTTCTCTCTCTCTCTCCAGACTTGGCAGAATGGTATCCTCCTGCTGCTGGCATGTTCTTATGGATGAAAATTAAGGGTGTCCCTGATACACAGCAGCTGATCATGGAAAAAGCTTTGCAGAAAGAAGTATGACCTATGGTTTAATGGCTTACCATGTTAAAATGAAATGAAGGAAGGATAAAATAAACTTACCATATCTATCCACACATATGCACACACATAAAAAAGCAGGGGAACTTGCTGTGCACCATCATTGCATCTGCAAGTCAGGCATTGTCACATAGTGAGTCATTAATAAACTATTTTCATGTCTGTATTCAGGTGTTGATGTTTAATCAGCTTAAATTTAAACAATTATAATACATAGTACAATGTCATGTATACAACATACATATATAATATTAATATATGTACCTGTATGAATGATAGCTGTCCACTATATCTTTTTAATAAGAGAAATTAAGTGTGATTTTATTTCTACAATTTATAAGAGCCAGCACTGTGTACTGAGTAAACTACATCCCACCTCACTGGTGCTTCTAAACATTGTGATGATAAGTCAGACCTGGTACACCCACCTGTGGAGGTAACCAGAACCTAAGAGCCCTTTGATTTTGTTACGAAAAGTCTGATTCCAGGTTGCATATTTTTGGCTTCTCATTTTGAAGAGAAGAAATATGTTCAGCCATGTTCTGGTACCAGTGTTTCAGCAGTGAGCCTTCTCAAATTTAATTTAACATCGTGTTTTAAGACTGTAGAATTGGTGATAACTGGGTGACTAATCAATTTTTCTTAGGTGTTACTGGTTCCTGGAGGAGCATTCAATATCAATAGTTCAGAGCCTAGTTCTTACGTCAGAGCCTCCTTCTCTCTGTCTTCTCCAGCCCAGATGGATCTGGTGAGATTTTTTTCAAGACAGTTTCTCACATAATAATGCTCCCTTATTTTTACTTACTTCTCCTTATGTGTTTTCTTGAATGTTAGTGTAGATTTTTGGGAATTAGGTGATGAAGCAGTACTTTTGAATTAGCTGTTTCTTAGGAAGGATACTCACATCCAAATGACCTGAAAGGTACCAAATTTTTAGGACCACTTAAATTTTTTCTGTGTATCTCATCTGTGTAGAGTCTCACACTTAATCCTCCCAGACATTATTCATAAAGGCTTTACTGAAGTTACAGTAAGTTTTGCTATTTGCTTTAGCATTAGCAGGCATTACGTATCTTTTATTTTCCAGACTTTCCATTCCTGACATTGAATTACCTGCTTGCTTTTGTGTGTGTGTGTTGTCAATCCTCTGTAAGAAAGAATATTGTTTTTCTTTTACACCGTTGACATATATGTCGTGTTTCCTTTCTCAGGAACTCATCTCCTATGTATGTTAGGAACATGGATGTTATTTGGCTGTATCTGTAAAATCAGGGGGAAGAAAGATAGGACACATTTATTTATGCAGATTTAATACTTGTTTGATTCAAGTGCTTGAAAAAGTTCAGTGCTTGTAGTTGTACTTTCATTCAGTTGTGAAGGTTTGTAACAAATAAGTGCTTCTATTGCCTTCCTATTTCTTCTTCTGTATTTCTTCTATTTCTTCCTTCTTCTTTGTAAAAGTAATTCCTAACCATACCATTGATGGTCAAATTGTATCTTTTATATGCTTCTCCACTCAACTGTTCTTCCTTTTCTTTCACCTTTGGTGCCTCTAGGCCCTTATATTAAGTTAAAAGAGATACTCTTCCAGGAATCACTAGTTGTATTAAAAGTACAACTGTTTAGTTGCGTCTGAACTCCAAATAACCTTTGAACATCAATATATGTATTTTTCTGTTTCAGAAAACTCTGCCACTATCAGAGAAGTGGAAGCTTTGTCCAGTCAAAACCCATACATGTTGTTAATAAAAGGAAAACAGAGAATATCAGCACAATTTTGCAGTATAAAATACTGAGTTTGTATATGGTTAGGGTAGTTTTGGTACCTTTACAGTTTTGGCATGTTGTCTGTTTAAGTAATGCTGGAATATAAACGTGAACCATATCTGTGTCATTGCAGGCCTTCAAGAGACTGGCTGACCTTATAAGAGAAGCTTTGTGAAAAAGCTAAATACAGCTCTTGTGGCAATGAAAATCATCTCCAGAAAATATTTATTAACATTTGGATTTCATCAGAACACTTTAAAAGCAAGCATAATACAGTGGATGTTTCCTTAGATTGTTTCAGCTAAGAAAGCAAAAAATGAAGGACTGAAAAACAATTTGCCTTTTTTTTTTTTTTTTTCAATTGACAGGACATTGCATTACTACATTTATTCCAATTCAGAAACATTTAGAATACTCAAAACCAAAATGTTCTGTTTCCTGTCAAATCCATGGTTTTGTTATATTTGAATTGATTTTTGTTTTGGCTTTTGTTTTCCACTTGGGTTGGGAAACAGGGAAATCAGTTACTTAGGAAGTTGCAGCTGAGGTGATCTGAGCCATTATTACTTAATCCCAACTGATCCATTCCTCCAACACCTTATATTGGAATTGGTTTTGTGTGTCACTTTCCTTCTTGTCCCGCTGTATGGCATCTGATTTTGAAGATTTGAATGTCAGTATTTAATTTTCTAAAATTTTGTGAGATAAAACTGATGTAAGGATGTTAAAAAATTGAAACTGATCCAGCAAAATTAGGCTATGATTACAAATAAAACTATTTGGCCTAAGGTCCCTTGCAATTTGCATGGGGTTTGCAGCTCATTCTCTAGTTTGTAAAAGGTTTTCTGATTGCTGGCTTCCAGTTCAGTCTGTGAATAATTACGCTGTACCTGTGTTAGAAAATCTCTGGTATGCAAAGGCATGTGGATGTGCTGACAGAACTGCTCTCTGCTCTTTGTTAAACAGACGTGTTTTTGAACAGAGAGCGTAAGTAGCTGAACAGGGGACGTAGTGGAATGGACAATGCCCTGACACTGCCAGATGTACAAAGCAAGCAAAATGAAAAAATAAAGAAATCTCTAATAAATAAAGAAATCTCTAATTCCTTGGTCATTATCGTCCCAAACATTTGGTACCTGGAAACATGTACAAAGCTTTCAGAACATTTTAACTGTACAGATTCTCCAAGGCGTCCCATTTTGCTTAGTGACTTAAGTTTTATTTACTGTTTGGGTGAAAGCGCTGTAGTTTTCCACCAACAGCAGATGGTTGTTTCTTTATGTGCAAGTGTTCACTTTGTAATTAGTAAAAATACGTGTTCAAGGATCCAGCCAATCCTTCAGCAGCTCAGGTAGCCCAAACAAATATGGGTCAGGCACAGCCTTGCTTAATTGGAAGTTTCACAAGAGTCATTGTTCTAGTAATAACTGTAATATTCATTCCCTCTTTTCCCCCTCGCTATAAATAGCACGTGTCGCAACAAAGTTGCACAGACATGTGCCTTTCCCAGCATCTCTGCTATCATCAGGATCATTCCAGTGCCTTCAGCCCAGCATCACCTTTTATCTCTATCTCAAGCCATTTAATTCAGTCACACATCCAAGCCATCTGTGCGCTTTGCATCTTCTTGAGCAGCATATCCAAGCTCAATCCTTCCCCTTTTTCCCAGATTACTGCGACTTTTAGTCAAGTCCACATGATTTTCAGACTAATTTTCTCCAGTTTGATATCAGCATGTGATGCCTTTCTTGGCAGACCCATTCAAATTACTTGGTACGGTCCCAACTTAGACTCTGTCACTCCCACCCTCCTCCTGCAAACATGGGGCTGGGTCTGCTGCCCCACGACATCTCATCTCCTGGCTCCCCTCCCACTCTGCTGTCGGCAGCAGGCGGGCCAGCTGACGCGGCGGGTGACGTCAGATCCACCGGGTGAGGTCAGCCCCACCGCAGAGCGCGGCTAGGCTTGGGCAGCCAGGACCCACGGGGTGACACAGTACAGGGAGGGCCCGCAGCCCCGAAGCTGCTCTCGGGGCACCAACGTTGTCTTCAAAGACAAACCTGTCCCTTTTTACGCTGTTTGATGGTGCTAACGGCGGGTCTAAACTAGCAGTGTCCTCTGCGGTGCTGCTTAACAGCAAGCTTTCATGTTTCAACTGGGTTTCTTAACCACGTGCAGAAATTTTGAAAGCTCTGACTTCGCTATCAGTAAGGCAATTTTTATCTTGCGTTCAATTTAGAAAATCATTTCATACAACAGAATGAACTGATGTGTCTGTTTAATTAATACATTTTTACAGAGGAATAAATGTAAACGTCATTTAAGACTGATTTTAGTTCTCAGGCAAATATTATTGTCATATTGTCATTCAGCCAGACCTGAATTAGAAAAACACAATCAAAATACCATTATTAGGCAAGCTTTATGTTGGTGCTGTGTTGAATAATACGTCTATTAACTTTCAGAGATCTAAATGTTAATTTAGTTGAATGTAAGCAAAATGCAGTTCCATTTGCTGCACATTAGATGCTTTTGCTATCAGCTAATTTAGTTTAGAGAGATTTTGGTTTTTTCCCTGTGGTGAAATATCTAAAATTAAATTAGTATCCTGAACAACGCAAATTGAACAATGGCAGTGAAATCATATATGCACATATTGTTTCCCTGATCCACTTAAAGCACGGTTTCTGGTCTCCTGGGAGAGAGCAGTCGCTGTGATTAAATGTTCCTGGAGGAAGCCACGTAGAGGCAAAAGGCTGGGCAACAGGTTCACCATGAAAGAAATGACGTGGCAGATGAGAGTTTTGGTTTTCCCTTTCTGTTTCATCCATCCAAGAGCAAATAACCTCTCTCATTCATAGCTGGGTTTGAGCCATCTGATGCAAGCGACGGCTGGGGAAGGGCGGAGACGGAGGCAGCAAGGACTCGGTGGGGTAAGCACATCCTCGGGTGCCGCCCCGACACGGGCGGCTGTGGAAGAGCCGACAGCAGTGCTGTTGAGCCGCCTGATGTGCGGGCAGCGCCGGGCAGGCTGGGGCTCCAGACTTAATTCTGAGTGGGCAATTACCTGCCCATTCTCTTGCACCTACACTTTGGTTCCACTGGGTTTTCAGGCTTTTGGCAGATGAAAACCACCTGGGAATTCTGGACAAATAGCCACTGCGCATGACCCAAACAGTTCTGCCGTACAAGGGACATAAATCTGAGCCCATCCCACACACATCATGCGTGCACGCGTTGTTCCACACGTTCAGACTTGTGCGACGCACCCCACTTCTGCTTTGTGAGTTTTACAGAGGTAGCAAGGGGGAGCAGTTCTTCCCTGGCAGAATGGAAATATTAACTGTAACAACTTCAAGATAATTCCTGAACTTCTGCATAAAATGCCTTTACAAATTCTAGGTTCACACAGGTCATTGATCTGAAGGAAAATATCCCCCCTTACTTCCAAGCGAGAGCCCTTCAGCACAGCTGTGATTAATGAATAATTGAGAAAAAAAGATGTTTATGGGGTATTCATTAGAAGAGAGAATGTATGTGTGTACACAATATGATGGTTCTTATGTTAAACTGTGAGCGTCTAGCGAATTATTTCATCTAATTGAATGTCAGTCCCTGAGCATCAGTGGCGGTGTCCAAGAATTTCTAGTTTTTGTGGAAAACACTTGGCTCAGTTTCGGGGGATTGTCCCTGAAATTCTGAATGCAAGTTTCGTTTTAAACTTCATCCTTTAAAAATCGTTTGCTCTGTGTGGAACGTTGTATTTCAAAACCTTGTGGCCTACAGATCGGCAGTACTTTCAGTTCTGCCTTTGCAGTCTGGATTGTGATACACTGGGGCAAATATTTACAAGAACTCCATTGAGCTCTGCTGGTGCATGCCCTAATCTATCTTGTTTTCTTTATTATTTAATAACAGGTTTTGAGCAGCCCACTGTAGGCTGTGTCTTAGATGAGAACAGAACGATTGCAGTGTTTGAACTGTAATCATTCTGAATGAAAAGCAGTCTGCGAATACAAAGAAACATACATTTTCATTCTTCTAACATTGCTACCAGGAACACCAGTACCTCACTTTTCTCATAATGGCTGTGGAAGCTATTGCGTAACCTTGCAAAGCTCAGCTATCACCATGGGAGAAGGATAAGGGTCTTGCTGGTTCTTTTTGAGAATGAGTACCCCAGAAATGTGTTAACAAATCTGAATGCTGCTAGAAGATTCCCTCCAACAGAATTTGGAGAATACCTGCAAGATTATATTTTCCTTTTATTTTCAATTTAGGTTAAATCAGATCTGGATTGACATAGCAAGTGACTATGCTGTGATGTGACCTGCAAAAAATTAACATGAAGGTATTTCTGTTCCTTGATATACATAGAACTTTGGAACTTTCTCTACATTTGGCTAATAATGAACTTTGAACCTAAAAGGTTCAAAAGATTAAAAATATTTTCCTGCACTTTCCTCAAAAAAACCCAGGCATTAACAGAGGTAGAATACCATTGGCCTGGCCTAGGATTTTGATTCCTGCTTATTATATGCTGGAATTTCTAACCAGATCCAGCTTGAGACGCCAGCTCTAAAACCCTCCTGGTATGCAGGTGCATTAGCAGATAGGAAACTCAATCTTTTCCGTGCACATCGCCACCAGCCTGTAGCCATTAAGGATGTGGCGGAGCATCTGTGTGGCTCCATAGTACTGGAATGTGCACCAGAAGATTATGTGGGCACATCCTGAATTAGCAGTGGGCAACAGCACTAAAGAAAGGACGAGGTCGCAGCTTTTGTACGCTGCACATTTCAGCATGTAAATGCAGGCCGGATCAGCAGAATGCTGGAGGAGCAACCGCTGCAGTGTCTCTTTCAGGAAGGAGAATATAACCATCTGTGTAAACCCAGAATCCGAGATTATAAAAACAAACTATTTTTTCTGCAGAAATGAGAAGTCTTTTCTGTTCTTTCAGCTTGTTACATCATTTGAATCCAGAAATCCACTTGTCTGTGTCATCAGCATGAATTACCACCAGTTTATCTGCATATAAAAACACTTCAGGAAAAACCTATCCAGTTTGGCTCCTAAGAGAATACTCACTTTAACTGATACAACATTAGCTTTTCTATTGTTATTTAGCCATGAAAATTTAGCAGATGGTAGAACACCTCTTGTGATGAAACTGATAGCAAAGATTGATTTTAGCAATCATGAACATGGCTTGTTTGCCTCCATTTTGTAGCCACCAGAATGCAGGAACAATTTGGAACCCTGAATTTCTTTACTTTTTTTTTAATGTCTAAATTAAAATTTAAATTGCATCTAGTGAAAGCCAATATTAAACAAAATTTGCCTGGGCAAACTAATCCCTGTACCGCTGCTAGTTATGTTTATGAAGTTGCACTAGTGCTAGCCTAGTTATTCCATGAGAAGTTTTTGGAGTTACATCTGTATTGATGACTTCTGTTTCCATTTTTCTGGGATAAAGAAGGTTTTCTGACAAGATCAGATTATTTTATTGCCTTATATGGAATCCTCTTTCAACTAGACAACGTATCATTTAATACATTCTCTCGCTGTCTGTCTCTCCCCCAAAACCCTAAAGAGGAGGGATGGAAACACCAGTTTAGTTTTCTTGGTGGGCTATGTAAAATACTATTTCCAACACAGTTCCAAAAACTCGGAAGACATTATTTAATAAGCAAATAAGCGAGTTCCTGCATCTCTGAGGAAGACTGGGAAGAGTTACTGTCTTAGTATGGGCATGGCCAGTTAAACTGCAAACCCTTTAGGCATCCCACAAACATGAAAGGAAACAGCAGAAAACCCTTTAGAAATACCTAAGAAAAGAATTACTTTATCACAAACCTAACCCAAAAGAGAACAGCATTGATTCTTACAGATAGGTTATTCAGTATCGGATTTTTTCATACCTTTTCCACTTCAAGTATTTAACCCACACTTTTGCATCTCAGTGCATTTTTTTTCATCTGGAATTCTGTGTTCAGCTCTTTTCATGGATGTCTCTAATCATTCTTGCTACGGGCCCCCCAGGTAACGTATTTTTTTCAATAATCAAGGCCAATTATTTTCTTACAATTGCCACCATTTTATCTTTTATTAATTTGATGACCGAGAATGCTATTACCTTATTCTCTGCATTTTTTGTAGGTCACATCATATATAATCCCATCCATAACTAATCTCTGGCTGGTGGCAAGTCTGACCCAAACACTTTTTCATTTAAAGCAGCCAGCATCACTATAGGAGACCAGCACTGACTTTGGGGGGATGTACCTCAGAAGGGTGACTATCAGGAATATAATAGTGCCTATATCTTCAAGTAACAGCAGTTATGCCAAATGGGTAAGTGTCATTTGTTTCTACTTCCTAATTGGCATAATAAAATGTTTCCCATTTTTTATCTTTTTTATTCCTCTTTATTTATTGTTACTTATTACCAGTCACATAAATTAGGAACTTACTAGTCATATTTATCAGGAAGCTGACTACCTTGTGTTACTCTTTTTCAACTGTTCTATCAGATACCTTTAGGAACTCCGTTATTTTTACTCTCAGGATGAATTAGGTTACTCAGCAATAGTATTTTTATGAAGCCTACTACAATGGCAGTCTTCTATGGCCATGTTTAATTTGCTCCCTAGCAATTCTGCAATAACCCTTAGATGTTAGATTAGTTCCCACATAATAGATGTCCACAGAGACTTTCAAAAAGCAGCATGCACAGATGATTTAGGGATTGAACTCTGTGGATATCAGTCATGTTCGCAAGTGGTGTTCGCTGCGAATAAGAATCCCAGTGACTCATGAGTTTCAAAGCCAGAGGAAATCATCATCAGCTTTATAATGAAGGCCACGCATTTCCATTATCTCTGAGAAAGATATCCTATCTTGGTTTTAAGGCTTAAAATGATGGAAAACCCACCAGAATAATCTATCAGATTATAGAACCCTTCATTACATGGCATTTTCTCCAACTGTTGTCTCACAAAGGGAGTTAGTTAGCCAGTGTGCAACAATCCAATCCACACACTGAGTTGAGAGATCGATTTTATTTCATTTCTGCGCAGAGACGGGTGCTAGGTGGTAATTCCACAAAGCTAGCGCACCGAACGAGACTTTCTGCACCTTATTTATACACAAAATTTACAGAGTTAGTAATTATTCTTTTTACAACGATTTGTTAGTAATTACCATCCTATCTGCTATTGGTCAACTACATTCTAATTAGCCTTGCTTGCTATGTAAATTAGCACACGTGCTCCTTACGGGGCCGGGGGGGGCAAATCTTTTTGGTCCTAAATTGAGCTGGTGGTTGCGATCTCCTCCTGCCGGAATTACCTTTCTCCCAGTTACTGTTTTTCAGCAATCATCCAGTTTTTCCGGCACCTTCTGCAGTAGGATGTTCCCTTTTGTCAGTTTCTCAGTACTTCTTCAAGGTCTAGTTGCTCTGCGATGTCTTTGGTTAAAGGATACCAAATGTTTGCTCTTCTGATTAGGAATGATTAAGTGTCCTTTACTTGCCAGCTTACAAAAACATCTTAGCCTGATATGATGTTAGCTAACTTTCAGAGTTAGCCTTCAACACAGTCATGTCACTTGTATGAATTCAGCTAATTCCCTAAAGCCAGAAGTAAGGGATAAAACGTATATATTTCAGAAGTCTGGAGCTGCTCTCCTAATTAATGAGTTTTCAAAAGAATCTCCATAGTCTCCTCAAAACCTATCCTAAGCAGGGAAACGTGAAATTTCCCTTTTAGACAGGAGAATTTTGTAAAGTAGGTAAGAGAGTGTGTGGGAAATACACCAATGGAAATAGTTTCTGTACTGGCAAATCACTCTTTGCTGTCTGGTGTCAGAAATAAGGAAATCACATTTGAGCCTTTTATGATTATTTTATTATTATAAAGAACATAGACACCTGATGTCAGTAGCATTATATTTAAAAAGGCCATTGGATATGCCTGGTTTGCATCCTGGCAGTTTAGGCCTTGGGCTATTTCGTAAAAGTGGTGTTCAGAAACACGATTTGGAATTGTTTAGCTGTGGTACCAAAGCCATGAAGGTGGGATGGGGTAAAAAATTCCTACAATCCCCTAACTGTTTTTAATAGTAAAACTATTTTTCAGAGTGAATAAAGTATTTAGGAACATGAAGTCCTACTGCTTATTTTTGTAAATTAGACTCCTGAATGACCAAGTTCGTTTTTAAAATGGAACTAAAATTCCTAGCACAATTACATGGTTTTGATATCCTCTTTAATAAAATCCCATATAAAAGTTTCATGACTCAGAATTGTAGGGGCAAGAGGAAATCTTAGCCACGTTCTTGTGAGCTTCCTGAATGAAATGTTGCAACGCCATGACCACACGTACACCCACACATTGCCTCTGAGGTCTTATGACAGTGGAAAAGCTCTTTGCGAACAGCTTAGTAGCATGCTCTGACCTTTCTCTCACTGTTCAAAATAAAGTAATGGTGGTGCCTGGGACAAATGAAGTGAGAAGGATAATACTGGAGAGAAGTCCAACAGCAGAGGAGAAAAGGAGTGTAGAACAAAGCACATAAGAAAAAAGTCCAGTGATAACACACCAGAAGAAATCTTCCCCAAAGCCACATACAAGTTGTTGAGAGAGACATACTCTCTTGGAGATGTTTCTCTTCCTGTTAGAGATGATTCACAGTGCTAACCACGCCTTCTGATTGTAAAATGGCCTTTTTTCTCAAGGGACAACAATATTTTATTTCTCTAAAATTTATTTATATATTAAGGATGATAAATATCAGGCCCAACAATCATACGTGACTATGTAACTCCTGACACTTTGAAGAATCTCATTGAAAATACTGCTTACTCTGTTTTTTTCCCTGGGCTATAATAGAATTCTTCTAATAGCTTTGCTAACATCTTTACCACCACACTAGAAATTTAACAGCTGCCACAGCTTGGTACCAGTAACTGATTCATGGAGCACAGAATATACAATATACTGCGATGAATGAGCTACACAAATGTTTTGCCCCTGCCAAAAACTGAAACCTGCAACAAAAACCTGTTCCCTTGTTCTTATGCAGCACTCTTCATTCAGAAAATCATAACTGATTTATACGTGCAGCCAGCATCACAGCATTACAAAGCATGCAGGGATACGAAACAGCTTCCCTAAAGGATGTATAAGATGGGTCAGGCACTGCAGTTTGGAAAGGGACTGAAGGCATGCAAGACAGCTTTACAAACCCAGCAATGGCATCAGCAGAGCGCACAGGGAGTGGGTGTGCACTGTCCTCATCGCAAAAGAAATAGGGGGGATTTAATCAGCAGATGCAGAAAAAAAACGAGGAAAGCGTGTTACATGCACCATAACATTACACAGGATTTTGTGCGGGCCAAATATATGAATGGGTCTGAAAAAAGGATTAAACACAACGATTGAGAATAGGTCCATAAAAGGCTATTAAACACAATGATCCACATGGTCCAGATCAGGAGTTCTGAATCCAGTCATTGCCTGAATGAGGGAGGAGCTCAAAGGATCACTAAGTATTTCCCCATTTCTTATGCCCTTGCTTTGGCCATTGTCAGAGACATTGTGCTGGACTAAAAACCATTGATATAAACTAGAGTGGCAATACAGGGGTTTGTGGTAGCTTGCCTCTCTGTTTTTAGCAAGGACAATTCAGGCAAAACAGATTATTGTGTAGGAAGCTAGTGACAGAATTAAAACCTAGGGACAAGGTTTAGCATTAATCCTCAATTCATGCACAGGCGACCAAGTCAGTTTGCTGTTAAGTAAGTTCACGCTTTTCTTTAGGTCACATTGTTTTCCAGTCTTGGCTTGGCTTCTGTGTGCTCAGCTTAAGCCAGTGGCTGCATTATCATGCAGAATCTATATACAATATCTTATTTCCCCTTTCTAACTGCAGTTGAATATGGATGGAATGAATAGCTGCGTTGGAACAACATGTTGGTTATGTACCAAAGGGAAAAAAATCTAATGGTGTTGCCAAGTGGGCAGAGCATTGTAAAAGGGTTTGTCCTGGATTTCCTGCTCCTTTCTAACTTCAAATGAGTCCCTTCGTTTTCTCTATCCCCATGGGGACAACGATAGCTACCATCCTTTGTACAGAACTTTGATATCCAATGATGCTATTGACATTCCCAGGTACTTGCATCATCTAATTACTTAGTAGAACCTGACAGAGAATGCAAACTTATTTGAGATTCTTTTTTTTTCATAGCTGCAAAGTATTATTTTCTTATACAAGATGATGATCCATGTCATCCTTTGCGATTCAAAGAGGTAAAAATTTTTTTCTGAATTTACTAGTATTCAGGGGAGGGGAAGAAGAGGGTGGAAAGATAGGAGTATACACCCTATCTTTAAGAATTTAAACTAGCAGTTATTGTATCACTTCCATGCTAGGAGAGTCATCTCTCCAGTCACTCTGAAGGCAACAGAGAAAGAGAGGCATGTCCAGATCCGGAGGCTACATTGCTCTGAGTCAGTCTAGCTGCACCGAAGGCAATTACCCCATCTCCCTACACCGAGTACACAGTCTCCTAACTCAGCCTCCCATAATGCACAGTTCTGAACGCAGAAAGTGAGATGCATTTGAGGTAATCCTGTGTTAAATGAAGCAGTTGGATACTATGGGGTTGTATACATGCCTTTTAACTTACTGTAGCGGTTCTCACTTTCTTAAGCAGAATGATCTTAAAGCGGCATTTGCTCTAGAAGTCTCGCTGTGCCAGAGCATCAGCAGTGTCACTGAATCACAGGTCATTTGTAGATCCCCTCATAAGTGCCTCCTAAAACACAGAATCATAGAACCATTTAGGTTGGAAAAGACCTTTAAGATCATCCAGTCCAACCATTAACCTAACACTACCAAGTCCACCACTAAACCAAAGGGTATAGTAGCAACTTCATGTTTCCTGGCTTGGTGGATGGATTATTTATAATGAAAGTAAAAACTAGAAATCATTAAGATTGGAAAGGACCTCTAAGGTCATCAGTCCAATCATCAACCCAACAACACCATGCCCAATAAACCATGTCCCAAAGTGCCATGTCTACCCGTTTTTTTGAACGCTTCCAGGGATGGTGACTCCGCCACCTCTCTGGGCAGCCTGTTCCAATGCTTGACTACCCCTTCCGTGAAGAAATTTTTCCTAATATCCAATCTAAACCTCCCCTGGCGCAGCTTAAGCCCATTTGTTCTCATCCTATCGCTACCTACTTGGGAGAAGAGACCAACACCCACCTCACTACAACCTCCTGTCAGGTAGTTGTAGAGAGCAATGAGGTCTCCCCTCAGCCTCCTCTTCTCCAGGCTAAACAACCCCAGTTCCCTCAGCTGCTCCTCATAAGGCCTGTGCTCCAGACCCTTCACCAGCTTCGTTGCCCCTTCTCTGAACACACTCCAGCACCTCAATGTCTTTCTTGTACTGAGGGGCCCAAAACCGGACACAGTATTCCAGGTGCGGCCTCACCAGTGCCGAGTACAGGGGGACAATCACCTCCCTGCTCCTGCTGGCCACACTATGCCTGATACAAGCCAGGATGCTGTTGGCCTTCTTGGCCACCTGCGCACACTGCTGGCTCATGTTCAGCCAGCTGTCAACCAGCACCCCAAGATTCTTTTCGGCCAGGCAGCTTTCCAGCCACTCTTCCCCAAGCCTGTAGCGTTGCATGGGGTGGTTGTGACCGAAGTGCAGGACCCGGCACTTGGCCTTGTTAAACCTCATCCAGTTGGCCTTGGCCCATTGATCCAGCCTGTCCAGGTCCCTCTGCAGGGCCATCCTACCCTCCAGCAGATCGACACTCCCACCCAACTTGGTGTCATCTGCAAACTTACTGAGGGCACACTCAATCCCTTCATCCAGATAGTTGATAAAGATATTAAACAAGACTGGCCCCAAAACAGAGCCCTGGGGAACACCGCTCGTAACCGGCCGCCAGCTGGATTTAACTCCATTCACCACAACTCTCTGGGCTCAGCCACCCAACCAGTTTTTTACCCAACGAAGAGTATGCCCATCCAAGCAATGAGCTGCCAGCTTCCCAAGGAGAATGCTATGCGAGACGGTGTCAAAGGCTTTGCTAAAGTCCAGGTAGACGACGTCCACAGCCTTTCCTTCATCCACCAGGCGGGTCACCAGGTCATAGAAGATCAGGTTGGTCAAGCAGGACCTGCCTTTCATGAACCCACGCTGGCTGGGCCCGATCCCCTGGTTGACCTGCACATGCATGTTGAGCTCACTCAGTATGAACCGCTCCATCATCTTTCCCGGCACTGAGGTCAGGCTGACAGTCCTGTAGTTCCCTGGGTCCTCCTTCCAGCCCTTCTTGTAGATGTAGACATCTCCCTGATTAGAGCCGTTGCAAGGACTGGTCCTATAGTGTTTTCATTTCAATTCTATTTGAAGCATAGGGCAGGAAATGGGGAAGAAATCATCAATACATTAACAGTAATTATGAGGGAAAATTAAGTTATTAATATTTACAAAGCTTTTTAAACTGGCTTATTTACTATATGCTGCTTTGGGAATCCATCTACACAACTGTCAATTTATGAACGCCACAATGTACATATCTGCATCTGAATTATTCACATCAGTTAATGCAATTCATCTTCTCTATAGCTGAGGTTTAAAATTGGTCAGATGAATTGTATTTTTAAGGTTCCTTTTTCCTTCTGTAGACAGTGACTTGCTTCGTTATACAGGACTACATTTTAGCTATTAAAAGCTCTGTGAGAAGAATCTCACCTTCCATAGTTCTTTTCATGGCATGACATTTTTGTTGTTCTGTGTAACACTGGATTTCCTGTTAGAGATGTGTATTTGTGACAGCCTAATGGAAGTTTTTAGAAATGATTGCAATATTTTTTGTTTGTTTTCTTGGTTAATGAAAGCAGATGAAAATGGTGGGTTTGGTGTTAATACAACTAGCTCATTTATAACTTCATTTTTCCTTTCATGTCTTAGGCACCAATATTTCTGTTAGTGGAAGCTGAGGGCCTGATACATCTTCTATTTTTCCTCCTGGATAAGTGCTGCTCCAGAATAGTGGCCAGGAAATAATTCTACAATGTGCAGACAGCTGTGATTCCCAGCACTCTCTATTATTCTTCTCACAGTTATAACTCTATTCCAGTCACATTGTTAAGTCCATACGCTCAACCAGACATCTTTGCAATTAAAGGTACCTTTTTATAACAGGCCTAAAGAGTTGACCTTTCTACTTAGTTGAGATTTATTAAAAATAAAATTGGGCCTTTTAACTGAACCCAACGCTTTTATTATCAGCACAGTTCTACAAATGCAGATCCCAGAGCATATCCTGGCACTTTCACATAGATGAGTACCAATGTACAAATAACAGAGCTGCCTTTCCTTTTTATGCTTGCCAGCTCCACTTTCTTGTGTGAGGTTAAACAAGAGCAGGGTTACAGAGCTGTCAAAAGGGCAGGACACATGGAAACCACTGTTGTGCCAGTAAAGGAAAATTTTAAAGGAGCAAAGCCTTTTCTGTTAAGTCTTACAGCATTAAGAATATGGTCCACAGCACCTGTGTTAGAAAAGCATGAATATGTAGAGCCTTGGGGTGCTCACATTAGAAGATAAGATGGGCTGGAAAGCAGTGTGTGGTTTCAAACTAAAGTGTCATTCACCACGGCAGCAAAGAAGCAGAAAGATAAAACATTTTAGCAAGTCTTCAGGTGATGATATTTAGACAGAGCTTAGCCCACAGAACTGCTGTCCTACCACTCAAAATGTAGACTAGATCACTAACTGACACAGCAGTACTCAAATTATTAAGCAGTAATAATGATACTATTTCTTGGGTACCATTATCCCAACTTCTTCAGACATGGAAATGAGACTTCCTGAGGCATGTAGGTAAGTGATGCGTTTGTATTACTATATAACATTTTCGTTTTCCATTGCTGAAACTGGCATTAGTCAGATAAAAAACAAAGTAACAATAAACATGGACTTAGGTGTAAACTTCCCAATGGGGAGATCTCCAAACATCTGTCACTTGGAATATTACTTGTCATTTTAAAATGAAAATTACATCAGGAATTGCTTGACACTATTTCTAAGAAATTGTTTTAATTTTTGTCTTGCATGTTTTAAGTACAGGCTTAAAATTTCCTGTCTCGAATCTGCCCGCAATCAAAGATACAGAATTCTGTTCTCACATAGTTTGGTTCCTGGCTGTGTAAGAAGAAAACTCAAGTTTTCAGAAAGCATCTGATCTGAAGAGGTATTGCAAAGAACAGCAGATAAGAAAAAATAACTCCAGGTAGTTATGCTGCCAAAGAGCAATACACTTTAATTCCTTTAAATTTATTTTTACGGCTCACAAGTTATTTTTATAGCTCATTTTATAGACCAAATTATCTCAAATTAAGGCACATCTTAAGAAAATGATTGCAGTGTCTTAATTCTGAAGTACTGTTGTTTTCTGGTCATGCATTCAGTGATAGCACAGATCCTATTTATTCTGTATAATCTTCCTTCAGAGTGCATCTCTAGACCAGATGGACCAAGCGGGCATACTGCTGCTGAATATGAATAGCCGTGGGTGAACAGATGCATCTGATAATGTCACTCACGAGAAGGTGTTTGTATTTATCCTGTGTTCTGGGGCCCTATTTTTTTGCTCAATCTTATCTGCAAAATAAGATTTTATTTCCTCCACCAGACAGTATCAAACCAGGTCTGGTTTGCTTGAGGTGGTAAATAGGTCAATTGCTGCAACAGCTATAACTTAAGGAAGGTGATTTTGCACTTGTATATTAATTGCCTTTATTATTGACTGAAATTATGTGCTCATTACTTAAGAAAACACCTTATTTCAGGGGCTTTTCAAGAGAATTTACAAGCAGGTGGCACTTTTTTCATTCTTGTCTTTGCTTTTTGATGCCAAGCTCTGGCAAGTATCATCTGTTAATATCTAACAACATGGTTATTAATCAGAATGTGTTTTGGGACCCAGGTTCAACATTTACAAAACAAGCGGTCCCTTAACAACATATAACACTGTTGCCAGCCCAAGGATTATGCTGCTTTGCTATCTAGTTTATACAGACAGATGAAGCAGCAGAAAAAAATGATTGAGATAAGGGTGAAGATAATCAGGGAAAGAGAAAACGTAATTAAATGCTGTATGGGAAAGGTTCCAAAAACATAGAGCAGAACACTAGCATCCATTGCAGTATTTCTACAGCAGAAACGGCGATGACGTTTTTCACCAATTGATTTGTGAGCAATGTATTAGATTTATTGCAAACAAAGGAGATGTCATCCTATTAACAAGAGAGAGGAATCATCCTATTAAGACGAGAGAGAAAAAGAACAGAATACTGAAAGCACAGAGCATCCAGATGATGGGAAACTTTAGAAACCCCATCGGTGAGCCACAGCCAATGTCATGAAGCCCAAAGTGAGGCCATGCAGGGTCTGTTTCATCAGAGGGTTCCAGTGAAAAGGTATGCACTCTCTAGACTGTGCAACCTGGGAATAGGATTTCTTGAATGTACATTTCGGTTTTAATTCTCCAGAATATTTTCAGGAAATTTAGCAAATGCCTTCATGAATCTAAGGACAGGGCTCATAATAAAGGAATGGAACTTATTCCAGCTAGAAAGCTATACACAGGATGTCCAGGAAAATAAGCCGCATTTCTGCCCCCTGAAGCTTTTTCTTACTTCCCCCAGCAGAAAGGAAAATTATCCCTTTTCAAAGTTCTTATGGAGAGCTGTTGCCTTGCACTTCTTGATAAAGCAAGATGGAGAGACCAGTTCAGTACGTAGTGGTTTTATAATGTATAACCTAGTTTAAATTGCACCACATCATAAGACTAGAATTTAAAATGTCATGAAACTCCATCCTTTTCCTCCCGTACAAAAAGTAGTCTAGATACAAACCACAGCGAGGCCTCAACCTCTGAACAATGAGATGGTTGCTGGTACTGCTGAACGCACAACTTTCTCCAGCAAGGTCATGGATGTGCTGGAAAATTTTGCTGCTATGAATTTTATTGACTTTCAGTTTCTGATAACACTATGTGAAAGCACACTGAACTCTGGCGTTGTGCCATGAGAGACTATTTTATTCTGACAGCAAACCCCTCAGTTTGCTGAGTCACAGAAAACTTGCAGCGCTAAGTCTGTGTAAATGAAAGGCACCTTTTGTCAATGACAAATTTGTAATGTAACTTTGACCAGGCTTAAGTTTCTTTTCTGTCTCTCCTAGGGGGGAATACAACCAGAATATAACTCAGAGAGAAAAATATTGGTTCTGCACATGCAGGTGTTAAAAAACCCTCCCGTTCGCCTGGCCTGTAACCTTTCCTCAATTTCCCTAGTGATTGTATGGTGAGAGAAATAAAACAGCTCCAGGAGCTATAGAATTTAATTCCACTGGTTCTTGTTGCACTGTCACGGATCACATGACCTCTTCTCTGTCAGTATGCTTCAGTGATATGAAGAAAATGTAGAATATAGCTCCTTTTTAAATACAGTTTCCTTTTTGCTTGCAAGATTTTGATTTCCTTACGACACAGGATGACCCATATTATATTCTTCAGTAGGAATAGGTAACTATTTGCTTGTGGTTTTTAGTATTCCTGTCTCAAATAATTTTTCTTTCACAAGAAGCAATGTATTTTCATCTGCCCCAGTTAAAACATGCAAATAGCCAAACATATTGAAAGAATCCTTTGTTTTAAATATATTTTGGCAGTTAGAGGCCACTCAAGCTGTCATTCACCAGTGGTCAAATTTGAGCCCACAAACCCCACTTTATACTATTGCAAGAGTGAAATGTATACAACTGTATATATGCAAACTGAAGAGCTTCTTAAACTCACTGCTGCTTATGTTTGGAGAGTCCAACTGCTACATGGGCCTGTGCAGAGAAAAGTAGGTGATGGGTGTTGATCCTATCAGGCTGCCTTGACAATTCTGCTGGTTAATACAATACTCAGCTTGAGCGCTTCCTGAAGCCCCAGCAGAGCACTTGACAATGGGGGGGCTGGTAGCACACACTGCGAGGGATGCTGAATGCACCACTCCCTCAAAGATCCCAGCCTTAAAATTCAGCTTCCCTGGAGCTCTGCTCTCAGACATTAGCTCAGCACAGTGAGGTTCTTCTAAGCTTCACCTGACCCTCCACAGAGATACAAAGTTAAAGAGGTTGCCTCTTTACACTATCCCAGAAAAGTCTTCCAGGCTATTTTTGTGCCATCTAAGCTTTTTTAACATGAATATTAAAAGCCTGAGACACTAGCTTTTCTTTCCATGAACATTGATGGTAAAGTGGTCAGGTTTAATTTTTTTTCCAAAATTATCTCTGCTGGGCAAGCACAACTTCAAAATGTTTACCAACTGCCAGAACACGTTCATGATTTCTGTACTATTCAAATGAACAAAGAGCCTCAAGTCTTCAATAATAGTCTTTGCTGAAAAAATGTTTTAAAGCTGGAATGTCATGTGCTGTATAAAGCAAACCTGTACATACATAGTCGAGATCAGTGGAGAAGCAGTGCTTCACTACACAGGTCTAAGAACACCTCCTCTCCCTGACCCCACGCTCCTGAGCAGTGCCCTTGGTGCTGCTTCGGAGTAGCATGGCTGATTTTGATGGTCCTTCTCCCTGACAAGTCCTTGAGGAATCAAGTACTGTTCTTTCTCAATTCACCTATGAGTGACCTCTTACTGATGATACTTCAGAAAAAACAAGTTTGTAGATTTGTGATTCCCTTGGGGCTCATCCTTGGCAAACAGGCTTTGTGTTGCTTAGCAAAGGCAAACACTGAATAGGCATCACCCCTCAGTCTATCGATAAAACCTTCAGCTCCATGTGCGTGATAACTCCTTCTATATTTAATTTTTACTTTTAATGATTGATGATAAAGCAAATTAAGGCAGAGCTACTTCACATATTGTGCAATGCACATATGACATAATAGGAGACAATAATTTAACCCACTAAGATCCACTTATCGCATGTGCAGTATCTCATCAGCTTCCCAAAGCATGATGAAATCTACCTAACAGATTCTAAGAAGCAAAACCACAGTCTAATATAAACTGCTGCAGATTATATGCATTTGTTTTGATGTTCTTTCTTTCTCTCTGTGCACAACATCAGAGCAAAAGTAGGGAAAAGTGCCTGTTTTCAGGTAAGAAAGTGAAATATCTCATGCTAGGGCTCACCAGCCCAGATGGATGTAGGCATGCAACATGCTGGCAGACTCAGAAAAGGCATTTTATTTCTAAGATGATCTTTACAAAAAATGGTACATTTCCCTCATAGTTTAACCTTTTTTATTCTGTAGTTTGGAACATTGAGACACAAAAATAACAACTTGTCCAAAGTTCCTGATAAAGCCTGTGGTAAAGATGGAAACCTAGACCTTTTGACTTTCAGTTCTCTGATTCAGCCACAAGACCTTTCTCACCATGTAATCAGAGTGGTGCATTATGGATCAAAGTCTACCATAACTTACACTTATAGAACACATGTAATGTACAATAGAATTTGATATTGCCTTTTATTTTAGTTTTAGACAATACTATGAGAAACAGCTGTTCCCCAAGGGTTGTGCAGCTCCACTGCCAGATGCCAGCAGGCTGGACAGTTTCTCCAGTGATCAGGCAATAGTTAGCTACATTTTTTTGCCTGGTTGCTTCCTCCCAAAGCCACACATTCAATTAACTCTATCAGTTGCCACTGGTCAGGGACCAACTTTGTTCTTTTTTTAAAGCTTGCATTAAAAAAAAAAAAAAAAATCAAAGGACTTGGGAAAAATATAGTCAGAAGAAGCTCCATCTAGGATAGCACTTAAAATCGATTTCCAATGAACATGACAGGGAGAGTAGTAAGGGATGACATCTCTGTGACTGACTCATGTCTTTGCTTTTCTTTGAAATCAAAAGCATTGATTTTTTTTTTTTTTTTTTATATTTTTACTTGGGTTTGCTTCCAGCATCCTGGGATTCCCCAGGGCCCAGAAGGATACAGTGCTTGACACACAGGCAAATTGCTGAAAGGTCAGTGCGCTCAGTGCACATCGGTAGCATCTGTGCTGCTGCTATATTTGCCAAGATCCAAGCAAGTTCAAAGGAGAAAATTATATTTGAAGAGTGTTTACCTGAAGTTCTAGCTCAGCCTCCTGAAAAATACCCAGCATTGCTAACTCTTACTTACACATTTGTGCAGGACAGTCCACATCAGTTTAAACAGGCTTGCATCTGAGTTTTTCCAGACTCACTCTAATTCTAAGGACAAGCCTATCACTTCCCCTAACCTAGTGACACCATCCAGTCCCACATGTATGATCACCAGGGTGACATAAACTGGCACTGACACTCAACATAGCCTGGCCACCTCTGTGTAACCAACTTGTCAGCAACACTTACTAGCACTAGCAGAAGCAAATCCCAGCTTGTACCCCAACCCTAATACGAATCTTTTACCCAGCCTTGCATTTAAGACCCAGAGCAAAAGGTGGCTCAGAAACCAAATTTGGCATCATTTCTTATGTCAGTTTGAAACAAGTCATCACCTTAGCCTCGACTCAACATATATCCGGATTTCTTATGTCAGTTTGAAACAAGTCATCACCTTAGCCTCGACTCAACATATATCCGGATCTCACCTCCATCCTTTCGCAGTGGAATTTCCTAGCCTGCCACTGACTTGCCAGCTGAAACACAAGACAGCAGCTCTGCTTCCCCTTGCAGACACTCTCCTTTACCCTGCAGCTCTGTGAACTCAAGCCCCAACTCTAGCTCCAGCCTTTGCACCCCACTTCTTTTCCCCAGATGTGGCTTTGCCCCATACCTCTTCTAGGCCAGCTAGGAACTACAACTAGGATTATGGTGGATCTTAGGATTACTTTTTAGATTTGCATAAATCATGGTTTTACTCAGCCTGACTCCTCACCTTCATCCCAGCCAAAGCTAATCAGCCTAAAAACTGCTTTAGGATCCCCACACAAACACAGCTCAGTCTTTATGCCTGAACTCTGAAAAGCTTCCCTGGTAACCTGCTGTGAACTCAAGCTTTGCCTTTTTTCATTTATCTCTGGAGGTCAAACCCTACTTTAGCCCACTATGCTACCCAGTGACCCAACCTCCCATCTCAGAGCTCATTTCACGATGACACCGGATCGCATCACCTCTCAGTTTAGTTTAGCAGGCCCTGTTAATTACTGTTAATTATTACATGCCTTTATAAATTTACATAAACAACCTCTAATTCTATGCAAAATCTATTTACTCTCACCAGGACATGTAAAATTAATTTGGAAGGAAATATACAGCCAGGAGTACCAGCCTTTCAGATCTGCTTATCTTGCAGAAAACGGTGTCTTTTATCAAGGCAGAAGCAGTGCCAAGAGAACTTCAAACACATTAAAATGCTCAAAGCTTGACAAGAATCAGAGAGTTTCTTTGTGTTCATATGAAAATTGGCTTATTTTTCTTGCAGTAGGCATACAGTGATGTTTTAGAGATGAGACAATGTCTGCTGTGCACGTGTACTGTCTCGTATTACTCTGGACACCACATTTCCACTTACATTATAGCATCAGAACACATTATTGACTAACTAAAGGTAATAATCAGAAAGGTTTTATGAGGCAAGAGTATTATGATCTGATAACAAATTGCCTTTTTTTGTTTTGTTCTCTGCCCACACCATAGCAAGCATCTAACAAAACTAAATTATAACTAAGAGCAGCTGGTAATAGCTGCAAATGTAATCTGTTAGCAGCAGCGGTGAGCCACATAATCAAATGAGGAAAAGAGGTGATGCAGCCTCTGCCTCTCTTTGGAAGTGAGAGTCTGCATATGTACACTTACCCACACATACAGCCAAACTGCATAGCACGGGTTTAAATTAGCATCTCTGGCTTTAAACATACAGGTCACACTTGCTGCAACACCTCGCCAGGCTACCAGAAATTAGCCCAGCAGAGAAGCCCCTCTTCTCCTGTAGCACAAAGTCACTTACGCAGAGATGTGCGGACAGACACTAAGGAACAGGCAGACACTAAGGACTACGCGCAGATGAACTCCAGGACAATTTTCACAGCTTTCTGAACATGGGACTTAGGGAGATTTCAGCTGGGAGCCCACCCTGAAAGGGACACCCTGCCACGCATCTTCAGTGAGCTCCTTGCACAGAAAAGTGGGATAGACAGAGGCAAAGAGCCTAAATCACCCAGGTCATCACAGATTATAAGTGATAGCTTCTGGTAAAACTGCAGGTATCAGAGAGCAATGCGCAGGCAAGAGCTAGGCATGTAAGCCCATCAGACTGCAGCGCTCGCAAAGCGGGCAACTCATCTGCTGCAGGAATGTCACGGGGATCCAAAGGCAAATCACCCTCGGCTCTGCCAAGGGTTCTCCCGCTGTCTGTCAAAGGCCAGAGACTGGAGGCAGTTCCAGTGAAATCTTTTGCCTAGCGAGGATATAAAACGTATCCTGAGCACTGCCAAGAGCAGGAGCCTTGCAGAGAGAGAAGCACCTGGAGGGACCTAACTTTGAAGTCACTCTGGTGATGGGAAGTGACTGCGCTCTGCTGTCCCTAGGTAAGTCATGACTTCCAGACAAAGCATAGAACAGAAGCTAATTAGATCCTTTTTTTTTTTTTTTTTTTAAATCCAGATTGCTGCTTTTGGCAGAGGAAATGGTCAGTAACTCACAAACCCCTGCAGCTTGTGCTCAGAACAGGAAAGTTTTGTGCCTGTCCTACTGCCTTGGGGCCACGAGCTGCTTGCCTCAGAGTCGGTCTGCGTGATGAGCAGTGTCTGCAATGCACCGCTAAGGCAATAGAACGCTGGTTTGCAGACTATGAGCTTGTATACGAGCTGCATAGTACAGAGTACCATGGGTTCGTTTCCTTCACAGAAATATTTTTTCTGTAGAAAAAACTGTAGCGGTAGCCGCTGTCTGTGGGGTAAATAAGCTATTCAAGGCACGTCTTGCTAAAACTGCTGGACTTTCCTTTTTAAGAACTGCTATAAATATTAGAACTATTTAGAAAGATTTCTAACTGCATCAAACAACCCTGCAGTTCAGATTTACATTGACAGCGTAAGTTTACTCAGAGGTAATTATACGAGACATGTATGTTCCCAGGAAGTTGTTTTGTGATGCTGTCTGTTTTATTTAAAAAATAATTGCCATGAAGAATTGACCTGGTAAGCCTGACTTTCCACAAAACACTCTTTAGCTTCTTTGACAATGAGCAGAAAATGGACAAGAATGAAATAAATTCTCTGAGGGAATAATTATTATTCAAGTAGCTGCATATGCTGATAATCCAAAGGCATTGCCTACACAAAGTTGCTAGGAAAAAAAACCTAGAGGCCTAAAATTCTCCCTAAAATTGACTCTCTCAATGAACCTACAGCCCACCACTTGTGTAAAAGCAGACAGTAGCAAATGAAGTTAGCAGGCCTCTCACTGAAAGGTGCTAGCTGCAAACAGGCTGTCTGGAAGGAGCATTTTTTCAAGAGGGCGCATAATTTTAAAGTTGCAGCTTTCACAGTGAAATAGAAGGCAAACTGGTACCGTGATTTGCTGCAAACATAATGATTTAGCAGCAGGCACAGATCACATAATGAAATGATGGAAAGAGGCGATGCACCAAGCTACCAGGCTCTGAATATGTGTCCAGAGGCTCTGCACGTGCACCCTTGCATAGACACACATCTGCTGCACAGAAAAGGATCAAATTAGCGTGACCATTACTAGTGCAAATGAAGACAGCATTCCTGCATTTCTTTACCTTTTGTGCCAGTATACCTCTGGTAGTAATGGAAGATAATTATGCTTTTTAAATGATTTTTAAAAATATTTAAATATTTAAAACAAGCATTGGTTAAGTTATACTGAACTGCATACATTGCTG
This sequence comes from Pelecanus crispus, assembly GCF_030463565.1. NCBI lineage: Eukaryota > Metazoa > Chordata > Aves > Pelecaniformes > Pelecanidae > Pelecanus > Pelecanus crispus. The sequence goes on along the minus strand of NC_134646.1, from coordinate 44,309,840 downwards.
ATTTGGAATGATCATTGGTTGACAAAGGGAAACCTAGCCCAGGCTCTGAAAAGAAAATTGCTTGGTCATTCCATAAAACATGGCTGTAAAAAAATTGTGTAGTAAATTACCCACAGTATTGTAGATGGAATTTTGCCCATCTCGAAGCTACTTTCAGTATGGCAGCGTTGGAGAGTTGTGGTATCAATAAAACATTCATTTTATATCTTCGCTTTTGCCAGGCTTGACAGAGTAGAACTGTCCTTCCACTGGAATGGTTTTGTGGATTACAATTAAGGAAACCTCCAAAACACAACAGCTGATCATGGAAGAAGCCACGGACAGAGTGGTAAGTAAAAACTATCCACTCAGGGAAAAAAGAATAATATTCCTCAAGTAGTTTTGCCTATATCGTGAATTTTTGTTGTTCTGAATATGCTGTGAGTCAAGTGATGTTTTCTTTCGGAAGACAATCAAATTTCAAGGGGTGGGAAAGGGGGATCACATGGTTATTATGATTTGGATCTGATCCATCATTTGCACATCATTTCCTCTGGGAACGTAATATAATAAAATTCCATTAAATGAGATGGACACAGAAAACATCCACAGAGAAAAATGCTTGTCTCCCCAGTCATGTATAAAAGCCAGGATGGATGGATCTTTGTACCAATCTCTCTCACCTACTGACGAAAAAGGTTCTACCAATTATCTTATCTGGTTCTTTGCAGAGGTAACATGATTAGCAAGTAGGAAGAAGTATCACTGCAGAGTTAACAAGATTAACATGACTAGGGTGTGAACTTTTAGCAGCTTTACAGTTTTTACACTAAAAAATGTAAACCACTAGAAGAAGTATGAACATAATATTATAAGGATACCATGAGCCTGGAAAGTCTTCTGAGTGACCACACTCACGTATTCAAAAATGCTGCCTCCAATAACAGCATTGCCACTGGCTTCTTTCAGCCCCAGTGAAACCTGGCCTGCACCTTAGATAGAAGCACAAAAAATGTATTTATACAGACTATAGAGAATTTTAAATGGTGTGAGCTTGTTGGTTCTTGGAAGACCCAAAATTAATTTATTGATTACCTTTTCTTTACAAATACTTGGGAACATTACGCAATTTACAAACATTATGCCAAAACCAAAAGGAAACTAGGAAAAAAACCCTTTGGAGTGGAGAAAAAAAAAAACCAGCTGTTCTAAAGTCTAAGAAATATCCTGGCAATAGTCTTAGCTTTCTTTCCATCTTCAATTTTTGTTCTACATCAATTACACTGATAACCAAGCCATTGACTTACTTTCTTCCAGGACAAAACTAGACACACATTCCTAATCCTATACAGTCAACTGTGGATCACTTTTCAATTAGCAGAAAGGACTTTACAGGAGTTTTCTAGGTCTGCCATACATCCTCCTTCACTATTGTATTGGCAAGAGACATTCACACAATAACCAAAGCGGCACCTAACTCTTCCTCCACTACTGAACAGGAATGATACTGCCACAAAATAGAAAAACCCTCAGTTATTTCTGTAAATAGTTGTATGGGTTATTTGTCAGAATCTAGCCCCAAACACTTGCAATTACTTATCTGAAGCTCTGTAAGGCTCAGATTAAGCTTCTGACACAAGGAGGCATAATCTCCACAGATGGTAGAGAAGGAGTAGCCCTTATACCTAAGCTTGTCAGAAAATAATATGAGAACGTTGTGAGGAAAACTAAAGCTGATGACTGAGATGCTTAATTTTATCCTGCTGAATCCTACCAAATCCTCCTCACTTTTGTTTGCCTTCACATGCAAATGATTTGTTTTAAACAACAGATGAGTGCCCCAGTCATACAAACTGACACGTAGCAGCAGTTGCACTGCACCACTGTCAAATATTTACATCCATTTTCCAACCACCTGGCAACTGAAATGCAATTAACAACTTTGGTTTTATGCCCCCACTGGAGTTGGCTTGCACATCCATCACGAATGCATTCATTTACTCTAAATTTGCTCTTTGGATTTTACTCATTTAAATGAAGAAATTATATTCTTTCCCAGCTCCTGTTAGCCATGATCTCTTCTGTCCACCAGCCTAGAGGGTCTGTGATAACCCTTTGGTTAATTATTTATAGCCTGTAATCAGATCTGATATTGTCATGACATCATAGCCAATTCTGTTCACTTGGAGCCTGGATCAGTGTAATTCCAGGAGAGGAGATGCCAGGTAGTGGTGAGATTAGCTATTAAAAACTCTCTTAAAAGCCTAAAGCTGGCATGTGATCCTGCATGTCAGTAATTACTTGAAGTCACAAAGACCTAAGAAGTGGCATCCTGAACAAAATCAGAAGCAGCATCACTTCTGCTTGTTGGAGACTACCATAGTATTGCAATGCTGGATAATACGTAATGTAGGTATTTTCACAACATGCCAACTACATATTAAAATCTTCTTTTTACAGTTGGGAGCTTAGGGAGTAAAATCCAGAGTGGATCATAATTATTATTCACTCCTAGGAGCAATGCTTCTTTGCTGCACAAAGGGATCTGCAGCCTTGCGCTGGGGACCCTACAACCTGACTGAGCAGATGATGGCTACAGGGGACGGAGCACATCTCCCAGTTAGCAGAGGTGGTTCTCCTTGAAACTGGCAGCAGGGAAGCTACATTAGAGCGGTTACGTGCATAAACTGAAAGAGAAGGCTTGCTAGCTCAGGCGTGGTACCATTCTACCAAGGCTGGCTATCTCTGAGGACTAAGCTAGAAGCTCTGCTTGGTAGGTTTGAACACTCAAGACTGCTCAGGAAGCTGACACAGCACACATGAACACATACCCTCCTTTCTTCCGTTGCCAGAATACTCTGAAAATACTGGCTCTCACCCTGCGGGTCAGAAAGTCCAGGGGATGTTTGGGGGCGAGAATCAAAGTGGTCAGTAGTAGCCAAGCCGAGGCATTGGAGATCTCAGCACTTCCAGATGTGGTAGCGATGGACTTGTAGCCATTCACACAGTCAGACAGCCCAGGCAGACAATGGATTTGTCTATGCTGACCAACACCAGCTTGAGTACCAAAAAGCAAGATAATGACACATTGTTAGCTTTCTCTCTGCTTAATAGGCCCATCCAAAAAGCTACCCATCCATCCAAAAAGCCACCCATCCAAAAAGCCACCCATCCTTAACCCCTCTCTACTGTGTGGTTATTTTCATTATTTGTAAGCTGTCAAATTAATTTCTACAATACTGGCAAATTCATAATTGTTAATGCCTAGAGACTTTGAGCTATACAGATTATTATTGCAAAGTTCTCTGAGCTGTTTTGATGCAAAGCGTACGGTGCAGGTGAGATGAGCAGGACAGAGTCAGCACTGGGTGTCTGCAGTGCCAAGCTCTGTTGCTCAGAAGGTGCAGAGCAAGATCAAGATCACCCATCTGCCCAAGGGAAGGGAGCAAATGCAACATGACAAATCAGCGCAGTTTTCCTGATATACTTCACTGCTTCCATATGCTTTTCTCCAGAGCTGAACCATCTATCTCTAGCTCGTATACGATTTGTGCATCTCACCAGACAGCTTTCAGAGACACCGTTGTTGTGTTTGCTGATTCCAGAAGTTGGAGACTGTCCCAGGCAAGTAGAAGCGCTGCCTATTTCTCCCTTGCTCCCTCAGACTGATTATTCAGTTCATTTCAGAGCAGGGTCATTTCAGACACTGACAAATTGCTGCATTAAAGTATAAATTCTGAAGCATAAGACATTGGCCTATATACCACCCTAAACAAGCGAGTCAAGTCAATCGTGACTTGAGGGAGTGAAGGTTCAAAGTGCCATCAAGTGGAGTGGCATGGAGGGATGCAAGATGGAAAGTTTGCCTGGGGTTTTTAACATGTGAAATGACACTACTGCCTGAAGCTCCTTACAAGCACAGTAGTACAGTCTGATCTTAGCAATCAGTATGTTAGTTGCTGGTATTTGGATTAAGTCAACTCCAGCTTCTCTTCTTTTACAACACTTATTTTATCTGCTTTTTCCTATATTTTCAACAGCAGGATTTTAGGAGACTATCAGAAACTACAAGTGAAATTGTATGAAGAGATCAAAACAAAATTCTCTTGTGAACTGGCAGTTTTTGAAACCTGCATTTATTAACGTATAGAAATTGTGGCTCTAATTTCACTGAGACATCAAAAAAAGTAACAACCTTACCTTCAGTAACTATCAAGAATTGCACAATAACTCCAAATAATAATACTTTACACAGTATATGCAAACAACAGAACATCCAGCAATGACCTCCTGAAAGCATCTCTGCAACCTAATTATGAATCTACTACCCCCATTTTACTGGTGTATAAACTGTAGCTCAGGGCAAAGAGTTTAAGCAATTTGCTCAAGGATACACCCCACCTTACCAAGAGCCCAGGAGTTCAGAGTATCCAGCCCCCCGGATGTGTGACTTAGGACTATTGTTCCCTCTCTGTGGGACCAAAGTGCACAATGATTTTGTTTCCTTTTTAATAAGTGTGTTTATACTCATGAACAAGCAGCCCAAGAACCCCAATGAGAAAGAAATACTGGCTGCTCAGCAGTGGCACTACCGTGTCAGCCATAAGGTTTGTAATACTAAGGAAAGTGGCTGCATACACCCGGTGGCTTCATATACTTTTTCTAGCGTTCCGAGATCCTAAAATGTGACAGAGCAGACCCAAAAGGATGAATTCTATATCCCCCATGTAAAATCTGAGCATTTGCAATCCTCCTTGCACAGCATGTGAGGGAGAGGAGAACCACAAGAGCAGCCTGCAACCACCCAGTAGCACCTCTACGTACCTCCACAGAGGACCTAAGCAAGTCTGATGCACTTGGCCTTACATTCTATAAAGAAATGTCACCAAAGTTAAATCTCTTTTGCAGCTCAGAGTCCCTTTTCCTTAACTTCTTGGTAATTTTTAATAATAATATGTTTCAAAAGAAAAAGTTTAGTTTTGAGAATGTCTTCATAAACTACTTCCAAACAAACAAATAATAGGAAACCCCCACTCAGATGAACTGTTTGCTTTATCTTTATGAGAATGAATGACATTTGAATGAATAACCATTTAATCTTTACATTTTTAAAGTCTCAGTTGGCTTTAAAATCAATAGATATTACAGCTAATTCATTTTACCACCAATTTATATTTTCCAAATAAAATAAGAAAGAATAGAGTACCATCTTTTCTAATACATCTTGATTTCCTATCTAAATTTTTTTAAATAATAGATATACTATCAAATAATTTTCTCACTTTTTATGCTTAAATACTGTTTGATTTTATGAGCTGTACACGTTAAGTTACTCTCTGGACTGTGACATTTTCCAGCAGTTTCATAAATTAGCCTTCTAAAGTGATTAAGCTCTTCTCTGGACTCCAGAAATAAACTCCTCAAGCAAAATTAGGTATCTGTCATTGAACAATAAACACCAAGGGTGGAAGCGCTTTATTTTTCCAGAGCTGCAAATACTTTCAGCAACTACTTGTCATCAGTACATGGCCTACGTATATCATGCAAACAGAAACCAATTACCCACGTATCAGTTCATGTGCGGTGAAAAGCAAGCCATGTGCTCCTGTTGCTGTGAGGAATCAATTATCTTGAATTACCTGTTTGCTTGAAATGCACAGCTGCATCTCCCACCAAATACCTGATGTGGATAGCTTGAATATGTTTGCCCCACCACACCTGCGAGGTGGCTGGACATGGCTCACACCAGCTGGGTTTAGCTAAGATGACTCCTGGTTTGTAAGTGCATAAAGAATGGTGGAAAGAGCATCTCAGGGTGCACTGCCCCTGCCACTGCATTTCTTCCCTCCAGTGCATTTCCACTGTAAAACAAGAACAGACACCATCCTCCTCTTCAGAGTGGAGGGACAACTCACTGCTACTCAGTGCAAGTGCTAAAGGTGACAGGTATTTGGCACAAATGAAAATAAAAGACAGAATAAGATTCTACAGAACACAGAAGAAACACCAAATATACCCTGTTTGTTCTGCCAGCTGGGGTTATTGTGGTTATCCTTTCCTGATGATGCTCAATTTATTCACACCAGCTGTTCCCACCTTCGGAGCAGGAAAAGTTACTGGTGGGAGGCCAGGCAGATGGATGCTCTGCTCTGTTCTTTCTGTTTTTCAAAGAAGTTTAGTACATCTGTCTGTTCTGAAAAGTACATAGGTAGCTTTCTGCAAGCAAGAATTACCCTACTTAGCTCTGCAACAATGAATATTTTGGCAGTCTATGAGTCTCGGAATTTCTTGCTATTTTATTTATTCTAGTAGATGGTACCACTTTCTCCCTCTTAGGCAATCTGCCAGTATCTGTTACAATTTCTCCTACAGTGTCTCGTTAATGCAGCCTTGGGAACGGTAAGAGTAGGCAGTAAAATCAACCTGTGTTGTACACAAAAGGAAAGTTTTATAATGCATAAATATCAAAGCTCTGTGAAATGGATTGTGAAAAGGAAAAAGCAGTATTAATGAGCTTTTAAAAACTATCAGAAGGAAAAAAGGAGGTATGTGGGCAAAAAAATAACATGTTCTGCATAAGGTAGACAGTAGCTGGTCTTTCAGGAGGTGAAATGCAGGGGAGGTGGAAGAGATTTTTCCTACTACTGCCCCACACACTGTATCATGATGTGACAGGAGAGGTTAAACCAGAATATTTTTGGTTCCCTTTGGGACCTAGCCATGACTGAAATTGTCCTGCTTTTGTTCAAGAAATACTTCAATGTAATATGCTGTCATGAATGCAGGTTTGTGAATCCTGCTGATTATGTCAGTTCACTATGAATGAGTGACTTTACACAGTTTGATTTAGTAACACTTAGAATTTACTTGTAGCAAATCACAGAATTTGATTATAATATTTTTAATAGCACTCAATCATCAATGATTAATAAAGTGATTAGACAAAATTGATCAAAACAGTGACTTAGTTACAGATTCGAAGATGGCAAGGTTCACTCTACTACATGGAAGCACATAAAAGAAAATTAAATCACACTGAGTTAGAATGATTCATAAAGGGATTGCATATATATGGAATAAGGGGACCCTCCTGTTGAGTCACGAGGTTCAGAATAGACCCCCTTGCTTTCTCAACTCCTTCTCAGAGAGGAGCCGAGGTGCGGCTGGGCCCATTCTTAGTCTCAGACTTGGTCAATGGTTTAGGAGAGTAATGCTACAAGAATAATACAGCAGTATAAAACTCCCTTTAAAATTAAATCATGCATCTACTGACTACTTAAATTGATTCACGCATGCACACTCACAAATATGAATGCATATATGAAAATAGTATACCTGTTAAAAATTCCCCTCGAGTCTAGTAAAATACTCACATCTAATACCTTGGCATTTCTCAACGGGCGAGAGTAGAGCCTCAAGGAGTGAAGAATACCAGCAGCCCAGGCTCTGTTGTCAATCTCCAGCAATGGAGTTCTGGTGGCAGCAGACTTTCAAAATCTGCTAGTTTTTGCTGACTCTGAGAGACATTTCAATCAGAGGGAGCTGCTGGTGTGGCCCATAGCAGTCCAGGAGAGCTCAAAGGGCCTCACTTAGGACTGCCATTTATAGGATTGTGAGATGATTGACTTTAATCACCAGTAAATTTCCATCCGAGCCACAATTTGGGTCGGCTTGTTGGAATCCCAGCAGCAATGATACCACCCTTTTTCAAGGCTGGCTGGGGTAGCTGTTTGTTCTTGTTCCCCTCGTTAGCCATAATATGAATCTTGATAAGAACAGGGCCGCTCTCTGCTCCAGCCATGTAGGAGTTTCTGGTACAATTAAGGGGCGCTTAACTGACCAGAAAAACAGGGGGGGGGGGGGGGCAGTGTACCACCACATATGCAGAGATGTATTGCAGCTGGGGGAAGGAAAAGAACCCAACGCACATCAGCTGGCTGACTGCATGAAAGAGCCGTGGCGTTTGCAGCAGGGTAGAGCAGCACCATGATACCTTGTCTTACCCCTTCCCACCCTTCTCTCAACCTAAGTACAAGCAGTGCTAGTTCAGCGCTGAAATAGAAAATTAGAACTGATTTCACTGGCAATCACCCAAGCCATCCTTCTTTTTTGTCTTCTGATCATGAGCAGCTCAAGGAGTTCCAATGTCTTCTCCCTGCAAAACTACCCGTTTATGCCTAATGCAAAGATTCTTCTGCAAAGCCCAGAAGCTGACCCCAACAGTCCCATCCCTGATGCAGTACCTTCTGCAGTTCATCCCATTTCAGTCCTAGATAAATGACATCCCGTATCTGCGGCTTTAAAACCTTGCCACCTAAAACTGCCGTCTATTATGCTGCAGGAGACAATCCTCTGTAAGACTGAATAACCTAAAATGGTTTTGAGCTGAAATTCAAGTAAGCCTATGATTGTGCCAAAGCCTTAGCCCTCCTAATATATGGTGGGAATAAATTATTTTTTCAACAAAGGTAAAACTGAAATATTATTAACATCCAGACAATGTTCTGGTACCAATTACTTTTTTCTTTTGATATCTAAAAGTAATACCAACCTTATTCAAGGTCTTTCCATGAGGAGGTGAGCTGTAAAATGACAAATTTAAGGGAGAGTAGATAACAGTTTCATCTTTTGTGCTACCGAAGAGAAAGTTACATCATTTCCCCCATAATAGAAGTGTCTCCTACCAAGAAGTATCAACTCTTTTGAAAAATAGTGCATGGAGGAAAGAAACCTCTAATGAGACTTTGATTACATCTCTGCCATTACATGATAATCCTTAATATTACTCGCCTGTTGTATCCTGCTTTTTAATCTAGGCTTAAAACCAAAACTGAAGCAGATGCTTAATATACTTCATTTGCAAAGCTGCTTACACTTACAGATCATTCTGGAGAAACTTCTGCTTGCTAATGTGAAGCTGTCACAGTTGCTAAGCCAATCCCAGTTAGGCACAGCTGCACTGCCAGGTGCTGGCACAGCTAACCTAGCTCCTTCTGCGGGGAGCTCCGTACAATGACCCCACCTGAGATGTGTGGATGTGAGTCTGATCAAGCACTATGCATGTCCTGCTAAGCACAGCTAGTTGCTGTTGATTTTATTAGGTGGGACTGAACGTTACGCAACGCATAGGGCTGCATCTGAGCTGGTGAAGTTGCCTGTATTGCGCTAAGGGGTGCAGACCCCCATATACGGACAGTTTTAACTGGGAATCTCTGCATGGCAGTTGATTAAACAGGAACATAGCCTCCGGTCCTTGCAAACCAATACCAGATAATTTATTAATTGCTTCAACTCTTTTATGGGACAAATTTGCTTTACTTTTTTGGGGGTTGGGTTTTGTTTCGCTCTCAGAGGAGATAATTCCTCCTGCTCTTTAGATTGACTTTTATGCAAAGGTATAGGCTTAATTCTGGGCAGAAAGCCAGTCTTGTGGAATAACTAAAGCAAAACTCATCCACAAATAGCGGGTGTAGGAACCACATGACATGGGGTGGGTTTACTGTCGGTAGAGATGTCAGCTCTGATGCCTTCAGGGCAAGATGTTCCCAGAAGCACAGACATAACAGAATATGTCTGACCACGTTACAAGAACTTTGCACCTCTCAGCTCCACACATACACAGAGAAAGAAAAACTTGCCTTTTACTAGATCCAGTATTGCAGATGCCAGCAGTCTACCCGCTGCAAAGTAACTTACAGAGAAGAGGAAAAAATTATGGAATCATAGAATCGTTTAAGTTGGAAGAGACCTTTAAGATCATCCAGTCCAACCATTAACCTACACTACCAAGTCCACCACTAAACCAATTAAGGGTAGAGGAGCAATTTCATGTTTCCTGGCTTGGTGGATGGATTATTTTTTAGTGAAAGTAAAAACTAGGAATCATTAAGGTTGGAAAGGATCTCTAAGATCATCAGTCCAATCATCAACCCAACAACACCATGCCCAATAAACCATGTCCCAAATGCCACATCTACCCATTTTTTTGAACGCTTCCAGGGATGGTGACTCCACCACCTCTCTGGGCAGCCTGTTCCAATGCTTGACTACTCTCTCCGTGAAGAAATTTTTCCTAATACCCAATCTAGTCGTCCCCCCCCCCCCCCGCCCCCCGACACAGCTTGAGGCCATTTCCTCTCATCCTATCGCTAGCTACTTGGGAGAAGAGACCAGCACCCACCTCACTACAACCTCCTGTCAGGTAGTTGTAGAGAGCAACAAGGTCTCCCCTCAGCCTTCTCTTCTCCAGGCTAAACAACCCCAGTTCCCTCAGCCGCTCCTCATAAGGCCTGTGCTCCAGACCCTTCACCAGCCTTGTTGCCCTTTTCTGGACACGCTCCAGCACCTCAATGTCTTTCTTGTACTGAGGGGCCCAAAACTGGACACAGTATTCCAGGTGTAGCCTCACCAGTGCCGAGTACAGGGGCACAATCACTTCCCTGCTCCTGCTGGCCACGCTATTCCTGATACAAGCCAGGATGCTACTGGCCTTCTTGGCCACTTGGGCACACTGCTGGCTCATGTTCAGCCAGCTGTCTACCAACACCCCCAGGTCCTTTTCGGCCAGGCAGCTTTCCAGCCACTCTTCCCCAAGCCTGTAGTGTTGCATGGGGTTGTTGTGACCCAAGTGCAGGACCCTGCACTTGGCCTTGTTGAAACTCATACAATTGACCTCAGCCCATCGATCCAGCCTTCCAGATCCTTCCAGGTCCCTCTGCAGGGCCATCCTACCCTCCAGCAGATCGACACTCCCACCCAACTTGGTGTCATCTGCAAACTTACTGAGGGTGCACTCAATCCCTTCATCCAGATAGTTGATAAAGATATTAAACAAGGCTGGCCCCAAAACCGAGCCCTGGGGAACACCACTCATGACCGGCCGCCAACTGGATTTAACTCCATTCACCACAACTCTCTGGGCTCAGCCACCCAACCAGTTTTTTACCCAGCGAAGAGTACACCTGCCTAGGCCATCAGCAGCCAGCTTCCTTACGAGAATGCTGTGGGAAACGGTGTCAAAGGCTTTACTGAAGTCCAGGTAAATGATGTTTACAGCCTTTCCCTCATCTACCAGGCGGGTCACCAGGTCATAGAAGGAGATCAGGTTGGTCAAGCAGGACCTGCCTTTCATTAACCCATGCTGACTGGGCCTGCGCATGCCTGTTGAGCATACTCAAGATGAACTGCTCCATAATCTTCCCGGCACCAAGGTCAGGCTGACAGGCCTGTAGTTCCCCGGATCCTCCTTCCGGCCCTTCTTGTAGATGGGCATCACATTGGCAAGCCTCCAGTCATCAGGGACCTCCCCTGTTAACCAGGACTGCTGATAGATGATGGAAAGTCTCTTGGTAAGCTCCTCTGCCAGCTCCCTCAATACTCTTGGGTGGATCCCATCCGGCCCCATAGACTTGTGAGCATCCAGGTGGCGTAGCAGGTCATTAATTGTTTCCTCCTGGGTTATGGGGTCTTCATTCTGCTCCCCGTCCCTGTCTTCCAGCTCAGGGGGCTGTATACCCTGGGGATAACTGGTCTGGCTATTAAAGACTGAGGCATAGAAGGCATTAAGTACCTCAGCCTTTTCCTTATCCTTGGTGACACTGTTGCCCCCCACATCCAACAAAGGATGGAGATTCTCCTTGGCTCTCTTTTTGTTGTTAATGTATGTGTAAAAACATTTTTTATTACTTTTTACAACAGTGGCCAGATTGAGTTCTAGCTGGGCTTTTGCCTTTCTAATTTCCTCTCTGCATGACCAGATAGCCCCAGAGCCTCTTCCACAGCATCACCTGCAAGCGGAGACTGGCAACACAGAAACACGCACAGCTCCCCCAGCACAGCTGGTCTATCACAGTTGGTCTATCCAGATGCTTGCCTCTTCCGTCTCTCCAGGTAAATACCACATAATCCCCAGGGTCCAGATGCACGCTTGACTGGAAATCAGGCCCACACATGCAAAATCTCTGAGCTGTCAAAGGAGCTGTGCACCCCTGACTGCACACCGAGCTCCCAACTTTTCTGACCATGCAGAGAACTGGGAGGCCAGGGGACTCCGCAGCCATCCTCCCTAGTCCTGGGACACCACCCAAAAAGTAGCTAGAGGGGAGGATGAGAGATTTGAAAACCTTTGATGGAGAAAAGGTTGACTGTGCAAGAGGGAAAGGAAAAGCTCGTTTACTACGTATTAGATCCCTTCCCAGGTAACTCATTATCTGTGCGTTTCAGATGCATGTTTCCCCTGAACAACACGAAATCAGTCTGTGCTTTTCAGAATACAGGTGGCCTCTTTTGTAGGTAAAAACTGCAGACATCTCCACCCCAATTTTACAGACCAAAACCCATTACTGAAGACCTCCCAGTAGATGGCAGGGTTACCTTGTGACAAAGCTGAAAGTCTCAAGTTGCAAGGGCTGCTGGATAAACGTTCAAGTACTGGTCAAGTACATTTAGTTAGCAGAATGAACTAATATCTGAAAAGGCATAAACACATGCTGGTTTAACTGATCTAATGCAAGCTGGGAAATTTAAAAGTTCTATTTTAAGGTAGTGAAAAATCTTTACTCTCAATACAGTATTAGAAATTAGCTTCGTTAAAAATGAGCTTCATTTATACAACTGTTTATATCACAAAACTGACAAGACAGAAAACACAGTATTTAATGTGAGAATCCACTGGAGTTGCTGGCTGTAGAATAAAGTCATGGGGAAAGCAAAAAGCCCTCACAAATATTACTCAAAGTGATCAGCAAAAGTGGCTTTCAGGACCAAAATCACTTCATCTGGACAGTGTAGTGTTTGCCTCTTTCTAGGAACTGGGCAAAAGAAAAACACCCCAAAAAGGGAATTCTGTACCGCTTTTGTCAATATGAGAAATCATGGCCTCAGCGGGTGGAGAACAGCTTCACAGGATGGGACTCCCCTCAGAAACAGCCATGAGGAAAGCCTGATGCACCCTGGAAATCTCAGAAATGTTTTGTTACAAACTGCTCAGCCCAGTATGACTTAATCATAACTGGCTGCAAATGGACGAGGCTTCAGCTTCTCAGAAGTACAATTTTCTGAATCTGCTTTTCCAGCCAAAGCAGTAAAAAAGCACCCCACTGTATTTCAAATGCTTACAATGACTCTAGTAAGTGAATTCCCTTGTAAGTGTCCCAAGGTTGTATGGGCATCTCCTTGAAGGATAGCTGGGTTTCCATGAGGTGGATATAAATGTGGTCATTCTGGTTGTGTCAACACTTTCTGAAATCATTTGTGGACGACCACTAATGTCAAACCTCTGTACATTGTAGGTGAATTGAAATGGCTGCAGGAAAAAATACCAGTCCACATTTTATATGGTTTTCTTTAGCAGAAAAGATTCAGACATCAGAGACCCAATACTTTTGCTCCTCATTCAGTCTGTGCCAGGTTTGGCTTGCCTCACTGAAATTACTCACATATTTAATTTCACTATTATACTGTGGAATTAGAGGATTAGTGGAAATACTATATTTATTAATAAAAAGAGGTTACCTGCTTTCTTTTTTGAAGATCTAATAAGAAAATGCATGGGCTGACAACACAGAGGGCTTCTGAAAAGTAAAAAGGCCCAGCCTGGCACATCTTCAGTGCCAGGACGAATAGTGGACCATGCAGAAAAACAGAATTCTCATTCCTAGTGATAAACAGTATCCTCAAAGTCACATTTCCTATTATTTCCTGTAATAATATACTTAACTTCCTCTGATAAGTGTAGACTGTCACTAAAGAACATAGCTTTGGACTGTGTCACTGAAAATAGTTTTGGGGTTTATTTTATAAAATCCTTAATAGTTCATTGTCATATTTTTCTGTTTTTTACATATTAATGCATGATTACATTATATTCTTAAAAAGTTTCCCCCATCCTATAGCCACCTTACTGACGATTACACCTATTGATTTGCCTTGTTTCTGAAAGCATTTACTTTATAAAAATAGAAAACCAAAAAGGAATAAAAACTGCATCAACTGATGCTTTAAAATCCTATCGCCTTTTTGCATTTGGATAATACACAAAAAGCTTGACACATGCCTAAAATTCTGACTCTGGTGAGAGTGTAACAGAAATGGTAATATTCATGTGATCATCTTGATTTTCTCCCACAAGAATAACATAATTCTAACTGCTCCAAGATCATGTCTTTTCTCCCCCTTTCAGCCTCATGAATAATTTGGCTTATCTTTCTCACTGACATAAACACTGAACCTTGCTGAAGGTCATGCAGCATTCCTGGTATCTTCTCATTCATGTGCAATTCAGCACTATATTCTGTGCCTCATATTATTTCACATTCATGGCATGCAGTTGTAGATTGTTTCCATGGTGGTATAATGTCTGATAGTCAGTTCATGCAGTGAATGGTAAACACTGATGTTTCAAAAGCTAATTAGTGGTGTAGATTTGTTTTTTATTGCCCTATCTCAGTTTATTCAGCTGAAGAGCTATGGGCCAGGCGAGGTCAGCAAAGGCGATTAGAGAAATGATCATTGTTTCATACAATAGAAAGTTGAAATAAATAAGATTATTTGGTGTAGAACGGAAAAGAATTAGAGAGTCTGAGGCATCTGACATTATTAAGGTAACTGTAAACCAATTGTTTTGACCCTTAGGCCTTTGGCTCTCCCGGGGTCCCCACTAATCCATTTGTCATCCAATATTTCTGTCTGAAGACAAAAGCCCTCTTAGGCTTCGACAGAGAACCGAGATCCTTCTATTCCTGGCTCAGCGACTCTTCATTTCCAACCTAGAGTTTCACCTCATCAGTGTCCTCTGAAACAACACTAGTTTTCGGTAGCTAGAAGGAAATGTATAAGAAATCATGGGGCAGGGAAGTGGTGGGGCGTGCAGAAAAAGAAAGGAACCAAAATTCTTTTATCTGCAAGTAGCGCTCTCAGTTGGCCTCAACTTACACATGGCAAGTTTTTTCTGCAAGTTGCTGGGGGGAGGGATAGGGACAGAGGGGCTCTCACTAGCCCTTCTTTTATTTCTTCATGTGCTAAAGAGCTTGGCAACTTTTAAGCAGTGGTGCCAAACCCTCTGAACCCAGTTTTCTGTGACTTCATTGTGGAATTTCCCCTTCAGATCACAAAAGGTGTGGATTTCACCCTCTCCTCAGCTGCCAATAATTTATGCAGACATATCTGCCCTTGGCTTAGCACACCCACACGGCTAGGCTTTCTGTGGCACACATCACTGAAGAGCCCGAGCAGCACCTCTTTCAATGCAACTACAAGCACATACAGAAACTGTCCACGTACATGCTGTAGGACAGGGAGAGACCTTTACATCAGGACAATATACTCCTGAGGCAAGAGAACCTTAAAGAGGAAATGAAACCACAAAAGATATGACGCTGTTAATTTCAAGAAGAATCATATTTGCATCAGTGTAAGATAGTATTATAGCGACCACATAATCATAGAATCATAGAATCATTTAGATTGGAAAAGACCTTTAAGATCATCCAGTCCAACCATTAACCTAACACCACCAAGTCCACACTAAACCAATGAAGGGTAGAGTAGCA
Source organism: Pelecanus crispus (assembly GCF_030463565.1). Taxonomy (NCBI): domain Eukaryota; kingdom Metazoa; phylum Chordata; class Aves; order Pelecaniformes; family Pelecanidae; genus Pelecanus; species Pelecanus crispus. The sequence continues at coordinate 44,294,313 of NC_134646.1, read as the reverse complement.
ATTTCATGTTTCCTGGCTTGGTGGATGGATTATTTTTAATGAAAGTAAAAACTAGAAATCATTAAGATTGAAAAGGACATCCAAGATCATCATTCCAATCATCAACCCAACAACACCATGCCCAATAAACCATGTCCCAAATGCCACGTCTACCTGTTTTTTGAACGCTTCCAGGGATGGTGACTCCGCCACCTCTCTGGGAAGCCTGTTCCAATGCTTGACTACCCCTTCCGTGAAGAAATTTTTCCTAATATCCAATCTAAACCTCCCCTGACGCAGCTTGAGCCCATTTCCTCTCATCCTACCGCTAACTACTTGGGAGAAGAGACCAACACCCACCTCGCTACAACCTCCTGTCAGGTAGTTGTAGAGAGTGATAAGGTCTCCCCTCAGCCTCCTCTTCTCCAGGCTAAACAACCCCAGTTCCCTCAGCCGCTCCTCAGAAGGCCTGTGCTCCTGATAATTCACCAGCTTTGTTGCCCTTCTCTGGACACGCTCCAGCACCTCAATGTCTTTCTTGTATTGAGGGGCCCAAAACTGTGTTTGTTTCATTTACGGAGTGTGTTTATGACACAGGTCAGGAAGGAATTTCCCTCAGAAGTGAGTGATGGAAGTGGGTCACTGCAGAGAAAGTCTTCCTCAACCAGACAAGAATTTTTCCTCCTCTGGGAGGAGCAAAGAGAGGGGTCACAGTGAAGGTATAAAGACAAGTTGCTTTTGTAACTCCATGCCTTAGAAGATAAGACATAGGGAAGAATAATATTTAATTGGTCATTCCTATTCATACACTTGTACAGGACAAAAAGGAACCACCAACAAAACTGGAAAGTAACAAATCCAGAAATGCAGAAGAGAAATAGTTATATATATATATATATACATGATATCATGAGGTACAAATAAAAAGACACCATAAGATCATGAGCTTCATGCTTACTCTTTTTTAACTTATTTTGAGTTATTTCAAAAAGTGGGGAGGAGAAACAAGAACAAAACACAAGCCATGATACAAGCCACAATGCTCTAGGACACAATTCAGAGTAAATTATTTCTTAAAGGACCGATACAAATCAAGCTCTCTCCCTGATCAGGTAACAAAAGAAGTGTATCCTTTTGCACTTGCTGCAATAATGTATGCTGGTTTAAATAAATAAGTAAATAAATAAAGTATTTTGAACCAGACCCCAGCTGTCTGGTTCAAGGTAGGGAACTCCCGTCCCCTCCCGCAACACCTCCTCCTGCACCACTCCAGCACATTTGGGAGTTCCCAGGACCATAAAATTTCTGCATCTCCCTCCCACCCAAGATGAGTTGCAGGCCAGATCCACACCTTTCAGGTGTCCACATCTTTCCCAAAACCCGAGATGCTACTCAGCCAAGAGAGCAGTGCTGGTCTAGCTTGGAATTGCAGTCTTTCAGATGGGAATAATGTGATTACAGTGACTAATGTAACAAACTCCGGTAACAGATATAAATAAAACCAAAATGCAGCTCATATTTCAGAAAACAATTAAATTGAGTTAATATACCGTGCTGAAGACATATATCATAATAAAGAAAGTTAGTATTTTCTCATTAGTGTTCATGCAAGATCTAATTTTACTTGGGGCTAGAAATTTAAAAAAAGAAAGAAAAGAGTAACATCACCATACTGAAGAAAGAAGTTTCTTGTAATCTAAATTTTCCTTTCTGTTTTATGTGAAATATGCCAATCTAATTTCTAAATGGAATATCCCCTCATGTATCTATATTGACTGGCATGCTAATACGGCTATTTTGCCCAATAATATTTGAAAACTTCCCTTTTTTCTTTCGTTTCTCTGCTGTTACCTTACACTGTGTGGCACACAAGCTTGTCTCAGACATTCCCTGTCTCCCACTCTGCCTAGTGGATGGAGGGACTGTAATGACACAAAATGTGCAATTTAATCTTATCTTAGATTTCTAACAGCTTGATTACAAGGCTTCCCTGATTATGCTGTTCAGATACAACTATCAGCAATAACAAAGTTCTGTTTGCTGTACGGTACAAGGCTGCCTCTTATTAAACAATGATATGGTTTTATAAGAGGAAAATGTGCTCAGTGTAGTACTAAGTATAAAATGCCAGTGTTTATCTACGGCGGGCATTATCAAAGAAAATAACAACATTCTCAATTTTATTCTTTACGTGCTTTCATCTGCATATAACAATTTAATCTCAGGTAAATTGGGGAGATTTTTATAGCTAATCTAGTGCTAGAGTACACATCTGGAAGACCTGTGTTACAGTCCCTGCTCCGCTCAGTGTGCCAGTCCTCTGCATGCAGCTGGTGCAAGCACTATTGGAAAGGTGGGATGGAAAAATGCCTCCAGAAGTGCACACGCTCACCTGACAGACTGGGATTTCAGACCTTGCTCCAGGCTGGATAAAGCAAGAATTTAAAGCTAGCTCTCCTTCTCTCTCCCAGAGACCTTAGCTGTTTTTTCCTATGCGCCAAAAACATCAAGCTTAGCCACAAGGGTGCAGAGTCAGTTCAGAAAGCTTGCCAAACTTGCAGTGTTTGAGGCACAAATGATATACCAGGTGGATATACCTAATGCTGGAAGCAAGGGCCAGGAGCAGCCATTTCAAGCCCTGGACAAGGCAGCCTGACCTGCCGGAGGGCAGTTCCCTGCTGACCATCAGGAGTTTATGGTCAGATAGCGACTGTGCACCAGGGGTGCTGGAAAAGGCAGTTCCCCTTCGCAGCTCAGCTGTCTTCCTCAGGGCTACTACACGTTGGTTGCAAGAGTGGGAGATGGGGAGGGAAGAAAGGGACATCAAGGAAGCATTGAACCGAAGGAAACTGTGCGCTGCTTTTAACTGCTGTGGTGGTGTAAGTCCTCACATCCTACCTGCTGCAGACCAGGAAGAGCAACAGGAGACTTCCCATGGTAGTCCACATGGCTACATCTCCCTGCTGGGTGACCCCCAGAACAGCTACAGTGAATGGGAGGACAAGCACGGGCCACACCAAGCATGGGAGATAGTGATCTCCCAGGAAAGGGCATACAGCAAGTAATGTGGTGGTTTTACTGTCAGCGGTGGGGTCATATCAAGATATGGAAGTGCTGGAAGGAGACAAAAGTCCCAGCAAAACTGCCTCTTCAGCAGGTGTGTGGGCATCCAAATTCCTACTGCTGTCTCCAGCAACACAGCCTTATGGTCACTGAACCCCGAGGAGACAGAAAGGGTAGCCACTTTCAGAGGGGCTAAGGAAAAACGTGTGACTTTTCCAAATACAAAAATTCAACCTCATCTCACACAGGTCTGACATGCACTCAAAGAGCAGCAGAGTGCTACCCAACTTAAAGGAGTTTGTGGGATTGGGGACTCAGTTACCTAACTGCTCCATCATTAAGCCATAAATAAAAGCCACTCGATTGTGTTCAAAACCGGTACTTAAGCATGGGAAGAAGGAAAAACAAATGCTTAGTAAGTGGGGTCACCTAGCACAAGTCACAAGTCAGTGGCAGACAAGGTCCTATGACCAAAACAGCTCCTCACGTCAAGAAAACGTTTTGCTGGGTGAGTGGATGAGTAAGAAGCACACTCCTTGACCTATTCCCTCAGTTGGCACCTGGCTCTGGCCAAGCCTGACACATCAGATGTGTCTTCCCCACTGTCTTCCAATTTTTCCATACTGGAGACCCTGGACACGAGAAGCCCTGGCTGTCAGCAGCCCTGGTCTCACCAGTGCCTGCACCACTCCCGAGCACTGGCTGCATCCATGTTCAAGGGCTGCAGCCACCCCTGCTCTTCTTGCATGCAAGGTGGTGGGTCCAGGTGCCCAGGCCCTTGGCATAACTAGTCCAGCTCCCTGGGGTGGCTCTTCCTCTCCATTTCTGAAGCCTCTGTTGCTGTTCCTCTTCAGTTTTCCCTGTGCAGGCTGGAGACCTGCTTTGATGTGCACCAGAGCGCGCCTCATGTACCCCTCCCTCTGCAATGAGATGCAGTCCTAACCCATGTTTTTCTGGCAGTTTCAGCAAACGTGCTCTCATCTGATTACTCTTCCCTGGAGCAAAGGAACTTCAGTTACTACTGCCCTGGAAGCAAACAGAAGAGGATAGCAAGAGCAGGGTCCAAACCTGGCTTGTAGGAGGATTACAAACACCTGGAAACATAGACCTCCATGGTTCATCCCACCGGCCTTGATGCTCAGCTGAAGGTGGCCCTTCATCCTCCTCTTCTGATGCCACAAGGTCAGGGAGGAAGCACGTGAGAGTGGCGCAGGACGGCACGGGCACACGCCAGGTCCCTGCCAGGCTCCTGCCTGCGGCTGCCCGCACACATCCCAATCCATTTTTAGCGGCCCCACAGGTAGCACCAACCACATTCAGGCAGCTTTGCTCAAGCTAAGAGCCAGCTTTCCCCTCTCGTGGCAGAGCACTTGGATACCTGCAGAGTCAGTGCCAGCTTCCCGCAGGCTGCGACCTCCTCAGACGAGGCTTAAAAGCGAGTCGGGCGCTGCAATCCCGTTAGGAACGTAGCCCTGCGGGGAACCCACGCGTAGCATTTCTCCGAAGCGCAGCACTTTGATTTTTCAAGATTATCCAAACAGGTTGGGTTTCTCCCCCTCTCCTGCAGCCCTGGCTCCCGCAGACATCTCCGAGAGGGGACGCGATGCCAGGCGGGCGCATCCCGCCGGCGGGGCCGCGCCGGCCGGCCCGGGGGAGCGCTCCCGCCGGCCCGCAGGCTCCCCACGGGCGGCGGGGACTCGGGGGGGCGGCGGGGTGACACCCCCGCCCCTCCCGCCTGCCGCGGCAGCGGCCTCGCAGCCGCCCGCGCGTTTCGCACCCCGCCGCCTCGCCTCCAGCCGCCGCACGGCCCCCGCCGGCCCTGCAGCGGCGGCAGCACCCCGGCCGCCCCCCCGCACCCCCCCGGGGCCCCGGGGCCGCCCCCCCGGCCCGGCCCCGAGCATGCTCAGTGCCGCCCTGACCTACTTTCCCCTGCCGGAGCCGGCGGCGGCGGCAGCGGCGGAGCGGTGGGCAGCGCTGCGGCACGGCACGGCGCGGCACGGCACGGCACGGCGCGGCACGGCACGGCGCGGCGCGGCGCGGCGCGGCACGGCACGGCGCGGCACGGCACGGCGCGGCACTGCGGCAGCGCCGCGCTCCGCCCGCCCCGGCCCCGGCCCCGGCCCCGCAATGGTGCTGCGCGGGGCGCGCTGAGGGGCAGGGCGGCGGCGGCGGCGGGCGCTGCCGCGGGGCGGCGGCAGCGGCGGGCGAGCGGGAGCAGCCGGCGGGCAGGTGAGCGGGCGCGGCGGGGGGCGAGGGCCGCGGTTCCCCCGGCGGGCGGGCGGGCGGGCGGCGGTCCCGGGGAGGCTCTGCCCGCCGCCGCCGCCGCCGCCTCGACCGGGCCGGCCGCGCCGCCGGCACCTGCCGGCACCCCTCTGCCGCGGTGGCTGCGGAGCTGCCCGGTCCCCGGCGCGGAGCCGCCGCGGTGAGCCCCGGAGCGGCCCCCGGGCAGCCTTAGCGGGCCGGAGCGCGGGGACGGTGGCCGTGCCCGGGGGGAGCCCGGCGAGCCCGGCGTCGTCCCTCTCCCGCGGCGGCTGTCGCCCCGCAGCTCACGGGGAGCCCGCCGTGGACAGCGGGAGTGGAGGAGCGCTGTGCTCGGCATGCAAGTTCAAGGGCTGAATTCGGATCGGCAGCGGGGCTTGCGGGAGGCTGTGCTGCTTGAGGCAGGAAAGCTGCTGAGCCCGAAGGCTTTGCCGGAGAGCGCCGGCTCCTGCGCTCCCGCGGGGGCCGGGGTGCTCGCTGCTGTCCCGCGCTGGGAAGGAGAAAGGGAGGCATTAATTCGGCACAGAGACCTCTTCAGCGGAGCTGGCGATTCTTAAGAGAGCTTAAGTTGTGCTGCTTTAAATTCAAAATAAAGGCTGCCTCCCGGTATTTTGCTTTAATTACCCTTTTACGTGACAGGATGGTCTCATGAGATGAAACTCAATTTCAGAAGTGTCCTGAGGGAGCAACGATCTAAAACTTCAGCCCTGTCTTGCAATAACTACCAAATAGCGTTTCTTAACGGGGCAAGTTCGAACAGCATAGGACGAGCGAGCAGAGAGCGCTGCTGAGCGGGCACTGTTCTCCTGCATTTGTCTGCAGAGTCTCGTAAGAGACCGCACTTCCTGACAGTCCTCGTTCAGTTGTTCAAATTGAAGCATCTCAAATGGAGCTTCCCCAATAGCCCTGCTCCGGAAATAAAAGTACCAGCTGTGTAAGCAACGCTAAATACTAAATGCGACCTCATTTGGTACGTATTTGCCTGAAAGACTGTAAAGTTAGTTCAAAGGGAAAAACACAAAGGAGTTTAAAGGGGAAAAAATGTAGCATTTTAGTTGTTTAGAGCCATTACATTGTGGAAGAGTTTCTCTCTTGACCGCAGTGGGACAAAATACGGCAGATCTCCTTTCAGTGGAGATGTTTGCGTGGCAGGAATCTTTTGTCTGGCTTAGCTGTGGAGTTAGCAACAGCACCATTGATATACTTGTGGTTGGTGTCGTAGGAATCCTTTTTTATTAGAAAGCCTTCTCATTTAGACTGCAGTATATCAACATTGGTTGATGTTGAGTGCAACTTACACAGCTGGAGTGCACATTGTACACCCTTTTTTTCTGAAGAATTTGAAGTTTTCGGAGGCCTAGACAAACAGCAGAACATTCACCAAAAAAAAAAAAAAAGGCTTTCTTTCTACTTTAGTACAGTGATATGTGGTATTTGTCCAAGGTATGTTTCCCATCCTGAAAGCTTAGAGATAACATCAGTCGCTCTTAAAGCACTTAACACATGGTGGGAGCATGGTAGTGAATTCTGAAGTGATCTATGTTGTCCAACTCCAGTTGCCTCCCTGCCCTGTGCCCATTGCCTCCCTGCAATTAGACAGGTCCTGCTCTAATATGGAGGAGGAGGGTGGAGTCGGCACAGGAACCTGGTTAAAGTGTATTTGTCAGTTTGACCAGGGAAAAAAAAAACAAAACCAACCAACAGAATACGCAAAGCTACCCGCATACAGTTTTGGAGAGGGTCACGTTTGTGACACAATGATGTGGGTGCTGGGGAGTGATTTAAATGGAACAAAACCAATCTCCATTTCGGTTCTTGCCTAGCAAGTTTGGAATCAGGGGACTGGCATTTCTTTTATGGTTTAAAACTTCTTGCCAGTGTAAGCCACCACTGAGATACGGATGCAACTTGTAACAAGGAGAGTGAGCTTGCCAGCAGCTAAAGTAACCTGTACTGAGCTTTGCTAGCAGGGTCTTCTTTCTCTTTCAGCAAGTTGCACCTTTACTCAAAGTTTTTGCAGGCACAAATGCCTATGATCCTACTTTGGGATATCCAGGACCATATTAATATGTCACCAGAAAACTGGTGAAAGACCGAGCTCCTGGATACTTCCTGGAATTTTTTCATTCCTGTGATTCTGAGCTGCTGTCCATCCATACAGATTTGTGTGCCTTTGCAAACCTCTCTTTGTAGTCTTAATTTTGTTACTTAGTTCTGTTAACTAAAACAGTAGCATTTTCTATCCATGTACAGAGCCATCTTAGAAGTATCATTTGCAAGACAATGGAGATGCTATTACTTTTCACCAGTTACTATTCTTAAAGTCATTTGTAGCAGCATCTTAGAGCATCATATCTTCTCTCTGCCAGCAAGGCTGCAAAGGGCAGACAAAACTTGTACCTATTTGTGTCAGGATAAAGGAATTCAAACAGATTTAGTGATTTTGATTTTAGCTATCTAAGAAATTTTGGTAGTGGCCTCTCTTATTTCAGAGTAAAGTAATTACCATGAGTAGCACCTGTTTATCAGAAATAAGGAACTCTGTACAGACATGTGTAAATGTCTTACTTTGGAAGAGGGCCAGCACATGTGGAGGAATTACATTAAGAATAACCTACCTAGCCCAAACTTAACATTTCATTGACATGATTCTGCCACTCTCAGAGTTTTATACCAAGAAAAGATTTCTGCTGATATTTTTAAGTCAGGGAGGGCCAGGGCACATGCACTGCGCTGCAAGTGCACCGCTGTGTGTGCAGACCCCGGTCATATGTGCGTGACTGTGTGGTACACAGGCGTACTGACAATACTGGATGCTGACAGCAATACTGGAAGCTGAGAAAGTTATGTTACTTCAATGTTACGTTTTTCAATCCAAAGTAGAAATAACTGGCACCAAAGTCTGAAATTATAGAGGTTCTTTAGTAAACTCTTGAGGGCTTCCAGCTGAATTACTGCATATACATGGCCTTACACAGACATGCTTGGAAAGGGCAGAATTGATCACATTTGTGTACAAGCAAGACTTTAATTTATTGTGTGGTGCAGGGCAAACTCCTTTGAATCCTGTCTGCTCTCCTCTTTGTTACTTGTGGAGGAAATAGGCACAGGCACTTTTAACCTGACATGATCCTATTCTACTGCAATCAGTCATGAATGGTTAGATTCCTTTAAATTCCCCCTCTGACAAGGTTAATCCTGTCCTAATCACGGCATCCACGTGTAACCTCTTTGCCCTGTATCCCAGAAACCAATAAATGTGAAAGCCAGTCATTAAAAATTGTATCCATCTTGCAGTTCTGTAGGGATAGAAGAGAATGTCATACTCAAATCTGCTTTCTCCTCTTTTTTTTTTCTCTTATATTCCAACTAAAATGGGAGCCTTTTGTTAAAATAGTATAATGAAAACTGTATCAGTGCATTGAAAACATTCAGTTATTCAAAGCACATACAAAATTTAGAGTTTAAATAGTAGAAGTCGTTAGCCCTGCAAAGCTCTTCATATCTTTGTTTAAACAAAACTTAATTTTTAATTTTATGTCTTGTTTGAACATTCTACATCTGGAATTTTTCTTCTTCATTTAGAAAAAGACAACAATTAGATGTGCTTAAAGGATGGTTAGCTTTGGCAAACACAGCTCAAAAGAGGAAGCGGAGGGGAGTGAATCAGGCCACGTTCTGCATTGCTGTGTTCTTAGCAGGGTCACGTAAGCCATGCCAAGAGCATATGAGATCTGTTGTATTCGCTGACTTTGGTTATTTAAACTGCTGGCAGAATAATGCTTACAGAGTGCCGGTATAAATAAAAGATAAGAGGTGAGTAAAGAAAATGAAAGATATGTAGAACTTGGTGAGGCCAGGCAGTGCGCAGATGTATGTGGAAGTGTGGGAGAGATTCTCTGTGCATCTTCTTTGTTCCTCCTTTCTCAACAAAGGGGACTTTTAAGCATTGATCCATCCGCGTTTAATGCAACAGCAAAACAGCAGCTATGCTGAAAGCTCACAAGGGGTTAAGCAAGTGTCTGTCTCTTAGAGCCATACAGATGTTTCTGGAATAATAGCTTTGTATACAAAACTATATTGAGTGGTAATTGTCCAGCCTCCAAATAAATACAAATGCTGAAAAAATCTAGATAATCTACATAAAAGAAGTATTTATTTATAAGATTAAAAATCCTGTAAAGAGTGCATACCTAATCAAACAGAAGCTGGGCCTTAAAAAGTCTCCACTACCAATAGTGTTGAATCTGCTTTATGATCTGGGTAGCCCACAACTCAGTAGGACATTTCCACCACAGTACCTGTCTTGATTAAAACCAGCAAGCTTCTCCACTAAATATAAAACTTTGCTTTTACTGCAGTCATTAAAACACCTCCAAAAAAGACCACTTAAATCGCTCAGTCCATATCAAAATGCACATATGAACTACAGCTTATTTAATGAAAAGTTACGCATCCAAGTTGCCTGAGAGTTTTTGTTGCTTCAGTGTATTTCTCAAAAAGTTGATTTGATACAGCAGAGATGCTGGGATTACAGGAGCTGCAACATCAAAAGGGAACTTTTCATAGGTTTGGCATTCTTGAGGTACTTTTAAATAATCTCTCTGATAATTACCTACCAACAGCCTCCATCTATTCATTCTTAGTTTAATGGATTAGGGTCTCTGACTGTTCATTGACATGAGGGTAGTGCACATCAGACCATTCAAAGACAGGGTTAAATCAATGGATCCATTCAAATATTTCAAGTGAAGGGGGTCTTAAAGTCTCTAGGACACCATACGCTTGCTAGTTTTATAATATCAAGATATGGAGTAGGATAAAGAGGGACAAAACTGAGAAGAAATTTACAGTGAAAATATTCTAAAACATTTGCACACTTATAAAGGCAACACGAAGAACTCCTTCATTGTACTATTGCTGAACAGAATGGCATGTGCTTCTTTCCCTACATCAAAAGTCTGGATATAGCACTCATTTTCAATCACACACATAAAATGTGGAATCGCCTTATCCCTTGGTGCTTTCTTGCTGCAGTTTATTGATATGCCATGGAACCTTGGAACTAAGATAACTGAATCTTTACAGTCCTTAACTTTACTCTGTTGCCCCCTACAGTGTTGGATGTGTTCTGAACACAATACCTTTAGAAGATATTAATCATAAATTCTATTCCATTTTTGCCATTAATGATAGAATAAGCCATGACCCTTGATTTTTCCGTTTTCTTTCTTTTATTGTGTGTCATTTGTCACCTTACAGAACAAATTGACAAACGTTTGCCTGTAATAGCTTACCAGTGCCTACAAAACATAGAATTAGTTTATAGGCTTCTTTATTATAATTTCTTTTAGACAGCAGTCCTAGAAAAGGGCTCCAAGTTGCCATACTGACAGCCATTCTTGTTCGCTGCCCAGGGCCATACACTCAGAGGACAATGAATACACAGAAGACAGTTAAGTCCCCACGTTCTGCATAGACCAGCATAATCAAGGAGCCTGTGCAGGTAGATTATATACAGTTTCTCTTGAATCTTCCTGAATTCCCAGCCCTTATTTTATCTTGTGTCAAGAAATTGTAGTTTAGTCATTGTTAAAAAAAATTCCTTCTCTTTCCTCCCACTGCCCCATCTTCCACCTCAGTTTCACTGAAATTTGTCTTGTTTTAATATTATGAGAAGCAGTAGATACATATGCCTCAGCTGTTGTCTTTACACCGTTCAATAGTGTGTATATTTTTAATAACATCTCTTCTTACTCATCTACCCTCTGAAGTCAATAGTCTGAAAAGATTATCTTAGTCTGTCTTCGAGTCTGACTTACTTCTGCTTTATTCTATTTCAAGATTAGATTCACCACAACTGACAGTTCTCTAGCATCAAGAAGCCAGATCTATCAGCAGATAATTACCCATGAACTTTAGAGTCTTGACTATCTACATGTGGGAGAAAACCCAACATTCACTATTGCAGACACCCCAAATAAGTGATATTTGATTAGTTACCTAGGCTGGAAATAAGTCCTCTCTGTATGGTAAAGGCACTCATTTATCAGGTAAGTACAATGGAGAATGCCAAACACATTTTTTTCAGGCTGTCGTTAACACTCTCAGCCTGTCTCATCATTCTGAAATACTGCTACTAAAAACCAAAAGAATTATGAAGGGGATCATGAAGGCAACTTCCCAGCATCCCATATAGAAATTTTTAAGACTAGCCATATTTTTTCACAGTGACTCCTCCAAGACAACTCCTGTATTTGTGTTTCTTGTGCATTAGAATTTCTTTAGGTTGGGATGGGCCTCTAGAGGCCATCTGGTCCAACGCTCTGCTCAAAGCAGGGCCACTGTAGACCAGTGTGCTCAGGCTATGTCTTGTCAAGTTTTGAACATCTTAAAGGATGGAGATTCCACAGATCCTCTGGGCAACCTGTTGCAGGGCTTGACTGATCTCCTGGTTAAAATATTCATCATAAATAATCATACTTTCCATTGTTGCAGCTTGTGTCCCTTGTCCTTTCACTGCGCACCTCTGAGAGGAGCCTGGGTCAGTCTTTATACCATCCCATCAGGTGGCTGAAGGCAGCAAGTGTCACACCAAGTGGCTGAGCACACGTGGCCGGGGCAGTATCGTACAGCCCTGATCAGAAGTTTCTAAAAGATTCCCAGGCAGCTGAAAGCAGCTGAAGAGACTGAAACATGCACGTAGTTGGGAGCTAGCTGCTGCCCGGTTGGGAAGCCACAGTCTAGATGTGCAGAAGGAAGATCTTCATTTTAGAAACATCACTAGTGTGCCACCTATTCAACATAGCCAGGGAAGCAGAAAACCATGAAGTTATGAAGGACTGAAATCCCTCCAAAGAAAATGAACAGAGCAGCTCTTTCAGAAACAAGCCTTAATATTTTATTGACTAGCAAATGACCAGAAAAATAAGTCAGAAAGTTTCCGCTCGTTCTAAATGAGGGACATTTCATCTGCCTGTCTGGACCCTAATAGCTTAACCTTTTCAGTAGGTGGTTCTCACTCTTAAGCCTATGAACTGGCAGCGAGCTTCTCACCTTCTGTGTGGCATAAGTTCCTTCATTTGCATTCCTGTTCCAGTAAAACCTCTTAATTTTTACTTTCACCCACTCTGTAAAGGCGTTGCCCATGGAAACTAGGACAGGTAGTAAGTAGTTTCTAAATAATAAAGAATTAGCTTTAATTTTGTTTTGTAGCGTGATCCTTGATACTTATTTATAGACAAATGAGAACTAGAATGCAAATAATTTCATTTTCTTGATCACTTACAAGCCAAGCAAGATAGCATTGGGATGTTAAAGCTATAGGAGCATAATTTATGCATTATACAATAAGCTGGCTTCTTGTACTTCAGTTCTGAATTGAATAACCTCACAGTTAATAGGATTACACATTATTCCAAGAACAAGAACAGGCCAGTCTTACAGAAGTGAGCGAGCCAGGAAAAGGTATGCATCACTGCCCTCCTTTTCTGTTCTTTTGTGCTCTGTCATCATGTTGTTCTGCACAAATGCACTACTTACAAACGTGGCCCCTCACCCACAGTCATTTTCTTTGGTGGCAGTAATGCTGGGAAGAAAACTCATCTGTGACGTGAAAAAATAAATGGTCAATCAGAACGTGTCTCTGAGTGATTAATGTTCCCAGCCAATCCAAGCTGTAAGTGTCTTCTGTTTAGACTGATGCTTGAGTTTGGACAGAGGAGTTTTAACCTCAGGTTTTGTCCCTGTTTCACATAATTAGGAGTAATATCACCACACTGCAGCTGTGCTTCTTTTGCAGCACATTCCAGGGAACTTCTCTGGATAGAAATGCATAGCAAGCATGCTAGAGCTGGCTATCGTGTCACTTAGAAGAAAAGCCTGTCGTAGTTCCCTCATGTGACTCAAGTCTGGTGCAGTTTTCCTTGGAAGTTAATTCCACAAGCAGTAAATCTGTTTTCAGATTTTCAGTTCATAGAATTTGGGTTAGGGAAGAAAAAACCAAAACTATTTAATGTAAGGACCACTGGCAACCATCTTTCAGTGGTAAATGTTGCTACAGATACAATATGGCAGGGTAAGTTATCTATCTATATGTTCTAGGTGCTGGAGGAGAGTTTGGGGATTCCTCTGATTCCATCTTGGCAGGTAAGCCTGTCCCTGACTACAACTTGGGGTGGAAAAGGTAGCTCAGAATAGCCAGGGGTGTTCTTTTTCCTTTTCATGTGCCACAGTTTTAACATTAAAAAAAAGAAAAAAGTCCATGTAACCACATTAAATATATTATAAACTTTTACTTTTTGTAAGTCTTCTACAGGTAGCTCATGTGCTTTAGGGATGGGAGAAAGGAACACTTACATTCTTTCCATGACCAGAAATTTAACTTTTTGTTTAGAGTGACCCTTTTGTGGCAAAAATGCTCCCAGGGACGCATTCTGTTCCTACAGAGCGATACTCAATGTTGCAGAGGTCCTCCTTCATTAGTGTCCTGTGCTACTCTCAGTCTTGAAGAGTTATTACAGGAATCTTTGTTTTAGTCTAGTCAATCCAGCTTTCTCTGGGTCAGATTAAAAGTTTTGGCTGCCTTCATCAGGTTTATCATGGGCCACAGCTAATACTGCCTCTCATGGCCAAGATCCAGGGTGACAGCACTGTGCCCACTTCTCCAGTATTCTGGATTCTCTTGCTTCTTTGCCAGAAGTAGGCAGACATCATTAGCACTCCTATTTCAGTCTCCTTAGCCTTCTCCCCATTTAGTTGTGTGATTGAATCATAACCCATTACATCACTTATGTTTAACAAAGCAGCCAGCTCCCAGATTTGTTTTCCCTGCTATCCTCAGGCTGCTTTTGTGCCTATGGCAAAGCAGTAGGACACAAACTCTCAGGAAATCTCCCTTTGCACCAGAGTCTGGTGTGAGCGCATTTTCTACCCTTTCCTTTCTCTCTCTCTGCTTCTTCCTGCTTTCCCAACCTGACTCTAGCATTTTTGGTCCTGCCCAACAGGTTAGCAGAGGGTCCTGGATGTGTAGTTCCCTGCGTGGCTGTCCTTTAACTTTCTTGTGCTAGGTGAGGCTGAGAAAACCCTCTTTGTGGTTTCTACCATTTTTTTGTTCCCTGCTAACAGTGCAGAGAATGCACACCAAAGAAAAGATTCCCTATCACTTCGTAGTTGCCCTGGGACCATTTGTCTAAACTTGAACCTTAAAACATTGCTCTTCAGAGAGATCTCTTCCTGACTCCTCGAACATACTCAAGTGTCCATCACGACCACTTCCCTGGATGGCACGTGAAAACAGGAGCCACCATTTCCAAACACTCTGCTTTAAACCTACTACCCAGTTATTCTTCATACTAGCCATCAAACTGTATTTATTTCAAACAAACGCATCTGCAGAGGTATTTAGCATTTTCTTAATATTCTTCATTTCAGAGACATACATTCCCAGGAGTGACATGAGTAGGCATGAATCTTCCACAGTAGACATAAATTATTTGGCTCTATTTCTTAAAATTTACTGCAGCTATTTATGATTCAATTCTGTGCCAGAGTGAGGGAGTCACTGTTGTTTTCAGACAAGTAATTGGCCCTTTGACCATGTTAAGAAGCAGTCACATTTGTTATTGCTAAACAAAGGTACGTTTTTCACTATCATACACTCCGTGTTAAACACAGGTAAATGTACAGAATTGGCACGCCTTACATTCTTGCTGCCATCACACACTTCCCAAACATCCATCTGCAGCATCCCCACGCTGTAGGGATTCAGTGGGCCACCAACTGCCAATACACTGCGAGTTCTTCCTTACAGGTTTTCTGTTCACCCATTGGGGTGATGCTATTTCATTTCCTTCTGGAATGCAAATTGCTCTCCACGCTAAACACCTTTTTTGTTTGCTACTGATTTTTCTGCCATAAAAAAATATGGTAGGCTCAAATACAATAATAACAAGCCACAGCCAGTAATTAGCAACACAAAGCTTAATCAATTTATGTTGTTCTTTTGCCCTTCCCATTGTCTTAATCCAGCCAGTCTTTGTTCCTGCTCCCTTGCCAGGAAGTGTGATGTGTCTTTTGGCTTTTCTGTATGGCGCAATGCAGATCTATAACACTGTACAGAAACATTTTATAGAGTGAATATGTGTAACCATAAAGAATGGCTGTCTCCAAGGTTAATGGAGTAGTAGAAATGAGATGTATATAGTTACTGAATAGGCAGAATTGAAGGATTTTTTTCCAAAGTGCAGATTCAGACAGGCTGTACCTATAGCGAACTTCAAAAGCACAGGCTCTACACGCTTTGCATAATTGGAAATGGATTTCTGAAGTCATTGTTTAGATAGCTTTATATGACAAATGAGATTTGCATATTAATTTAAAGTTAAAAATTATTCTGGCTGTTCGAGACAAATATTTCCACATTCAATAATTAGAAAGACAGAGATGAGGGCAAAAAACGAGGGCAGGCTTGGAGTCATGACGGGCATCCACACCATGCATGCAGCTTATCCAAAAAACCACAGTTTGTCATTTCTAGTAATGATTCATCCTCAAAATGGAGGAAACTATTTTGCTCCTTTAATAATAGTTGTATCTGTTTGCATGAAAGCAAGTTCATTGCCTTATGGAGAACAGGGGATGGAGAAGAAAACAACCTAAGAAGTCAAATATTACCAGTGAAAGACAGTAATGTTGTTTTCTTTCCTATTTGAATGAAGAAGAGGGAAGGGGATTGTTTGTTTTTATTTTAGTGTTTCCTATATATATATGGAACTGACGTAACCTTGTCAGCAGTCATTTTCAATGCTAAGGTAGATGAATTACCATAGTGTCAACCAGATGTTTAATAAAATGTAAACGGTTTTGCAAAGAAAATGTTAATTTGGGGAAGGTTTGGTAGATACTTACTGTTACCTATATTTGGATTCCAGGTGGATTCCTCTAACTAAGAAGTTTCACTAAGTTTCAATTATTTACCTTGCAAAAACATGAATAAAACCAATGTAGTTAGATCCTCTGATGTGATTTTAGCATCATTTGTGGCCCTTAGACTCTGAGTGAAATTTTCGAAGGTGCTCATTTTGAGGCCGACATTGTGCCCTCAGTCACTAGTGAATGCCAGTTGTGTTCACTGGGAGCATAATGAGGCCAATAGAGAGCACATTTGTAAACCCCCCTCCCTCCTCTGTCTACAAACTGAAATCTCTGTTTAAGAAAGGGCTCATTGTAGATGATTAGTTGAGGGAAAATATTGTAGTGAGAGTGTGCAAAAAGTACCCAGGCAAAATGCTTAGTGCCACATAAGGAATGGAAAAGTCCCAACTTCATTTGTATCTCAAAGAAGCCTTATCCATAATTATGCCAGTAGCAAGTATTTTTCTTTCTAAATCTGATCTAAAAATTACATTGAAATGACTTTATCAACTACTAAATATCCTCTTTTAAGAATATTCTTCCACGCTATGTTTATTTCAGAAAACTTAAAAAAATGCAGTAGCTTAAGAGAAGTGAATGGTCTGAGATGTTTTGCTGTATGTGCTATTGTATTTGGACCAAACTGTGTGTATTAAGGATTCCAACATCAGCTCCAAAAACCTTTCCTGGAGCAGTTCTTTCTTACACCATGTTCCACAATTCACCTAAGGCCATGCACGTGACAGAGTCAGCACTGAACTGGTAGTGACAGCTTTAATGTGCTGTACCTTTGTTTTTCCTGTTGATTTTGCAAATGTTAAAAAAAAGAAAAAGAAAGAAAAATCTGTAGAACTTTTGGCATAAAACTGTAGCTGCTGCTGCTGTAGCTAAATTATTGCTAAGTGTCTAGGTGATAAAAGCCTTCTCCCACGCCTGCCACTCTGAACAACACTATTGTCAGGAAAATGTATGCATCTTTTTCCAGTAAGAATAAAGACTGTGATAACATTAGCATTTAGACAAGACACTGAGCTGATGATTGTGAAATGCATTAATGGATGTGTCACTATTTTAAAAGAGTACATCTAATGGCTTGTTTATACATGCCACCTCACTGTACTTATTTTTTTATTTTATAGGATATTTTAAACATAAAATTGCACGGATCAAAGTAGAACTCTCCTGTGACCTCGTCACGTCAAGGGCCTGCGTTTAACAGAACCGATCCCAGTTCCCAGCCAGTTGCGTGTACCACTGAAGGAAAATGAACATACTGAACAGCCACCACTTTTTGTACTTTCTGCCTACCACACACCTTGTTATCTTATTAGCAGCTTTGACGACTGCTGAGGATGTGACTAATAGCACTTTCAACCGCACTGACATGAACATGGGATCTGTGCCTATGGTGATCTCCCGCATCGACCATATCATAGTCAAGGAGGGGAGTAGTGCCTTGATTGACTGCAATGTCCAAGGTAGTCCTAGTCCACATTACAGATGGTACAATTCCAATGGCCGCCTGCTCCAAGAGGAAGAGAATAAAGGTAAGATCTTAGTATTCTCACTGATACAGCCTGTCCAGAGACACTTCTGATTTCAGCAGGTTGACCAATAACCTAAATTTAATGGCCTGACTGTGGTGTTTTCCTGAGTGAAAATATATGAAAGCCCAGGGGCAGCCATAAATTTGTTGTGTGCACCTTGGAAGAGAACAGTAACATTTTTATAATGTGTTATTCATAGCAACACAGAGCAAGAAGCTGAAGGTGTAGACAGGCCTCTCTTCATTGGAAGACTTGGGGTTTGATCCTGTTGCCCATTCTGTCCCATTTTGTTCTTCTCTGGCACCAAAAAAGACAAAAAAGCTATTTTTCAACACGAGGGAAGATTCTCTTGACATATGGGAATAATTTGTTGGCATGAATTCAACACAGCTAACTCCCTCATATGCTTTCCGTCTTTATGCATAGTGCCATGGGAGTGTGAGAAACAGGAGATGCCCTGAATGACCAACAGAAAAACCTACATAGGGCAGCAGTCAGAAGGACAAGCCAAGTTTGAGCTTTAGTTAAGACTCTTCAGTTGCATTTGCCAGAGACCTTAATTACATATTAGGTTGTTTTCCTTAAATGGAAGGTTTGGGTGATAATCCTAGTTATACTTCTAGGGAGCAGTTTGGAGCGGATGGAAGGTGTTTTGCTCATGTAATCCTTCCATACTGACCGCTTTGTTCACAGCATGATGAAAAAAACTATTAGTTACTCATACTAAATGCAAGATAGCTTGCCTAACGAATAGCTGACCTGAGGGAGAACTCTGCTACGATGGGAGTAATGATTGACCCAGCTGGATGTGCAACAGCATAGTGTATCTGTAAAAACTTACTGCATAACTAGTTATGTTTTACATTACAGTATCTTATCATTTTCTGAGTAAAGCTAGAGAAAGGAACTACTTGAGCTAGTAAGTGGACTTTCAGATATAATTTGTGCGGTCATGGCAACATACTGTGATTAGTGCACTAGCGTATTTTCCTAAGGCTCACTAACAGAAATCTTCCCCTTTAGTTAGGCATCTAGCTTTAGGTCTTTGTATAGTCAACTGAGAGGGGTAGCTCCTAACACAAACATTCAGGTAGGTGAGCAAAAACTTTGACCAAGTCAGTAAAAATTGCAGATGTGGTATTAAGACAACATCACTTTAACTTAGACTTTCAACAGTGCACTTCCTCCTTTAAGAAACTCTCTTCCTGTAAGAAATGTTTCCTAGAACAAGACCTTTCTTTACTATGTATATATTTCTGTTGACTATGGCACTGAACTGTTATCAAAACCCAGCAGTGGTACCTTTTCTAATCATTGTTTTCTCATTAGACTTAGACTGTCTGCCACGATCCATTGGCACAGACCCAGTCATTGAGTCACAGTTCAATGCCATTATGTCACTTATAACAGCTGGAGCCAGGATATATCAGCAAGGCGTCTTGTCATTTTACAATTAAAAAAGCCCTATTTTGCCAACATTGCAACGCAAAGAAATACTGAGCAGCCAATACTCTGTATTTTTTCTTAGTCTAGAGGTGGAGAAAGAAATGTCATCTGTTACAGATGCTGACATTTCCTCTGTGAGGGAGTTTTCCTCTGAATTTGCCTAACTTTAGCAGATCGGGGTGAGATTTTTATGCAAAGGCCTGCTTTAGACTGAGCTTTTTATTTATTCTATATTTTTTTGAAATTAAAAGTGATTCAGCTTTTTTCAAGAATTAAGCTAGGGCAAAAAATAGTGTTTCAGCTAAGTTAAAAATTCTAAGAAAGAGGATAAAAAGGTGTAATTAAGAACTGTCCATACAGGAACTGAGCCAGGGATCTTCTGGGAATACTTTCTACATAGGCTTCCACTGGAGATAATGTAAAAAACCAATTTGGATAAGCCATGTTTAATTAGAAAAGCTTTCAAAATGGTAAAAGCCCATAACTACTCTGAATTAAAGGCTTTTTTTGACTAATGAATTTCAGAATTGTCCACAGATTCTTCCTTGAAAGAAAATAAAAAGCAAGGTATACACCAGTCTGTGGCAGGACTGCAATCCTTGCCTCGTGATTTACATGCAGGGTAAACTGCACAGGCGGTTTGTGCTGTTTTAGTCCTCTAATCACAGATTCTGTGTCTTTGCTTAGCTGCCTTAATAGACTTAAATTGCAGCTGGTTAGGTTAGGCTTAAGGAAAAACAACTTTCTGATAGTAAAAATAGGTAAACAGCCAAAATTCCTTGCTGTAGAAGGTTTTTGAAATTCCATTACTGCCTTCAACAGATACCTTTCAGGATGGCTTGGGATTGTCTGACAGAGATTGAAAACAGTTGAGTCTGCCTCTGAGCAGCAGTATGTATTAGATGATCTTGTTGGCTTGCATCAGACTATGTCATTGTGTTACAAGGAAATCTTCAGTATGACATTTCCCTGTATGAAGTGTTCAGAAGGCACAGAGGCACTCCTACACTTTCTGGCTGTTCTCTCCACCACGTGAACACTTCCAGGGGTGGGTTTACATGAAGGAAAGAATTGACACCAGGCTTTCCTATTGGACTTGAATCATGTTTTTTATAGCAAAGTTGCAATTTATTAAGTCATATCACACCAAATAAGGCAAAAAATCCACATACTCAGCTCTTAAATGGTAGTGATATTTGAATAAAAATGAAGGTCGCTTGGGGAACTAAAAATCTAATTCGTTATCAATATATAATGGCAAACACAATAACTAGCTGAATTTTGAATCACTGAAGCAGTGATAGGAGTGGTGGGTTTTAACATATTGTTTCAAACTCAGTTTAATAGCTAAATTGTTCTGCTGTGCCAGGTTCAAAGGATATGATATGTCCATGCACTTTGGTCACATGTAGTGACCAAAGATACCAGTTGTATTACACTGACAGAAATGTAAAAGTAAAAGAAGGTCCACTGTGGTGTGTAGAAGTTTGCACTGGCAAACAAGATGTTCTCTT
The DNA here is from genome assembly GCF_030463565.1 of Pelecanus crispus. Lineage (NCBI taxonomy): Eukaryota > Metazoa > Chordata > Aves > Pelecaniformes > Pelecanidae > Pelecanus > Pelecanus crispus. The sequence continues at coordinate 44,273,591 of NC_134646.1, read as the reverse complement.
AGTTGGTCATGCCTCTTCTCTTTCCCATCCATCTTAACCCTCCTGTTCTACTTCCCTTTTTTTAAATCATAATTCAAAATTAAATTCTGAACACCTCCCAAGGGCAGGCAGGGTAGTATATGATGTCTGAAATTTTACTTTTTTTGAAGTTTACATTAACAGAATTATATGAGATAATGTAACAAAACACCAAAAATAACCCAATTGTAAAAAAATGCATTGTCAGGGAACAAAACAAGGAGGGCTTAAATAGTTTTTTCTGATGCGGAATCCCATTGTTACTGTTCTTTGAGGAAGTGTGGCATGTGTTTGGGAGGCTGTCTGGAATAAGTAGTCATATCTTTGTAACTTAATGGACCGTAAGATTGTGATAGATGTCATGCATATGAACTAATTTTTTTATGAGACTTTTAGGGCATGATCTGATTATTCAGTCAATGTCAGGGATTCGATAGTAACACAGCTGGGGTCTCAGGAACAGATAGACCTTTGTGATGGTAAATACTTTGTCTTCTTGTGAACATTATTTCCTTCTTCCAGAATCTGAAGCCAGTTTGACAAAGCTGGTATTTTAAGACTATACTGATCATGTGAATAAAATACTTCTAACTAAGTTACTCTGTCTCCTCTCCAGCAGGAAAATGGTGGTTTCTTGACAATGGGCTACTAAACATTACCAGCGTGTCTTTTGAAGACAGAGGTAAATACACGTGTGTCGCATCTAATATGTATGGCAGTGTTAACAATACTGTGACGCTGAGGGTTGTTTTTACCTCTGGAGATATGGGAATCTATTACATGATTGTCTGCCTTGTAGCTTTTACCATTGTTATGATACTGAACATTACTCGGCTGTGTATGATGAGCAGTCATCTGAAGAAAACAGAGAAAGCAATCAATGAATTCTTCAGAACAGAAGGGGCAGAGAAACTCCAGAAAGCTTTTGAGATTGCGAAGCGTATCCCAATTATCACTTCAGCCAAAACGCTCGAGCTTGCCAAAGTAACCCAGTTCAAGACCATGGAATTTGCTCGCTATATTGAAGAGCTTGCTCGGAGTGTACCTTTGCCACCTCTCATCATGAACTGCAGGACTATAATGGAAGAAATTATGGAGGTTGTCGGTCTGGAGGAGCAAGGACAGAATTTTGTACGGCAGACAGCAGAAGGCCAGGAAACCACTGAAACAGATGAGCTGTATATGATCCCGAATGCTTTGAAGCGCAGTGACTCTCCCACAGCAGACTCTGACGCATCGTCACTGCACGAACCACCTCAACAGATTGCAATAAAAGTGTCAGTTCACCCATTGTCCAAAAGGGACTGCATGGACGGTCAGTCGCAAGAAAGCGTGCAGTTGGACACCAAGGAAGAAGACACTCCTCAAACACCAGCACTTCCTGCAGAGCCCCCTCCTGAGCCTTCTGCCGAACTCAGTTCTGATGACACAGCATTGGCAAATGACAAAAATACATGTGTTATATATGAAAGCCATGTATGATAGTTACTCCTGAATCTATGCATAGCAGGAAAATCAGGTGGAGCTCTTTTAAAAATACATATTGTACTTGCCGCTAAGCCTTACCTGGAGACTATCATAGCAAAAGCATGTATGTGGATTGTTTGGCACTTTCTTCTCAGTTTGACTTTAGTTTACCATGATGTATGGCAGAGTAATTGCTATTACATTAATATTAATTGCTCTTTTCGATTAGGAGTATTTCCAAGAAACATTTACCTCAGCATTTTCTAGGTTGGAGTCACCTGTAGTGGCCTCCTGGAAGTCATTGGTAGTCTTTGATGTAGGACACTTGAACTTACTAAACATAAACCATAAAATTTTCCTCCTTCACTCTCGTAATTTCCATCTATTGCATTTTTGCAAATATTATTGTGTGAATTTGAAATTTTGCCCAAGAGGCAGCACTCCACTAGCCAAATAAAATCCTAATAGATCCCATTTACAAAGCCTGTTTGCTCAGCTGCATTGTGATTTAGAGGGCTATTAAAGAAAGTTAAAATGTTTCCATTTCATTTGAGACCACACTGCTTAGGCACAAGGGAAATAGTTTTCCCTTTTCCATGGAATGAAGATGCCAACAATTGTTTTTTTCACATCGAGAAACAACTTTGAGGTGTACTTTACAGATGGGAAAGCCTGTAAACATCTTACAGAAAGTTGGAGTCACAACAGTTTTGCAGGTCTCTTTTGCATATATTTGACCATTTTTTACTTTGCCAGAAGTTTGTATGGAAAACAGCTGCAAATATGCAAGATGTCCTGTTTTGTAGTAATTTGGTAGAAGTAAGTATGCACTACCTTACCAGAAGATACACAGGTTCCTTAACAGTCCTGCAAATGCCAGTAATTACCTGATGACAAGGCTGAAATGGCAGAAGACCCTTTTATTGGGATTCTCAGTTTTGTGCAGATTCATATTCTGAAGATCAAGCCTAAATTCATCTATAAGCGTAAGTTTGAGTGTTATATCTAAACTAAAAAAAAAAAAAAAAAAAATCAAGTGTCCTGAGAAATTACAATGATGATCACACAAACTGTTTACTGTGTTATAATTGCTTTGGTCGCTTTGGTATTTTAAGAACCTCCTACCTATGTAGGGTGTTCACTGCTTGAGTACATGTGACTCTATCCCAGTAAAGCTTTAATAATCACAGTGATTGTTGCATTAAAAAGGATCAACATTTATGCCAGGAAATGCCAGGAGTGGAAGGGAAGTGATAATTTCTATTGCAGACAGACAATAAAAAGGACCTTCTCCAGAGTGAGTCTGGAAAGAAAGCACTTATAAGGGGGAGTTTGTGTAGGATTAATAGCATATTACTTAATTACCTGACACATTTAATTTGGAACTAATGAACAAACTATCACCTTATAGTTTTTAAGAAGGACTATAGTGTAAGTATAGATACCCAAAATAAATCTGGAATCAAGTATATTGCAAAAAAAGAAGTCGCTTGGATCTATGGGGAGATGAGGCATGGATGGCTGGCTGGACATTTTATTGAAGTAGCCACATCTACATAAGGTGTCTGTTGGAGGCAATCAGGCATATTAACTGCACGGGTAATTGAGACCAAACAAAGTCAATGTTGCAGCTATCTAAAAAAACCCTTGATAATGAACTGAGGTTTTATGTCAACATCTTCATGTTGAAGTGCAGAGCTTCACTAGCAGTGTAATACAGGAACACCCCATGACTTATGCAGGTCATGCAGAGAAGGCTCCATATTTACCTTTTATGGTTATTGAAAAAAATATCTGTTTAATAACAGACTTTTTGTGACCAACTTGTAAAAATGACAGCATTTAGTTGCCTAACATTTGTGCTCACCACAGTGGCCGGCATCTATACAAAATGCATTTGCACATGCCCAAAAGGAAACATGCAAGGGCAAAGTCCCTTTAGGAATGTGGCTGGAAATACTTTCGTTCCAGTGAAGCAATATAAATCTAGAATACAGGGTAGATTAAGAGAATACCATAAAGAACCTCACTTCTGACCAGTGTGATTGAAAATACTACTGATGCAAACTGTTAACTTCTTGTCTGAGTCCAAAGTACATTTGTGTTTAGTGTTCACATCAATTTTTCAAGTCACTTAATTTGCTTCTAGTATGAAAAAGGAAGAAGGCAGAAACAAAAGCAAGAATTGCACTAAATTCTTTTAATTCACCTTAACATCCTGAAAAGAGGCATCTTGATTTTTCTGCCTGTCCAGCATTTACAAACAATGCTCATGCATTCTAAAGTTACCTGTCTGGTGCCCAACTAAGATTGCACAGATGAGCAAGGATGTTCTCCTTGAAAGCATAAAAATAATGTTTAAGTTACACTTTAAAATTTTTAAAAAATAATGTTTCAAAATTATTTATTAAAATACAGTATTTTGGTTTTTAATTATTAACTTTTTACAGTAGAGACCAGACCCCTTCATGTATTCACATGGTGATTGGTACCAGGCAGTTCTGATCCTGACTGCTGCCCTCAGGCTGTCCTCCAGCCTGTTTGGTATATATTTATTGAGAAACATTTGACAGCAAACAACCCCCATGGTTTTCTTCAGTATCTCTGCGTAAACTTCCTTGAAGACAGAGATTGTGGGTTTTTTCCAGAGGTTGCCCACAAAGAGCATGTATTTGAAGTACACACAAACGTACATTGCAAACCACATATGAGCAACAGTTACTTGGATTAGATGCACGTAGTAGGTGCAATGCTGAATTCCTGATGTCGCAAGGTCAAAGGGAACCTTGACTTTGCTGGAGCTGGACTCACGCGGAACTGAGAGTTCACAGGTAGGACTGGTCCAGCCAGTCTGCTATAAAGACTTTGGACATTGAGCTTTGTGGTATTATCAGAATAAAAACAGAACAGCACTGTATCTGAAGAAAATACAGATTGTAATGGTTCTGGCTTATGTATTTTTTTCTGTTTTCATGCATGCTGCTCGGTATCTTTATGCATCCATTATATAACACCTGTAAGCATAAAGCTTTTTACATGCTTTCAGGCACTGCCTTTGTGGGACGTAGATGGGAAGCGAGATCCAAACCCATCTTTCCTGTTCCAAACTTTCTGGCTGTGCTATTATAAAGTAAATAATTCTGTCTTGCAGTATTTCTTAGGGAATGGCTGTTTTATGGTGTGAGAACACAATTAACAAACATAAAATTAATGAGGGCTCTAAGGAAACATTAACATTTGCATTGTTTTGTATTTTCATGCACCTTAAGCACTTCAGGGACATTAGAGTGATCCGTTCCCATCACTGGACTATGCACGCCTTTTGTTACATTGTTCTATTTATTATATCACCAAACACTAATGGCTCTTAAAACATTCAGAATCTGGAAACTCCGGTCCAACTGAATTTGCATTCTAAAAGCATAAGGAACACCAAGCCAGGCTTAGAAAGGAAAAGAGATTTGCAAGATACATTTACACTATTTTAAAATATTTTTGCCAAAACTTTATGAAACATGACTAGATTTCTGCAGCACAAGAAATCAGTGCTGGATTTGAATTTTACACTTACTATTCTTTTTGCACTAAATGTAAGACCGTATTAATCAGACCACTTGAACACAGTACTCACTATCTACTTACTCAACATTTTCTTTTTAAGCAGCATTTGTTTACTGTTGATCCTTTTTTGTTCTCTGATTTGAGTATGCTTGTGATGAAACCTACCCTTAGTCATTTTTTGAGATTGTCATTTGAAAAATTGAAAAGAACCCATAGATCAGCATTTTTATGCAGGTTTATTGGTATTAGGTGAGGCATAGCAGTTTGCTCCTGTGCTTAAAAATTACTGTATAATCGTAAGACTTGCAGAATGGCATATACAGGCAGATGTTGATTTTTTTTAAGTCGGTGCCTCTTTTATTCTAATGTACATACTAAGTCAGTTCCTCGATTTGCAGTTACCTTTTGACAAAAGTACTGTAACATATAACCAGGGCTTTCTGACATTCAATTTGGTTCAGATCAACTAATTCTGGAAAGTGTTAACAGTGTCAAATTTAAAAAGTTCTCATGGAATATCTTGGCAGCATGCTATTTTAGGAGTTGGCCTCCTAAGTATGCCATACTTGGTGGGACAACTTAAAGCTTCTTAGATGCAAAGGAAATGCTTGCACTAAAGTATCTTAAGTTATATTTCATTTATTATGAAATCCTTTTTGATTTTACAAGAAATGCAAGACAAATATGAATGTGTTCTTTTGAGAAGCAGTTACTGTATTTTGATTTAAACAACTGTTATGATTTTATAGTTCACAGCCGTAAACCACAGAGACCAGTTCATGCTGAAGTGGCAAAATGAAATGTGATCTAGCTTGTAAATTGATCATTGTTTCAATAAAGAATTTGCACAGAGTATGCCGGGTTTGTACACACTCAACAAGATGATGCGTTTCCTAGTAAGAGTATGCCATGGCTCCAGTTCAAGTGGAAGTAAACTATGTCTTTCATTGTACATCTGCTAATATTCCAGAAACTTTGATCAGAAGAAACAGTTATTAACCTAGAAAGGAGGTTTTAATAAAGCTCTGAAAGGGAGCTGTTGTCATTATTCAGAATATAGACCCAGTTGTTAATAGGTGGTGTTATCAATAGCCTAGATTGCTCATGTATATAGCATCTTCTCTTTGGAAGCACGTCAGCACTTCTGCATATAATCCAAAGGACTTTTTTGTCAGCTGTTTCCCCTCTGAGCCCTGTCATGGGGCCTTGCAAAAAGTCTTGCTGCTGTTTCAGAGTTGGGGCCAACAAAGTGTCTCTTCTACCAGAGGCACCCTAGTAGCAAGACAAAAATAGAAGTGTGGTGTCGTGGTTTAGCCCCAGCCAGCAACTAAGCACCACGCAGCCGCTCGCTCACTCCCCCTACCCTGATGGGATGGGGGAGAGAATTGGAGGAGTAAGAGTGAGAAACACTCCTGGGTTGAGATAAGAACAGTTTAATAATTGAAATAAAGTAAAATAGTAATGATAATAATAACAGTATAATAATAATAATAACAACAACAACAACAACAACAACAACATACAAAGCAAGTGGTGCACAATGCAATTGCTCACCACCCACCGACCAATACCCAGACAGCTCCCGAGCAGCGATTGCTGCCCCCCAGCTAACCCCCCCCCCCAGTTTATATACTGAGCATGACGTCATATGGTATGGAATAGCCCTTTGGTCAGGTTGGATCAACTATTCTGGCTGTGCCCCCTCCCACACAGTTTCTTGTGCACCTGGCAGAGCATGGGAAGCTGAAAAGTCCTTGACTAGCATAAGCAGTACTTAGCAACAACTAAAAACATCAGTGTGTTATCAGCATTCTTCTCCTACTATATCCAAAACACAGCACTATGCCTGCTACTAGGAAGAAAATTAACTCTATCCCAGCCAAAACCAGGACATGTGGGTTCCCATACCCACACCCATTCCTTCATCCACCCTAAAAGGATGAGGTGACATGGCTTTCCTGTCCCACAGCAGCTGGACTATATCACTCCCTAACAGTCTTCAGCAGGACTTAGTTGAAGCAGACACTGTAATACCTTGTCCTGGCTCTGCTGGTGCTACACAACTAGCAGCCAGTGGCAGTCACTGACAGAGATGGAGTGGGGGGGACTTGCCCTTTCACACATGAAAGATTTGCTCCTGCCAGCTGCCTGTTCTAGGTTGAAAAACATAGCCAATAGCAGGAACACAACAGCTATTTATTTCATGTTTTAACTCCGCTGTTTGAAAGAGTGCTCCAATTTTGAAAAATATTTTCAGAAGCATTTTTATTCAACAGTTTCAGTTGAGTTAATGGGGCTGAGAGACATCCACAATTTATCTAAAAAATATCTGTGACATATAGTGAAGGGGTCACAAACTAATCATAAAAATGGAATACGTATGTCTAGAGCCGTATGCTATTTTGTTGTCTCAGCATGGGACCCTGTCTTGCAACTGGAGCAGTTTGATAGGCTGTGACTTTTTTTTCATATAGAACAGCATGACTTCAGGATGCTCCCATCCAGCATGCTGAACTCCTCCAACAGCTTTGCTGGGAGCATTTTTCAGGAAGGCAGGGTACCACCAAGCAGCTGGTTCCACTGAGCTATGCTCCTCAACACTGTGAAAACAGGCTCTCCCCAGCCCCAGTGCTTCTTACGAAGAAAAGATATTTTATCACGTGGAGGAGACTGCCTTACATCAGCACTACAGAGGCATTCCAAAACTAAAAGCTGCTGGTGGGTAGTATCTCCACAAAGATGGGGACAGTGGGGGGTCTCGGCTGTCCTGCTAAGACTGGAGCCAGGGAAAGCCAGTGCATATCTGGGCTGGTACCCCAGATATTTGCAGTGCTGTAACACCACTTTCCCACAGGACAGGATGTTTTCTAGCCCACATCCTGCACCAGTGCCTGGAATAACCAGCTAAGAGACTTGAGAATAGTTCCTTTTCAGTGTCCATTTCTTCCATCTCTTCCTCTCCCCATCTTACCTTCCTGCACTTTTCTCTTCCCCACCAGCTCTGCAGTGCTACTTCTCAAATGAGAACAGAGTGAAGTTAGTGGTCGGGGCAAGTGTTTCTGCACTCCAGGCACCTCTGTTCCAAACTGACCTTTCAAAAGTCCCAAAATGTTTGGGTTTTTTTCCCAGCTGTACCAGGCTCTAATGCTAGGTACTGTATTTAGCGCTCTGACTCTCAGGCCCAAACTGAGTCATTCTACTCTTACAGTAAGGGCTGACTCTTGAATCCATGCTATCATGGATAAGTCTGTAAATTGGTCAAAGACAGTAACATAAACTGAAGCTAAGTTACCAATTCCTTTTTCAAAATCAGAATGTAGGGCAGCAAACAAATGTGACAGACAAGGACACCCAAGTTATGTAACGAGAAGCTATTTCATACCACAGGCAGATGAGGCAAGAATGAGAAAAATTAACAGTCAGCCTTGTATAGCATGAAGAATACATGTGAAACCTTGCTTATGATTGAGTAGAAATGTAGCATAAGTATCAAATCAATTTACCGTTCTATAACCACTTTCCATTTTGAGAACAGGTTCTCTTAACTTAACTAGACCTTTCCTATGTGGGCAAGCATTGTAGGCATGGAAATACTACAAGAGTTACCAGAAAGAGCCTTGTCTCCTTCGTCTACTATTTTTGAAGTTATTTTCAGGGCTAATTAGCTATGCATCAGAGGCCAACCACAGACTGCCACCCTGTCCTGTCGTGGAGCCACGGAGTTTGGGAGCTCCCATTTGAGACGCCCAAGCTGGTCTTTCTGAAATATCTCTGTCTTCTCTTGCACAGGTTTTGATTATACCACCCAATAAACCACTTATATTAATGGGTGAGGCCCAGGCATTCTGAACTGATAATTACAGAGATGCAAAATAAATGCTGCCACCACTTTCCTCTTTCTGAAGCCTCTTATTGCTTCTACCTCAAGATTAGCCCTGACAGACAGATAGCTCTTGAGTTGTTTCAGTATCCTTTAACTCCTTCCTGCTGGTGAATACTACCTTATTCAGAAAGCAGGATTAAAAACAAGTATCTGCCAGAAAAAGAAGCTCCCTTCTAAGGAGACAAGCATGGATCCTGCCTCTTTAAAATGCTTCATTATCCTTCTGTCTAATACGTGCAGAGAAAACAGCCTCAGGAAAAGACAGTAAAAAATAGAAAGAAATTTAAGAGGATTTAAATGGAAATTTTTTCTCCTCACTCAAAACATCCAGAGGAGATTTATCTTCAAAGTATATTAAATTCTAACTCATTTAATCATGTGTTCATTTGTTTTTAAACATACTCAAGTGGAGAAAAAGGAGATTCCTAAAACCAATGGATTTTCACCTTCAACCCCCAAGTAAATCATCACAAAAATATGAAAAATATTGGCCAGCCCTTCTCTCAGGATACCTTTTATCATGGAAGATACTTCTAGTCCTTTTTACGGTTCTGCTTAGGTGACTGAGGCTTCCTTAAGGGATTGGTGGAAATGCATTTCTTTTCTGCTGTCATCTTCTTGGTTAAATATCCTTTACCCTGTGTGATCTCTCCTTTGTGTATAAAAATCAATATTCCACTGAAGATTTATCTTCTTGCTTCCTTTCCCCATGGTAGCATTCCCTTTAAATACCTTTGTTGTGTTTGGTTTTACTGTTTGGATTTTGTTTTGTTTGCTCACGTTTTAAAATAAATCAGAGGATCGTAATTTTTTTTCAGTTGCCCATTTTGGGGCAGGATCACTCACACTTATCTGTATAATTCAATTTTAGTTATGCAGATGTACAATTAACTACTCGCAGATTGGTGCAGGATGAACTAATCAATAGGCTGAAGCAGATTTCTTTTGCAGAACAGCATCAACAGAACAAGTAAAGCTGTAATTCCCAAGATGCAAGTGAAAGAAGTGTCCTCAGTCATATATGGGTCTGTGAATGTTATGTCCTTTTGTTTGTTCAATTCAAAAAAGTCACATATGATACATCTCTGCCTTAAATAATGTGTTTCTTTTTGCTTAGCCTCCCATCATGGATGGACTAGCACATTTGCACACTCCCTACACTTGTACATCAGCTGTCCATTATCTGGATTGGTTTATCGTCTTCATTGGATAGCTTGCCAAGTGCAGGGGCCTCTCCAAATTAGATATTTTTGAAGAGACTGCAGACAGCTTGGTGACACTATGTAAATGATATTCATTTCAAATGCATTGATAAATGCTTTTTCACATCTTTTTAACTGAAATGCTGTATTTCTATATAGGCCGATATCTACATGTTAATAGAGTCTGGTTTTCTGTATTTTAACTAGAAACTCCAGTTTTTCATAAGTGTGCAGTAAAATGACAGTAATCTGCTGCTGAATAAAACTGCTTTTTGCAACTACAGTTTCTACATTTTGTAATCCCCGTGTAATCTCTGTACAGAGCTCATTCTTTAGTATATATGCCACAAATGAGGTGAAAGGCTCCAAATCTCTGTTGTTCATGTAGTCTGCATCAGACTACTAGTAATTTTATTAGAACATATAATAGACCTACCCTGACACTGTAACTCCTGTTGCAGTTACCAGAAATAGCCTCAGAGCATTAGCCAAATGTTATGTGATACAGCACCACTGAGAACTATGTTCCTACTCTACACCAATTTCAGAAAAAAGCTCCAAAGAAAACCCATCCCTTCTCAGCAGGGAAGCAGGGACTGAAAGCCTCTGAAGTACTTAATGTTTCACATGTTTTTCAGAAAGAAAACCCAACACCTAGGTAATTATTTGGGATCTTGCTTGTAAAATTGATGCTAAAATATCACCGAAGATTGAGTTCACTGCAGTATGGAAGCTCATCACTCCCAGTAGGTAGCTGTCAGTTGTCATACAGTAGCTAAAGACACTTCTCAGGGTAACCCATGGTACTATAAGGATGCAAATGTTTTTCCATATCATGTAACTTGGCAATGTCCAGGAGACTATGGATGGTGTTGCAAGATGCAGTCCCCAAACTGTTCAGGTGATGGCACTGCATCTGAAACGCAAGCCTGTTTCCTGACTAGAGAATGGCACTAGGAGCATCACCAAAGGCTGGTGGAGTCAGACCCTTTCACGAGAACCCAATTCCTTCCTTTTGGCTTGATATTGTGTCCGAAGTACCCCTCCTCTTTATTTGCTCTAGCGCTACCTCATAGTTCTTCAAGGGAGACTAAACATGGGCTCTTCAGTGAGGCAACTGCTGAAGACCATGCAAATGCACAGAGGAATGGGCAGCTCAGCTGTACTGGCAGATGTGAGCTTGCCTTTGTACCACACCAGTTAAAGACTCTCCCAGAGGCCAGCATTCAAGTGGAAAAGGGCTGTGATGCTGTGAATCCGGATAAGCCGGGAGCAGATGAGAACAGGCAGGCAGGAGCGAGCTGGAGGCAGACTGGGCCAGTCTAATAGACATGGAATTAAGATGACAGTCTGTCACGGTTTAACCCCAGCCAACAACTAAGCACCACACAGCCGCTCACTCACTCCCCCCCCGCTTCCCTAGTGGGATGGGGGGAAGAGAATTGGAAGGGTAAAAGTGAGAAAACTCATGGGTTGAGATAAGAACAGTTTAATAACTGAAATAAAATAATAAGAAGAATAAGAATAAATTGTAATGAAAAGGAAAATAACAAAGAGAGAGAAATAAAACCGAAGACAGACAAATGAAAACAATTGCTCACCTCGAACCAACTGATGCCCAGCCAGTCCTCGAGCAGCAGCCCCCCCCAACCTTCCCCCAGCTTTATATGCTGAGCATGATGTCATATGGTCAGGAATATCCCTTTGGTCAGCTGGGGTCAGCTGTGCCAGCTGTGTCCCCTCCCAACTTCTTGTGCACCCCCAGCCTACTCGCTGGTGGGGTGGGGTGAGAAGCAGAAAAGGCCTGGACTCTGTGTAAGCACTGCTCAGCAGTAACCAAAACATCCCTGTGTTAGCAACACTGTTTTCAGCACAAATCCAAAACACAGCCCCATACTACTCTTCACTACTGTGAAGAAAATTAACCCTATTCCAGCCAAAACCAGCACACAGTCCCACACTTACTACTAACAAACACCTCCAGCAAAATCAGCTCCCTGCCCCTACCCCCTCTCCTCCAAATGACTATGTCACCCATCCTCAGCTCAGCAACAGCTCCTTGTCCTTCTGCCTATTCAGGCCCTGACCAGCCAGTTTTTGCTTCTTATTGAACAGCTACAAGGTTGTCTAATTCTAATGGAGATTTGTTCTGGCTCTTCTTGCCCTGTCTCTTCCCATTACTAACAAGAAGGCATGGGATTCACTTGCCAGCACACAAGTAAAAAGCTAGTCCTCAGAGAACTAACAGACCAACTATTCTGTTCTAAAGGAGGATGTGCAGAAGCTGGGTACATCAAGATGAAATAATAGATTTAAAGCCTCTGTCTGGTTAAGCCCTGTATGCTTATTCATCTTCTCATTCTGTAATGGCAGGAAGCTGGCCAGATTTAATGAAGTACAACTCGACCTATTGCTGTGTTTTAAAGGAGAGTTTTATATTATTTTTTTTTTTAGCCTGTGAAAATTGAGCAATGAAGGGTTAAGAGAACACAGATTCCAGACTTAATCACAACACTTTCTTCTCACAATGGTATAAATTGCATTGTGTCCATTTGCAATTTGCAGAACAAACACAGGACATCCTAGAAAAATCAATATTTTCTCAATGATGGTGGTTGTCCTCAGCTTGCCTCCAGGTAACAGAATAAAAGGTTTTAAGGCACTGTCAATTAGCAGAATTGATAGCAAATGCTTTTGATCAGGGACCCTGTTTGGAAAGCAACTACGGTGGGAATTCCCAGTTTGTAACTGAGGTCTGTTGCCTTTATATTGGCTTACCATATAATAGATTGTAAAAGGCCAATTTTACTGGAGCAGATCTACACAATCTTTCACAAGTCTGGCCTCCTGCTGTACATTTTTTCTTTTCTCTTAAGAGTTTGCTATAGGATATAATATATGCAAGAAAACTTTAATGCTCTACCCATGCATTTAGACAGATTTTATTCAAATACAGAATCAGAAAAAAAAAAAAAGTCTTCCTTATGAAGACTTTTTTCTTTCAAAAGCTATCTTTGATAACACTATTGTTTGCACTGTGTTGTAGCCACAAACACCGAGACAGGTGCTGGTAACATTTCTGCCCACTTCAGCCTAGACCACACCACTTCATTAGAGTGCTGAGAACTTGCTGGCTTTGGAGAGGCCAAAGCATGTATTCTCAAGGGACTGAAAGGAAAATGTTCCACAAATGCCAAGCTGGAACTTGGCACTGTGGTCACTCGGCAAATGAATGGCACTGTACATAATAAACAAGCAGAGCAAGGGAGCTTAAATTCTAAATACCCTCTTGAGAAAAGATAGAAAACAGTTCCTAGGAACAGTGAACAAAAGCTGTTAGAAAACTAAGATCATTGATTTTTTTCATGAATGACTTATGATTATGGCTATGTGGTTGGAACGGGAATGGAAGATTCTGCAGTACAAAGCACTGCATTCTCTAATCTCGTGTGAGATTTCATTTACACTCATTAGATAAAGCACAGCATCACATTTGTTAGATCTTCTGGCCTCAAATATTGCATTTTACACATTAATCCAATTATCCTGTTTCACGACATCTTTAGACGACATTAATGTATCAGCAATTAACAAATGCTTTTTATATTTCCACGCATATGTGTGTCGAGGAAAATATGGTTTAGAATAGCCATTAATTTTCCATTTAAATGAATTATTTTCTTCAAAATGAAACTGATCAAGCTGCAATTTTATTTCCACACCTCTCATATTTTTATTATGCAACACACAAACATTAAAAATAAGAAAATATATGGCACAGAGCTTAGGCTGCCAACTGGCTGCCTGACAAAAGAACAGATTAAGCAAGGTAGCAGGATCTCTGATCGAGCAGATGAACAAGCTGTATTCTGCCTTCTGCATATTAACACCGTTCAGATCTGAAGAGTATCTGCTGTGACCCACATGCACTTTAGTTCTACACCACGCAGCACTCAGGATATTCACCAATCTGGTACCACACCGCACACGCTCGATATCTTTCACCGTCACCATCCATTACCAATTCAGGGTTTCATGATGCACTCTTACGAAAGCTTTCAAAACCTTATTCTGCACTGAAACAGGAGTCAGCCTCCTCAGAGACCAATATAGCCTTGCTCTTTACCTCAGAAGGGCTTTTGTCCACATCCAGTCCCATTCTCTTAAAATACAACCAAATATTAATAGAAGGTGGAAAATGAACCTTCAAGCTCACCAAATCAGCACCTTCAGTTTTAAATACTAACACTAAACCACCACTGTGCAAAGTCACATTCTACTCTCTTCTCTTTTCCAGGTCTTCTGCAGCTTTCTTTTACAGTCCTTGACTTTCTGATTTGTAGGCCTGAACTACACCCTCCACCAGAGGAATCTGTGTCTAAGTTTGTCTTCTGCTTTTTCTTGCACTTACTTGCTGCTTGAAAGAAATCCAGTTGTGCAGTTAGGCCCAGATCCAGAAAAACACATAAGCACGTTATTTATATATATGAATAGTACCATTGTGAAGGGTGCAGGCTCTTTCCCAATATTTGCCATCAGTCTTTTCTCTGCTATTGCTTCTTTGTTCCCCACTACTGTATGTGGCCTTTCTGTTTATTCCAAAATTTTCCTGTAAATTCAAAAGGGAGTACAGGCTATGTATATGATCATCCCCAGGACTGGGAGGAGAGGGCTCTCAGAAGAACTGAGACATGAAACACACACACAACTGTGTTTAAAAATGAGATGTCAGAAAGTTCTCAGTACTGCTTTTCACCTCAACCAATTAACATGTATCAGAAAAACTGTTGGCTAGCTTGCTTGTTCAGCTTGAACTTTTAGGAAGATCATCCTGGTAGCTCCTTTAGTTAGGGAAATATCACTGCAGAAGAAGTAGTGAAGGTTTATGAGTTACAATATAGCTGGGACGTTAAGCGCTAAATATTCTAAACTACTTAAAAATAAATAGTGTGGATTCTATGATATTGTGAACCTATTAATATTCTTTCACCTATAAACAGAGGTGTATGTTTAGAGAGATATCAACATGTTTCAGACAGTCCCATAAGCAAAATAAACATTTAGAGATAAGTATTAACTGAGACTGATCATTAACATGAATTCTCCTGGAAACAATTTCATATAATCAAGTCATTTAAATTATCCTACTTTAGGCTTAGGAATTCCTGTTGGAGATTCTCACATATTGAACCAGATACTTAAAAGTACTGATAGGATATTTACTCTAAAATGCCAGACATGAACTCTTTGCAGATGTGTCCTACACAGTGCAACTTCACACTGAATGATTTGAGTCCTATGGTCAGTATTGCAGAAATAGCAATGCTGGTCAAACACTCTTCATCATTAACCTTCATGAACTCTAATGGGAGTCAACAGCGTGTCTCAGGGAGGTGTTCAAAATCTTGCAGAGTCAAAGTCCTGATACACCTATCACATAGCAGATACCTCAGCTTTCTGAGATTAAAATCAGAAAAGAAAGTTGGAAGTTGAAACAGCAATTTAAAAAAAAAAATCTGTATTAAGTTACTGACATGTAATGCATGCAACGTCATCAGTCTGGTTCTCAGAGAAAGGGATAATGGTTCTGGTGAGAAATTTTGCCTCAGCAGTGCATACAGGGTCAAGAAGTTTGTCTTGCTGTAAAAGTACATTCAGTGCTGTTGTCCTAGTAAAATTAATTCCTCGTTACTCAAAACCTGATAAAGCAAAAAACCCTTTAATTCAATATTCTTGGGGTGTTTTAAAAAAAGCATACTATAAGCTTTTGTGTTAAAGCTCATTCTAGTTGAACCTTAAATCAGCTGAAGTTATAGTGCTGACAACTTACTAAATGTTTCCAGGCAACAGAAAGAAAACAGCAAAAAGTAAACAATTCAAATATGCTAAACAAGAACAAACTGATACAAAAATAAAACCTACTCCTGTATGGAGCTCCTCACTTCTAAGCAACATTAACTCCTTTTATGTTTCATGCATAAAGTACAGAGTCTCACAAAACAAGGGGCAGTGTTTTTCAGAGTTTTTTGGCTGTGTTATTTTCACAAAGGATCCTTCTGTTCCTTTTCACTTCAGCAGACAATTACTTCCAATTTCAGTCAACCCACGAAAACCACCAGAGTCTCCAAAGACTTCATAAAATCACTGAGGCAGACTCTGAAAGCCTCCCAGTGCTATACATACCTCTGCCACGTGTGCTGGGGGTTACGTGTTTCCCTATAACTACTCTTGTGTGGCGTGCATACTGGGGCGTGGAGTCTGTATTTTGTGCCTTGTGATACTTACAGTTTTTACTGCTCCAGCAAACTAGAAGTGCTGAAATTGTAGTTTGTGCCAGCCAAGAGCAGTTGCTGACTGTAGTGAACTCCCTTGGGCCAGCCAGAGTCCAAGAGTGCTCTCCAGTATTTTTCTGATTGTCAGTGAGCTCTGCCATCAGCTCTATCCCATTACCAAAAAACCCTTCTTCCTCTCTAGACCCCAGTAATACATGCTTTCCACCTGGATGGGGCAACTGCTGCCCTTTGGATATGCTGCAGAACACACAGGCACTTGCTCCAGTGCCCCTCATGCCCCAGTTTGTATGCGTGGCGGCTTTAGAGGCACCACAGTTCTGGGTGTGGAATATCTTCTTATTACTGAACTACTTCAAAATCACTCTTACCACAAAACAAGTTAAAGATGGACACAAGAGCATCTTTCTACCTACACCTCTCTTTCATGGTACAGTTGAATAGTTGCAGATTTTCCTGACAAAAGGTTCCTTCCTTCAGCGACCACACATCTCAGGTAACAATCATGAAAGGGTGTCTTACCATGCTGGAGAATGATACCTTCTATAAGCCACCCCCCATTTAAAATCCTGCCAGGGGTCATAAAACTTTTTTTTTTTTCCTCCTTATCCACTATGTCAGCTCACCATTTCCACTTTCTTAAAATAAGCACTGTTTCACTCTCTTGGAGCTGAAAAATAAGTCTTTGCTAGACAAGGTATCAGGTCCTGTGCTTGACTGGCTAATTAACAGCTTGTATTGGGTTTATGTGGCAAGGTTTTGGTAGTGGGGGGCGGCTACAGGGATGACTTCTGTGAGAAGCTGCTAGAAGCTTCCCCTTTGTCCAACATAGCCAATGCCAGCTGGCTCCAAGTTGGACCTGCCACTGGCCAAGGCTGAGCCCATCATCAGTGATGGTGGTAGCACCTCTGTGATAACATATTTAAGAAGGGAAAAAAAAAAAAAAATTGCTGGGCAACTGCAGCAGTCAGAAGAGAGGGGTGAGAATATGTGAGAGGAACAGCCCTGCAGACACCAAGGTCAGTGAAGAAGGAGGGGCAGGAGGTGCTCCAGGCAGCCGAGCAGAGATTCCCCTGCAGCCTGTGGTGAAGCCCGTGGTGAGGCAGGCTGTGCCCCTGCAGCCCATGGAGGCCCATGGTGGAGCAGATATCCACCTGCAGCCCGGGGAGGACCCCACGCCAGAGCAGGGGGATGTGCCCAAAGGAGGCTGTGACCCCATGGAAAGCCCACGCTGGAGCAGGCTCCTGGCAGGACCTGTGGCCCCATGGAGAGAGGAGCCCATGCTGGAGCGGGTTTGCTGGCAGGGCTTGTGACCCCACGGGGGACCCACGCTGGAGCAGTCTGCTCCTGAAGGACTGCACCCCGGGGAAGGGACCCACGCTGGAGCAGTTCATGAAGAACTGTAGCCCATGGGAAGGACTCACATCAGAGAAGTTCGTGGAGTACTGTCTCCCGTTGGAGGGACCCCACGCTGGAGCGGGGGAAGAGTGTGAGGAGTCCTCCCCTGAGGAGGAAGGAGCAGCAGAGAGAACGTGTGATGAACTGACCACAACCCCCATTCCCCATCCCCCTGTGCCACTTGTGGGGAGGAGGTAAAGAAAACAGGAGTGAAGTTGAGCCTGGGAAGAAGGGAGGGGTGGAGGGGGAAGGTGTTTTAAGATTTGGTTTTATTTCTTATTACCCTACTCTGATTTCATTGCCAATAAATTAAATTAATTTCTCAAGTTGAGTCTGTTTTGCCCATGACGGTAGCTGGTGAGTGATCCCCCTGTCCTTATCTTGACCCGTGAGCCTTTCATTATACTTTCTCTCCCCTGTCCTGCTGAGGAGGAGAGTGATAGAGCCGCTTTGGTGGGCACCTGGCATCCAGCCAGGGTCAACCCACCACACAGCTCCTTCTATCAACAAGGGGTAAAATTCTTCCCTTGTCCCTGTTGATGACTCGCTGCACATGTTTCAGTTTAAAGCATTTCCTGCCTGAACTTTATGGTTCATATTGCGTATTTGT
Source organism: Pelecanus crispus (assembly GCF_030463565.1). NCBI lineage: Eukaryota > Metazoa > Chordata > Aves > Pelecaniformes > Pelecanidae > Pelecanus > Pelecanus crispus. Next base: position 44,255,162 of record NC_134646.1, on the reverse strand, counting down.
AAATATGTATTAAAAAAATAAATATGTGGCTTATTACCAGCTCTATACTGTAACCATGATAATAATGTCATTGCTTTTGGCTGACAGTTGGTTTGGTATGATCTTCCCCATCTTCCTTCTTCAAAGCATACTGTAAACTGTCTAGGCTACTAAGACAGGAAGGCATTCTTCAGGAGGCTGGTTTTAAATTTCACTTCCTTTCCCAAACTGCTATGCTCTTGCTCAACTTAATGCACTTTGAAAAGTTGTAGGTAATGAAAAAGAAAAAGTTAAGCTAAAAATGAGAGTCATGCTAATTATGGAATAAGAATACCCACATATGGAGTTACTCAGGAATATGAATAACATCATATAACCAAGCCTGGGACATATTTTTAAGGTTTTCTTTACAATCATGACAAGTAGGGCTTTGGGATTTTAAATTTTTTTTTCCTTTGTTTTGCTTTCCAATTTTTTAAAATTTAAACAAAAACTCTGTGACACAAAAGTTGCTTCAAATAAATTGTTCAGAAAGTGCGTGAGTATTTGTATCTCCGACTGCTAGCCTAAATTTCAGTAAAAGGTACCCATTACAATGCAACTAGAAACCCAGAATAGTTTGCCACATTCCTAAGAGCAGAAAAAGTGATATAATTTTAATTATATCAGGAAGTATCAATTCAGCGCACAATGGGAACAAGATGCTGGTCCCTGATGTTAGCTTGGTGACTCAGGCACCATGGCAGGATTTCCTTCCCTCTAAAAATTCTTTAATTGGAGTGGATGATGAGGCATCTGTTCCCACTCCTTTGGACTCAGTACAGCCCTCTATGGAAAGACACAACTGTTTTGGGAAACAGACAATGGAAAATCTTTTTGACAAAGTACAAAAGGCCAACAAACAGTGCAGCCAAATCCATTCTTGACATCCCTGGCGAATTTCAGTGGCACCATGGCAGAGATTATTATAGCCTACGTGCTAGATGCTGTGCTACAAATTAAAAGCATTGGAGTAACTTTGCAGACCTGATTCACAGAAACAGCTAGCTGTTAGGACATCTGGCTGTGTGTGTTAATGTTCCACTTCTTCTAGGAAAATGTTGCTAAGTTTTTCTTAGGAAGACAGTTGGCTCTTGAGCCTTGCTCCCTCTTTCCCTGGCCCTTCCGAAAATCTGGGTGCATATCTAAGGAACAGAATTATATTGTTGCAGCAATATTGCAATATTGTTATTGTTTCTGGAAAAATGGGAAAGATGCTCAAAGGCAGATAAACTGTGTATCTCTTGTACCCCTATACGTGCGCAGAGAGTAGGATAGAGCAGAGAGCAGGACAGGCATCTTAGAAAGCAGTAAGGAGCACTGAAACAATTTGAACATACGTTTAGTGTCTGCTTATTATAAATTTTTATTAAAGGTACAAAGTCTTTTGATTTCCACACATTGATACTCCAGTGATGAACTAACTAAACCTAAGGAGAAAAACCTACACATGCAAGCATACACACACACACCCCCCCACACCCACACCCACACCCCCCCCCCAGCCCTCCATATATACAAGCACAGAAGAGGAGAAGAGTTCTGAGGGAGGATGATACACACCTGATGTAAAAGCTGCCTTCCATTACCTAGAACACTCTGCAGTGCTGACCTTGCTAGGAACTGATGCAGCAGCCAACTTACCAGCTCAGGAATCACTGAACAGTTACTTAGCCAAGGAGTCTAAAGCATTTTAAGGAGAGGTAAAATGCTGCTGTTCTCTTGGGTTCAGAAGAGTCAAGAATTCACACACACGCATCATGAAGCCACCCAACAGAGACTACGAAATCATCTCCCTGAGATGATCAGAGGTGTCTGTATTAAAGAAACCTTGTAGCTTAGTGTACTAAAATATGGAAATGTATGTATTCCAGTGAAATCTTGCATTGAAACTTGACAATAAAAAAGGGGGGATGAGTCTGGTCAGACATATTTACAAAATCATTTGCTCCACATTAGTTTTGTTCTGAGGGTAGCAATACTGTCTGGAAACAGTATTAAACTTATTTCAGTAAGAAATTATATAGTACTCTCCAAGATTTATTGGAAGCTGCTATAACCAAAAAGTACAGCAGAAATATACATAATATTCGGAGTCCTGAAGTCATAATCCTAAGGATAAATCTTTCAGCAAATTCCCAAGAAAGCCTAATTTTAGCCAGCTTTCCAATAAGATGAGATAAACAGAGAGCAAAGTAGAAGATGTAATAACAGACCCATGCATAGTTTTACATCACTACTATTACAAGTACACAGAGGGATTAGACTGCATGGGATTTCAAGCGGGAGAGGATCTCCACAGTATTGTTCTCCTCAGGCCCCATTAGGAATTAATGGTGCCTCAAGCAGTATTAACTCTTGCAAATTTCTTTGTACTGCTGCTGCTACATGACTATGGCAGCATCGCAGCTTCTGCCCAGCCTGTGCTATTAGGGGAAGGGATCTGCAACAGAAATAGAGGCACCAATGCCTCGGGGACATCTTACTGACCTGCACATCACTCGACTCCATTAGCCACGCTGGTATTCACAGACTTTAACATTCCCATGGAGTGCTCCATCTTCCCTAAAGCTCTGAGAGGACAGCAAATGTCAGCTGAGCCTCCTGAAAACTGCTTTGTTTCCCTTCCTGTGGGATGCTGTTTCTGGGGTACAATGATTCATGTCTTTGCATACACCTTTAACTGAGCCTAGATTCATTCTGTCAGCAAAATACTAGGTTTATCAGAATAAATGGTCAAGAAAACTTTGCACAATTAATGGAAGCACACAAACTTTTCTAATTATACACCGCATTAAACTTTTATGAGAGAAACCATACAAAAATGCTTTGCTTTGAGTGTATTCTCAGAGCAGCTAATTTAGTTTGGTCAGTTGAACTGATCAGGCAAATAGAAGTTTAACCCAACAAAGTAAAAATATTCATGCAAGGGGGGAATCCCCCATTAATCTCTGAGCAGAACAAAAACAAAGACAAAAGCTCATTGCTGGCTCCAAGAGGTAATAAAGAACATGCTGCTGTATCATTAAAAAAACACCCTGATTCTAAAACAAAAGGTTCTAAAGCAAAAAAAGTTCTAAGGCACTATTTCCCAGTATGCATGTTTATCTTTTGCTCGTTTTATTTATCTGCCTTTGATACATCAGCTGATGCTGAATTTTATTTATATTACTCTATTTCTGCAGCTCCAACTCAGATGCATGTCCCTGCTGTGCAGTACAAACATGTACAAAATAAAACATCAGCTCTGTTTCAGAAAGCAAAGAACTTGAGGGCTAAACAGACAAGGCAAGAAAATTGGCAGGGAAAAAGAAGATTCAGAACACTCATTTCACATTGTGCCATTGAGGCACAAGACTATGATCTTACATTAGCAAATGGCAGCAATGTTTTGTCACTGAGATACATAGGGATAGGGTTGCATTTTACATAGTGTACCCAGAGGGACATGGAACATCCATGGCAGAATGAAGGACTGAGCCCCAGTCTGCTGCACACGATTCAGAGATGCTGACACTCTTTCTTTGACTTTTTACCAGCACAAAATACTTTTGTATAGCATAAACACATACATTACATATGCATTCTATATACAGTATGGAATATAACATACTATTTATAACAGAGTGTATATATAATTTATACAGTACAATATACATTATACTTACCTCAAAAAAAGCCCAGCAACCTCAGAGCCAGTGGTTTTGATGCCTGCTTGGTATTTATTAGAAAAAGAGTGTGTGGCTCTGTCTAGTAATTTGTAAGTGTCAATACCTGCTGGCTGACTTGTGAGAAAGAGACAATTTGCTGTTGCTGATTTGTGACAGATGCTGGTAGGTTGGTGGGTGGGCAGCCACCCCTCCAGATCTGTGATTTCACCTTTTGAGAAAAAGGAGGTGTGTGCACTAAAAGAGAATGTTGGCTAAGCTGACCGGACCTCCATCCTCAAATCTGGTACTTAAAGAAGTGGCTTTGGAGTCAAGGGGTGTCCTGCTTTACCAGCAGCCATTGTCATGCTGGGCAGATCCTTTCACAAGTTTCCCCATTTGGTAGCTATTGGAGAAAGACACCAATTGCAAGTGTGTAATGAAGACTAGGCCTGGATGGAAGACAGCACTTTGCCTAACAAAAGATGGTGATATTTCAAGTTGGGAAGAAGCCCTTCAACATTTAAAAAATCCTACACAAGGGCAATTTTTTGAAAAGGAAGTAAAAACCAAACAAAATTCATTTCTGCTCCATCAGAACCTTTGGATTCAATTTTACTTGGGTCTTTCTTTTTTTAATACAAGCTAAGAAAGCAATTGAAATAGATACATCATTTCGAACAACAACAAAAAACCCCACCAAAACTCATTATTCTAAATATGCCAAAACTTAGTCAAATGCCTTCTTTGTTTGCTTTTTTTTTTTTTCCCCCAAAATTAATATGGGCAAAACTTATCTTTCAAAGCCCTTCAAAGTCAGTATCATCCCTGATGTCTTGCCAACCAGCTCTAATAAAAATACCTACTGTTATGTAATTCTTTGAGAATCACAAATAGAAGGTGATATATACATGTAGTGAATAATAAAAATTACTATTGCAGATAATAGATTTTATACTTTTTTGAGCTAAACTATATATTCATAGCTATAAAACAAGAACTACAGCAAAACTAGGCTGACCTCTCTTGTGTGACATAATTGACAGAATGAGCTGGTTACACTAAACACTACATTAAGTCCTGCTACTCTGAATCAAGATCTTTCATGACATGCTGTCTTGAGTTTTCTCTGTGATTCCTACTGAATATTTCATTTGTTGTTAGCTTCAACGTATATATTGCAACAATAATTTTAAGGGATATATACTGAAGCTTCAAATAGTATTTTGGAATAACTTATATAGGCTTACTTTCCTAGAAATCCCAGATCAAAAGTGGATATATTTCTAAAAAGATATACAAATTATGAAAAGGAAAGGTGGTAGTCAGTGCAGAAATTATTTAAAGAGGGTCTTTAGCTGTAGCATGCAGAAACTCAGTCTCGATGGTCATACCGTCTTTTTCTGCATTAATATTCTATCTTTTCCTCACATACCATGATGGAAACTGTGCTTAAAGTGAAAAGAGCTGCTTCCTTATTGCAAACTTGTTGGTATTAGGCACAGTCTGAATTTAGTTTTACTGCAGCATGCATAATTCTGCTGAGGGCAAACAAATGATGCCACTTAGCAATTTTTTGCTGCAGACTTTATCAACCAGCTTTGGCAGCTTCTCTATGGTTTAAGGCTGCTGGCCATGCAACATCTAAGAAAGCAAGCTGTTTTCTTGTTCTGTGCCCTGCAGAAAAGGGCTTTGCCTGATGTGCCTATGTGCTCAAGCTCTGTGGCATATAGTGCTTTGTGCTTCACAGTTATTGTCTCCTGCAGCAGCTGTGACTACAGATAGATGCTAACCTTGCTCAGGAAGAAAGGCAATACTTTACCAGCTGATAAAGTATAAATGTCTACATCTTCATGACCAACTCAGACATTTCCAATGCTATCTGAACACACAAGCACTCAGCTTGAATGTCATAGCTCTATCAGAGTGAAGCACAGAGCACTGAACTGGAATTCAGAAAACCTGAGCTTTGTAAGTAGTCCAGCAAATAGACTAAACTTCTCCGCATTTGGAGCCATCATGTGTAAAAGAAGAAAAAGATGATCTATCAATGAAAAGTGTCGCATAAAAGCAGATATAGTATTATTATCATACCTACTACTGACATGATTTTGCAGTTCTTTTACTAACCAGAGTTAGTCCAAGCAAGTTTGATCCTAATGCTCAATTTGCAGGTCAAATTTTGCCTGCCTAATGTCACATCTTAAAACACCCTGAGCGCAGGCTTTATGTGTGCAAGGTAACAAACATACCATTCCTTTTCTTTCAAGGCTGGTAACATTTTCTTTTAGGATTAAAACATTAGCTTTTTAGCTGTTTTAGCATTTTTGTTGGATTTGTTCTTTGGAAGTCAGTCGTGAGTTCAGAACAAGGGTAGGGAACTCCACCCCAAAGGAAAAATTTCTGAGAAGTTATGAGTTCCTAAAATAGAAGCACAGAAAGACAAGACTCTGTTTTTTTTTTTTTCCCTTTGCTAGTCCACTAGCCATAGAAAAACACCAGAGGCACATCACTCTGTGACCTGAGATTACATATATAATTCAGCACCTTTATCTACTAGATTTTCTCCCATAGTTGAGGCACATAGTATCCAGGGACAAACAAGTGTCATCTTGTCACACAGAAAGCACCTCAGATATTAATACAGATTCTGCCTGCATCGAGACAGCAAAAGTTTATCCCAATTTCACATGCTGATATAATCTTAGAAATAGAATGGGCAAAGTTTGAAAAAAAGATCAATCCACCAAAAACTCAAAAGAGTTTTCACTAAATCCAGACGGTACAATAGCATTAACAGTGGACACCTCTGTTTCAACCACAGGAAAAAAAAAGTAATTTTCCTCTATATCCAAGTTTTATAGTTTTAACTGAGTCAGGGAAATCTATTTTTATATACATAAAATAATTACATACATAAGTGTTATTTAAGGAATACCTGTACACTTTTAACATTTCTGTGACTGCAGTCCAGTCCTGAAGAACTTGTCAATGCCCAGGAATCAGGATTTAGAAAAGAACAAAATGTACTTTATAGAGAAATTAGTGGTAAAAGCGGATGAACTTGTTCTGAAGAGGGTTTTAGTACGTGCCCTTTGAAAATTATATGCCCCACCATTTACAGCTACAGTGAGTCAGAGATGAGAATTGGGCAAGGCAGACTCCTCAGAGAGAAAAATGACTCACCAGAATCTGCTTAGACTGAACTCCCTGGTCCTGACTTCCTTATAAGAAGAAATAACACTATGGGAGACATGGGGGTGGTCAAATGAAGAAACATTTGCTGCAGTGGGGCCACTTTTTCCTAGCCCTTTATCATCTGCCTTAGTTGGCAATTTCTTCTTCATATGTGGAATTGTGAGATAAGGAATTCTGATCTCACTGAAAGAGCAGGTACTGACAGGGGAGGATAGCAATGATTCAAATGCAAGGAGAGAAAATACAGATAAAATGAAGGGCAAAGTTCACTGACAAAATTAGCAATTACTTGATGGTCTTAGAGATGGCCTAACTTAGAACAGGCCACTATTTGTAATTATAGATGTTTTGTTCTGTACGTGATCCCCTTTACTTGGAAAGGCCAGAACCCCCCTCACTGTGCTGCAATCACAGACGACCAAGGCTGGTCCTACGTTTCTGCCCCCAACTCGGCACAGATTACATGCAAAAGCTAATTCAGCTTGGAACTGTTAAGTGTCTTTCCAGAGGCACAGTCAGAGACTCAGGAACTTCAAAGTGGTTACCAAAGCTCAAACATAAGGAAGGAGTACTTAGTGTGGACTTAGCAGAATCACAGAGTAGGACTGCTGATGGAATAATATGAAGAAGACCATCATCACACCCTACTCTGTGGAGCAATGTACACTAATCCCTGTAAAAGGAATACCCAAAAACATCTGCTCAAGGAACTCTGGCACTGTTGGGTGGGGAGCTTGCTGGAGGGACTGATGCCCAGGTAGGTCCTTGGCTAAGAATTGCGTTGAACAGAGCCAAGGTGTCTCTGACGTGCCACAGCTGTCAGTGAGTCAGCACAGGGGCCGCCTCCGAGAGCAGAAAGAAAAGGTTCACTCCTTCCCAGGATAACCTCCCAGGGCAAATATGACCATCCCCATCCCAAGTGGATTTAACCAGTCACCAGGAACAAAGAGCACGTACTCTTCACTACTTATGCCAAGAACTGTTTTTCACACTTTTTATAAGGTTTCCATCCTATTCTCTGTCTGTAAAGAACCAGATGTTGGATTTAATTTGTTTTATTTGAAATAGCACAGGGTAAATTAGTATCTTACAATGGGACATGGAGTTTTCCTCATCATCTTTTTTTTTAAAATAGTTTAGTCTTGGTGCAATCTCACTCAATCCAAATACTTCACCCAAATATTTCTTTCCAGGGACTTTGCTTCTTCTTGACAGGAATGATCTGACAGTAACCAGAAGCGGAATTAATTCTTCCCTTGTATAAAAGGGAAACAAAGCAACCTCATCATTCAGTGTAGTGGCAGACTATTAGTGAGGGGCTTCCACAGGCCCCTGAAATCATGTTCTGCAATGAAATCCAATTTAATTTAATATGATCCCTGCCATCTTGAGAAATACTGCACATTTCAAGCTGCCACTCAACCCTAGCTAAAACCCAGCACTGGCCTTTCAACACATTTGGTTTTTATATATACTAAATATATTTATTTTGGGTGGTCTGGGTTTTTTGTTTTGGTTTGGTTTTTTTTTCCCTGAAGCAGTCAAAAATTATTTATACATTGCTTTCAGGGTTGACAGGCAGTTTATTTCATTATCGGCATTAACCATACTACTTGGATTTCCTGTTGTTTAACAGCATCCTAACTGATTAGAAAAGAGAAAAGAGAACACAGTGCCTCTGCAGGAGACTGCCTGCCCTGTGTGAAATTAATGACAGAGATCTGCTGAATCTCAATACTTCTCTAAAAAGGTTCACACAGACGGTGCCTGAGGAGACCAGAGGTCTGACATGAAAAATATTTCTCAGCTTTTAGACTAGTTAATCCATTATTTCTCCCCTTGTTCGAAGATCACTTTGACCAGAGGTCACTTGTGATGCTTTTTTAAGTCACAATTAAAAATTGTGTTACGTCTCAGCAAACATTTGAGTAGAAACCATGAGCCAACTACAAAACTACAAATCCAATAAATTTTGTTTTTATTTATTCCCCAGAAATATATGTGGCTTTACAATCCATGTGTATGTATCACCATTAAAACGTGGGTAAATATATCAAAGAATGCAGACATGACATGTGGATTAAGCTCCGCATTACGTCAACTCATTCTCACTCAGTGCAAGCTCCTAACAGTTGTTTTACATGTAACTACCAATGAGATCCAGCAGAAAGCAGTATTTTTCAGGAGATGGTTTGAAATGTTACAACTTTGGTGTTATGTCTAGGACGTTTTCAACAATAAGCCAGAAGTTTCTAGTGGACACTGTTGTGATTAATATTTATTTCTTATTTGTATCACCATAATAACTAGGAACCCTAAAAGAGGACCAGCCCATCTCCTATGCAAAGAACTGTGCAAACTTTGCACAAGAAGTCCTCAAAGAATCAACAACCAAAACAACAATTAACAAGCCGTAACCTGAGCCAAAATCAGATCCGGTAAACAAATAAATTCACATGGGCAGTATGCTTTAAACAGAAGAAACACAGCTGTCAGAAAACCAGATACACTTGGAAAAGTAGTGCAACTTGAATTGATTTGGTATTGGGCAGGTACTCAGAGAAGGACTTCTCTTTGAACTGCTATCTTCTTCATGATTTTCTTATTTTCTCAGTCTTCTGAAACTAATGGGTAAACCACAGCCATTCTGCATTGCTGTCATACAAGAAATCATAGCAAGTTCCAGGTTTTTATTGCTCTCTAATGTGTTACCCTAATAACTTATGTGAAATGTTTAACTTGCTGCACATCTCTGGTGAACTTTTTTCCTTCTAACTGCCAATATTAAAAAAGAATTATGAAGGGCATTAATTCAAAAGTACATGAATCCATAGTACTCTTCCATTTTTATAGGTGGTTAGTTATTAAATATTTGATTTATCATCATAGAATCATAGAATCATTTAGGTTGGAAAAGACCCTTAAGATCATCGAGTCCAACCGTTGTACAACTTTTTTACTTTACATCACAGGAAACAAAAAGGCATGGGGAATATGGGTATGGTGATAGTAGTTAAAGATTATGTTTCAATTCTATTACTGTGGGAAAAAAATTTGCTATTCTACTAGCTGTTAATAACAAGATGATATCATTATTACAAAGAAAAGAATGACTTTAGAAAAAATGGACAAAGATAAGTTCAGCATAATTTTTTTTTTTCCTAAACTATTATGCAGCACATAAATTGTCTTGATTCTATTTGGTATCCATGCAAATCATTCCAATGTTTTGAGACTGATTATGTTCTCATTTGCACTGATTTGCTCTATTTACAGCAATGAAACTACTTATATTTTGCATCACTGTAAGAGAAAAAAAAGAAATAGTCCTTCCTTTAACTGAGTATAAGGTACTTGATTGGATTTGATTTCGTAAGATACTGGGGTTTTGACTGATTGCTATCAACAACTTCTATCAATGAGATTATTGCAAAGAAAAAAACTGAAAAAGCACTGAAATTTTGAAAACTTCTTGTAAGATGCCCACATACCCCCATTTATGAATTTCATTTTGATAGTACCATTTTTCTTTAAATGGTGGAAGATGTGAATTAGAGATGAAGCCACTGCCAGTAATCATTTGCAACTAATATTAGTAGTTCTGGAAAGTAATTGCATGCTCTTTATCAACCTTTTTTTCCTCTCCCCACTACAGAAGTACACTGTTTTCTAAAGCCAATCTTCTCTGCAGACACTCTATCATTCTGATAATGTAACATAATGACAGAAAATTAGCACTTAATTTTCTGTCCTGCTCTTCCAGAAACTCTGTATTTGTCATTCTTGGAACAACCAGAAACTGGAACTTGTCACAGAAGGATGAAATCTGTATTGAATCACAAAATCTTTCTGAACACCTTCAAAGGTCAAATTTTAACTTCCGTTAAAATGAGATACAGAACAACTAAAACCAAAGTAAAAACACAAATTCAAGTAAAGGACATATTTCCAGAAATCTTAGTATCAGTTTTAAGTAGATCAGCATTCAAATAATATTTAACTGAACTGGGGATGAGCAAACAAATGAATTCATCAAGACGATCCCATGCAAAGGAATGAAAAAAAAAGCCAAAAACCTCGGCTTTGATGCGGTATATGAATATTGATTGTACCTCTTGAAATCTGGGAGATTCTTGACCTGCTTTGTCCCCATCTCTCTATATGCTAAATAATGGACATAGGGGATACTTTTAGCTAAATTTGTGAAACTAACTGTACCAAATCAGCTACTGATTTGGAAGCTGAGAAGAAAAATAAAAAACCTCACCCTGAAGTGTTTATTCAATTTTTCTCTAGAGAAACAAACAAGGAAGCCTATAAACAGTGCTGCCACCTTGGAAAGTCTCTTCTTCCTTACTGCTACATGTAAATATGCTTAGATACAAAATGTTCTGAAATGGAAATCTGAAGCATTTGAAAAAAAAAAAAAAACAAATAAAAATACTTTGACTTTTGATGAAAACATTTGAATGTCTGATAGGGTTTTGTGACCAAATAGTTGAATTCACACATAGTTTTCTTAATCTCAATCGGCATTATTTTCAAGTGAATAAAGTATTCAACTGACATATTTTACCATCAGCCAACAATTTAAGCTGAACATGCTAAAAACCAGCTGGCCTGTCACATTTCTTTCAGAAAACATGCTGTTTACCCCAACGCCAACTCTCCTTGTTTACACACCCTCATTCTTTCTCCTTGAACAAGCTCTCTTGTTAAGTCCACCCCAGAAGATGACTAGAGAGCAGAAGGAGTGTTTCATGCATTTCTTCTTGTGGTATAGATTTGGTGAACCTCTCTGTCTCCTTTCCTCCCTCCCAGGCTCACTATTCCTTTGCTGGCAGACAAAAATCAAGTTTTCCACACCTTGTCCAGACCGGCCCATTGCCATACGTACCCACCAGAAGTTAATGCTCCCTCATGTCTATGTAGTTGATCTGCTTGTCAGTGGGTCTTTAAACTGGTGCTATTGAAATAGGGGCAAAAAGCAGGAGGGGAAATGTTTTATCTCTGATGGATATACCAATTCAGAGTCAAGGGGTGGAGGTGAGAAGTCCAGCAGAGCACAGTATGTTGAAGTTGGGGGTTGTTTAGTTTTAAAAGAAAATGTGTAAAAGATTCCTATGGGGAAAGGAGGAAAGGGAAAATTGCTTTGTTCCCTTCATGAAAGAAAGAGGTTCATAGAATAAACTTAACCCTTTTAATTACAAAACTATTTTATTTGAAACAGTCAAGTATTTTTTAACATTCAAGTTCATTCTGCTTTAAAAAAGGTGCGTGTTTCTAGTGAGCTCAGCATCTTAACTAGCCTCAAAAGAGGATGAAGGGTGGCTCCTACACCTGTTGTTTAAAGCTGAGTGCTGCAAGACACATAATGTGACACCAGTCTTCATCACTATTAGACTTAACGCCAGTAACGCACACCATGAAGCTTAGTGGGGAACACAGCTCTTTGAACAGCCAAAGGCTTAAAGGCCAAGTTACAGTCATCATTTCCATGTATGCAGAACAAGAGAGAGCTCCAACCAGAGAAAGCATTTATGCACCATTTGAGATTCTCCTGAAATAGCACTGGGAAAAGCTCCAGGGAAGCCAATGAAATTACACAAGTGATTCATCTGTTTGACAAGCATCATCTCTGCAAGGTTTAACATAGCAAACAGAAAGACACCCTCAACAAAAGTAAAAATCTATTTCCAAACAAGAACCGTAGTAAGGAAAATATTACCAGTCCCTCAAAAAAAAAGATCATGAAATCTCAAATCTTGCAGATTTTTGATAGTTCTAATTGTCTTCTGATATCAGGGCATTTATATTCACATTTTCAAGCTTTTCTTCACAGCTACTATTGCTAGGAGCTTGCTTTAATTAAGAACACTCCCAGGCTGTATATAAACCAAGCAGATTTTATAGACTAGAACCTCAGCAGTGACCCTGGTTCACTTCCACTGAAAACTGAAGCAGAGAGGAGAAAGAGTATGCAATACAGCTTCAGCCCAGCATCGAGCTAGGGCAGGCGCAGAGTTCCTGCACAGGTCCCAGAAGTAGGAAGTGCTCCTCTCAATAGTTCTTAATAGAAGAACTATTGCATCTGATAACAAATCAGCTCTAACCTCAATTTCAAAGCTGATAATTTAAGGAAAACACACCATATGAGATAAGACTATGATTTAAGATACAAACTGGTAACACTCAAAAGTACTATTTCTGTACAGCACATTTGTGAAGTATTGACTGTGCTATGTATCTGTAATGTGGAGCCACAGTCTGGGAAAGTTACAGCCTTCCATGAAATTTGGGAAGTACTTCCAAGTCTATCACCTATTACAAACAGAATTTGACCCATTGACTCAACACCACTAGCAAAACTGCAAAACAAGGGTGAATTAAAAAGGAACTAATAGATCATTAGCCTGTACCAACTGAAGCCCCACATTCTGTTCTATACTTAGGCAAAACTCCAGTCAGTTCCAGTGAAGAATATAAGAGCTGGACTAGGTTGTAAATGTTAGGAGATACACTGCAGCTCTCTGAAGAACTCACAGCTCTTCTATGTCAAAACTTTTACTGAAATTATCTTTCTAACTCTCAGCTGTAATATTGCAGTGAAAAACAAGCTGTTAAAGCGGGGGAAGAAAAAAGCACCTCTCACTCTTTTTCCTTAGGGTGCAGTTATATGCTTTTATTCTTCATTTGGTAACCCATACATGTTATTGCTAAGTTTTGTGCATCATTAAGGAAGCTGTTTATGAAAATTGTATCATACAGCTTTCTGTTTTGGTAGAGAACGAGAACTATTTGAAAGACATGGAAATTGTATTCAATTGAAATTTCAGCTATTGGTAACTGAAGCATTGCTTGTATGTGTCCAGCTTCTGCAACACCTCAATAAAATGGCCAATTAAAATGTTACAGGTTATGCTCACCTCATCTTTGAAACAGACATGACAATTATATTTGCAAATTCTAACCAGCCTCCTGAATCATCAACACTGTAAAATCCCAGTTCCTAATACAGGCTGATATTCAGAGCTGATATTTCTTTTTGCTTTCAAAGATAAATCAAAATCTAATGAAAATACGGAAACTATTTTGACAAAAAGGAAATCTGCCTATTTATTACTGCTCCTCTTGAAATATTCTAAAACTCCAGTGTCTTGTCCTGAAGGTATGAATGAGGTATCTGGTATCACTAAAATTTAGTAAAGGGCTACCACAATTCACCGTTACTGATCAGAATAATTTGCAAATGTCCCAAAAGAGCTGCATCAATGTGCTGGTTTCAGCTGGGACAGAGTTAATTTTCTTCCTAGGAGCTGGCATGGTGCTGTGGTTTAGATTTAGGATGAGAATAATGTTGATAACACACTGATGTTTTAGTTGTTGCTGAGTAGTGCTTACACTAGTCAAGGACTTTTCAGCTTCCCATGCTCTGCCAGGTGCACAAGAAACTGGGAGGGGGCACAGCCAGAATAGTTGATCCAACCTGGCCAAAGGGCTATTCCATACCATATGATGTCATGCTCAGTATAGAAACTGGGGGGGGTTGGCCAGGGGGCAGCGATTGCTGCTCGGGGACCGGCTGGGCATCAGTCAGTGGGTGGTGAGCAATTGCATTGTGCATCACTTGTTTTGTATATTCTTCTATCATTATTATTAATATTACTTTCTCTTCCTCTGCTGTCCTATTTAACTGCCTTTACGTCAACCCACGGGCTTTACTTGTTTTTCTGATTCTCTCTCCCGTTCATTGTCGGCGGGAGGGTGAGCAAACGGCTGTGTGGTGCTTAGTTGCTGACTGGGGTTAAACCACGACAATCAAATAATCCTTATCTGAATTCAACACAACTGCAATGATAAAAATACAAGATAAATAAAAAAGAAACACAAGAAAAGGAAATTAAAGGAAGAAAATAAATGTTTTTCTTCATTTTGTGGTAAGCATTCTTCATAAAACTCCGGCTGACCTCCCACACTTCCTTTATGTGAAACTACATTACTGCAGCATGTGTTGCAGCTCTGGTCTAGTTTGGATCAGCAACAGCACCACATATCACATGACTGTGGCTCAACACCACAGTATTTGCTTTTATCATACTGAGTAAAGGCAACTTGACTACCTACCTCCACCTTTGAACTTAGATTTCTGCTCTCATCTTACTCTATAGAAGAAAAATGTATTGAGTATTTTTCGCATAGCTCTTTTTAACCATATATGCTACCAAGTATTAAAGTTAGAGAAGGTAAGTATATGAATGGCATGTTATGTTTTAAGTGCAGGGCAGGGAGGTTTGCGTCAGTCTAATTTCTGTGGTCATTTAGTCCCATGTCTGACTGGCCTGAAAAACATCTGACATCTGAACATATGAATTTTACCTATAGAGAGCTGCACTGTGTCAAGCAGAGAAAGGTGATGGCTTGCACTTGAGGGTTTTAGTTGGCTGTTGAGATATACCATGGAAGATGTTGACTATCAGGGTCAAAGCAGTGATACAATTCAAATTCAGTGGGAATTTTGCAGAGAAAGGGAAGCTTGAGTGTGGCACTGATGATCTGTGAGGCAGAAGATATTTTTCAGTAACATTTTGTACTGGATGGTGCCTAAGTATGGCAGACTCCATTTTCAGATAGACGGCACTGTTGTAACACAACTGAGAAATGATAAAGGTGTGAATAATTGATGCCAGATTAAGATAAAGACTTTTAACTACCCACTGAAAATACTCACTTACAGAGGGGGACAAACTCCTAGTTTGTTGAAGGACCACAAAAACTGTTGTACAAAAAATATAATCTAATTATTTTCCTTTACTGACTATCCTAGACTGCATGCAGGTTGTTAGTCTAACACCTTTGCCTCTATTCCTAGTCCTGCATTTATGTAAATCCACTTACTTAAAATATGTTATTCATAGCTCCCATTAATGTAAATGAGACCAGAATAAAGTTCCACTTTATATGTAAACATGGGTGAACATATATCTGCATGCAGTGCTATGTTATGCATCACAGTATCTCTATTTACTACAGTTTTTCAGACCCAAATTGTGTTAATCTTTTCCCCACCCCACCAAAGGCAAAAAGACCCATGAAGGGAGTAACATTTTAACCCTCCTGCTAATAAAACAGCAACAGATGCATACTGAAGTAGAAACAATATGCTTCACTTCGGTGGTGGT
Organism: Pelecanus crispus; assembly: GCF_030463565.1. Taxonomy (NCBI): domain Eukaryota; kingdom Metazoa; phylum Chordata; class Aves; order Pelecaniformes; family Pelecanidae; genus Pelecanus; species Pelecanus crispus. The sequence continues at coordinate 44,239,120 of NC_134646.1, read as the reverse complement.
GTGCCAGTAACGCATCAGCTGTGCTATGGAACAAATTCTACAAAGCCCAAACATTAGCACAGGAAAAAAAAAAAAAACAAACCAAACCAAAAAAGAAACTCCTGATATTTAGGAAGACAACAATGTGAATGAAATGTTCCATGTACCAAGCATTAAGAGCCCAGCCCAACTCTCTCTGAAGTCAACAGGAAATTTCTCGTAACTAAATGTTATGAAACAGGGCACAACTGCAGTAAAGTCACTTGTATGGCATAGCCTTCTTTCTGACTTTGATCCTCGCTGAAAGAGAATAAAACACTATATGAAAATGAAAAATCCTGTATGAAATCAGTTCAGACAGCATTAAACTGTACCCATCCACATCGAATAGCTGACACTGCTTTCATCATATTTTGTCAACCACTGTGGCAGTTAAGGCCTGATATGTAAATACTTGCTTAAACATTTTTATTTCAGCACAGTGCTTCTATAAAAATGCTTTGGTGGCCAAAAAAAATCCATTCTAAGCAGGTTATCTTTACTGCTTTTTTATTTTCTACTTTACTTTTCTGCAAAACTGGTGGTTCTTCAGGACTCCGTGCTGTTGCCTCTCATATTCTCATCATTTATTGAAAATCTGCCTGAAGGCTGAATTCACAAGCATGGCAGTAGCACTATTTATTTATCAGCCTCTTTTACTCTGCTATTAGAATTGCAGCAGTAGCACAATCTAAACAATTTATAGAGTGAATCAAGAATCCTAGCTCTTCCAAATAAAACGTGTGACTGAAAGCAGGTAGTACAAATGGCTCGTGACCTGCTGGGAGGATGTGACTAATGTGTGGCCGTACTACTGCCCGTTGCTGGATACAATTAAAACAGGTTGCCTTGTATCTCTGGCCCAGAAACTGCTGGTTATACTCATCACTTAATTCGATTTCTTGATGCAAATATTTCAGGGAACTGTATTTATTTATTTACTTATTTATTTGGTTTAGGGATATTTTTTTCCCCAGGTTATGCCATTTCTCTTTCCAATAATACACAATACATTATTTGTGCTTGCCCTGGAAAGAAGTCCCAAAAGGCTCTAAAGTCCATCAGGGACTAGCTGATCAGGAGTCCTGATATTACTGCGTACAGACACAGGCACTGAGCACTATCCTCCTGCAGAAAACTTCAGTTAGCTGGGACTATAGTGAATTATTTACATCCTGCTTTCTATTTTACAATTCAACTAACCCCAGGGAGAAATAAAACTCCACCCACACAAGCAAAATCCTCCAAACCCTCTTTTTTCTCCTTTTCTTTTTCCTATTATTTGGACTGCTCATAACCTATGAAAGTTTTCATATAATATCTATAATTTCCCCTATATCCCCATTCTCCTGTGTTCTCCTCTAAACCAAAATGCAACTTGAAATTTCTAGGCAATTTGAAATTTCCAGGCAACTTGGATGATTTTCTCTCCTTTCGTATCGTATTGACCTTCCCTGCATTTTTTTATTCAGCTAAGTCCATGGTGTCATTTCACAGCTTCAAGGACTCAGCTGGGCCCAAGAAACCTCCAACTTCCTAGTTAATGGGGTTTTTTTCTTCTCATTAAATAAATGTGACACTGTCTGAATATTTCTTTCAGCTATGTTCCTGCAATTGCTTTATTATACGTTGGTTATTGCACTTCCCTTTCCTCTTTCACTGCTTTTCATCAATAAGCCCAAGTTACAATTTCTGATGGAATCCACCTAAGCTTTGGTAGCTATGGCACAGTCTTGCCAGAGATTTGAACAATTAGAGCTTTGCTTGTTTTTGAAATCACAGACAGAAACGCTGCATGGGTGGCAAATGCAACTAATCTAAACTGGATAAATATCTCTGCATTCAAACATCACTTTGTGTTCTGTCAGAAACATGCAAAACATGAAGAACTGCTTCACTTACTGGTCTTATATTTTTTTCAAAATTTGTTTAGTTCAACTCTGCTGTGGTTTAGCCCCTGTCGGCAACCAAGCACCACGCAGCCGCTCACTCACCCTCCTGCCCCGGTGGGATGGGGAAAGAATCGGAAGGGCAAAAGTTAGAAAACTCGTGGGTTGAGATAAGAACAGTTTAATAATTGAAATATAATAGTAATGATAGTAGTAGTAGTAGTAGTAGTAGTAATAATAATAATAATAATAATAATAATAATAATAATAATAATAATAATAGTAATAGTAATGGAAAGGAGAACAATGAGAGACAGAGAGAGAGAAACAAAACCCAGGAAAAAAAACAAGTGATATAATTGCTCACCACCCACTGACCGATGCCCACCCAGTCCCCGAGCAGTGATCACTGCCCCCCAGCCAACTCCCCCCAGTTTATATACTGAGCATGAAGTCATATGGTATGGAATAGCCCTTTGGCCAGGTTGGGTCAGCTGTCCTGGCTGTGCCCCCTCCCAGTTTCTTGTGCACCTGGCAGAGCATGGGAAGCTGAAAAGTCCTTGACTAGTGTAAGCACTACTTAACAACAACTAAACCATCAGTGTGTTATCAACATTCTTCTCCTACTAAATCCAAACCACAGCACCATGCCAGCTCCTAGGAAGAAAATTAACTCTATCCCAGCCAAAACTAGGACAAATGCTTTTGGATACCTGATTTCAGCACTGACACATAAGAAACAAAAAGCAGGCTCAGAATCTGCCATCTTTACAAAGCCTAAATAAATATTTCAGTTTTGTCTTAAAGAATGCCTTTCAGGTGCTCTGTCTCCAAGGCAGTGCAGAGATGGCTGCCAGCAGGAAAGTTTTTTAATTCTGATTCAAATTTTAATTCTAATTCAAATCGAGAGTAAAACTACCTACTCAGCTACTCAGTTGTTTGGGTTTTTTTACAAGTAAAGGCTCTCGTTGTCTTTGGAAGAAAAAAATGAATATATAATGTTTGAAATGCAGCAAATTGCTTTGAAAAAAAAGAATATTTCTCATCTTTAATCTGTATTCAGTAAACAAATATTCTATCTATAGCTGAAAAAAATACATAATAAAATATTCTAGTAGGACAGCTGAAGCAGCAAGCCATTACTCTGCTCTGTTGTTCAGTTTAGATACTTCTTACATTTCATGTTCAAAAGTTGTTGTTCAGGAACTGCACTTAGAACAATCCATTAATAATATGAGTATTTATGGGAAATACTGTCTATGTGCCATTTTAAGCGTTATTCTTGGTTGTAAGTGTATAGACAATTGTTTTTTCTATTTTATGAAGTGTGAAAGAATCAGTCATTTATGTTATATTAACTCATAACTGTAAGAATTAAGAGAATCAGAAAGTGACAGTTTATGGTAATGTACTCCATATCCTACTACTCAAAAAAGCAAGTTTTACAGTCAGATTCCATTTTTTCTCTCAACAGCCAAAGACAAACCCAAATCCAATACAAAATACAACTAGGTTATGACTTGTTCCATATGCTTGTGTAAAACCATCACTGTTGCTCATTACTTTTTTGTTGTTTATATACTGTTCAAGCTATAAAATGTGGCTATTTTTTTTCCCCTTTAGGCCCTCTAGTCTAGACATTAAGAAAGAGAGTGTCCCTAGCCCTACTAAAGAGACTTGTGATTATCATAAACTTTTACTTTCAGTTTCATTGACCAAATTGAATTATTCCCAAAGTCAAATCATATTTTCCCTTCAGTGCATACTGTCCATCCTTCAAGGTAATCCTGGAGTTAGTTTTAATATTCTTTTAGACTATTAGTTGAGAGTTTTAGGCACTGAAGCTTACCCTGAGTGGGTACATTTTATGGCAATGTAGTGATAATCATCTTTCCTTTTTGTGATGACTGGCTGTAGAAATATTGGGCACGCTAACAGAGAATATTTATTGGCATTTTTAAACTATGTTACCTGTTCTTTTTTTTTTTCCAGAGGATTAATTTCTATCCAGATCAGCTAAGTTAAGTTTTAAGAGGCTTTCTCATATAAAATCTGCAGTGAGAAACCTGTCTGACAGCTTTTATGAGCTTCCTTTTACAAATTCAAAACCAAGGAAACACACCTCTGTAAACACAGACTAGGACATTGCTAGAAGCTAACAGTTTGGATTTTGTCTTTTCACACTCAAGCATGAGTCTCGCATTCATCAAATTATTCACATGTATCCAAATGATAAGAAATATCCAGGTGCCAGGCACTATAAAACCACTGAACTGAGACAGAATGGACAAAGAGAGGCAGAAACAGAAAAAGGGGTATAGAAGAAAAAGCAAATTAGTAGTTTAAAAACAGTAAGTCATTGAGCTTACTTAGTGTATCTGAGAGTGCAGATGCAGTTGATATATAAAATGACTGAATTACTAAAGGGAATAAGCAATGCTGCATTAAGAAAAAAATCTGCAAGGTGACAAAATGTCATACCAAGTTACTTAAGTTTGTAATGTCCAGAGAAGACTGTAGGGAAGTGCAGAAAGACCTAAACAAGAGCATTACGATAGCATTATTGAGTATTTAATATGCACACTGAAGACCATACACATTTAATAGAAATATATAAACCACCTGTAAAGTTTAACTGTATCCAAAGAGATCTGCATGTTATTAAAGAAGGCCAGATAAGCTGCATTAAAAAAATCGAAAAAAAACCCCAAACCCTAAATCCTACCAGTACTACAGACAATACCTTTATATGAATAAACAGTATAGTCTTGCCTGGTGTATTCTGTGCAGCACTGGACACCTACCCTGTAAAAATATGTATCAGAATCAGAAATCTTTGGTTATCAACAAAGAAAGACGAAGGGATGCAAGGATTTGTACTTCCCATCAGGAAAAGCAACACTAAGTGACATCAAGTATATAATGTATATCATGAGTGTAACACTGAGCAACTACCATCTCTGACCTGTGACAGGAGAATAAGGACATACACAATCAAACAAAAAGAAAGTAAATTCCAAACTGATGAACTGTATTTTCACACAAACAGAAATAAAACTAAGGAACTCATTGCCAGAGGCTGTCAGATATCTAGCAATGTGCAAAAGTTAGACTGAAAATTTGCATTCCACTGAAGATATCAAGTGGTAGCACAAGACTGATAAAGATCTTGGAAAGGACGTTAGACTGGCTACTTTACAGACTTGGCCAATCCCTAAATAGAGATAAGAAGCATCAATACAGGAGGAGTCTGCCAAGCTCTTACATCTTTCCTTGAAGGACCTGGCACTGTCCACTTGTTTGATAAAGAGCTAACTGACATTGGGCCTAAATCTAAATGACAACTCTTGTATTCATTAGTGGAAAACTCAACCTGAGTAACTCTCTGAAATTCCTAATTGTGTCCATAGGGTATACCTACGGACTTGCAGTTTTACTCGAGCACAGGAGGATAAAAAAAGTGGCAGAGCAAGAAATAGTCCTCAAGCAAAGTACATTGTAGTTTAGAAGTTTTGGTCTGAAGAAAGGTCTGTTTTATGTGTACCACCAAACCTACAGGCTATAGGGTGAACTTAATCAGTATTAGATATTCTTTACTACAAAGACAGCTGTCTGGTGATAAGGCTGATTATACCTTTTGTCTCAGTATTCCTGCTGAAACCAACAGTTTTATTCCTGCAAAGACTGAAGAATCAAGTCCTCAATAATTGAATATAAATATGATTTTGAGAGCATCTACATTAACGGAAGGGGCTGTGAAGTGTGGGGGATTCTTTTACATTGCAGCTGGCACATGGCTATTGGAGGATTATAAAGGAGAAGCAGGGTCAAACTGAAAAGATGTATGTCCTTTCCTCCTGGACTAGTCCATTCCTCCAGCAACATTGTTTGAAGAATTACCACCCTCTGTTGTTCAGATGATTTGTGTTTTGGTTTGGGATTACTTAAAGGATTAGAAAGAAGCCCCATGGAAAAGACTTCAGAAGCACTTAAACTTAGCACATTATTTTCATTGCCTGATGAAACTGATTGTAGCCATCAGTTTACAGTCGTATCTATCGAGATGTGCTTCTGTACCTCCTTCCAGCTGGCTGCTTGTTTAGCTTGTTTCCCCTATGGTTTTAGTGTTAATTAACAGAACACTGTGAAGTTCTATGGCTTGTGAATTAATTTGGTTTCTTCCCAGGTCTTTCATCAGCCAGAGCCACCTCTCAAAATGAGGTAGCGATAGTAAACTAAAGACCTTCAGTGCTCAAATAAAAGAACCCAAAAGAATAAAACACCACCTTCCTGCCAGCAGGCCAGAACTGGCAGCTATAAGCTGGAACAGAAAGTCATCACACATATGTGAGCCTATGCTCACACTATAGAAGGGCAGTCTGTATTAGTGAGGAAACCTATTTCAGCTTCAAACTCTCCAAGGATTCCTCCAAAGTAAAACCTTATTTTAAATATTAAAAACTAACTCCTTGACACTGTCTTTCAAAACAGTGCCTTTATCCAGTGCAGCCTGAAAAGAGCATGAAACATAGCATCTACAGCAGCCTCCGAAGGGAAAAAAAACCCAAAGAAAAAACCCTTCAGAGTAGACCTGTCAAAGAAGTGGCAGCAGAAAAAACAGGCAGGGAGGAAAGGAGCTAATCCACCCACAGATACTGAGCTCTCATACCACTGTTAAACAAAGATAATTAGTGCAAGTCGCTGAGTCACCAAGTCCTCCAGCTTTTTTATGGTGGTGCTATTAGTCCATACTGGAGTCAGTCTTAAATTTCAGTGATGAAAGCAAGAGGGAGACCCAGCATGAGTAGGTCTTCAAGTATCTCTGTTACACTGGACTTGGAAAATGAAGCACACTTCTCCACTTAATCAGCTGATGGTATTTCATTCTTTATTTCATGCATCACATTTTACTCTTTCCTTTTAATCACCTTTTCTAAGGGCAAAGATTCTTGAATGTCATCTCTGTTATCTCATACCCTGCTAGAGTCATTGCTCTAGGAGTGTACAGGTTATTAGGTACATGCAGTCCAGCCGCCTATCACAGTGTGAGGCCCAAAAGGTGTCCTACATGCTAAAAGAGTACAGGGAAGCTGCCCGGTTATGTAGAGAGGGGGTCAGGAAGGCCAATGCACAGCTGGAGCTTTAATTTGGCAAGGGGTGTAAAGAATAACAAGAAGGGCTTCTACAGGTATGTCAACCAGAAAAGGACGGTTAAAGAAAGCTTATCCCCCCTGATGAACAAGAATGGTGACCTAGTATCAACAGACAAGGAGAAAGCAGAGGTGATTCAACAACTTCTTTGCCTCGGTCTTGACTGTCAACTTCTCTCCTCGTCCCTCCTGAGTAGATGGACTGCAAGATGGGGACCAGGGGGGTAAAGCCCCTCCCACTGTAAGGAAGATCAGGTTCAAGACCACCTGAGGAACCTCAGTGTACACAAGTCTATGGGACCTGATGAGATGCACCACAGAGTCCTGAGGAAACTGGCTGATGTAGTTGCCAAGCCACTCTCCACGATATTTGAAAAGTCATGGCAGTCAGGTGAAGTCCCTGCTGACTGGAAGAAGGGAAATGTTGTGCCCATTTTTAAAAAGGGAAGAAGGGAGGACCCTGGGAACTACTGACCTGTCAGCCTAACCTCTGTGCCTGGGAAGATCATGGAACAGATCCTCCTAGAAGCTATGCTCAAGCACATGGAAGACAGGGAGGTGATTCGAGACAGCCAGCATGGCTTCACCAAGGGCAAGTCCTGCCTGACCAACCTAGTGGCTTTCTATGAAGGAGTGACTGCATCAGTGGACAAGGGAAAAGCAATGGATGTCATCTACTTGGATTTCTGTAAAGCCTTCGACACGGTCCCCCACAACATCCTTCTCTTTAAATTGGGGAGATATGGGTTTGATGGGTGGACTGTTTGGTGGATAAGGAATTGGCTGGATGGTTGCATCCAGAGGGTTGTGGTCAATGTCTCGATGTCCACATGGAGACCGGTGACAAGTGGTGTCCCTCAGGGGTCCGTACTGGGACCAGCACTGTTTAACATCTTCATCAATGACATAGACAGTGGGATAGAGTGCACCCTCAGCAAGTTTGCAGACGACACCAAGCTGAGTGGTGCAGTGGACACTCCAGAAGGACGAGATGTCATCCAAAGGGACCTGGACAAGCTGGAGAGGTGGGTCTGTGTGAACCTCATCAGGTTCAACAAGGCCAAGTGCAAGGTCCTGCACCTGGGACGGGGCAACCCCCAGTATCAATACAGGCTGGGGGATGAAGGGATTGAGAGCAGCTCTGCGGAGAAGGACTTGGGGGTGCTGGTGGATGAAAAGCTGGACTTGAGCCAACAATGTGCACTTGCAGCCCAGAAGGCCAACCATATCCTGGGCTGCATCACAAGAAGCGTGGCCAGCAGGTCGAGGGAGGTGATTCTGCCCCTCTACTCTGCTCTGGTGAGACCTCACCTGGAGTGCTGCATCCAGCTCTGGGGCCCTCAGCACAAGAAGGACATGGAGCTTTTGGAGCGGGTCCAGAGGAGGGCCACAAAAATGATGTGAGGGCTGGAGCACCTCTCCTACAAGGCCAGGCTGAGAGAGCTGGGGTTGTTCAGCCTGGAGAAGAGAAGGCTCTGCGGAGACCTTATTGCAGCCTTTCAGTACTTAAAGGGGGCCTATAAGAAAGATGGAGACAAACTTTTTAGCAAGGCCTGTTGTGACAGGACAAGGAATAATGGATTTAAACTAAAGAAGAATAGATTTAGACTAGACATAAGAAAGAAATTTTTTACAATGAGGGTGGTGAAGCACTGGAACAGGTTGCCCAGAGAGGTAGTGGAGGCCCCATCCCTGGCAACCTTCAAGGTCAGGTTGGCTGGGGCTCTGAGCAACCTGATCCAGTTAAAGCTGTCCCTGCTCACTGCAGGGGGGTTGGGCTAGATGAGCTCTAAAGGTCCCTTCCAACCCAAAGCATTCTATGATTGTCAAGTTTTGATAAAAGAAGCCTTCACTGTAAGGTGCCTCACATTTCCTTTCCATTGTGCTTCTGGTATTTGCTTCTGGGTAAAATAAAATTACCTGTTCTTAACACCAGGGCAAGGGAAGGCATTACCATTTACTTTTGATTTTCAGTCCTCTGGAGGACTGCTAAGGGTCACTTCATTTAGATATAATAATAAATAGAGCAGCCTTTTCCAATTATTATTTCATTGTTGTGTTTTAAATATCAAGTATGTAAAAGTCATTTCTAGCTCCAGTGTAAATATATTGAACTAACAAAAGAGGGAAGACCCACATTCAAGTTCTAACCCTAGTTCCTATCCTAATTTAAGTGGGAGAGATGGGCAGCTTCTCTGCTGATTAAAGGAAGATTCTATGAGGCAGCATCTCATGTTCTGCACTTAAATGATCGCAGTTCAAGTTAATGGAGGCGTGTGGATGAGAGCTTGAAAGCTACCCTCACTTTTCCCCACAAAGCTGAGCTGCAATCACTAATCAGTATGAGAAAAGGTCAGAAGGAAAGGGAGAAGCAGACGGCAAAGTGTTTGATGTTGGCTCTATTCAAGAGGAATCCTCCTGACCCAGGTTGGTCTCTGTATTAGTTTTAGGACTGCTCAGTGCAGCATAAAGCAGTCACAACAGAAGGCCAGGCATAGATTTACCAGATACAGTAAGTTCCCCTTTAGAGCTAGTATCTTTTCCTTTCTTTCCATGTTATATCTAGAAAATCAAGTTTTCCTATTATTACCTGGGACATAAAGCACACTTTTTCCTGGAGAGTGTTTAACACGTGAGGATTAGAAGTTGTATAGTGCAGTATACAAACAGGGTCAGAATATTCAGTGATGCATAATTAACAAAGCATCCATGAAACCACACTGGCAAAGACATTTTGTCTGTAATCAAAAACTAAAGTTTAACAACAGAGTCTATTTTCTCGTTTGTCGTCAAAAGTTGAGGTGTGATTTTCCCATTTTGGTATGAAGTCCAATTTAAAACTTAATTTCTTTTTAAATGTATTGTGAATTCGTGAAATATGTTCTCAGTATATGAGATACTAAATGCATAGATGTTATTATCTGTTATTTCATTAAGCACATCTTTCAGGAGTGAAAGGAAAAGGGAACCTGACTGCAGGGCAGTAAGATGCACTCATGTAGAAATTGCATTGTTCATGTGTTTCATCCTCCCACCTCAGGGAAGGAAATCTTTGCAAAAATGGCTGCCATCATACCTCCCATCCGCATCCTGCTTTGATCCCCTAGAGACATGACTGCCAGCTACTCACAGCCTTTCCAAGAGAGAAAATATGCATTGGGATATGATCCCACAGTTCCACATGGTAAGTTTGATCATTATCATTCACCTGATGTGCCAGTACCAGGCTAAGCAACCAGCTATCTGGATGAGTTGATCTTATTCAGAGTACTGTGAAGATCAAACTGAAAGCCTTGGGAGAAATAATAAAGAACAGATGCACTCCATGAAACTATTTTTAATACTTTTGCAAAAATAGCTATAAAGTAATTTAAAATCAGACTCCATTACAATTGCGAAACACACAAGAACTCCTTCAAAAAACAGGGAAAATATTTTTGGAAAATGATTGATTTTCACATGTACTATAGATTCCCTTATTTGAATTTGAATATTTTGCTATTTTGGATAACAAATCATTCATCTTATTCAGGATTGCTGATGTTGAAAAGCTAGCTAATGAAACTCAAATAACATCTTTCTAGAAAACTGAAATAGAATGAGATTAATTATTAATATTCAGCTATCAGATCTCAGATTTATTTGGTATTATTCTTAACACCCACTTTCTGTCCATTGCTTGTTTTGCTACTTTTCTCTACATCTACCCATGACTCATTGTTGTTTGCAAATCTGAAGCATTTAATTTTAGACAATGTTTGTCTTCGGGGAACCAGTCATAAATTACTATAAAAACTGACAATCTTTTAAGCCAAAAATGTCACCTTTCTTCAGAGATGTTGAGCCTTATTCTCCATGCTCTTATCTTCCTATTATTCCATTTATTTCTGCGGAGGTAGTCTCAATTCACATCAGCCTCACTGAAGAATCAATTCCATAATTTCAAGACTTAGCAAAGAACACCAGGTAGCTAGGAGCAATGGATTTAAACTACCTACTTGTGCTGTAGTAATGATGTATTGTCAGCAAATGCTATTTTAAGTGAATTTGCACCTCCTGCAGTAGAAATTAGTAAATCTCAGACCAAAGAGATAACATAAAGAACAATATTACTCAGTTTTACTATTTTAAAAGTAGAAGCAAACTTTTAAGAATGGGTTAAATGTGTATGGTGACTGCTCCAATCATTTGTGTATTTGTCTCGTAAATCATTTTAAGCTAGTTTTCCATGCTATTTTCTTTCCCCTGCTTTGAAATTGAGCCAGTGATTTCCTGTTTTGCTGTGATATCCAGCAAAAAACCTGCTGGGATATCACAGCTATTGTGGAGCTCTGCCAAGCGAGTGAGCCCACGCAGAATGGCACAGGTCAATGCAATCATATGAAATTATCTTGGCTTTAAAGAAGGTACATTTTTATCACATTGCACAAGACAAATTGCACATGTGGTTTCTTTGACTGTATATATGGTGGTCAGGCTGGGTGCATACATACGTCAAGAAGAAACAGAAGGCCACGAAATTTTTTACAATGAGCGTGGTGAAGGACTGGAATGGGTTGCCCAGAGAGGTAGTGGAGGCCCTATCCCTAGAAACATTCAAGGTCAGGTTGGACAGGGCTGTGAACAACCTGATGTAGTTAAAGCTGTCCCTGCTCACTGCAGGGGGGTTGGGCTAGATGACCTCTAAAGGTCCCTTCCAACCCAAAGCATTCTATGATTCTATGAAAACCAAGCCCAGAGCATTACTTTATTTTAGATCTTATTCATACTAGCACATCACAGATTATCCTGGCTGGTATAATACATCCTGATTTTTGTTAAGGAAGCATCAGTGTCTTCACAATTTTACTTAGCAACTTAAGTACTAACGATGCTCTGAGACTATAAGAAAGCAGACAGGTTTTGTTTCAAGAGGATTACCTTACAAAAAGGGAAGCTTTGAGGGCCACAGAGGACAATAGAGGAAAAAGTACAACTTCTGAGGGACTGAGGGAATGGCATCAAAGCACATCTGTTGAGGTGTGGGTCTTCAACTGCCCCAGGTAGCTACTGATGTGAAGATACCAAAGTCAAAGTGGTGACAGAGGAAGAGAGGACAGAGGAAGATAGACAGGGAGACACATAAGAATGGGGACAAAGGAGCATGGGGAAGAGTAATAGTGGGCCTAGGGAGGAATGTGTAAACGGGCAACAGAGCTCAAGGCAGGCAAAATTACAAACAGGAATGAAATGCAATTAATGAAGGTTAAAGAAAAATTCAGAAAGAAAGGAGGCTCTTTAGGAAGGAGAGAACGGGAAGGCAAGGAGATGGATTTGCCTTTTATATGAGAGTAGTGGGAATGCACAGAGCTCTGCCTAGGGATGGACAAGAGCCAGCTGACAATTTACAGGGTAGGATTAGTGGGCAGACCATCATGGGCGACATTGCAGTGGGCGTCTGCTACAGACTTCCTGTTCAAGAAGTAGATGAGGTGTTCTTAAGGCAATTGGTTGTTAGCCCATGTGAAAACCTATGAGCTCTTCAGAGGCCCTGGGTATGTAGTTTTGTGACCACAGTATGCTGAAACTTCCATATTAGTCACCAGTAGTGACTACATTAAAGTTATAGAAGAGATGGCTACCCAGTCTACAAATATGCCTTTTTTTTGCTCAGTAGTCAGGCACACTAAAGGCAAACTCAGACCTGCTCCAAATGTCTTTGCAGCCTAATAGGAATCTTTCCATTGACTCCAGCAAGAGCTGAAAAATAAATATTGCAGCAAAGCTGTACAAGGCAGGCTCATTGTGCAATATATTCATAACAGTGACATTTTACTGAGCTGCAATGGGCCATGAGTCATGTACTGCTAGATGTAGTAGTCTGAAGACAAAAAATGTTATACACATAATTAGGAGGGGGAGGAGGGATACGAATGTTGTGCAGAATAACTGAAAGTTAGATTTCTCCAAAAGCCACAGAAATCAAAATATTATCCAGCCACAAGTGCATTCAAGGGTCTGACAGCAGTGAAATTTTAAAGACTCAGTAAATCAGGAATGCAGGAATTGCCCACCCAGCCATTGGGCGTAGTTACGTCATGCAATATCCAACTATTCTGAAGTGAAGAAATGATGGCCTGATAAAAGCCTCCCGTTTTGCAATAGGTTGGAATATTACCCGTAAGTTTACTAAATACAGTCCCAAACAGGTTCAATATTCTAATGCACAGGACCAAGTACAGCTCTGTAAGAACTCCTTAACCACAGACTCATGCATGTAACCATTAAGTATAACCATTTTAGTGACCAGAATTCAACTAAGGCTGACTCTGCCTCAGATTTCTTTTTAATATTTCAGGGACTGATTCAATCCATGATCCCAATGTCCATAAGCAACATCCCTTTGTCAACTGGAACAGGAGCTGAATCTAAGCTTTTCTAAGTCTTTCAGTAGACAGTTATAGCAGTGTACAGTGAGCGCTGGCTGCTCCCTAAGAGATGGGAAGGTGGGAGCCAAGCACGATGCCCAGCCCCACGGTACCCAGGCAAGGTGAACTGGGCAGGACAGACCCAGAGATGGCAGCCAGACTCAACAAAGAGTACAGATCATCAGACAAATCCATGGTGATGAGGCAGGGCTGAGGTCAAGCCAGGAAATCAGTCTTCAGGTTAGGGTCTTGATCAACATAGCCCATGGCCAGGCAGGACAGGGCTGTGGCGGAGCTGGAGACCAGCAGTCCTCTGACATAGCTCAGGCGGGGACTGAAGGCCCTGGGCTGAGCTGAAATCAGGCTCCCAGGCAGAGGGCAGGCAGGCAGGGGTCCAAGGTGAGGCTGATCGGGACCATTAAGTTCTAGTAGTGCTCTGATAAGTGAAGTCTATGTTCCTTCAGCAGCAGCAACCAACCCAAAGATTCAAGACACAGTTAAAATTTGCATGTAATGAGCATAGATTAATGTCTGCTGGACACTTCCAGTCAAAGGGCTAAGAACAGTGATGACCACACTAGGGAACAATAAACAGAATGACCAGTATCAATCTAGTGTTCATTTAGCAGTAACAGATTTGGGACCAGCTTTGTGACTATCATTAACTAAGAAGGAAGCTGACATGCAATTCATGTTTTACAAAGGTTGGTTTTTCGGGGGTTTTTTTGCCTATGTATTATAAATATTATGGCCCACTACCTATGACAGAATTGCAGGTTTTACAATAACTGCCTCTGTTACATGCATAAGGTAATCTTAAATCTGTATATTTATACTTCACTACTTCAGTTGCTGAACATATAAATGCTCCATAAATTTTTGACCCTGTTGAAATCAATGATGATCACTGTAATTCCTCTTTGCTGAAGTTAGGTTTTCAGTTTTTCATTCCTCATTATTTTACTGAAAATCAACGGACAAAAGTAGGCAACCCCTACTACATAGACATCTGACTCAAGGTTTCATTAAAATATTGTTAAAATATTAGACAGATAGATTAACTGAGACCAAACATTACCCCATATAAATTAACCCTACAAATATAATGAAAGCTCTCTTTCACACATGCTACTATAAAGCCTTTGTTAATAAGAATTCCCCTTCTTGGATACTCAAAATGAAGTATTGTTCATTGCCATATGGTTCATATTAAATACAAGGAAACAAACAAAAACACAGTAAGTCTTTGACATTTTAATGACTGTGGATCAGCTACTCCTACCAGAAGCTGCTCTATTGGCTAATTACACTCCCTAACATTAACTTTGTTTCTAGCCTAATTTCAGCTCCTGACTTTTCCTGCTAATTTTGAGTTCAAATCTTGGTGCTGGAAAAGGTTATATGCATTATCAGCAGCCCTTAAAGACCTCATCTGAGATGAGGGTCCCTTTGCCATTGCATAATTAGACTGTGAAAGAAAGCTCTTGAATAAGATTGATTTCACAAGACAGAAATAGAGAAATGCTGAAAGTGAATGGACATCACAGTGTCTCCATTTTAGGACAGGGGGGGTTCTCCTATGGGGGAAAAGGTTCTTATAGGATCCATGCTGGTGGTCTGGCTGGCTCTGAGAGCTGGTCAATAAAATTTCTCACAAGCACAAGCTTCCCATTAATCTTAGCTTTTAGAATCCAAGTGAATTACTGAATGGTGCCAGCTCCTACGGCTACCAGGAGCATTTGTAGGTTTGCAGTAGTTCGCAGGATCCTCCCTCAATCTCCATTTGAAAAGCAGAGATTTGCTATTGAATATAGATGAGACAGAAAAGATCTTTCAAGTACAGTATTGCATTAAATGTAAATTATTTATCTTTCGAAGAAAAGACATGGTGATCTGACCTAGGAAGCACCACCTGATTAAAGAAGAAACTGGTCCACACAGAACGGGAACAGAGTACTTCCAAGTAAGTCATATGAAAGTAAGTGACAGACTGATGCATATGGTAAGAGCAGAGACACCACTGGATTGCTGCCTATCATGAAGTCAGTGTACTACCTTACACTAGAAGAGATGTGCTGTCAAATAAGGACAAAAACACAAAACAATGTTATTATCTAATTATGAACACTGTCCCGAGATTAGGCCAACCACAGTCAGCACCTTCACTTGTAGACAGTCCCACATTATGTGGAGGGAAACTAATAAACCTTCATGCATGGACAGACTGAGCTGGAGTATCATGGAGTTATGGCAGCATATTACATATATGAGAAATGGAGTAACATTAAAACATTTCTTACACTATAGCCCTATTAAAAGAAAATATTTTAAGGCTCTAGGTGATCCCACATAAATATTTGGAAAGAGGACAGATTCCAAGAGAGAAAAGAGCCTATTTTCAATAATTCAAAGCCACACAAGCACAATGATTTTCCTCAATAATGATGTTGAGAAAACAAGGCATAGATGCTATGTGAATCTGATGGTGATGAAGGCAGCTGCACAGACACAAGACTGGGGCTGATAAAAGCTTGGAGCCCAGGTAACATACGAACAGTTCTAACAGGGAAGTCTGCCCTCATCATTCTCTGTACCCATATGTTCACTCTGATAAATACACATAGAGAGAAAAGGATCTATTAGCTGAAGGATGATTTTGACAGTTTTTTCCCCCTAAAAATCTTACATTATTTTAAATAAAACCAAGGGAAATGGAAAAGTTTATACCTGGACTTCAGAAAGGTATTGAACAGATAAGCATACACCTCCAAAGGATCACAATTACTTTCAGGCACTGACCTGTTCTGCATGGAATACTAGTTAGACATGATGGAGGAAATGAGCACAAGAAACGTGAGGTAGGTGACAAACACTAAATGGAACACAGTGATTTGTACTAAAGTGGAACTACTCAAATGAGGGGCAATTCTTAAAGGAGGTCTTCAAGGATCCATTTTAGGATGAGTCTTTTCTTAATATTTTCATTGATGACCTGAACAGAAAAAATACATGTACTAATTAATGTTTGCTGATGTTAAAAACTGGGAAGCAGCACCAGTCTGGTTGAGGACCAGAATATCATGCACAAAGAGCTGTATGACCTTGAAGACTGAAGTAATAGAAACTGGATTAAATTTTAATACTACAAATTATAGTGTTATGCACTTGAGGGCTGCTATGAAATATAGACAACTGGAAGCAATATAGGAAAAGGATGGCCATCACAGGATACCCAAGACATGCATTTGATACAGCTGTGAAAAAGGCAACTGAAATCCTATGATGCATCAGGAAAATTATTTCCAGCAAAGAAAAGGAAGTATAAAGGCCATTGTATAAAGCACTTTTGAGGTTGCAGCATGAATGCAGTCTACACTTCCAACTATCTATGTTAAAAAAAGATACATTCAAACTGGATGAGGTGCAGAGAAGTCTTCCAGGACAATCAACGGAACAGAGAGATTCCACGTCTTCTAAGGGAAGACTTATAGACACTGGACCATTTACCCTGGGAAAAATAAAATTAAATCAATTGTGACAGCACATCTGTACTGGTTTTGCATGGCAAGTTTTGGTAGCAGGGGGGCTACAGGGGTGGCTTCTGTGAGAAGCTGCTAGAAGCTTCTGACAGAGCCAAAGCTAGCTGGCTCCAAGTTGGACCCGCCACTGGCCAAGGCTGAGCCCATCATCAGTGATGGTGGTAGCACCTCTGTGATAACATATTTAAGAAGGGAAAAAAAAAAAAAAAATTGCTGGGCAACTGCAGCAGTCAGAAGAGAGGGGTGAGAATATGTGAGAGGAACAGCCCTGCAGACACCAAGGTCAGTGAAGAAGGAGGGGCAGGAGGTGCTCCAGGCAGCCGAGCAGAGATTCCCCTGCAGCCTGTGGTGAAGCCCGTGGTGAGGCAGGCTGTGCCCCTGCAGCCCATGGAGGCCCACAGTGGAGCAGTGTCCTGGTTTCAGCTGGAATAGAGTTAATTTTCTTCCTAGTAGCAGGCACAGTGCTGTGTTTTGGATTTAGTATGAGAACAATGTTGATAACACACTGATGGTTTAGTTGTTGCTAAGTACTGCTTATGCTAGTCAAGGACTTTTCAGCTTCCCAGGCTCTGCCAGGTACACAAGAAGCTGGGAGGGGGCACAGCCAGAATAGTTGACCCAACCTGACCAAAGGGCTATTCCATACCATATGACGTCATGCTCAGTATGTAAGCTGGGAGGGGGTTGGCCGGAGAGCCGCGATCGCTGCTCGGGAACTGTCTGGGTATCGGTCGGCGGGTGGTGAGCAATTGCATTGTGCATCACTTGCTTTGTATATTATTATTATTATTATCATCATTATTATACTGTTATTATTATCATTACTATTTTACTTTATTTCAATTATTAAACTGTTCTTATCTCAACCCAGGAGTGTTTCTCACTCTTACTCCTCCGATTCTCTCCCCCATCCCATCAGGGTTGGGGGAGTAAGCGAGCGGCTGCGTGGTGCTTAGTTGCTGGCTGGGGCTAAACCACGACAAGCAGATATCCACCTGCAGCCTGGGGAGGACCCCACGCCAGAGCAGGGGGATGTGCCCAAAGGAGGCTGTGACCCCGTGGGAAGCCCACGCTGGAGCAGGCTCCTGGCAGGACCCGTGGACCCATGGAGAGAGGAGCCCATGCTGGAGCAGGTTTGCTGGCAGGGCTTGTGACCCCACGGGGGACCCACACTGGAGCAGTCTGCTCCTGAAGGACTGCACCCCGTGGAAGACACTCACACTGGAGTAGTTTGTGAAGAACTGTAGCCCATAGGAAAGACTCATGTTGGAGAAGTTCATGGAGTACTGTCTCCTGTGGGAGAGACCCCACACTGGAGCGGGGGAAGAGTGTGTGGAGTCCTCCTCTGAGGAGGAAGGAGTGGCAGAGAGAACATGTGATGAACTGACCGCAACCTCCATTCCCTGTCCCCCTGTGCCACTTGTGGGGAGGAGGTAGAGAAAATCAGGAGTGAAGTTGAGCCTGGGAAGAAGGGAGGGGTGGGGGGAAGGTGTTTTAAGATTTGGTTTTATTTCTTATTACCCTACTCTGATTTGACTGGCAATAAATTAATTTCTGCAAGCTGAGTCTGTTTTGCCCGTGATGGTAGTTCGTGAGTGATCTCCCTGTCCTTATCTTGACCCATGAGCCTTTAGTTATATTTTCTCTCCCCTGTCCTGCTGAGGAGGGGACTGATAGAGCGGCTTTGGTGGGCACCTGGAATCCAGCCAGGGTCAATCCACCACAACATCAGAAAGCGGAACACCAGCAAGGAGATGAGTCTAGGCTAAACAATACTGGCACAAGAACAAATGGATTCATGCTAGCCACAAACAAATTTAGGCCAGAATTAAGAAGAGGCTTCTAGTTTAATCAGTAAAAGGAGTTTCTGAAAGAGCCTCCCAACAAGAGCAGTAAGTGCTAGAAATATGACTCACTTCAAAATGCATCTTAAGCTGTTCATGAAAGGGACTCTAATATATTCTATAATATGATTTCTGAAAACAACTGGAGGCTACACTCAGTGACGCAGAGATCATTTCAGTCCTCTTTCCTATTTTCACCTAACACTATCCAACATTTAAACCCACATATGTGTATGCTTACACCTTACAGAAGAAATTATGGACTATGCTTGGCATCATAGTAGGTATGGCCATGAATTCAAGAGCTATGCCGCTCCTACAACTTCACTTGACTGGGCAGCTAAGTGAGGAGAAGGGGTAAAAATCCCTTTGTTCAACTTCTTACTAGCTGACATTTAATACTTGGTTTTTGCCCCACCCAGAAGTCTGAGCCTATTTCAAATCACCTTATTGACTAAACACACATTTAATAAATTACTGCTTTCTATAGCTAGGTCACACAAAACAAAAATACAGGAACAGTTCCCATTTGTGGCAGGAGTGGAAGACACAGCCATTGCTTAGGTATCTATACTTGTTCACAAAAAGCAAATAGCATCTGCTATTATATAAATCACTTTGTATGTTCTCTCCTTTGCAACATAGACTGTGACTAACTATATCAAAGGCTTCAGAATAGCTGATATAAAATGAAATAATAGAGCAGCAATCCTGCAGCACTGCTTTCAGACTCTACCAGCCTCCTCCTCATCTTCACGCAAATAACTAATTTACCCTAATAGTAACTGGGAGAAACAAAAATTCCACGGAAGAAAAGATCAGCTCTAAAAAAAGCTTTAAAAGTTTTGCAACATTTCAGTAATTTATAAAACATATGTAAATGTAATATAAATGTCATGAAGCATAAACACAGAAAGATAACCATGAAGAATATACCTGTAACAAGCATCTATGTCCAAAGGTAACATATATATACCCTACCATATAGGAAAGCTGCTGTGTGAGACACACATGCGTGTATAAAACAACAGTTAATTTATATCAGAATTATTTATTATATAACTTGTAAAAGTTTGAACAAATTGGAAAATGCTTTCTTACATATAATCTGTTACAGATGCAGAATACATTTTTTATGAATTTAAATCTGATCTGGCCTTTGTGGTTCTGTCTCTATTGTGTGATCTGAGAGCATCTGTTCTTTCCTGGGTACAGGCACACGTGCCTGGTTCCACATCAGCATATGCATTACTCCTCATGTGTGTATCGTCTTCAAAGAGGAAGACATTTAAGCACATGGTCTGGAGGGGAGTCACAGCATACTCCCCTCTCTTAGTACCAGAAACCTAAGTATGTTTAACCTGGCCTTTTGGCTTAGGGAGCATTTCCTAATAATGGGAAAATAAGGAGAATCAGTGTTTATGATAGGTGCTATTGCAATATTTTGGACTACTATACTAGCACTTCTTACGCAGAAATACAAAATTTCTTTCATATATATTATTGCATATATATATGAAATATATATTCTTTCTCTGGCTGGAGCAAATGCACAGTGATACGTAATGCTAAAAAATTTTATTGATGTGTTGTGGAAGTGAATCCAGAGCACTTTCGCATGACTGTCTTAGTATTGCTATATAAAAGGAATGTGAACATTTTTGTCACAGTAAAAAGATGATAAACACAGAAGACTGAGAAGTATCACTTCCCAAAATATACCAATAAACCAAATATCTAGAGCTGGTGGATTTGTAACAGCTACTAATACTATGAGGGTCTAAAAAGAGCAACTGATCAGTATAGACAGAGTTGCTGAGATGTGGGATTCAGGTTGAGAATCCCAAGGATCTATGAAAAGCCAGTTACGCTGTGAGCCATCGTAGCAGAAGGGAATGGCGATAGAGTAGCAACAGTATGTTATCAACAGATTCTGAAAGACACAACTTCATAGATTGCTTTCAGATGACCAAATATAAATGGGTAAAAGTGATTCAGGTCAGGGATCCAAAGGCATTCGGACTACTAAAATAATTTATTTCATATGCTGGTAGCCACAGAAACTGATTTGCAGAGAGAAAGGGACATTGACTGTCATATAGATCTTGACACTGTAAAGGTAATCAAGTTCAAAAGGAACTGAAAGGAAAAGAGGAAGATAAAAAACTCTAGATCATATGAATAAAGTGAAATTTTATCTACTGTTACTGTAACAACACATATAACACTGTAACAATTGGTCACAAGCGGTGTTCCCCAGGGCTCAGTTTTGGGGCCAGTCTTGTTTAATATCTTTATCAACAATCTGGATGAAGGGATTGAGTGTGCCCTCAGTAAGTTTGCAGATGACACCAAATTGGGTGGGAGTGTCGATCTGCTCGAGGGTAGGATGGCCCTGCAGAGGGACCTGGACAGGCTGGATCAATGGGCCGAGGCCAACTGGATGAAGTTCAACAAGGCCAAGTGCCGGGTCCTGCACTTCGGTCACAACAACCCCATGCAACGCTACAGGCTTGGGGAAGAGTGGCTGGAAAGCTGCCTGGCCGAAAAGGACCTGGGGGTGCTGGTTGACAGCTGGCTGAACATGAGCCAGCAGTGTGCCCAGGTGGCCAAGAAGGCCAACAGCATCCTGGCTTGTATCAGGAATAGTGTGGCCAGCAGGAGCAGGGAGGTGATTGTCCCCCTGTACTCGGCACTGGTGAGGCCGCACCTGGAATACTGTGTCCAGTTTTGGGCCCCTCAATACAAGAAAGACATTGAGGTGCTGGAGCGTGTCCAGAGAAGGGCAACAAGGCTGGTGAAGGGTCTGGAGCACAGGCCTTATGAGGAGCGGCTGAGGGAACTGGGGTTGTTTAGTCTGGAGAAGAGGAGGCTGAGGAGAGACCTTATCGCTCTCTACAACTACCTGACAGGAGGTTGTAGTGAGGTGGGTGTTGGTCTCTTCTCCCAAGCAGTTAGTGATAGGACAAGAGGAAATGGGCTCAAGGTGTGTCAGGGGAGGTTTAGATTGGATATTAGGAAAAATTTCTTCACGGAAGGGGTAGTCAAGCATTGGAACAGGCTGCCCAGAGAGGTGGTGGAGTTACTATCCCTGGAAGTTTTCAAAAAACAGGTAGACGTGGCACTTTGGGACATGGTTTAGTGGACATGGTGTTGTTGGGTTGATGGTTGGACTGATGATCTTAGAGGTCCTTTCGAACCTTAATAGAATCATAGAATCATAGAATCATAGAATCATAGAATGCTTTGGGTTGGAAGGGACCTAGTTTTACTTTCATTAAAAAATAATCCATCCACCAAGCCAGGAAACATGAAATTAATTATTACTCTACCCTTAATTGGTTTAGTGGTGGACTTGGTAGTGTTAGGTTAATGGTTAGACTGGATGATCTTAAAGGTCTTTTCCAGCCTAAATCATAGAATCATGGAATGCTTTGGGTTGGAAGGGACCTTTAGAGCTCATCTAGCCCAACCCCCCTGCAGTGAGCAGGGACAGCTTTAACTGGATCAGGTTGCTCAGAGCCCCAGCCAACCTGACCTTGAAGGTTGCCAGGGATGGATGGGGCCTCTACCACCTCTCTGGGCAACCTGTTCCAGTGCTTCACCACCCTCATTGTAAAAAATTTCTTTCTTATGTCTAGTCTAAATCTATTCTTCTTTAGTTTAAATCCATTATTCCTTGTCCTGTCACAACAGGCCCTGCTAAAAAGTTTGTCTCCATCTTTCTTATAGGCCCCCTTTAAGTACTGAAAGGCTGCAATAAGGTCTCCGCAGAGCCTTCTCTTCTCCAGGCTGAACAACCCCAACTCTCTCAGCCTGGCCTCATAGGAGAGGTGCTCCAGCCCTCAGATCATTTTTGTGGCCCTCCTCTGGACCCGCTCCAAAAGCTTCATGTCCTTCTTGTGCTGAGGATTCTATGATTCTATGATATTTTCATCATACTTTTAACCTTGCACAAGATTTATTTCTCAACTGCTATGCACCAGCTGTATTGCAACAGTCCATCAACTGCAGTCCATCAAAAGCAGATGTGACTGCTAGCATACAAGACAGCCAAGCAAGATGATTTCTGCTGGGACTGGAGTCAATATTTATTTCTACACTTTGGAAATGGTAAGAACTAGCACAGAATAGTACAAGCTGCAATAGAACCATCTATTTCCTTCCACTATTCTACTTTTGGGGAAGTATTTAGGTTAGTAATTTATGAATATTCATCAATGCCCTAGACCTTGACTAAACCTCAGAATATCCATGCCTCAGATACCAAAATGCCAAAGCCTGTAGCTACATTGCTAGCAAATTCCATTGTTAATCTCTAATTCAGGGGCCACCCTTAAATTACTACTGCAGAAAGAATAAAATTTTAGCAATGCTTTTTGTGGATATTGATAATGGCAGAATCTTTCATCTGTACATCACAATTCAGAGCTGATCTAGTAGTATGAATGTAGTTAGTAAAAGCTAGCCTCTGTGACATGAATATCATATTTCAAATATGACAGCATATCATATTTCAAAACCGAACAAAGTCACAGCTTTCCATAGTTACCTTCCCTATTGATAGGGAGTTTAACAAATAGGAAGCAAACTGTTTTACTCCTTGAGACATGAAATCCTTCAGCATGAACTCCTGCAGAATACTCCTGCAGAGCTTTGTCATTCCTGTATCTAACTCTGTGAGCCAACAGGACATCTCTTTCTAGAGTAATGCTCACCAGAAACTAAGATAGGGAGTTTAAAAGTGTTGGCTAACCCCAAATAAAATTTGGATTTATCCAAATGCTATTTAGTTATGATATGCCAGTAGAGACCCATGTGACTTTTTACAAATCTGATCAAGTTTTGCCAGACACAAGTAAACAAAAAGGATTCCCTCTACGTGAATACCGATAGAAAACACAAGTACATAAACCTTTTGGACAAATAGACAATCACTTACAAGAATTTTTAAAAACCTGATCCCTATAAGACAGCAACTGACTCCTTGCAAAAAACTGACAGACTACGGTCTAGGACTTACCAGTGTGAAAAGCATTTTAAGCAGTTCTTTCTTACCACCCAAATTGTCTTGACCTGGTTTATCCAGAAATGTCACAACTGAAATGTTCAAGACGTACACTCAAATTACATGTTTTCTTCATTCTGTCCCAACACTTAGAAAAAAATAATTCTTGCTCAGTTTGCAAATAGATATGAAATTGTCTCAGGTCACCTTTGTACATGGTGATTTTTGGAAAACAAAGAGTAAGGATATCCCTAATTTTTTTTTTAACAATTTTTGAAGGCAAAAAATACAAAAGTGAATACCGATAGAAGAACAACATTCCAAAAGGACAATCTCCCTTAGACAGGCAAGGCTGTGCAGGTTTTGTAGTAGAAAGAGCAGTATGGGATTCCATGGTAATGTTTCAGTCATTATATTATTTTGAACTGCTATCCTGCTCACATTAGTGAATTATGCTGCAGTTAAAATCATTCACTAGCTGGATCTGTCTTGGGGGACATCTACCTCATGGCTGGACTGTTACCACTATTTATATAGCACACATACCTGCTTTTAGGTCATTCAGATAACTGAGCAGTCTTTAAACAGGTTTTCAACCTGACACAATCATCCATTGTCACACCCAACTCTTTCATACTCAGGACTAAATGCTGTATTGAACTGCTATTTTTAAGGCTCTGATGAGAGTAATAAGTTATCACCTCACAAACTCTGTTTTGTCCTCCAAGGGGAGTGTATTTGAATAAGGATAGCACAAAACAGACTCTAAATTGATCCTGAGTTAAGGGCCAAACAGCAGGAATCCAATCCATCTGTAGGTGGAGTCAAGTCTTAAATTGCCATTTGGTTCTGTAAATACATAGGGGTCTTACAGATACTTTAGACACCCAGTTGGACTACCTGTGCTCTTCAGAGAGACAAACACATCCATACACAGACCTCTGTTCTCAAAAGTCAGACAACTTGGCTGAGTTTGTGGTTGTAGATTTACCTTACACTCAACGTTCACACAGGTTTTTTCACGGATCAGTTTCCTTCTGCAGAAAAATTATTTAGGGAAGTAAACACAGACCGCCTCCTCACTCTTCCCCAGCACTTGGGCAAAACTGATCCTCCACTCTAGTATTTTCTGCTTGCACATCATTTTTTCACTAAGTTAATATCTGCTTAAAGGAATGATATTTAGGGAGTCTCACAGAGTACCAACCACTTGACTGGATCCACTGATGTGCCTCATGCATGCAGATATTTGACCAAAATTCCATAATGACCATTAGCTCTGCAGACCAAAAAGGGGAGTCCATCCTTTTGAAAGCCTCTATATATCTATATTTTTAGTATTTTTGCTTCCACAAGGAAGAACGGATTTACCAGGGGGCACATAAAGGAGCTACAGTTCCTGCTTGACCCCATTTGCTCTGCACAGATTGATGTGCTCTCTATGTCATATGACAGAAGATGCGTTGTGCTGTTCAGTAGCACCCGTATTCACATCCTGACTGCATCCAGCCCTGGTGTATAGCAGTACTGTGTGAACAGATTGCTTTCATGGCAGTTTTGAAACTCAGAAGGAGCCAGTTTGAACTGCAATTTTATTTTTAACCATCCTACAAGTGATGTCTACAACCTAAGACACAACTGTCTCCAACATGGTGCCAGTGTAAATAAGTGGACAGTTCTAAATGGTTACCTTATATACCTTTAAAGGGCAAGCCATGACCCTGGAGAGATTCAGAGTCTTAGTACCGAGTTAGCAAACAATCTTGCCATTTCTTTTTAGTTCCCATCTTCTTTCTGTTGTGGTAACTACATAAAAACGTGATGAATTTAGGAAACTGCTCCAAAAACTACATCAAGGACACATGTGCAGCTTGAATTCTGGATTCCTGGATAATCAGAGTAGTATGACTCAGAGGACTTGATAAGCTTTCCAATAATCTATTTCATAAAAGTACTTGAGGCACTTTTTAAACATTTCCAACTACAATTGTGTGATTATTTTAGCCCTTTGCACTTACACTGTGAAATACTCAAATTAAACCAGACTAATTATGCATATTCTTTTTGTACAGGATGATATTTATCTCAAGTGGTGTAATTGGCACTTTGGTTATGTGTACACTGTATAATGCAGTGTAATACTCAAGTTAACAGGAAAGAACACGATCGTGATAACTACAGCAAGAGTGTAGACAATGTGGAAGGGAGGACAACTTGGAGCAAAACTATCTTCCGGAACAAAACCTTCTTTAGCTTCCACATTTGGGCTCCTCTAAACAGCTTTAGAATATTTTTACCAGTGAATATATCAAAGTGCCATGCAGTAATTGTCTTTGATAGACAAGAAAAAATGTTTGTATCTCATTATTGGATCCTACTAGAGCGGCTTTCCTTTAATCAACAAATTCCATACTCCTTTACTAGACAGAAGCCCAAATCTTCCAGAATAAATGGCCACCTGATTACACAGTCTCCGGGGGCCTTATTGCTCTGCCGGGATAGTAATTATCCCATCAAGGTTTCCATGACAACTTTCTTTGCTCATGATGGACCCCAAGTAAAGCTGTTCATTTAAAGTGATAGGACACATTTCGGTTCAAAGCTAGATGCAATGAACTTCCACTTTCCACCTTATTCTATCTACTCTGACAGGATACTCACAAGGGATTCCCAGCTTCTTTAGCCACATGTTGTATTCTCCACTGGATTAAGGCTCCCACAGAGTGTAATCCACTTTTCACTTGTGGAACAGTTCAGTGAATTCCAAAGTTACTGTCAGGACTGAATAGGAGAGAGGAAATAAATGAATCACATGAAAATAAGATTACATGCACTCACATGAGTACACGCATGTGAGAAGTGCCAGATACCATGTCATTCACCTACCTTTTCCAAAAAGTATGTGGACTCATTCAACAGCTGTGCTGCATCCCATTAGAGGCAATACCATACAGGCAGAAAGAAAAAAACATCCTGGGGAAGGATTTCTGAGAAATGCAAGGAGTTTGCAATCAGCTACAAATTGCTTGCTTAATTAATGAATAATAAAATGATGACACTATTTAATCTTGTGATAATAGACTGATTTTAGAATCAGTGATAAGTACTATTATTAGTAAGAAATGCTGCCATACTATACAGTATTTCATTTGCTTTAGAAAAGATGAAACTGTAAGAGATTAATGTTTCTGCTGGGTTAGTTGACTCATTCTGGATTTTTAATTCCCTTCCCCCTCCCCCCAAATGAAGTAAATTCAAAAACTATTTTACATAAAATGTAAACTTAAATGCTGTGGAGATATACATTTGGGGGGGGTGGAGAGGAGGAAAAAGATATTAGTCTTATCACAAAGTAAAGTTAATATATTAATGGTGAATATGAGAGAAGACAGCAGCACAGCTAAACAAGAGCTTGTTACAAAGTATAGATCAAATTTTACATTATTTTCTTATGCCTCTAACAGATGGTCAGCTCTCACTTAACAGACTGAGCATGGAGCCCACTTTGCACAGGCGCCCCGGCCCGCTCTATGGGGCTCAAGTCAAAGAAATACTGAGAAGAAAACTTATGTAAATGGCAAGCTTTCCATGGAGTGCCCATTCCACAGATTTGAATTCTCTGGCTGTTCAAGAATCGCTATGTGGAGGGCAGTGCTGGGCTGCACCAGCTTCCACAAAGCTCTTAGCAGTCAGGACACCCTCAGGGCAAGGGTGGGGACTAGAGAATGGGAACCTTCTGAAAGCTCTAATGAGGAAGATGAGTTTCAAGCAGTTACTTTGCTCTACCTCCAACGCCCATCTGAACAGCAAGTCTAAATCTCTGTGTTCTCCTTGGTTTTGACTTACTTAGGAAATAATACACTGCAGTCTTCTCAGCCCCATCACTCTCCTTTGGATTTTTCGTTACCAGCCCAACTGATATTTTCATCAGAATTTGGCCCATAACAGTAAATACTGTTGTCCTAGTAAAAAGTCTGTATAGTATTAAGAGGACTAATCTGCAAATTTTTCTTAGGAAACCAGCCTCGTTGGACCAGTCCTTCTTGAAAGAAAAAAATACTCTTGACCTTTTCTTTAAGAAGACATAGACAGCAAATGCTTTCCTACAGGGTTTCTGAGATGTTATTCCACAATTATATAAAAACGTAGTGTCTGACAAAAATCACAGCCTATTTCATTCAATGGCTTAATACTAGGTCGCCAGCTGAAAGTCACAGCAGTTTCTACAGAACAGAACAATGGGTCTTGCTAGAACCTCCTAGAAGTACAGGTGCCTACATTCTTTCTTAGACAATTAAAATAATTACTGATCATAACATGACACTTACATACAGTAAACTATATAATACGACATCTTAAGATATGCTATAGTTAACTATCTCTACTCAATGCATCCTTCTGGGATGTCTTATGACATTGAATGGACATCGGCCCTGGAATATCCACATGGCTGAGTATTTCTGGATGTGGCAGTAATACCTTTGGAATCATTTCTTGTTTATGTGTACTTAAGTCCCTCTACTTCTCCAATTTCTCAAAGCCTTTAATAACTTTCTATCCTATGTCCACAACACATTTATGCATACTTTTTGCAGTTCACATTTTGCCATGAACTTTTGAAGTCACTGGTTTGAACCTATTTAAGGCATGAATTATGCTATATAGTTTACCATTCCAGAAGACACCCCCTTCCTTGTCCTTGTCCAATCACAGCAGTGTTTTGATGATGGTCAGGGAATTAAGTTCATGGAAAATACGACAGGAAGCCAGCAGAAAACAATCTTAGCATTTTGATTTCTGTTAGGAGGCACCATGCTTCAGAACTAAGTTATTCTGTTCAGGTATCACAGGGATCAAAAAGTAATGAAAAATAACCATGTTTCGATTTTTTTAAAATTGTAAAAACTGCCCTTGTAAAATGCTGACCACTGTGCAAGTTACATTTGATGATGAAATAAAGACAAGATATGGAGTTAATGACTTTGCAAGTATTTTTTTTATCCGTTTTGCTATATACTGCAGTTTGGTTTTATTTTAAAATTAATGTGTATTGTATTGCTGGGACTACGAACTGTGCTGCAAAACCCATAACGCAATGAGTTTGCTCGTGGAGGTCCGATCCTGAAAGTTGTATTGAACCTACAACTCAGAGCTCCCAGAACCTCACAGAAGGTATCAGAGATACAAACTTTTCTAGTAAAAAGGAATTTGATTGTAGGATGTTTGATGTTTTAGCTTAAATTCCATGCTGTAGGCTGCATCAGCACCATGAGGGCTTTATACATGACTGATGATAGAAACTGAGCACCTAACAGATACCAATTTGAAAAAAACCAGTAATGCTTAAATGGTGTATTTAGGTGCTTAAATGGGTAGACGGACAGTCTGAAGACATTGAAACTTTAAACAGTTTGCATTAAAAGGAAGTGGGTTTTAGCATGTATTTGTAATATCCAAGATTTATTTCTTTACTATTAATGCACCATGGTCCAATTATAGTAATAGCACAACTAGCTGTAGTTCAACAAGTTTCCACAAGCCCTACTTGCAACATCCATCCCATTTGCTGCTTTTCACTACTTTCCTTTTCCTTAATTAGCTCCTTCTAGTTACACAGAATTATCTGAATGATAGAATCAATATAAGAAGTATTGCTATTCTTTTAAGCCAGCCTTGACACTGTAACAAAAACAAAGAGGAGACTTGCAACTGCCATATTAATGAGTACATTTTCTATGATGAGGTCCCTGCCTAGTTTCCTCCTTTTCTTTTTCAGAAGAAATTTTACACCTGTTAGCTCCTCTGATAGGCAACATAAAGGAGAGGGGACAAGTAAAGAAAAAAAAGGGACAAGTAAGGGAAAAATATAGAAATTATGCAGGAATAAAAGCAGCTATGGTGAGTTATACTGTGTTTTGGGGGACACTACAAATTCCTTAAGCTATGTCCTGCTAAACAATCCAGAACCTTAAACCTCCTTTTTCCAGTTACATCTACTGAAAACTGGAACCAGAATTGCAAGGGTTAAATAGCCAGAAAGCAGGTACAGCTGAAACCCTGCAACCCATCAGCCAATGTTGATACCTTGGTAAGAGCACATCTACATAAGAGAACAAGCCATAGCAGCTTTGTTCTAGCTTGTTAATAAAAAGTCATATAGTTTTTTCCATAAAGTCACAGATTTTGGTAGTACTTTGGACTTTTTTTTGCCCTGTGATGGTAAGAATTTTCATTTAGAGTTTTTTGTTCTTTTAACCTGTTGGGATGTGTCATTTAATAAGAGGTTCTATTCCCTTTTGTTCTGAGAGCAGTAGAAGAATGGAGGGCTTGTCTAACTATAGCTGGTATATTTATCTTTCTGCTGAGAAAGCAACAACTGCTGACTGGTAAAGAGAGCTACTAGCTAGGTGGTGTTGAGATGAAGTACTGGTCTAACTTGTCTATGATGTATGGAAAAAAAAAAAAAAAAAAACCTTAAGCTGTGAGGGAGCTGAGTGGTAAGAACTGGGTTACCTGGCTAAACTATAGCAATTTGGCTCTAAATAGAACACAAAAATGTCTTGTGCACTGAAGCTATTTTGTATATAGTGTTCTTAAGCTTAGACAATATTTAAAAGACAGAAAAAGCTAATTATCAAATAGCTTTCTTGGTGTAAATACAGAATAAGAAACAAAGGGAGTAAAGAGAGATCACAGAATCATGATGCTGCGCTGTAATTCTTCACCAAAGCAACTTGGAGATTCTCCTTCTTTTGCTGTTTGTTGCAAAGGGTGGAGTTGATAAACTTAAGACAGTTGTTGGCCTTTACACTGGCAAACTGATCTCTCTGGATGTGGAGACTTGTATGTATGCAATAGCTGGATGAGACTCTTTATGATCTTAGCTTTTTGCATGATAGTGTTTGTTTTGGTTTGGGTTTTTTTTTGTCTGGTTGGGGACTTCTTTAGGCTTTTTCGTGTTTTGGGATGTTGTGGGGTTTTCTTTGGAGGGGGGTATTTTCTTTAAAGCCATCTTGGTTAGCTGGTACTGTTAACTCAGGAGTCCCTAGGAAGGGTCCCATATCAGCTTTCAAGACAGAGGCAAGACAGCCAGTGTATTTCTTGCCAATATATTATGACAAAAATGCTTAAAGCTTGTATTGTGCTAGCAATTAAGTTGGTGGCTTACGAAGCTGGTGCCCTACTATGGGTAGGTGATGAAATGCAGTTTCAGTATACTCGTGAATATCCTTAATCCCTAAGAGCTGTGGGTGTTTGTGGCTTGTGAAAGTATGACATGAAAACAATGACAAAGCTTAACTTCACAAAATCTCAACAGGAAACAGTGATGATGCTAAAGACAAAATCCTGTTGTGAAAGAAGCATTCACTATCTTTTAGGGCTATTAACCTATTTTGATATTTCAATGTTGATACTACAGCTGTTTAAATTACTTATATATGTTTTATGTATCTGTACAAAAAGTTGTGGGCCCTAGAGAATTGAAGTTACTTAGGAAATATGCTCCTGGAAGATGAGGAAGCACTTCAGTCTCTTCTTGTGGTGTGAAGGCCTGGTCTTTTAGACATGCTATATTTGCAGCTTCCCAGTGGAGTCTGTAATAATTGGGTTACTGTACTAAGGGTAGATCCAGCCCTGATGTGAAAGCGGTGGCAAGCCCAAGACTTCAGCACATCTGCATCAAGTGGGGACGCCAGGCTCCACCTTCTCCCATCACCATCCTGATGAGAAGAGGGTTGTTTCCCAATACTGGGCGTAAGCCTGCCTTAGACAGTGCCATTGTCTTTGAATATGCTATAGCCATGGGGGAGGGCTTTAAACTGACTTCCCTGCTGTGGCACTTGTTTATGGTAGCTTATAATATCAAGACAGATGACTAGGAAATGGGATCACATAAAACAGAGCTAGATGTATTGTCAGTGCTACCTACATTGTGCAATGGCACAGCGTAGCAATCCCAGGTAAGGATCACACTTGACTGCTTCCAGAATAGGAAACAGGAGAGCTGTGTCAGCACAGTGCTGCACCTGAATTAATTAGTCATGCTTATAGACAGAAAGCTAACTTACTTGGGAACAGACTGTGCTAATGCTACACAGCTCTAAGCACTGAAGCTGTTAGCTGGGAATGGCACAGTGAGAATACACCAGGTTCTGTGTTACTAGCTAGGAGAGGTCTACAGCAGAAGTCTACTGCAGTGTTGCACTAGAAGCCATATGGAGTGGAAACATCTGAGTGGGTCTGAGGGAAGAGCCTTAAACATGAACAGAAGTCCAAAGTCAATATTACATTTCAGCGCTGCCTCTAGGATTTACACTAAATCCAGCTTTTGTTCCTTTTATTGTTTTGTGGTTGCCAGGGTGCCCAGAAAAAAGCAAGAAGAAACGTTTCTTACAGCAGCTGCTAAATATAATTGGATTGTTCACCCTAAACCGTACACTAAATCCTCAGATTTAGGGACTCTTACAGCAGTAATGACTACAAAAGTTATTATTTAAGAGTGGGTTACCTGAAAATGTAAACTACTGCCTTTCAGGCCATTAAAATACAGAAATGGATCTACCCTGTTCCTAAAGGAGTCTTGCCAGTCAGTCATAGCCAGCAATTCTCTGTCTCTAAAGACCAGATAATAAGAATATCATCAATTTACCCAACTTTAGACTCTGAAGAAAAAGGAGAGAAGGGATGATACTGAGTTGCTTGCTTCCTGACTCACTCTAGCCTAAACTGAAATTACTCAGAGCCACTATTTTCCACCCCCTCACCCCATTATCTTTTGGGGGAGGCATCTGTACTAGATGAAATGTCAATGTCATTGGTCAACACATAGTGAATATGTATTGTTTCATTATTTGTATTGATTGTCACACTAACATCTGGTGACGGCAGAATGTGAATTGCTCTGTATGTTAGGAAACTGTCCCATGAAAACAGGGGTCTGAAGACTGGGAGGTAGTGTTTATAAATATAACTAAATATGAAAGACACAACAGTCCTAGAAGTCACTAATGGTAAAGCAATGTATGCAGGGTTTGTCTTGGTGGTAAGCATGTTTATCAAGTGATTTTTATTTCATATTAAAAATGTGAAGCCTCACAAGGGGGTTTCTACTAAGAAGCCATTAATTAAAATAACTTGCTGTTAGACTACTTCTATTTTTATGTATCAGACCAAAGATATTTTTTTCATTTATTGCCTCCAGTGGCACCTATTTGACTTTACACATTTTATCTTCCTTACCTGTGTGCTGTATTTTTTATATATGCAGGAAGGGTTTAAGGTGAAAAGTTACAGATTAAGAGAAGCACAATATCCATAAATGACAAAAGAATATACCTGGAAAAATGAGTCTTGTACCTCGATTGCCTGGCTCGGAAAACTATCCTACTAGAAATAAAACTGGATTAGGCCTACTAACTCAGGTTCTACTTTTGTTGGGGGAAACACTTTTTTGGATACTTGTTCACATTAGGAGCCCCTTATAGGAGTAGATTCTTATGGGAAGACTATTAACTTCCTGGGATAATACATTCAGCTGAACTGTGCCTCACTGCTGCTTTGAACATACATAGCTTGGAAGCTGTGCTTCCAAGCAAACTAGGCACCTTATTATGGCTATCTGTAAAATTTAACTGGTAGGTATGGCAAATGGTCCTACATAAATTGCAGTTCTGTACAATCACTGGACTAACAAGTAATTTAAATGCAGAATAGTGTAGATGTAGGGGTCAGCGTTCCAAGCACTAATTTATGCAATCAGAATGGCTTCCCTATATTCAAAATAGAGCAGAAAGACAGACTTTAGCTTGCAGTAAAATACTATTGCCACCTTAAAATCATAGTCTGCTGCTAGCTGCCAGATCTAAATAAATAGTGGTTCAAAATGCTGGATTACAGCACTACCAGGCTGTGAGGTTTACATTCTTGTCAAGAGTAGTTACTGCAAGGCTCATTGAATTGATGCCAAAATAATATTAATCACTATATTAAAATATATATCTAACTGCAAGTCCTTCACAGCAAGACTGCTATGTATCTTCACCCATATTCTGTTCTAAACATTCACAATACAAAACAACCTGAAGCCTCCAGGATTTCTCGGGAAATATATGTCCTGCAGTATACTGATGAGTTTTTGTCCAGTGACATGACTTTTTCTGCACACCCCCCCTTCCTCCCACTGTATTTTCTTCTCTCATTCATCCTGATGTATACAGCCTACTTCACAGGATTGCAAGGGGAGCTGGCAGGGACCCAGGACAACCTGTCAGCACAGGCAGCAGTGAAGTGGTGACTCAGCAGAAGGCACTGTGTGTCCTTGCAGTCTGCTGCAGCACTGCTCACTCGCAACCTTCCTGGAGGCAAATCTTGTCTTTGACATTGAATGTGTCCACAGTTCCTACTCATCCTTATTTTGATGGAAGGCAGGACGGGTCCTCCTCTGAACCTGAAAACATGGAGCTGCCCTGCAGAAGCTGATAACCCAAGACACAGAGGTGTTGTGTGACCTGAGGATTATTTGAGGCTTAACCTGAGAAGGTAGCTGGCAATTTTGTAAAGCAACTCATTAAGAACCAGGCCTTCACTTAAACTGCAGTGTTAAAACTATTTTAAAATACCATAGTTTCACAGCATTTGTGCCACACTGCATACTGTACAAGCCAAACATGACAGCTGACATGCACAAAAATCCAATATACTTGCTACGTATGCTGGGATTATTCAGAATAAGATTAAATTATCTGGTGTTCAGAAACAAGATGTTTACTTTTAAAGGAGTTATGGTGAATGGTACAAAAGGACATCAACGTGGCCAATCATGTATTAAGATAGTTATTTTTTTGTCTTGGTTCTTCATTTTTTTTAATGACAAGAATTTAAATGGCTCCCTCTTGTGGCAAGAAAAATGCAGTATCACATTCTTTGGCAAAAATTAGTTCTTGAACAGAAATTAGAATTTATATATATTTATACTGCATAGTCTAGTCTTCAGTATGTTGTGGTCACTGATGAGGAGACTGCACACACCTATCCCTTCCTGCTTAGGTACTCTTGAAACCACCTAAAAAAGTACCTAAGCGTGATTGAAACTGTTACCTTTCAGTTGTATATGTTGAAGAGTAGGGAAAAATAGATTGCAAACCGTATGTATTGCACCCCATCTAACTTGCTAATGCAGACTAGACTATACTGTGTCTCATGGAGAACTCTGTCTTTAAATATAAATCTCTGGAACATCTCAGCACAGAATATCTGGATAACACAGCTTAATTTATTTCTGATGTTTTTCACAGGTGAGCAAATCTGAACCTTGTAAGGGGTGGGAGGAAAGCAATCAACTCTGGAGGAAAGCTATGAGCATAAATGAGTCAGTGAATGGCAGTGAGGAAGCATAAATTGGATTTCAACAACCCTGCAAGTCTTCTTTCCTTCTCTCTAGTATCTACTAGCTGATAAAGCTTTCACTTAGGTTTTTAACTCATGAAGGCTTTCTTCACAGTAATTAATAGCTATAAAACTCTGAAATGAACTGAGATTTTGTCATAGCATGGGGTATACTTTGGTAACTTTGGAGGTTAAGCAATAATCTTGGAAATGGACATAGGAGAGGAAAAATCCTCATAAAACACACTTGGGTCTTGGTGACCTCAAGGGGCAAATGAAACATATACACACAAAGTATCTACCACAGCTTTTGAGAAAGCAGGTCTGAAAAGTTTTGTTTCAAAAAAACAGACCCCAGTTCTATGGCTTCTCACAAAATCTGTTACTGCATAGTTATGAATTTAAAAAAAAAAAAGCTAGGCTCACTGCAGAGGAGGACTAACTATACAGATAGCTTTAGAGCTTGATAAAGCTACTTTGCAGATTAATCTCTTGATATCGTCTCTGTTTATGCTGATTCAGAAGTCTCATTGTATAGACATAGGAGGCTATGTTTCCTAGTCTGAAGGAGGGGGCTTTAAAATACTATATTGTAAACTCTGCTTTAGTTGCTTATCCTTCTTTCTAAAAAGTCTTCCATGTTACAGCCTTACAGGTTGTTAACAGAATGAAAGACAATATGAATACCAAGATATATGCTTTTCAACTCTAGGACTTGAGAAGTGAGAACAAATTATTTGGAGGTAGATAAACACAGATGGAGTTACCACTTGTTCACAGAGAAGAAAAAATTACTATGGTGCACTGAATAATCATTCAGTATCTTACAGTTTCTCTTTCAAGGGCTTGCATGGTGGCATCCCACAATCTATTTCCATGCTTCAGAGAAGAACTGATGAGGATAGACCTAACTGAAGAATAACTGAAAGGGTTTGTCAAACCTGAAGTGTGTACTTAAGCTCAAAACTGCTGTTGCAAAAACATCTTATCAGCTGCCACCTGGGACTAGATAGATCTAACTGCAAAAATACCCTTTTATCTATCCAGCCATGCAAAGTGAGTTTTCTGAACATAACCACCATTGTGATCTTAACGGAATCAAGCTAGCTGCCTTGCATTTCAAGCCTGACAGGATAGGATGCGGCAACTGGACATTTCAGTACCTATTTCTCATGAGGTACTCATTCCAAAATTGTTTGGAAGACTTCTATAAAAGGATTATGAGTTGCACTGTATACACACACACACACAAAAAAATATTTTTAAAAGTCCATTTTATCTTAAGTATGGCCAAACACTGCTACCCTTAACCAATAAACTAGTGGCTGGGTCACCTGCCTGGAAAGTGTGAGAGACCGAGTTCCTCAGATGTGAAGGATTTAGCATCTTCCCTCCTGGATTATGTGTCATTCTGTCCTGGGGTATCACCAAACTGCAGGCTATTCTGGAAAAGAGGTGCTCTCGGACTTTAATAGATTGTGTGAAGAATTTTAAAAAAACAAACAAACAAAAACCAAACAACAAAACCAAAAAATACCCCACAAAAAACCCCCCCAAACCTTATCAGTAAAGCTCACAAGAGCTGTTATCTTCAGTAAAGTGGTAAAGGCCTTTCAAGTTAGGCTTTTGAGACCTAGCACTTATATTAACAATAAGCCAATGCAGGAATATCTTTCTAGTTAACTTGCATTTTTTTCCAGCATAGCTATTCCTTGTGAGATATTGGCACACCTGAAATGGGGCCACCACAAGTTTATTTCATGCCTCTATTACTTCTCTCTCAATGCTATAATGCAAAAATACTGTAAGAGGCAAATGTCAATCTCCTAAGTTTTCAAAGTTTTCCACCTGTAAAAAGGTTCTGTTTTCTTCTTGAACCAAAATAAAGGTAGAAACTTTCACGCTGACTTCATTTGCTTGTTTTCTGGCAGAAGACTAATGTGGCAGGAATACATGCTTGAGATTCTAGGCTAAGTCATGAAGCATGCATGCTTGTGCTATTCTTCCCATGTTACTTTTGCACTCATGTTAGTAAAATTGTAATTGTGGAACTGAAGATGGCTGTGTGAAGGGTGTCTTTCAGTAAAAACTGAGAGAAAAGGGTGTCTTTCAGTAAAAACTGAGAGAACAGGAGGGTATGATAAGCATCTGCAAAGCTATAGGTTTGGAGGTGAGGTTAATTCCTTAATTAACCTCACCTTGCAATAGGGAAAAAGCTTATCCTGAAGTAGTAATGCATGACAGAACTTGGCATTTGTTAGCTTTAATACTGAAATGAGGAAAAACATGCCTTTGGTGTCACGGAACCAATCTGCTGCATGAGGCTGGAATGCCAGGGTATAAAATGGATACTTGTGATGGGGGTGGGGGAGGTATACCTTTATTCTGAAGTCACCTAGAACACTTTCCACCAAGCTACTGAAGAAAATTTAATTCCTTTGGGTGCCATTTTGTCTAGCCTCCACTACGGTTAAGGTTTGGTATACTAGAAATTATGGAGTGAAACTAGTATTAGAAAGCATTTCCCAAAGAAACCTCAGGGCAGTACTCTGCATGCTTTTCAGGAAGAAAATTAGGTTTGTGGTTCGTTAGTGAGCTTCTGTACCTCATTTCTGCTTAACCTCAGGTTATGGAATGTAATTCGTCACTTGAGGTTCAGACGTGAAATGTAATATTCCTTCCTCATGTGTGCAGGATTTTATAAGCAAACCACTTAACGTGCATGTTGATTTAAACAATTTCTCCAGCTGAATGAGGATTGTCCTGTATCCATGATACAGTCACTGATTGTCCTGTATCTGTATTGTATCAACCCATGATTTCTCTGAAGTGCCTAGCTGTTTTTACATACAGAAAACAACATCTTCAGTCAGGACCAAGTTTCCTGTGATGTTGTGTGTAACTGTTAAGAATGAATGCTGCAGACAGACTTAAAATTATCAAGCTTTGTGTTAGTTGCATAACTGTCAATGTCATAGGTGGTTGAAAGGCACTGCAGCTTATTCCTAGACCTAAGCTAATCATCTATGCCACAGCAAGTAATTACAACTTTAACGGATTGCAAGATGATAAACTCCACTGGATTTCTGCTATACATGCACCTTCGCTGAACACGCTACACAGCAGAAAGAATTGCTGTAGCTAAACTACATTACGCTTCTTTAAGCCAGATTGCAGTGGTTTTATTTATTGAAACAAAAAAAGTGAAGGTTTATATATAACCAGCTCCCCACCGCCTCCTTCTGTGCTATTGGTTTTCTAGGCCTCTTTTTCCATGCAAAGCATTTCAGCAATATACTTAAATGAGCGGCTGTTGCATAATTTGTGCTTTTTCTAAACCGAGGAATGTGTCCCACTTGCTGCATGTTACACATTACTGCCTCGATTCTTTCATTGGAAGACAAATTATGTGATGACACTTTTATATTTCTGGCAGCTGTCAAATGCTAAAGCAGAGGCTTAGCGGATTGGGGTGTGGTGTGTGTGGGTTTTGTGTGGTTTTTTTTTTTTTTTTTCCTGTGTACTGAAACTAGTTATCACTTCCCCTCTCATGTTTTTAGCTCTGAAGGGAAAGCCTACATTTGATTCAGGTAATCTTCTCCCCCGCCATCTCATCGCTATATACAACCCTAACTTGTACTACAGGAACTTACACGTCTGTGTAATCAGGGTAAACCAAAAATCAGCCTCCGAAGCGTACGTGGGCAGTCCTGAGGCGAGCCAGCCCGCCTCGGAGGAGACAGGGCTGCCAGCCTCCCGGCTCCGGCTCCAGCACCCCGCTCCGGCCGCGGACGTGCTCGCAGCCCAGAGTCAAACCGCGTTCGTCCTCCTGCCGCCTCGCCTCCCCCTCGGAGGCCGGGACGCTCGCCGCAGCCCGGGGCTCAGGCGAGCCTGCGGGCTACCGCCGCGCCCCCGCTTCCCGCCCCCCCGCCAGCCCGCTCCGCAGCTGACGCGGAGACGTGAGCCTGCGCACCGCCCTTGCGAGAGCGCTCGCATCACCTCGCACCAAGGTGCCGGGCTGGGGTGGGATGGGAAGGCGCTCGGCGCCCCCCGCCGCCTGCTGCCCCTCGGGCTGGCGCTCCGCCCCCTCCGCGGGCGGGGGCCCCCTGGGCGGCCCCTCCTTCCCCCGCGCAGGCGCAGCGCGCGACCTCGGAAGCAGCGGGGCGGCGGTTGCGGGGCGGGGAGAGGCGAGCGCGCGCGCGCGCGATGCGGCCGGCGCGAGCATGACAGGTGGCGGGAAGCGGAGGCCGCGCGGGGCGGCGGGCCCGGCCGGCGAGCAGGTGGCCGTTAGCGGGCGGGCGGGAGCGCGCGGGGGGGGTGGGGGGCGTGGGGGGGGTGGCCGCGCCTGAGGGCAGCGAGGCTGCCAGCGGGGCCCGGCAGCCGTGGCCTGAGGCACCCCCGGGCCGGGGGGCGAGCTCCGAGGGCCGCGGTCGTGGGGCCGTAGGCCTGGACCGGCGCGGATGCCTTGCGGTGGTGCCGGGCCTCCTCGCCCCTCGTTGTGGTTTGCTCCGTAGCCCCTGGGGCCCCTCGTTTTCCAACACGGGAGCCTCCCCCCCGTAGCCGGGCTTTTCCCCGGTGACCGCCGCGTTTCAGGTGTGCTGCTTACAAACAGCAGCTGCCCCAGCCTCCTCAGCCGCCCGGCGTGCCTGCTGCTGGAGACGGGGCTATAGTTAAGTACCTGATGGCG
Organism: Pelecanus crispus; assembly: GCF_030463565.1. Lineage (NCBI taxonomy): Eukaryota > Metazoa > Chordata > Aves > Pelecaniformes > Pelecanidae > Pelecanus > Pelecanus crispus. The sequence continues at coordinate 44,199,193 of NC_134646.1, read as the reverse complement.
GCCCACTTAAGAGGTGAAATGTCTGCCTCCTTGTACTGCCCTAACAAGAGACGAGAAACCTTGCTTTTTCATTATTATTCATCTTCAAAACAGGGGGTTATGATTCCTGCTAATTCTTGGAGCCTTATGAGGTAGTTGAGGTTACCGCTTTACTGGTGTGCATGCTTGCATGGATCACTTCCTAGCCCGTTTCAGTTCATGTTACATCATTTTTCAAAGCAAGTTAAATTTCAAGTTACTTTTAAAATGCTCTGCTGTAAACTGCACCAGTTCAGGTGTTGAATAGTGGAGTACTTCAGATTGTAGAAACTTGGAGGATTTTTGTTGTGTCGTTTAACCAGATGTGACAAAATAGTATCCCTACTTCCAAGTGTCTGTAAAACACACGAGTTTCTTTGATGGAAGCTGCTGTGTGATTGGAAATGGTCATTTTAAAATAATGTAGAACTTAGATTAAACTTTGGGATTGCTTACTCCTTTACTTGATTAACTAATAAAAGTGCCTCTGTTGGTTATATTGACCCATTAATGTCAAAGTAGCACTTTGCTATTTCGTACAAGTTTAGCACGTCTCAGATAATGCACTTTTAAAGGATTCTGTCCAAAATAGATGTTCTAATCAGTGTATGTGCTGTTTTAACTAATAAGCATGACTTAATGGTCTTAATCATTGTTCCTCCCTTAATACAGAAGCTTTGTATAATCCTTTAGTAGAACTGACAGGAAGCAACTAAATGAACTTTTTTTTTACCTGCAGTGTGAAAAAAATGGAGATGTCAAGAAGAGAAGGTCAAATCAGGCCGATATCCCTGATAATCTTCGCGAAGAAGCAGAAACACGCTATCGGCTTAGACTGCCTGAAGACTTCTATCAGTTTTGGAAGTTTTGTGAGGAACTAGATCCTGAGAAACCAAGTGGTGAGTTTTAAAATATTTTTTTGCCTTTTCTAACTTTCACTCTCAAAACCAACCTGAAGGCAGGCAGACTGGAGGTGGTCAGATGCATTCTAATGCTGCATCAGTCTTCAGTTAAGATGTAGGATATTTACATGTGTAAACAAGAATACTGGAGATAATCACAAAGATGTCGCTGTACTTAAAGCTTTCTAAATTATAATTACTTAAATCGTGTAATACAAGGGGACTAAATGTTGTCTAAATCTGCCTTCCTTGCAAGTACATTTAAAATGATTAGTATGGAAGTGAAGTTTCCTCATATCGATCCAGGTTTCAGCTTCCCCAAATTTATTGTATAACAGAATGTGGCATCCCTAGGTGCTCTAGAAAGAACAGTTTCTTTTAGAATCACAGAATGTTTTGGGTTGGAAGGGACCCTTAGAGCTCATCTAGCCCAACCCCCTGCAGTGAGCAGGGACAGCTTTAACCAGATCAGGTTGCTCAGAGCCCCAGCCAACCTGACCTTGAATGTTTCTAGGGATGGGGCCTCCACTACCTCTCTGGGCAACCTGTTCCAGTGCTTCACCACCCTCCTTGTAAAAAATTTCTTCCTTATATCCAGTCTAAATCTATTCTCCTTCAGTTTAAAACCATTACTCCTTGTCCTGTCACAACAGGCCTTGCTAAAAAGATTCTCCCCATCCTTCATATAGGCCCCCTTCAGGTACTGAAAGGCTGCAATAAGGTCTCCCTGCAGCCTTCTCTTCTCCAGGCTGAACAACCCCAGCTCTCTCAGCCTGTCCTCGTAGGAGAGGTGCTCCAGCCCTCACATCATTTTTGTGGCCCTCCTCTGGACCCGCTCCAACAGCTCCATGTCCTTCTTGTGCTGAGGGCTCCAGAGCTGGATGCAGCGCTCCAGGTGGGGTCTCACCAGAGCAGAGCAGAGGGGCAGAATCACCTCCCTCGACCTGCTGGCCACGCTTCTTGTGATGCAGCCCAGGATATGGTTGGCTTTCTGGGCTGCAAGTGCACATTGCCAGCTCATGTCCAGCTTTTCATCCACCAGCACCCCCAAGTCCTTCTCCGCAGAGCTGCTCTCAATCCCTTCATCCCCCAGCCTGTATTCATATTGGGGGCTGCCCTGTCCCAGGTGCAGGACCTTGCACTTGGCCTTGTTGAACCTCATGAGGTCCACATGGGCCCACTTCTTAAGCTTGTCTGAGTCCTTCTGGATGGCATCCCGTCCCTCAGGTGTGTCCACTGCACCACTCAGCTTGGTGTCATCTGCAAACTTGCTGAGGGTGCACTCCATCCCACTGTCTATGTCATTGATGAAGATGTTAAACAGTGCTGGTCCCAACACGGACCCCTGAGGGACTCCACTTGTCACCGGTCTTCATCTGGATATTGAGCCATTGACCACTAGTTCTTATGAGAAGTGTAATAACTGAACTCTTGAATAAAAGCTATCTGAATAAAAGAACATTTCAGCTTTCCTTTTCTGTTAAACAATGTTTGAGTGGTTTGGATTCATGGAAGCTTTTGATACCTTCATTTATGCACTCACCAGAAAGTAAACCAGTTCATGCTTTGCTTTTCAGAGGCACTTGTGTCAAGTGTTGGACTTACGCTGGTTGGACCATATGATATTCTCGCTGGAAAACACAAAAAAGCAAAATCAACAGATCTGGACTTCAATCTTCATTGGAGATTCTTCTATGATCCCCCAGAATTCCAGACTATACTTGTCGGGGATAGCAAAACACAGTATCACATGGGATATTTCAGGTATTTTATTTAATATATGCTCTTGCTGGACTATAATTATGTGTAGCTTTTTCTCCTCTGTTTTCTACAAGACAGGATTTGAGAACTGTGCACTATCACCAAACAAAAAGCTTTCTCTTCTGTGATTGGATATTAATACATGGGTTGATATCTTTTATTAAAAACAATCAAAGATATTGAAGACTAGATTTAAATATTTATTGAACTACCTCTCCCAACCCTCCAGAGCACCTTCACTTATTAATCTTTAAGTTTTGCCCTGATCCTTAGAAGAAGTAGTCAATCCCTATGAAATAAAGGGAATGTGTATTCTCTCTGCATGTATTGATACAAGCTCCTTTCGAAGCCATGCTGTAAGATTTTAGAGCTTTAGATCTAAGGGTGTTTCTTGTTAGGTTTCTGAAGGAGATGGCAGTATGGTGAGGAGGCAAATTAATTTTACTTTGAAATAGAAAAAATGGACACGGCTCAACTATTTGTGTGTACTTTTTCATAAATAGGGATGTGCCAGAGGAGCTTCCAGTGTGGGTTGGTGTCAATGAAGCTAAGAAGGGCTGTGTGATTTCACAAGTTGGTGATAATGTCTTTGCCGCAGTCAAGTAAGGTTCATGTTTACATCTATTTATAAATAAGTAGAGTAGAAGAGAAACTATTCATTGGGAGATACGATGTGGAATAATGCAGCTAACTTTTGTATCTTTCTTTCTCAAGAAACCCTCGTTTTTTTTGTTCCTGCTAGCAAGTTTAATGGTACTCTCAAAAGCCTTAATAGGCTTCTTGACAGTGTTTTCCATTTACAGGTAAAGTAGATAAGTGTTAATTATCTCAATAGATAAGTGTTAATTATCTCATTCTTTAAATACATTGGAAGGGATAGTCTCTATAGGGAAACAAAAAAATGCCCAGTGGGTATGTTAAAATACATCATAAGAAAGGGCATCTCAAACACTAGTGAAGGAAATCTGAATATCGTACTCAATGAGTAGCATCTAGATCTTGGTTTTCCCTACACGGAAGTACATTATTTTTGTATATAAAACTACAAGAAGTACCACTTCTGACCTGGGGCACGATAACATTTATATGGATATATAATTCAATATGATTCATGAAGCTTTACATAGTCCTGCATCGTGAATGTAAACAACAGATTTCATGACCTGTCAGTTAAAAATAGAAAGCTCTGTAAGGACAGAAGCGTGTCAGTAAGTGAAAGCATACTGAAGAAAAGCTTCTGCAAAAGAACCCCCGTGTAGTGCAGAGTTAAACGAGGACATTTGTTTTGAAAGCACCATGATGAAACTCATAAATATGTATTTATGTGCATGACTTGGATGACAAATAGTGTATATAGCACTGAAGCAGCAAACTCAATTCTTAAGATAGAAAGATGAACAGCTACTGAGTCCAGGAGAATCTTCAGCACCTGCAGATTGCATAAACGGTATTGTAATGCAAATACAGATAGGAAATGCCAAAGTGCTGTCTGTGCCAGACTTTTTTTTTTCTTGTTGTTAAGAGGCTTGCATTCCCAAGTCTGTGTGTATAAATAAACCCATGACTGCTAATCTTCACTATGAGATTTGGAGGGTTAGTGATTAGAATGTTACTCACTTGTTTGTTTTCTGTTAAGCTCTTTTAAGACATGTTTCTTCTGTTTGCAGATTATTTTTGTCAAAAAAACTTAAAGAAGTGACCGATAAAAAGAAAAATGCTATTCTGAAAGATATAGATGAAAAACTAACAGGAACAGCAAAAGAACTGGGTTATTCTCTGGAACAAAAAACCATGAAGATGAAACAGAGAGATAAGAAAGTATGACTTTCCCCTGGAGAGAACTAAGTTCTGTTAAACTCTTTTCATTTACTTGCCTGGTTTTTTTTAAATATTTTTTATTTTTTCCTCCTAGTCAGTAAAGATGCTTCATTTAGGAATTTCCAGAGCTAATCAGCTTGCTCTATAAAACTTCAGGAGAGGGAAGATTAATATAAGTGTGTTCCAAATAATAGGATTAAATCAAAACACTTCACTCTTGTAAACCATAGCTTGGCATTCAATTAAAGGAAAAAAAAAAAAAAAACCCCAAACCCAAAAACCCAGTAAGGGAAATAGTCTAAAAACTAAAATGGAGAGCATGGAGAAAACAGCTTCAGAGTGAAGATTCATGTAAACAGTTGGGTTGGATCTCTTGGAAATGGGAACATTAAGGATGATATGGATTAGTAATAGAGTTTTTTTGCAGACCGATCAGAAATAATTATGGTAGGGAGTGGCTAAACAAATGTAGTCCCTGGACTACAAGGATTCCTAGATTTCAGAAGTTGGCTGAAATGGAGTTTCCAGTTATTTTAAACTTCAGTACTTAAAAGTAACTACTGTATACTTTAAAACGAAGTTGATGTCCTAGAGCCTGGACACTGTCTTAGGTTTGAGCACCAGCAGTCAGGTGGTGTTTAGTGAGGTGAGTGGGTTTATGTCACAGTATTGACTTACGGTGCTATATTCAATTTCCTGTGTCTTTATTTAGGTGGTGACCAAAGCATTTCATGGAGCAGGCCTAGTTGTTCCTGTAGACAAAAATGATGTTGGATACAGAGAACTTCCTGAAACAAATGGTAAATATCTTGTTTACTGTATTATTCTGCTTTATTTAAGTAAACAACCTTCAGTCGCACAGCAACTCTGCAAAACCCAACCTGCTTTTGTATTTCCTACTTGAGAATATGAGCGGTGGGAGTAAAAGGCAGAAATCTGAACCATCAGAGTTGAGCTCAAGGTATTTTCTTTAAACAAACCAGATGAGAATCAATGAAACGTGCTAAATCTGAAATAATAATTCATGAAGTAGTAGTTTAGATGACCCTCTCTTTTGTGTTGGCACAGCCATGCAGGAAGTAGATCCAAAGAACTGATCTACATTCAGGGATTTGTGAGTTTATTTCTTATCCCCCTATCCTGCCCCAGTGTTGTTCTAACCAGAATCAGTTCTGTGGTGCAAGTTCACCATGCAAATGCTTGTCTCTGTATGGGGAACTGAGACGGATGGGGGTGGGGCCAGAATGAGCAGCAAGGGGAAGGGGGAAACTTTTTCACCAGCAGTTCAGGGTGTGCCCAGTAATTGTTCATGTAAGCGTGACACACAGGTATGGTTTTGCCACAAACTACTTCTGTGCAATATCAAATTTCTTTTTAAAAATGTCTAAATATTTCTGCTTTTGTTTTTTGCAGCTAATCTCAAAAAAATTTGCAAGGCCATTGTTGATGCTCCTACTGACGATGAGAGACTGAAGGCCTTTGCACCCATTCAAGAAATGCTCACCTTTGTTCAGTTTGCTAATGATGAATGTGACTATGGAATGGGATATGAACTGGGAATGGACCTGTTTTGCTATGGATCGCATGTGAGTACTCCAACAATCATACTTCACAAAATTACACATTATTTTATGCATGGACTGGGAGTTCTTCTGTGTCGTAGATCTCTATTCCCAATCCTATCACAGAATTATCCCTAGGTATCATGAAAGTCTACAAGAATATTCTTAATTTGTGAAGACTTAAAAAGTCACGCTTACATCATCATTCCATGTTGAACTTACAATTGCTTGTATGAAAGCACAATCCTGCAATCCAGAAGCATTTAAACAGCATTTGACTGGTGTGGTGTAGTGTGCGTAATACAAGGAGTTGTCATTAAACTCCTAAAAACGCAGAATGTCTGATCCAGATACACTGAATAGCTGTAGCCTCCTACCCCCAGCTACTTGTATGGCCGCAAGCATGCCGGTTCATCTGGATCGAGAAACAGACTGACGTTTGCAGTAACCCCAGCCAAAAAAATGGAACGTCAGTCAGTTGCCGACCTAGACCAGCTAAGCTGGATCTCTAAGCTTCTAATAATCGCTCTTTCTGGTTCTGCGTTAATGAAGAAGGTTGTAAATAAGCTGATTGACTAGCACTTAATCACACATAAAGATTCTTCTTAACACTTTTTGTTCTGTATTAGCCACTGCTCCATTGATGAAAAGGGTCATGTCCATAATAAATCCACGGCTAGGAAATAACATATAAAGAAGCTTCAACATAAGTGTAACATGAATGGATGGTCATAGAAACACCCATGCTAAATAGCTTCTTTCAGTAAAACCAGTATTGGCTAAGGGGTGCTCCAAAGCATCGTGTAGAAAGATGACAATCTTGCAGTACTAAATGTAGGCCCAGAAAAGTTGCACTGGATGCCAGTTAAAATCTTTAGCCACTGAAACGAAGGAAAATTCACTGCTCTGTGCATATGCTGTTAAATTACTAATGTGTCTCTTGGATTTCCTGCCCTGCTCTCCTAAGTTCCCTACAGCATCTGAGAATGCATTGTATTTTCCTCTGCTATCCTTGTTTAGGACCCTTCCTTCAGTGACTGTGCTGGTTCAGCTGCTTAATTCCCTCCTACACCTGGAAGGGCTGTGAAGGAAGCAGTTGCTTCCAGCTGGCTGAGTAGGTGGAGGCAAACCTGTCTGTCACACTGCGTGCTTCTCAGCACCTGAGATTAACCACTGGCAAACTTGTGCAATGCATAATTATCTTTCCAGCATTGTGACATGGCCTGAGACCTGTCTTATGCAGCAATTTGAAATGGCTGTAATTTTGCAGCTGTTTTCTGAAAATAGAAACCGTACTTCATTTTCTTGTGTAGTAGACAGAAAGGAAAAACAATGGCTTTACACATAAATAACACCACGGTTTGGGCCCAGCGGTTTTGCCTGTCTGCGTACGGTTAGAGCTGCTTTCCGGTTCCGACTAGAGCCCTGCGTGCAGAGCCAGAAGCAGCACGCTTTATCTGTAGCCTAAGACACAGAGAATGACTCGGGCCTCTCCTATGAGGGGGAGGAGGTTTAACGGGCTTACGTGTATGGTAATGATAACAAAAGCTAAATACGCTCTGACTTTTATACCTTTGAAGCATTTAAATGGTTCTAAGTACCACCGTGATCCCCCTCGAGCTGTGGAGTGTGACAGGATGTGGGACTTCAAGTGCAGGCCGGACAACTCCGTGCCTTAGCGCTAGTCACCATCTCTTGCGCTGCTAAAAGGATTTGTGTCCCTCGCTGCAGCAGCTCGGGCAGCCCGGCCCAGCCGTGCTGCGGCGGTCGGAGGCGCGGCGTGGGCGTGCGGCAAAGCCGCCAGGCCAGGCTGCTCTCGCTGTGCAAGCGGAGCCGAGCCCTGACCCCCCGGGCTGCTCTTGTCTTCCCTCTCCCCACAGTACTTCCACAAGACGGTGGGCCAGCTGCTGCCCCTGGCGTACACCCTGCTCAAGAGGAACCTCTTCGCCGACATCATCCAGTCGCACTTGGCCGACCGGCGGCAGGAGGAGGTGGACCGGCTCTCGCCCTGAGCGGGGGCTGCAGCGGGGCGGGCGGGCTGCGCTACGCTACGCTGTCGGGGCGGGCGCTGCGCGCGGCGGGGCCGTTCCCGCCCTCAGTAAAGATTTGCCAACGGGGCGGTGCCTGCGGCTGCTGCTCGCGCGCGACCGCCGCGCATGCGCCGGGGTTGGGGGTGGAGGTGGTGGTGGTGGGAGGGTGTTGTGTCACGTGCCGCCGCTGCGGCAACCGGCGGGCGGGAGGCAGCGCGCGTGAGGCTGGGCCTGGCTGCCCCGAGGGCCCGCCCCGCCGGCCGGGGCCGGAACCCGCAGGGGGCCGGGGCCTTGGGCGTGCGCGCTGGAGGCGGCTGGGGGGCAGCGCAGGGTCCACCCCGCAGCGCAGGGTCCACCCCGCAGCGCAGGGTCACCGTGTTTCCCCTGCTCCCGGTACTTGCTGCAGCTCAAGCTTCAGCAGAGGAAAAGCTGAAGCACAGGGTTTGGGTTATTCTCCGCTCTGTGCTCTTCTCCATTTCGTAGCCTGAAGGTAAACCTAGAGCGGTTAGCGTTACTGTGCTACTTGCTGTAAGGCAGCACAAAAAGGACGGGTTACTATTTCACATTTCTTGGAGAAGCTGTATGCACTGGGCAAGTGGTTCAGTCATGGACTCGTCTGGTGTCACCTAGTCGCAACCAGCTGCTTATTTACACCTACCAAACTCCATTTCCGTGCTCTTGGTGGTCTTTACTGGCATTGTGCATTCTGTCCCACGACAAAGGTAAAAAAACCAACTCAGTTACAGCAGCTTTCCCTTCTGCATTGTAACACACCGCTACATCTGGTCTCAATCTTCTGGAGCTGGCTGAATTAACAGGAAACAAATAGGATTAAAAAACAGCTAAGACATTACAAGATAAATTAGAAATTCCACTGCGATTTGCTACCTTATTAGTCAGGTGAAGTCAGCCCGTTTTCCCTAATTCAGATTTTTAAAAAATAGAATTGAAGTGATTTTGTACAAGATACAAATTGTTTTCAAGTTCACTGGTCCACTGCTCTATTTTGTCAATTAGAGAGTTTTACTCTCGGGGAAGTGCTTGAAATAACAGTCCAGAAACCAATGGAAACCAACATTTGCTCTTACTCAACAGGCCTGCCATAGCAGCTCATGTCATTACTGATGATGATACTACTGCTAAGGAAGATTATAAACCACTAGCAACACGCTCAAATCACAAAGTTGTCCCTGCTTTCTAGCAAACGATTGTACTTCCAGAGGTCCCTTCCAGCACGAACAGATAAGTAATTCACAGTGTAAGTCGGAGTGCTTCAAAAGTGTATCTTGAGTTTTTGATTTAAAAAGGTATTTTCAGTTCTCAGAATCACATGCCACATCTACTTTTGTAACTTTGACAATCCCACCCCCTTTCAGCAACATATGTTCCATTTATTCAAACATAAGCACAAGCATACAGGGACTTTTTCATGGGACCAGAATTGGATGTTTTTATGTATAAAAAGGAGGTGCTTCCTTGAAAATTGAGTCTCATTCCCCCTTACTTTTTAGGTTCCAAGCAGAAGAGACCTTCATGTTAATGCCTTGTAAGTCATACAAGTAACAAAAAAGTACTCACTTTTTGCATTGTTGTTTAAATAGGAACTTAAATCTGCAAAAATAGGGACCTTAGTATGAATGTTCCAGTCTCATCTATTAACCTTTAATTGAGAAGGAAAACTGTTACGCTGAAAAAATACGGAAGTGCTGTACATCATTAATATACATCATCAACAGATGTCAAACTTACATTTTTAGTACCTCTGCTATAAAAAAAGGGTACTGTGTAAAAACTCTGCAATCCTGGCTTTTAGACAGTAAAATCATCATCCACTTTTAACTCTTTTTAAATCAGGAAGTCAACTATTCTATATTTTTATAATTAAAACAATTTTAAAAATTTCTAAACCGAAACCCCGAGAACTAATGTTTGACTGGGTTTATTTGGCTACTGATTTGCAGCAAAATCCTAGGCAATACAAAAACTGCATCATCTTCTAAAACTCATTTTTTTCCTTGTTACCTGCTCACTAGTTTTGTGTGTAAAATTCTTAGCTGTTAGTCTTCTCTCAGGGAAAATAAATTAAAAAATAAACACACATATTGTTTGTAAAAACAATGAGAAAACACAACAGAACAATAAATGGTCATACAACAGAAGTTTTTAATGTTTGATTAAATCATCACAGTAATCAGAATTTTTACCGTAATGATATGCAGCTCTACCACACTAGTATAAATAAAAACATTAAGATCAATATTAAATACAGCTCTAGGCAATGTCACAGATTAACAAAGAATGCATTCTTCATGAACCAGAAACTGAATGATTTAAAAAAAAAAACAAAACAAAACACGCTGACACTTTCCCCCTCCCATCCACCATTTTTTTTTTTTTTTCTTGAGTAAGGCGCTGGAAGTTTTACGTTAGAAAATTTTTGTTGCACAGCACAGGCACACGTACTTCATTACCAGAACCCACTTTAAATGGCAACAGGGAAAGCTTAGCAGGTAAGAAGAGCAAACAGAGATGCACAATTCATATGCGGCACTCGGGATCCATCCTGAAATTATAAAACACAGCAGGGGTGTGAACTGTATTTTAATTCAGACAGTACAGTCTGTAGAATCAGGTGCAAGTTAATACAGTACACACAGCAGTGTTTTGTGAGAACATCAGAAATGGCAGAGGTTTCAAACTGATTTAAAGCAATTCTTAATACGTGTAGTGCATTTATATTCTTCCACTGTAGAAAAAAATTAAGACAACGGAAACCAGCATCACAGACAACTTCCAGAGCTGCCTTCCATAATCGGGCCAAATCCTGCTCTTTGTGAAAGTTTCTTCAGGCTTACGCAATGTAACAGAACACACTTTGAACCACTAGCACTGATTTCACGTGGAAGAATACAGCTCGTTGCTGCATGCTCCCATTTTAACGCACCCTGATTCTCTGTTTCAGTTCCAAACCCATTTTTAATACAGGGGCTGATCACCATGAGCCCACTGGCACCTTTCACTTTCTGCTGGTTCCAGTTGCTGCAAGAGATGAGATGATGAGATGTAGGTGGCAGTTTTATACTCGGGAAAAATAAGTAAAAATTCAGCAGAGCACTTGAGCACAGGCATTATTTTGGAGCTTGCCAAGAGTACCAGACTGCCGTTTCAGTATGGTATTGGACTTCAGGTAAAATCATACTGAGTACTTTGTGAATAAAGATGTTTGAGGTAACTGTGATGAATGCCTCAGAGATATCTAGGATTATTATTTTAGGCTTTTACCCTTTATCTTTTTGCAGTCTTGTAGGCATAATTGTTAAGGACATTTTACCTCACCCCATAGTATAAAGCATGATTTTTGTAAGCCAACTTTAGGCTTACAGCATACTGCCTTTTTCCCTCTGCATGTGTCTGTGGTGGCGGTGGTTTGATAAAATGAACATGAAACAAATTAATCTCATGGCTGGAAAGAAGAAAGTAAAGAAATTAGGGATCTGTCAGTTCACCTGCTGGCGTGTCTGTTGCTGCTGAATTTTAAAGTCCTGCCAAAGTTTCAAGTACTGGATTTGATTCTGCCCTGCTGCTCATCTTCTGTGGCTACATGTCATTTACACCTCTATATACTTGGGGGGGAACAAAAAAAAAAAAAAAAAAAAAAATCAAAAGCAATCTAATAATTATAGTTGCTTTCTTCCTATTATTTTTAAAACCCTGCATTTTTTTAAATAAAATTTTAATATTATTATTCCAGTTATCTACTAGTAAAGGAAAAAGGAAATCTCAAGGTAACGGCAGTGAAAGTTATATTTGAAAATTATCTTCTATGCATGTTGGATCATAAAGGAACCACTTTGTTTAAACCCTTCATCTAGTTGTAAACATTTGCTAATCCTCCCTTACTTGCAGAGGATTATGAATTAATTCTATAAAATCACATTAAAAAGGTAATTAGTTATGTGAGATAGTAACTGATTCATATTTAATAGATTCTTTAATTCATACAAATATAAATAAAGAATGGTAAAACTTCAAGAAAAATAATATACATTTAGTGCAAGTTATGAGTTACATTTCTTCCTACCATGTCAGCAGTGGAACGTCTTTTGTGGAGAAGAAAAAATAAAAATGACCGTTCTCAAATTTTACAGGGGGGGAAAAAAAGATCTCCAGTGTTGTAGCATGCAATTTTTACCAGATACACGTATACAGAATTGTTCCAGCTCTTAACTAGTAGAATAGCAGTATTTTTCTTTATACTGCACAACATTGGTATATGTCATAGTATTTTCAATAATACAAAAAATTGCATAAGACCAGGTCACATTATTGATAACTTCTGCAGCAAAAACAGTCTTTTTCTTTGAAACGCTAGTTTCGTCTGGTTTTAATTTTTCTCGTATCACAACAGCACACGGGCTGAAAGAAGTCTCGCGCACGGTTCTCGCGAGGCATTGCCTGTTCAATCTGGTTTTGTCGCAGTGGATCTGTACGGCCCCGAGCATTTAATGATGTACAAACTCAGGCGTTTAATGGCACAAGAAAAACCTCCCTTCTTGTGATCGGACCTCAGTAACTCACAGTACATCTCAATATGAGAAACAACTGCTTCAACAGGGCACACCAATTTTAAAGAGGCTTCGTTACGGCTCAGGAGAGAGAGAAATAAAGCTCTTAATGGAATGTCGAAAGGTGACGAGTAATAATTATACGTTTCATGAGCGAACGCAACAGTTTTCAATGGTAAAAAGGGCAAGACCTTTCAGTCTCCGTAAGATGGCTCAATTCAGAACGATCCCTCCAGAAACAGGGACTCATCCGCATCTCTTCAATGCTGAAGTACCAGGCTTGGCTGGAGAATTGCGCCACCTCGCACGGCTCCTCACCCTCTGCACTATCATGGCAGACCTGACGTCTCGGGACGCATCCAGTGCAGGACGGCAGCTCTCCCTTCCCACGCTCCCATCAGCCTTCCTCCTCGCCACGTACTCCCCCAAACCAACTCCCGATTTCCAGCAGCACTGTCATGCAAAAACCCAGCTCTCGTCTCTGATTTTAGAAGTATCCCCCAGACTAAAGTGTTGTGCTATTCAACAAATGAACCTCCTCTTCCGTTTCCTCTCTCTCCTCAGCTATGGGTTTCAGTTGAACATTATTGAGGCGGGGTCTTGGTTTGCCGTCTGGGCCATATGACGGAGGATATCTTTTTTTGTTATAATGCCAAGGAGGCGCCTGAAAAGGATAAACGGAAGATCGATATTAATCCAAGCAGGAAAATGATAAAGCAGAACAAATCTGTAGCCAAGTCCTTTTTGTTGACAGGAATAGAGCAAAAGTAAACAGCCTGATTTTCTTATTTAAACAAAAACATTTTATTAATCAAAATACTGAGGAACCACCGGTTTGTTAAAGACAGCAATGCTGAGACACCGTATCGGATGGTCTCTGACAGCTGTAGTCCATTTTAATGAAATACAAGTAATACAAGTAGAGCCCATGACAATTTTTATTTAACTTTTTGTTTCTACAAAAATGAAATTTTGATTAGCGTATGCCAACAAAAAAGTAACAAAGAGGGACAAAGAAAAAAAGAGGTATGAAAAAGAAGTGATATTGATCCAGTTTCATAAGGGAGACATGTTCCAACCTAGCCATCAGAAGTGACGTACCGCCTGATGGCCCAAAATCCTCACGGCAAATCAAACTCCCCTTCCCTCCATTTTTAAATCATAAGGATCCGCCCAGTCTGACGCAGTGGCTCAGGCTCCTGTTCATAGGAGCACGCTGTATTGGCCATGGAACTTTTGTAAAATAAACAGTAGTTCACTAGTTTTTGAAGTTCACAGCTTTAGAAAATAAATTGTGAATAATAAAAGAAAATTGTCATTTTCCAATTTAGATACTGTGCTCTTATGACAGGGTCTTCACGGCTTTTAAAATTTTAACTCTGCAAAATATCAAAAAGGGTGAGACTGTCCAAAAGGATAATATCACAGGAGAAGCAAAGAGCAGAATGAACGAGCTGCTGCCCTTGTTATTCTGGTTAGTACATTTTGTTTTGTCTTATTAAAGGATGCATGAAATACTTGTGAAATATGAGCATAAAATGAGAACATAATTAGCATGTTTTGCACATAAGCAGCTAAACTTGGTGGGTAGGTTTAGTAGAGATGTAGCTAGCAACCCATGTCCAAATTAAGACAAAGTCTAACTTCTATCTAAGGTTAGTTCACAACATCACGGTTAAAACAGTTATTTAGATTCTGAAGTCGAAAGTCAACATAGTAGCGTGCCACTTAGTGGCCTGGGATATCACTGTACATCTTATAAAGGAGTACGTTCATTGCTGTAGGTAACAGCAGCAGAATCACAGGACTTTACTAAAAATAAGAGTACTTTTAAAAAATGATGTTGATAAAGGGGGATTACAGGGAAGATCTAATGCTGCGGTACATTAAGACCGTGCTTGGCTTTGCTTCTCAAAAGACGTGATACTTTGCTATTTAACAGCTATTTAAAGCTGTCAAGATCAGAAGAAGAAATTGGCATATATGAAAATCTTAATTTGCTTTAGGAGGGGAAAAAAATATTCCTAGCTGCGTGCTTTCCCACCTGGGGAAATCAGCAGATCAACCAGATGGATCTATGTGATCTCAAGAACAAAAATATCAGCAAGTCTATTGTTTGCTTTCCTTTAATGTTGTGACTAACAGTATGCCCATATTACCAGCTTAACAAAAGGATTTTGCACATACTGGTTTATGGTTTAATACAAATTTTTAGCGTAAGATGATTTCATTGTTCAGCCGATGTCATAAAAGCCCTGAACAGTTCACAAGTTTCATGCTTCCTGACTTCTAATGTGTCTAATTATGAGATCTGATATATCTAATCACCAAGGGTTCGACGTGCTGCTTTAGTTGCTCGAGATGCTCTAATATGTTCTTCTTTGTGATGATCCCCAAGACAATCCTGAAACAGATCATGTTATGCTAATAACTGTGTGTGAAATCAAATAAAAAAAAGTTCTAATCATAATGAAAAAGGATTAGAGCAAAACTAAAAAAAAAAAAAAAAAAGAAAGTTGCAGGAAAGCTAATGAGATAATTAAATGAAAAATGATTTCAAAGTCAGTACCCTTTCCCAGACATTGCCTTTTTTGTTTTTCTCCCAAAATGCTAACCACAATTGGATCTTCACCCACCCCAGAGCAGTATGTTTGTCGTATCAAGTACACGTCAGGGAAGCATACTCCATCCCTTCTCCCTAAATTCCCATCTCTTCAGGTTTTAGAGGCACTGAAACTAGAATCTACTTTATTTCCTTTGTTTAGTAGTTATTTCTCCTCACACATACAGATCATTATTCACATTTTAACAAGCCACAGTAGATGAACAAAGTAGTAACTGTGTAACATCATAGCAATTGAGGTTTGAAGCTGCTCTATAGAGCAGGGTTATCTGGTGGCCCTAGAAACAGACAAATTTCTCATTCATTACAGTATAAATCAAGAGCAACTCCCTCAAATGGATATTCTGCTACAAATTAGGAAGAGTGAGACTCAATCTTTCTATATCTCTGTGTTTGTCATCGGCACCAATTTCTGCACGGTTCCTGTTCCAATCTGGATTGGAACCAGTAAGTTCATGTGTGTCTTTATGTGGGTAAATTTGCAGGAAATTTGCCAAAAGACAGATTAGTCCTTGATGTCCACATGGCTACATGCCACGGCTAAATACCACTAGCACTAGTATTTACTGTAATGGACAGTGTGCTCATGGAATATCACAAGTGTGTAAACTGAAGCAGGACAACAAATATGAACGTCTGAAAACAGCAAAGTATTAAAGCCATCCATAGTTGCTGCTACTTTATCATAAAATAATTAAAAATTTATAGTACAGTTTGACATAGCTTTGCATTATTAAGCTTTCTTTAGAGTCAATTTTAACATCAATGTCAATGTTTGAGTGCTCAACCACAACAGAAACTAAGAAAAAAAAGAGACAGTAAATATTCTTCACTGAAGTTTTATCAATTTGAATTTACCTCCCCAAAAGAATAACTGCATGCCTGCACTGACTTCTAAGTGTCAGATCATGATATCCTTTCCCCATCAGAGAAAGGTTTTTAAAGTCCTTTATGCTTCTGAAAACATCTACTTGCCATTCCATACAGGGACGCATTGAAGAAAAAAAAGGCAGGCCATTTAAAATAAATTTGTTTTAAAATACATCTGAAAAAAATAAACTTGGAAACCAATGCAATATTTAAATATTTGCCACTTATAGCAGCAGTCCTTTTGCCCACAGCAAAACAAAGTAAGTCCCACCCATATTTCAGGTTTCTTGGGTTTTGCCCCATGGACATTGATCCTAAATAACGCGGATTAGTAGGTAATGTTTCCCTCCCCAGGTGCCTTAAAAGACATGCTAAAGAGACATGCTAAAGAGAATGCAAGAAACTCTGGTAGGAGCTGCAATGCTGTGTGTCAAGTGTTTTAATGCAAGAGAGACAGGAAAGCAGAATGTTAAAAGAACAGCTACACAGAAAAAGATCATGTAAAAAAAGGAGTAGCTTAAATAAGAGGCAATTATAATGAACATTTACGTTTCCATGCCTAGGACTGATTTATTTAGTGGGTAATCACATGACAACTCCCTATAGTCTCATTTACAAACATTCTAAATCTTAAAAATACTTTCTTGAAATATTTTGAAGTGTAGAAACCAAGGTGGCAGACTGAAGTTCCAGAACTAGTAGCAGTTATTTAGTTGTTAGTATTCCAAAACACAGAGCTTGGTGGTAATTGCCATCACTAAACTCCAGAAGAGGAGGTATTGACTGCATCACTTTCTCCCTTACTTTTTATGAACCCAGATATTTGTAGATGTTCAACAGCTGACATGTTGCCCATTGCCAGAACGTACGTAAGAACAAGGAAATACAGGCCTTAGACTGTGCACCACACAAGACTAAACCTCTGTGAGACAAGTTGTGTCTCCTCCACATGCAAGTTGCACACACAAAACTTGCTGCATGAGAACTCATTTTTAAAACAACATCTTAAAATGAGTGAAAACACCTGCCTGCTCACTTGCAATACAAGGGAGGAGTAAGAATTTAAGAGAGGTGCCACAGCACAGCACCTTCTTAATGAACAGTTAGGGTCCTCTGTTGCAGTACCAGACTTACGGGTTCAAATACCATGATCCTGGAATATATCCCGGTTCAAATACTCTGATCCTGGAAGTGAAAATTACTGTATCTAACAAAATGAACAGCATTGCTGCCACTTTACTCACCCATTGTGTGTTACAAGGCACTGCCTCAGACCCAGCTTCCGGAAAATATCCACCACTATTTCCATTGGTGTGTGGTCCGTCACGGTGAAAGGGCTCATATCAAGTATGCTTCTAAGCTTCAAAGGTCGAGGGCTTTCTGCTGGAAGCGATGGGGTATGCTGGGCAAAACAGACCCTGGAGCTGCCAACAATCCCTTCCTGCTTCTTTCTAGCACTTTCTTTAAGAAAAAGAGGAAGGGGGGGAAGAGCAGAGGAAGAATTTACATGGAGTAATATAATTTAGTGCAAACAGGCAGGATCAATCAACACTACCAGACTCTGATGTTATTCCCTAGATGCTGATATTCTGATCTCTGCTATTTTGATGTGTTTCCATAGCCACTGCTTTATCCCTAAGAAGTGTTTGTGCAGAAATCACAACAGCCATCTACCATACAGCTTTAGCCATTCTTTGGCTACTACCTTTCTCACTCCAATAAATAGCTTTTATTTACTATAAAGACGTGGAAAGACTTAAAAACTAACATACAGCAAGCACACAGACGGCTGCTGAAGAAACTGTCAAGGGGAAAGCCAATCTCAATTGACAGCTCCCCTGCCACGGTTCCAATGGCTGTAATTACTGTTGGTCCGAAACCAAAGAACTCATTTCTGATCACTCTGAAAATGTTGTCTTCTTGTTCATAATGGATTTATTTAACTTTGTGTGAACTGGATCCTCTTCCTTTCCATGTCTTCATCACCTTGGTGACATCAGCATCCTGCCCTGTACCCTGAACTATTTCACAAAAGGACTCTCTTAACGCAGCCAAAATCCAAGACTAAGCAACTTGCCCTGTGCCATCTCAGCAGCTGAAATGAGTCTTACCTGGGAAAGTGTATTGTTAGAAGAACGTTCTACCATTCCCCCATTTACTCTTAAGTAAATGCAAACTTAGAACAGTATGATTTCTAGAATGATTTCCAAGTTTTGGACATTCCTATACATCCTACACAGTGCAGTATCATAGTATACAGAGTATTAAGGCCACAAGCAAAAATTTTACTGAAGTAAACAGTGTTGCGTTCACAAAACATTTTTTTAAAAAGTTTCAGGAGACTTTTGTGTCTCTTCCTCAAGTGTCTTTGTTAAAGCGATACTTCTCAATGTACAGTCTTATGAATTACGGGGGGGGGGAAAAAGTAGTTTAAGGTGCAACTTCCATCATTGATTTCATGTACCAAATGTTACAGCTTTGTAACATTTTCTTACATAATAATGTTTTTTTCCTTTGGTTACAATAATATCCTCAAAATCGACAGAATTTTTCTTGCCAGTGCACAAAGCATTGTCACAAGTATCACACAAGTTCTAATACTCAGAGAAAGAGGGCTCAAACAGGGCTTGTGTGCTCATGTGCCTAGGGCCAAATTTCCCATTACACAAATAAAACCATTACAAAAAAACCCCAGAAACCTAAAATAATTAATATTTCACTTCTCTCTCCATAATACAATCTTAGTTGTTATAACAACAGTAAATAACATACTGTCAGAGAGAAGTACGATAGGCATTTAAATTTAAAAATGACTTGGACAGTAATTCTCACAGAACCCTGACGTTCTAAAATCAGAACTACTCAATTCTGAAGAAGAATGTTAATGTAGCGTCACTTAAGGAAAAGAGATACTTAGCAAAAGCCTCAAAACAAACAAAAATACCAGACTAGATGACATTTTGGCCTTCTTCAATGTGACAACTCTTGTTTTTATGACAAAGAGATGAACATTTTCTCCATTTCACAGCCTGCTATTGAAGATAATCATATACTTCAATAAAGGAACAGACAGCCTGTGCAAGGTATCTGAATCTGAAATCAGTCTAGAAACACACAGAGTAAATTCTGTTTTAAGCTATAAAATAATTTACATTAGCATATATAATCATGCAATACTGGAAGATAATTACCTATTGCAATAGTTAAATCTCTTCTTAGAGCAAAGCCCACTAGTCTCTGCGATTCTTTTGACATAATAACAGGAAAACCATTATAGCTGGTTTCATTGATCAAGTTTTCTATGTCTTCGACTGTCATATTGTCCTGCGTCAGAACGGCTAAAGGTGGATCGCTTCTTCGAGGTCTCATAACATCAGCAGCCAATGTTGTGTGAGTAAATTCTTCCTTTGCATCCAAGAAAGGATATCCATTCAGTCGGATGTGTGCCTCATAGATGCCTTCCCTACCAAAGGCATCTCCTACCCACTTACTGGTCATGACTGCAGCCATTAGGGGCACAATATATTCCAGCCCTCCTGTTAGCTCAAAGACAATAACTACTAGGGACACAGTCATCCTTGTCACACCACCTGCAAGAAAAATGGTAACATTCTAGTATCAGATCACAATGAATTTAGAATTTCCCGCCTCCCTGTTGAGAACTACTAATGCAACTTTGCCATTAAAGGTCATCTGACGAACATCATTCTGTATAATCCAAACAGAAGCAGACAGGGAAAAAGAACACAAAACTTTTAGAAGTAAAAGTGTGCTTTAGGGAAAATTCCTAGAAAGTCACAGAAAAAAGAGATTTGAAAAATATGTGCAGTTCTTTCATGTAAACAGAATAAAACTATGTATTTCTCCATACCACACTTAGGTTAAAAATACTGAGAAATGCAAGGAAATCCAGTAAGATGAGAATCTGGAAGAAGAATGGAACTAATGCAGGGAAGTCACAGGTAGCAATTCAACAGCTATGTTGTCCAAAGGATTAGGAATTTAATGCTGTTCCTGAATCATAAAAGCTAGAGAGAATTCTGAGCTGATGAAATCTCTTTCTTGGACAATGGGAGAAGACAGGGACTATATTTCTCTCTGGTTAGTATTCAAGATGTTTTTCCTGCCAAGGTTTCTGATGCCATATCTTCATTCAATAAACGAATACAATCTTCCTTTCAAAGCATTCGGAAGTGATTCAAGTTGATCTATTAAAAGACAACCTCTCCTAAACGTAAATTTGTACCACTAGTTTATTTGGTCGCTCTTCTGTAGGATCTGTACTAATAGCTTTTAAGTTTAATTTCTAAGGCATTGTAGTGACAAGCTAGGACAAGACCTTCAAAAAAACCTCTCCTAGTTTAGGTGCTCAACTTAAGCCTCCTTCCATGAAGCTGATTTTCAACAGTTTGTAAATCAGACTTGTTAAAAATATCTCAAGCTGGACTCCTCAAATCATCAGACACTTTGGAAGGTTTTGTCTGGATTATGAATTTCAGTAACATTTTTTGCAATTCATGTAGATGTGGCAGCTGATCACATCACCTCCTTGTAATTTCAACAGTACTTGACTCTGCAAATCCTCTACTTCATACATTTCAAGGAACTGATTTTTCTGACTGATGTATTAATGACACCTCTTGATACCAAAAATAGAAAGCAAACACTACTATTTAAATTCTTCTATTTGTGATCAATTTAAATTTCACGTTATTCCTCAGATCACAAGGATCTGACGGTCTCGTGTAGAGATGTGAATGTATTATTCTGAAGACGGAGAAGTCCATATAAGAAGGTGTTCCAAAACTGCACACGTTTATATCTCCTTCCATTTCTAATCATTACTTTGGCAACATACAAGAAATTGGATACTTATTTACTTTGTTATATTTTAGTTACCTAAGCACGCAGCAGCACCAACCATGGCATAAAGACCAGGTGTAATACAGTCAGCTCCAACTTCACACCACTCCTTGAAAATGAACCAGTCATGATGGTAGTAAGCCAGCTGCTCCACTGCAATTCCTACAATCCTGCCTGCTATTGCTCCAATTGCCATACTAGGAATGAACAACCCAGATGGAACCTGCAATAAAAACAGAAGAACTCTTGTCACGCTGATGGGAACATACCTGATGCATAGTTTTACAAGTAATTTTTTTGTTTGTTTTTGCCAAAAGAGATGCAAATGGTCAAATTGTCATGTTAAAAACATGTAAATTGACATTGCAAGGTTAGTAAAACTTAACACAATGCTATTGATACTTCTGATCAACCTGGTTAGCTGAATCCATTTTATGAGCATGTTTGTTTATATTTTACTGTATTTAAAAGCAAATCTATCACTAGTACAGGACCACACTCTAGACTCTCAGTGCCGACAGCACAATTTTTACCATATATGTATCCAATCTGAGCTGCGCTGCTAGTACTGAAAAGTCTTCCTTACTATTCCCCATCTCCCTTATTAGTTCATGTTCCTCTGAGTCAACATTCACTTACTAAACAAGCTTTGCACATAGGACTGCCTTCCCAAACTGCTTCCTAACACTGCTATAAATTAGATGGCCAGCTAAATAGGTGATTTTCAAAAGAAGCTTTGCTTACTAGTTTCCCATACAAAGTTGTGTATATAGAATGCTAAACAGAGTAAGGGAGAAAACGGCATTGCAAAAAGTAGGTAACACATTACTGTAAAAAAAAAGTTCCTATTGTAATTTCAGTTATTTAAACTGTTTCTCTGTTATTAACTAAAACCTGAAAAGGCCACACAGCCTTGTCATACCAACATGGCTTAGTAAAATGTTATTCCAAGTCTTGCTTTTATCAGCAGCTTCATAAGAAGTGAAGGTTCATCCCAAAAACTGCTGTTGTCTATCTTTTCTCCTCCTTAGGAAGCTAATCTTCTTTCCAAAAACCATACTGGCGTCTAAATGTCTCATTAAACTGGAAATGCCCGCTGCTTCCCCTCACAGCAGTTGTTAGTATCAAAATATTTTCTACCATGACTGAGGTACAGAACTGACTACAAGTAAGTAGTAGAATTTTTACTTTTTGTCTAAATGCACCTCAACCCATCTTGTCAAAATAACTTAATTAAAAGACTGCACTCCTGGTATAACAGAACACATAATTTCATTTTTTCCACTGTACAGCTGTGAAATTTCAGTATTGTGCAATTCCAAACTGTAGATTTTGCCATGGAATCCAATAGCTGGTGCAGAACTGTATTTCAGAATCTGAATCATCATCTTCATTATTATTATTGCCAATATTTACGGTTGCAAAGATGATTTCTAACAGACAAACCAAGGACAAACAAACATCGCAAGCTTTGCGTTTCAAAGCCAGCAGCACAGGTTTTGGGGAAAAAGTTTAATAACCCTTCATTCCCATCCTGAATTACCTAATATTTCAGTGTTGACAGAGGTAACTCTTCAATGCTATAATTTTAGTCTAATATCCAAATTGTGCATTCATACCACTACTGTTATTTCCCACAATTAATCATGCATCTAAACCCCTTTCTAATGGTTAAAATCCCAATTTTTTCTTGAGTGAAATTCTTTCTTGGTGAACAGTTCCAATACCACTCTGAAAAAGTAACATTTCAGATATAAAAGTAATGGAATAAATCATTGAAACTGTCTTATACTCTAGTCTGCTACAGCAGCATGCCACAGAAATTCAGTCTCCACATGGAAATTACATCCAAATTGTTTCTGGTCCTTTGTTAACGTAACTTTTTTATGCATCTAGCTCCTTCTTTCCATCACATGTGGATAATGGTTACAAGTCTAACTGTAATTATGATTTTACAGATGCATTAAGTTTGCATAAGCCTCTGAATCACAAGTCACAAAGCGGAGACGAACCTTCACTGAGAAAGAGCAAGGAAAAAAAGTTAGGTTCTGCCTTGTCTCAGCTTTCTTCTCCAGTGCATGCCAGCCTAAATCAAGGTACACTACAGAGGAAAAGATTTATCTTGTGGCACATGTATCATCTTTGAAACAAGCAAGGAATTGGGACACGGGTGCAACTTTCCACTTCCCTGGTAGTGCAGTTGCATACCAGTCAGGATCTAAGGCAAAACTGTAATCCCACCACAACTGTTGATCATCAGCATTTAGACACAGTAACAAGTCTACCGGTAATACACAGTACAGTGTATGTACAAAAGCCTGAAAGAAGGAAAAAACAAACCAAACCAAAACAAAGCACTGCTAGATCAGCTTTGTGGTCATCCTTGTTCATGGCAGTAAGAGCAGCAGGAATCACCATGCGCCACAGGCAGCAGCTAAGTTGCTTTGCTTACCTCACAGGAAAATAGTTCCTGTGGGGGAGACACGGGTGTTGGCACATGGCTACAGCTCCAGGAAGAGACATGGAGAGCCCCGAGGATCCTTAATAATGATTTAAATGACAAAGTTGTCTTTTTTAAATTTTTTTTTCTTAAATTTTGCATTTTCTCCTCCTTTCATAGAAATAAAGCTTAAAATGCAAATAAATATAACATTAAAGTGACATCCCCTTCTCCAGATCTCCAGATACTGGCTGACATTCTAACCAGCCATATGCTTTAAAGCTTCAGAGAAACGTACGTAGCACAGTCCCATCAATGACAGCAGCATGACTCCTTGCCTACCAGCAAAGTGATAAACATATTCTTACAACTTCACAAAAATATTTCCACCAATTTGCAGATGCTGAAGTTATGAGAAAATGAATCAAAACCAAATGAAGTGTAAGCTCTACCCTTCTGTAATCTAGTGAAATCTAATACACAAAGTGTGATCCTGTGGTGACAATCCCATGATAAAGAGCCAGATGCACACAAACACATGAATGGTAAATGTTATAATGCTTAGAAGGACAGAGCCCTAGATATAAGTGAAATACAGTAAGTGAATACAACAGATTGAAGTGGTCACATTACAGAATAATGTCTGAAATACTGACCTATGGAAGACTAGCATTTAAAATATACACAACGGACTTCTCTTACCCATCAACCAATATATGGAAAATAACTTCAAATAACAGACTACAACATCTTCTAAAATATCAACATGTGAGAAATGCAACATGATATTGCTCTATCGATTACAGAATGACAGAATGGTTGAGATTGGACGTGACCAGTCCAGATTGTCTAGCGCAACACCTCTGCTCAAGCAGGGTGAACTACAGCAGGTTGCCCAGGATTGCATCCAGTCAGGTTTTGAGTATCTCCAAGGATGGAGACTCCACAAGTTCTCTGGACAACCTATTCCAGTGTTTAACCACCCTCACAGTAAAGAAGTGTTTTCTTATGCATGCAGTTACATGGAACAGCAATGTAGACTGAAAAGTTAAAGCCAGTTTAAACACAAATCCTGCTTAGCGAATGTGCTACAATACGTTTGTGTTAAGACATGTTTGATAACAATGTAGTTGCAAAAAACTATGAAGGGGGCCTGACAAGACAGAAAATGATGAAGGCATGACAGTTATATGACATTCAGAAAACAGCCACAGGTTGGAGAGCAGCTGAAGAGCGCTCCAAAACAGATTCATGAGATGACCAGGAAAGACAAAAATTATGCTGCTTTGTAATGGAGAAGAAATTCCCATTACAGTCACATGAACAAAGCCTGCTTTCTAGTCATGACATGAAATACTGGAAATTTCAGGAAAGAAATCATCATTGGCTCCCTTTGACAGTCTGAAGTAATTACATTTATGTGATAAATGTGGAGAGGGGATTAAAAAAACCCCTACGAGTTCTTCAGGAGGTACAGTCTTTTCTTCTTCCATGTAACAGGACTAGGGAACCTGAGTGGTTATGTTTGAACTCGGCTCTTGGAAATTTTAGAATCATCCTTATTGCTGAATCAGGCCCATACAAACAGCCATCCACCCACATAGTTACTGTTCCCTATTAAATTTAGCACGCAATTCTATTCGGCTGAACAAAGGGCTAGTTTCAATATAATTAAACTGAATGTTGTTTTCTACAAGAGTTGCTTTCTAATTGTCCTGGTTTCGGCTGGGATAGAGTTAATTTTCTTCCTAGTAGCAGGCATAGTGCTGTGTTTTGGATTTAGTAGGAGAAGAATGTTGATAACACGCTGATGTTTTTAGTTGTTGCTAAGTACTGCTCATGCTAGTCAAGGACTTTTCAGCTTCCCAGGCTCTGCCAGGTGCACAAGAAACGGGGAGGGGGCACAGCCAGAATAATTGATCCAACCTGACCAAAGGGCTATTCCATACCATATGACGTCATGCTCAGTATAGAAACTGGGGGGGGTTGGCCAGGGAGCAGCGATCACTGCTCGGGAACTGTCTGGGTATCGGTCGGTGGGTGGTGAGCAATTGCATTGTGCATCACTTGCTTTGTATATTATTATTACTATTATTATTACTACTACTACTATTTTACTTTATTTCAATTATTAAACTGTTCTTATCTCAACCCAGGAGTGTTTCTCACTCTTACTCCTCCAATTCTCTCCCCCATCCCATCGGGGTAGGGGGAGTGAGCAAGCAGCTGCGTGGTGCTTAGTTGCTGGCTGGGGCTAAACCATGACACTAATCAACAGTAGAAAGACCTTTTTTAAAAAGAACTACACGTGAAAAAATTCTATAAACAAAGCTGCTAGCTTTGAGAGATGGAAAATGAGAAAGGCAGTAATTATATAATCACAGCAGATGATGCAGCCACTGCATTCACACTTACCTTGATACCAAAGGTGAAGACTGTCATGATTATTTTGAATATGAGTGCTAAACACAACTGCCATATAGCTGAATAGACTCCAGTGCCTGCTGGACGGTCAGGAATATCATCTACTATTTTGCTCGCATTCATATCATTTCTGTAGTCACAGAGGGAGGAGGATTCTAACGGCCCACAGTCTGTGAAGAGCTCTTTAATAAGCTCACTGGTGTTTAGCCTTGTGTATGGATTAGGAAATGCAATGACAGCTGTTATTGCTGCAACAATAATAACCTCCAGGACAGGATACTTCCCAAATTTCGTAGATTTGCGTCGACGACACCATGCGATGTTTGCTCGGATGAAAAATGCTCCCCAGAGCCCACCAAATACTCCCAGAAGAATAAAAGGAAGCAGTTCAAAAAGGTACCAAGGAGTGTGATATTCTACATAAAAAAGAACTAGGCGGCTATTACCAAAAGGATTGATGGACCTTAAAACAAATGCAGCCACTAAAGCAGCAAAAAATGATCTCCATAAAGTTTTCAGTGGGAAGTAGTAACTGACCTGCAAAAGGCAATACATGAGAATTATTAGCGATTCAATTAAAAATAGTGGAAAGACTGTTTTATGCACGTGGTACAGTACTGCTGCTCACATAGTATATGCTAAAAAAAAGTACTCTCATATTATCAGTATTATTCCTATCACTTGGAGCACTGGTGCTCCATCACATACTACATTTTTATAAAGCTCTACTACAATTCATACTTACATCAGTTTTAAAGACAATACTAAAGCAGTACTGAAACCACTGCTGTTTTAAGACTGTTAGGAAATAATGTGTAGTAATTTATGTTTAAAAGTTTCTCTGTTTATATGTATCTCTTTCTAGCATTTATAAGAACCAGACTGCGTACTAGCTGCTCTCTCAAATTTCCTGCTAGTACTGTTTCAGCGCCATTCAACCTACACTGAAAGGTTTCTGGCAGATGTGTTATTTTTATGAAGTGTGATTAAAACATTTAAAAAAAAAATCCTCAAAACAGAGCATGCAATTTCATACTTAAGGCCCACATAGACTGATGTGAATTTCAAGAGAGTTTTCTTCTGAGTTTTTTTGCAATATTTTTGGCAACAAAGAAATTCCTCAAAATCCCCTAACGATACCAAGAATTTATACATGAAAGAATATTTTGCTTCCTTTTTTCAATTCAGAGATTTCTAATCTTTAGGTTTTTTAAAAATTCTAATGATCTAAATAACTTTCTTATGTATTTTGCAAACAACTAATGAAAACTAATTTAATACAAAACATTTCTTCGAGAAGAGAGTTCGGTTGCCTTGGAGGTCATTTTAATAGCATATTTGCATTTTTAATAATTAACGTATTCAATTGTGTTTAGTATCTGAAATGTTAAGAAAAGTAATATTTAAAAACTTGGTGCATAAAACTGTCAAATAGGTTTCTAAAGCCTCTTTCAAAATGAAAAAAAAGAGCCTGTATTTTTTTTTTTTAGAATACACTCCTAGAGTGAAAAACTGCTGTATCTCTATCTGCATGTAAACTGTAATTATGAACTGACTCAGCCCTTCTCCAGAAAAATATAACTGCAAATAAAGCAAAGCTGACATTCATCCAAAGAAAAGAAAAAATATCTTTAGGAGTTTGCCAGTAACAGGACTCTTGACTTTGAAATGTGTGCCCAAAAATAATTTCCTTCTTAGGAAAGACTCTGGAGCTTAAAGGAGTCTGCGATTATTCATGCTAAAAGAGATTTTTTTTCCATATCTATCCTTCAGTGCCATCTCTTGACATACCTCCTCCAGACTGAAGAGGACTCCACCAATTGGGGCACCAAAGGCCACAGATACTCCTGCTGCTGAAGCAGCTGACAACACCTGGAAAAGAAAAATGGTGAGGGTTTTCCTGCAGTCTGTGATATGCTTTAAACATGAAGAACAGAATCTCATTACATTACCAGTTTCTTCTGTGTTTCTATCAAGGACACACAGACTTGCTAACAGAAAAGCATCAAGTAACTGGATCAGAGTGCTCATAAGATGTGGCCAGTGGCCCCAGCAGCCACCATCTAGGTACTAGCCATGACGAAGCCAAGGACACAGCTCAAAGCCTCCACAGCAAAGCACCCAAAGGAGTCTACGCTTCAGTATGAAACTGCTGATATCTCATTTTTAAGAAATTGTAGTAAGCTTTCTCTGTGCTAGATGTGTGTGGCAAAGAAGTCCACCCATCGCAAATATTATTCAAGGGACAAAAACTGATGACAGACTACATCACTTATATATCAGTCCTGGAGATCTGCGCTCAGTAGTCTTCAAGCAAAAACTTGCAGAAGGATCTGAGGTGAACTGAGATTAAGCGAGAGATTAAGAGAAACTCAAGCAGCAGCAGCTGGTCCTACAGCATCATGGATGAATTATGTTCAATATATGAGGATGGTTAAAGTGAGTGCTAATTATAACAAAATTGGGCAAATTCCTTGCAAAAACCCTGACACCCAGGTAGCAGCCCTTATATGCCTGTGGAAGAATACACAGAGGAACTCAAAGAATTATTACGTTATTGTGAGATAAGCAGCTAAACCACAGGTAAGTTAAATGATTTAAGAATAAACGGCTTTGAAATAGGAAGTGAACCCAAATTTCCCATGTTCTGCGGTCTCCTTCTAGAAGTTGGGCCTGAGAACTGAGGCAAAGCTGGGACGACACCCTTTTTTATCTTACAATATGAAAATTTTATTGAATTAATAAATACGTTAAATCTTGCTACTCTCTGTGCCCACACTTGCTTTCATTAGCATGGCACGCTCTATTGGGTTTAGGTGACAAGGTTTTGGTAGCGGGGCGAGGGGGGGCTGCAGGGGTGGCTTCTGTGAGAAGACATCAGAGGCTACGCCCACACCCAGCAGAGCCAGTTCCAGCTGGCTCCAAAATGGACCTGCCACTGGCCAAGGCTGAGCCTGCCCGTGATGCTGGTAGTGCCTCTGTGATAAGGAAGATAAGATAAGGAAGGGTAAAAAGCACTGCACAGCTGTGAGAGAGAGGAGTGAGAATACATGAGAGGAACAGCCCTGCAGACACCAAGGTCAGTGGAGAAGGATGGGGAGGAGGTGCTCCAGGTGCTGGAGCAGAGATTCCCCTGCAGCCCCTGGTGCAGCCCATGGTGAGGCAGCTGTGCCCCTGCAGCCCATGGAGGCCCATGGTGGAGCAGATATCCACCTGCAGCCCGGGGAGGACCCCACGCCAGAGCAGGGGGATGTGCCCAAAGGAGGCTGTGACCCTGTGGGAAGCCCACGCTGGAGCAGGCTCCTGGCAGGACCTGTGGACCCATGGAGAGAGGAGCCCAGGCTGGAGCAGGTTTGCTGGCAGGACTTGTGACCCTGTGGGGGACCCACGCTGGAGCAGTCTGCTCCTGAAGGACTGCACCCTGCGGAAAGGGCGCAAGCTGAAGTAGTTCATGAATGTCTCCCTCCCATGGCTCGGACCCCACGCTGGAGCAGGGGAAGAGCATGAGGAGGAAGGAGTGGCAGAGACAAAGCGTTACAAACTGACCACAGCCCCCATTCCCCATCCCCTTGTGCTACTTTGAGACAGAAGGGTCAGGAGTGAAGTTGAGCCTGGGAATAAGGCACAGCTGGGGCAAGGTGGTTTCAGTTTTGTTTTTATTTCTCACTATCCTACTCTGTTATTAATTGGCAATACCGTAATCTTCCCCAAGTCTAGTCTGTTTTGCCTGTGATGGTAACTGGTGAGTGATCTCGCTGTCCTTATTTGACCTATGAGCTTTTCATCTTATTTTCTCCTGCTGTCTTGCTGAGGAGGAGGGGTGAGAGAGCGGCTTGTTGGGCACCAAAGCTAACCCACCACACACTCACTACCAACAACAAAATGAAACAGAGCAGAAACATGGTTGTCACCAACCCTTTTCCAGGAATACTTTGTTGACAGGTTCAAAAGTCCTCTGCTGTCCTCACAACTAAGACGCTCATCGATTACCAAAATGTAGAGCCAAGAACAGAAAGAATTTAAGTAAAATCAAATGGTCTCTGATGTAGGAGAAACCCAAACTTACTCTGACATGGAAGCAATTTACCTTGGAGAATGCTAGGGATAATACAATGTTCTTAACACAATAAATAACATTGATAATTCAAGCCTAAACACTGTCCGAGAGAACAAGTATCATCTTTTAAACAAACTGGTGTAAATGCACAGATATTCAACATGCTTTTGCAAGAACTCACCTCTCTTTTTTTAGCTTCATTTGTGCTGTACTTTGGAAAGAGGTAGGAAAAAATATTCCCACAGCAGCAGGCAACATGTACCAAGGGACCCTCTTTTCCTAAACTCAAACCTGATGCGACAGCCAAGACTAAAGTAATTGTTTTTATCATCAAAGTCCACTTCCCCAAGTAACCTCTGATGATGAAGCCACTCAAAATAGTTTTTATCTGGAAGAAAGAAAAAAATAATATATCCTTTGTTCAGAAAATAATTACTTTTATCAATTTAGTTGCATAACTTCAAAAATAGCCTTTTCAAATGACTAACTTTATCACACTTTAAAACATGTACTGTTCAGATTGCTACACTGAGTCCATCTGGTTGCCAGAGGCTTTCCATTTGCAAGTTACTCTTAAACACTGGACAATAACATACAGCAACATTATCAATTACATTTAGTAGGAAATTAATCTGCAGTAGCTTCTAAAACTGCATTCATTGGTTTATCATGTAAATTATCACATGAAAGTCAGAAAACTCCCAAAGGAGAAATAAACCTGCAAAAACTATACTCAAGGTCATCTACTGTAGCAATATCACATTTGCACCAATTTTACCCCTCTCTGTTTTCTCCTTATGTTTTACCATCTCTATATAAAAATTTAACAGTGACATAAAGATGGAAAAGATCAGCCTTTTCCCACTAGAAAAGATGTGCCACTTGCCTAAGGTATTACTTTGCCTAATGGTGTCATACTATTAGCCTGTAAAATATGCCCATATATAGGAAATAATATAGTTATCATAGGAAAGGACAACGTCTATAAATAGGATACACACAAAACACTGGGCAGCTGTGTCTAGAAAGTAAAGGTTAGCTAAATCTGGAAACCAATTTAGGATGAAATCTCTTCTGGAGTAACAGCACAGAACTACTCCAGGCTCATTCAGAGGCAGGATTTGTCCTTCAACTTCTACAGTACACATACATAAATAAATATTTACAGAATGACTGGAGAAGTGAGACTGACCAGACTTTGACTTTGGGTTTTTTCCCTCCCTTTCTGTGTATAGCAGCAGACAGCAATTGTAGAAAGAATGAGATTTTGAGGATATTAAACATTTTACTTTGTGACTGTCTGATGGTTTGTGCTAGTTAAGGCGATTAAAGCCAGTGGAACAAAAGATCAATTGCTATACCAAAGGACCGTATCCTGTCAATGAACTACTGCTCTCTTATCAGCGGAGGGAGGTCGGGATTGGGGGAGCTCTGGAAATCACTCTTCAGAAGTCCACCCTCTTAAGCTAAACGCTTCCTTAAAAAGTAGACCAGCCAGAAGCATACAGCAAAATCTACAAACTCAGGAGGTTCTCTGACATTTGGGGTATTTTTCTGAGCGACAATCAGCACAATTACATTATTTCAGTTTGAATACTTGTATTAATGTATTTCATCAAAGTCACAGGGCGCTCCCTCTTGCCTTCCCCTGACCCTGTAAGGCAGCAGGAATTTTCATATTAACATGAAACATCTGTAATGTGTACATTAGTTAGACCTCACCTCAGGTATCCCCGAGCCACAGGCATAGGGAGCAAATACCTTCACCAGAGAAACTGCTAAGAAGGCAAAGCTCAAAGCCCAGAAAATGTACATTATGTAGTTCATTATGTATGAACCTGGACCCTAAAAGCAAAAACAAAACCGAAAAAAAAAGTCAGAATATAAATTTGATGCAGAAGCAAAATCACTACTTAAAATAACCCAGAAGTACTCTTGCTGCAAGCACACTTATGCACACATTTTGAGGGACAGTAATTATTACCAGTAATTATTACCAAGCCAAGGAAGAGTGAGTTTTGTTTAAAAAGCATAAAGTCATGACACCTGCACATCAGCAAAGACTGGGTTATACAAGGTAGAAAGTGTTCTAACACTTCATCTTAAAAAGGAAAAAAACATAGCACAGGTATTTTTTAATAGCTATTAGCTGCTAAAATCTACTGAATACTGAGTAAATCGTCTTTATTTAAAAAAAAGATTTGTGGTAGAAAAACTAAAACCAATCTATTCTTAGTTATCAGAGAACACCACAAATTTCATTTTTATTTTTTTATTTATAGCTATGATCAAGAATAGAAATTCTCACGTCATCAACAGTTATATACTCTCGTAACTTCCTTACACCTGCAACACTCCAAGCCCCCGGCAGTGCACATTTATTACACTATGACCTATTAATCAATTCAAATGCTGAAAAACGGAGCAGACAGTACAATCCAAATCTGTGTTTAGTACCCTGACCTTTAGACCATTATTTTCTTTTCATGTTCAGTCCAGCTGTTGCACAAGACCATCAAAGAATGGGAACTTACTTCTGCTTGCCCAATTATTAGTTCTGCCCATGTTTTCCACTGCGGACATTTATCTCTCTCTTCAAATGTAGTCTCATTTGAACCCCAACAACACTGTTCATGGTTAAACCACAAAGCACTAAGGCAAATGCCTTCCTTTAAGTCAGTCATCCAGTCAGCAGCAATGTCAATTAATCCTGCCAATGCCCCTGTTGTAGAAACAGTTTTGTATTAATATTCTGGTAAATAGGAATAACAGACCCAGCTAAAATGAAGAAATGTGCTGGTATTAATTGATGTAAATTGAAATTACAGAAAACCTAAAGAAACAGACATTTAAAGTACTACTGATTTCCAGGAATATATCCTATTTGCAACATGGTAAGATAAGTATTTGCTGAATAATCTCGTACCTTGTATAGTTCAAGTTTGTTTTTTTTTTTCTTCCTATGCCACAGTTCTCCAACAGTCCACTGAAACTAAGGAGTTAAGAATCAAAAGAGGTCTGATACCTTTTGTGATGAGAAAGACAACAGACCTTCTGACAAAACTACCTTGGCATGCCCCAGAGAACTCATGAACTACTCTACTATGTTTTGTACAAAGCAGCACATTTGGAGAAAATAATTCTTACCTTGCCAACAACAGTTTTAGAAAAAACATAAATAAAACACCAAATTAACCCTGATGACATTCATGCGATCCATACACAAAATGACTTAATTCTGTAACATGGTGGGCACGTAAAATTCCTACTGCAGGTAACAAACAGTATAGATACTAAGCAGTTCACAAACTCAAAGCTTAAGAGGGATTCTGTGTTGTAACTACATGCAGAAAACTTGCTGAAGAGTCCTCAAAAAACAGGCATTACTTAGGAAATTGCTTCAAAGGATTTTAAAAGTTTTTTTTTTTAATTTTTTTATATTTTTTTATATATTTGTATTTTTTATATTTATTTTACAAAAGCAAAATAGTTTTTCATGGTAGCAGTATACTGAAAAACTACTAAAGTCAGTATTTTTGTGAATATGAACAACTGTTAATCAGTTATAATTTACTATTTTAAGGTATTAATCACTACTAGAAATAGCTGTCTAGAGACAGCCACAATTTACTTGTGTAAGCTGGTAGTAGACAATTACCTCCAATTTACTAATTTATGTTTACTAATCTTGACAGACCCTCAGTTTGAGGTCCTGAGCCAACCAAAGTCAAAGTCAAAGGCAGTATTTCAGTAGAAGAAAATCTCACCTAAATTAATCAAAATACATAAACATATGATCTCCCCATGACGGAAATCAAGGTTGTACCATTTAAGATTCACTAGACACATACAACAGAAAGCAACTGAAGCTGAAACACCTAGGACCAGTCATGGCCAGAATTTGCTCACTTTGTTGCTTGAAACATAGTAAAGCAATTTTAATATACATAGCAGCTTGGGGGGTGGAAACCCAACACTGCATGTTCCCACCCAAATTATCACAAGCAATTTCCAGTAATTATATACTCCCAGACTGTACATTTGGAGGTATATAAATATGCTACAGATTTTGCATATATATTAATTTATATGTGATTTGTGAAAGTGATTATGTGTATATCTAAGTAGTAATTATGCAGTTACCATGCCTTTTTAACAGGCACAGCCATACTCTCCAAGTATCGAATTTTCCTAGCATTTAATCTAAATCTCCGTTTGAAATACTTTTTTGGAAAAACTGGGCACAAAATTTGTGATTTCTCACTCCTGCACATTTTGGTCACTCCAAACTATGCTGACAGAAAGCAGCATAGCACGTCAATGGGGCCACAAACTATCAGACGATTTTAACTGTAAAACTTATCCCAAAATACATTAAAAAGACAAGACAGAGTTGAAGTAGAGGCCAACAAACTCTACCTGCTGAAGCTAGTTATTTTCTGTATAAAGACCTCTAGAAAGGTATGATGTAAACATATAGCTAGACTTTGCTCATGTATAAACACATGCTTTACAGGGAAGTGCGTTTACCAAAACTACACATATACCAGAGCTCCTTTTTGGTCCTTATGGAATAAGCTAATGGGTTCAGTAAAGTTCCTAGCAAAAAACCCCAAACAAACAAACAACAAAACCCCCCACAAAACCCCAAAACCGAATTCATAGCAGAAAAAACATCTAGCACAATCAATTAATACACTTTCACAAGAAATCCTACAGGAAAAAAGCAAAATTTAACAGAAAGGGAAAGCACAAATCTCAATCACAGGCTTAAAGAACATTGATAGTTTAGTAGGTGGAAGTTCACTATCTCTGAGAAACTCTCACTAAATTCAGTGAGGATTTTGTTTTCCATTTGGTTAGTAAACCCTCCCCTCAAAATGCTAAAGCCTGTAAATCAAGATAGTCAACCTTCTCCTTCCCTCACGGCATTATGGTAGTAGTCTGAAACAGCTCTTATCCAGGTTGGTGGATAACACACAGATGAAAAGCACAGTAACTACACTTGCTGACAAATCTAAGAAAGAAATCCTCTGCTTTTTAATTTACCTGATGCCAAACCAGTTAGCGTGACCACTAGCCATCCTGACCATGCATCGTACAAACTTTTTGTCATCTCCCATGCTGATTCTTTCTTCTTGCTGTTAATCTGCAAAGAGAAATCGTTATGTATACTCGTATGCGTTTCTGTAATATGAATAGGAGAGGAAAAAGTATGTATGACATACAAACTGCATGATGCAAGCTGCAGGCAAATATACCCTCTCTTTAAACTACAAGCATTCTCCTTGTCTTTAGTGCTTTACGTAGATAAATCAGCTTGGTTTTTCACATATCAAACACCTGACAGAGGAAAGTAAATTTGCTTAACTTAAAGAACTAAAACCCAGGAAATGCATTATTAAGATAAATTAATACTTTCTACGATACACATTTAAAACATGTAATTGTAAAATTATTTCTCTCCTAAATCTTAAATTATTTTTTGTTGAACCTCAAATAAACTGTTAGTGTATCAGTAATAAGCTATTCCATACAATTCAAATTCCTAAACTTCTATTTAAAATATAAATATCTTTCTTTAGACTAAAAACCTCACAAAAATAAAACAAAACCAGAAACTGGGTTACTATCCCATAAGACTTCTAGATAACTATTGCTAATGACATCTGAAGTTACTGTCCTGAAAAACTAGTAATTCTTATTTTAGCCTTACTTTACTTTGTGTACTTAGCTGAAATTTGTGCATAACTTGTTTTATGATTAAACCTTCATTATGTAATTGGATCCTAAGTCTTATGATTTTTTCATACTGTAAAAGGAGGGAGAAAGTATGTGCAACAAACGGAAAAAAAAAATCAAACCACAAACAAACCAAGAAAGCACAATACTAGACAAGGAAATCTAGAAAAAAATACCACCCCTAAAGCAAATAAATATATTTTAATTTCCTCTACATTTGTGAGATTCTCAAACTGTTTTTTTTAAAAATAAAAAAAGTTATTTCCACAGTAGCATGTGTTTCAAAACCACCATGAACTAGTACTCATTCCTTCTTCTTTCTACATCT
Source organism: Pelecanus crispus (assembly GCF_030463565.1). NCBI lineage: Eukaryota > Metazoa > Chordata > Aves > Pelecaniformes > Pelecanidae > Pelecanus > Pelecanus crispus. Next base: position 44,163,190 of record NC_134646.1, on the reverse strand, counting down.
TTGATTACATGGCCAGTCAGTCTCCTATCATGCAGGGCATATTTATAAATTTCACAGTAGTTCTGTGATGATAAACTGTGAACTGCCTTGTCTGATTTTTATGGTCTCAGACATTAAAACAGGTAACAGCTGTGAGACTTCGCCCTAGGTAACCTATTTCCAGGTGTGATCTGCCTTGCCAGGATTTGGTCAGGCCCAGCATGCTTTTGCTTAAAAAAGCACTAGGTAGTGCAATTGTGGATTTTTTTTTTTTAAACTCATTTAAGATTTTTTTTTTTTTTTAACCATGTCAAAGTAAATCAGCATATACATCCTACATTTGCTTCCAGAAAGTTAAAAATGGTGTTTCCAAAGAAAGCAGAATAACGCTACAGTATTGTACATGAAGGAACCTCTCCCCTGGCCCCTCCATACAATTACAATTAATTTTTAACTATTCATTTGATCAGTTAAAAAATATTTTAGGAGAAACCACATCTCCAAATCTGTTCTGTTTTTAAGGTTAATTAACGTAAGCATCCCAAAAGTTTGGCAGTAAGGCTCTAAATAGCATATTTCCTCCTAAAATGCTATTAAACAACTCTATTACATGAATGACAGTATCTAGCATGTTACTGACTAACACAGTTTGAGTCCATTTCATAGAAGAACTCATTGCAGAGCACACTGATGAAGATGAACAGCCTGAACTTGGAAGATCTTCTGAATAAATCAATAGAAAAGAGGAGAAAGCAAGTTCTGTGATGGGAGAGTGGAAAGGACATTTACCATACAAACTGAGACTATTATTTTGTTAAGCATGTATACACCTATATAAGTGTTTTAGAGATGAGAATTTTCACTTTCCATAATCCAAACAACCGCAGCACTACATAGCAGTAGCACAGATACACTTGTGTCAGTATAAAAGCAATATACATCAGTGCTCACTTTTCTGTACAAGTACCACCATAAGCATGACTGCACTATTACAAATATATCTAGACTGGAAAATAGCCTTATATATACTAGCATGCAAAAAAGGCAGTACTGTAAATTGGGTGATGGGGAACTATTCCCACTCCATTAAATTACTGTTTCCTTTTCAAGTTATAATACTGTTGCAGGACTGCAGTTATCAATGAGACGGTGCCTTTTTTAATAGCATTCAAGTTGTTCTAGATGACGTAACTACTTACAAATTTGAAGTATGCACATATTTCTATTTGTTACTAGATCAGACCTTAATTCTGACATCCAACAAAAAATATTTTCCAAGTATTGTTATTTATCTCAAGTACCCGTCTATGTCTTTCTCTGTCTTTGCACTTCTCTCGAACCCAGTCAATGGTATGGAAGTCATCGTATGTTCCTACTCCAGGAATTGGTTCATCCAGAAGATCCAGCAGATGTGTTGAACTGTTGATACTTCCTCCATTTGTCATTGTATAATGAGTTCCTGTGGCAGAGAAAAGACAGAAATGAATTAATTCTGCAACAAACAAAGTATTTTAATGTTCATAACACTACAGCATGTAGAATTTCTGAAGAAGTAATTAAGACACTTCCCATAATATGCGTATTTTACTTCATTTAGGTCTCTCAATGTTGCATGTCACTATTCTTTTTCTGTCCTCATCTGCAGGTTAAATTTGCATGTTAGTGACCTTGTAATTCCATTGGTTAAATACAAATGTACTAGTCAAATTGCTGTTCTGTTTTGTGTGCAGTCTCCAGAGAAACTTCAATAGAACAAAGTGGAAAAAATGAGCAGCTTCAACACACATTTAACTTGAAGTTTATTTCAGTTTACAAACTACCAGAGGAAAATCTGACTGTAAGAAAACAAACCCAGATGATTAAAGTTCACAGCACTTCCATACGTTGCCAGTTATTTTTAAATATACATACCATTGATTACCAATCTCTCCCACATGTCTAAACCAAACTTAAAATACATTATCAACAGATTATCAGTGCAGCTAAAAAGCAACAGAAAGCTAAGCAAATACTTTTTTTAAAAAGTTTTTATTTATTTATTTCAGGTAACTCACAGAACAGCCCTCAGTCATGAGAAGTTGGAAATACTGTGTAAAGAAAATGTCTTCTACTAGTTTGTCATCACTAGCTAGTTCCTTCACAAGCAGCTTGCATAGCAACACCCCCAACAGTCTTTCTTTCAGTGATCAGAATAAGAAGAGCAAGTGGAGTACTGCGAATTTTTCTCTCTTCACAAGTGTCCTGGTTTCGGCTGGCATAGAGTTAATTTTTTTCCTAGTAGCTGGCATAGTGCTGTGTTTTGGATTTAGTATGAGAATAATGCTGATAACACGCTGATGGTTTAGTTGTTCCTAAGTAGTGTTTATACTAGTAGTCAAGGACTTTTCAGCTTCCCATGCTCTGCCAGGTGCACAAGAAACTGGGAGGGGGCACAGCCAGGACAGCTGACCCAAACTGACCAAAGGGCTATTCCATACCATATGACATCATGCTCAGTATATAAACTGGGGGGGGGCTGGCCGGGGGTGGGGCAGCAATTGCTGCTCAGGGACTGGGTGGGCATCTATCAGCGGGTGGTGAGCAACTGCATTGTGCATCACTTGCTTTGTATATTCTTTTATCATTATTATTATTATTATTACTTTCTCTTCTTCTGCCGTCCTATTAAACTGCCTTTATCGCAATCCATGGGGTTTACTTTTTTTTTTCCGATTCTTTCCCCTATCCCACCGGGGGGAGGAGGGTGAGCAAGCGGCTGCATGGTACTTAGTTGTCAACTGGGGTTAAACCACAACAACAAGTGATTAAGAAAGTTTTAATTTTTTAAGCTTTCTGATGTCATCAATTCTGTAGTATCTTGGCTTTTTTTGAGTTCCTGCAGTATATTTACAGACCCCAAGTATAATTTTCTGCTGGACGGCTGACTAAATATAGCATGGCCACCATTTGCCCACCCAACACAAACTGCTTCTGCAACAGTAATTGCTATAAAGGGAACATTCATAATGAGGTTAATATAGGCAATGATTTAAAAAGTGATTATTCTCACTTGTTTGACTAAGAACAAAATAATTTGGCCAACAGCATATGGCGTACCACAATAATCTCTATTCTTAAAGATGTAGGCCCAAGTTGGCCAAGCCATCTATTGGCTCAGAGAGGCACTAGAACTCATTTCACTAGACTGACACTGGGATGGTTAGGCAGGTGGGGTTTTTTGTGAGTTGGGTTTTCTTGGTTGGTTGGTTGTTTTTTTGAGTTTTTTTAATTGCAGGCTCAGCTGCTTGGTGTTATCAGCAGAAGTTTCCAACTTGTTAACCCCACCCCCCACCCCCCAAAAGAAGTCTTTAAAGGGTCTACCTGTAAACTTTCAAATGCTACAAATGCTGAGTTCACCAGCAACTGACAATTAGATTTATGCATAGGTAAAATGTGCTTTTTCCCTTTAAATTTGTGAAGTCTGAGATCTAGCAGAAGCCGTGCCACATCTGGCATTAGACCCAAAGGCATGCCTCAGCCATCTATTGCTTGAGAGGTCTCATTTACACCTGCTATATAATGCAGTGTTTATTTGGACATTTTCTTAGTGGTGAAAGACAACACACAAGAAAATAATACAAAAATCCTATTAAGACAAAATTCGATGAGAAATCTTCAAGATACACAAACTACTATTCATTACATATACACATTACATATAGAAAAGCTTAAAATTCTATAAAAACATTACTTTTTTTAAAAAAAATCTTGAAGTAAAAGAAGAGAATGCAAATGCAGGAGACAACTCCTCAACAATGCCAATACCATTCTCTCATGCTAGCGTGGCTGCCATCTTAATACCCTCTTCCCCCCAATCTATGCCATATTAAATTCTCCCTCATCTATTCACCATAGCTAAGCCCTGTAAATCTCCTCCCAAAGCTGCTGCTAGTCTCTCTTAAGGCAGATGGAAAGAAGCATTACCTATGCTTCCATTAATAAAAGGCTAACAACAACACATTAAATCAGATTTGCTCATAAAAGTGATTGTGAAAACATTGCTTTAGGACAAGGGATTCAATTCTCTTGCCATTTCCAATTCTTATAACCTAAAAGGAAGTCTAAGATACACGTCTGGCTAGCTGAAAAGGCAAGCCAATCTTGTGGAAGAGGTAGTAATAAAATTCACACAGTAGCGATTAGTTTAGCTCTCAAAATTAAAAGAATAACAGAATACATTATGAAAATGGTTTTTTTTTACATGAAATTAACCTCCTTCGCAAAGCAAGGGGGCATAAACTAAATTCAGCCACAGTTTAATTATTAATCTCCTACAAAGTTACAATGTGAGCAAGCAGTTTCCTGAACCTGACTGATGATGGTAGGACAAAAGCTTGCCTTTGCTCCAGGGGAGTTGGTTTTATGCCCTGCTATATATGAAGCGATATCAAGCTACAAGGAGTATGCAAACCTATGCCACACAAAGCAAAGGAGAGTTGAGAGTTATAAATGTACCACAAACAGTTACAGATTATTTTTTGCATATCATAAGGTGCCAAATTGGAATTCTCTCCAGGGAAACCATCAGTGATGGCACCATACTCGCTGCACCAGACCCCAAGCAGAACTTGGAACAGACTACAAAGAATGCTTGTTGCCTCGATACAATAAAAATCCCACTGAAACTGTCAGGTTCCTACTTTGCCAGCATTTGCTGGCACTGCAAATACTGGAATATAAATGATTACTGTATGATGGGGACGAGACACAGAACAAGATATGAAGCTGAAGAGGTGGTTTTGTTGAATACAGAGCTGCCGTGAACACCTGATAACGCTGAATAGCAATAACCTTGTACCAAGCGAGAAACAGGCAGCAGTGATACCCTGCATTAGTGTGTGGTAGAAAGGCTGCCTTAGAGAGGACCATGAAGAGGACAACTGCACAAAATCTGATGCTCTAAGTACCTAAGATACATAAGTGTATCTGACAGCAGTGGGAGAGGACATTCTGCAGCTAGTATTATGATCTATGTAGCACATAACTATTCTAAAGGAGAATTCAGAGAAAAATACCTTTACCAATACTCAACACTTTTCCAAACTTCCACTCCCCTTTCTTCCCTTCCTCCTCTAGGATTTCACACAGCAAGATGTTCCTTCCAGCTATGACAACAATGATTCTCATCAGCATAAAAACATGCAAATCCTCATCATTTATTGCCAGTTTCATCAAAGTGTTACTATATTTATTTTCAACTCAATAGCTTTTGTTAAAATCCTTACCATAATATAGATTTTTCACCACAACATTCTAACCTCCAAGCAGGAAATCATCATTACCCTGATAAATTGCAGCATTTAGCAAATGTAGCCTTCCGGACATTCCCAGTGTTCAGAAAGTATTTCCCCTTCTTTCCTCCCGCTTTTCCCCAGTCCTCACGTTTCAAGACTCCTTCTCAGGCTACACCTCAATGCAAGTGCTTTTCATCAAAACAGAAGCAGCCTTAGTCTTAAAAACCACAACAAGCAATTATCACACAAGGTATACAGGCACAGTCTCTAGCTATGGTAGGAGAACACCTCCATTTTCTGTATGTACATGCCTGAGCCATTCTGCAGCTGTAAAGAAAGTAAAGCCTTCTTTTTGTTACATAAAAGTTTGCTTAAGGCTTTAGTAGACTGGGAAGCAGATGGTAAAGGTGGCAGGCAGAGCTTTTATTATTACTATTATTCCAAACTAACCCATGTTACTACAGGGAGACAAATAGCAATATACTGATCCTCTGAGAGGCTCAATACAACTCACAGGAATCCTTGCAAAGCAAATTCAACACAATTCTTCCGTACTTTGCAAAACTAAGGTAGCTGGCATCCCTTTATTAGCGCACTCTTCTCCAACAGCATCTTTAACAATCCTATATTCTCAACACATAACTAGCGAGCTGCTGCAATCACAGACTGCAAGCTTGCAGACAGTAAGCTTCTAGACAATAGAAGCAACATTCTGCTTCAGAGAAAGGAGACTGTCTCTTCTAGGTGATTCAGTCACTGTAGGTCTTGCCTGAACTACCTTCTAGGAAGGCAGCTGACTTGTCATCCTTCCATGCATGTAATTCCAAGCCTTCAGCACAATCCCTTCTCAGCAATCAGCTCTAGTAGTGCTGAAGAACTGCTTCAAGTGAAGTTGTTTAAAAAAAAAAAAATTAAAAAAAACAAATAAAGAATATTGCATCATGCTGAAAGAAAAAAACTGTAATAAGCATTAAGGTTGACAGTAATACACTGTACTTTGGGACACCTGACCAGAATGTGGTATAGGAAAAACAAACAAAAATGCTACATGGACAAAACTGGAAAAAGAGAAGTAGATTCCAGCACCATAAAAAAGCTCTCATCTCTGAAGAAGTGGGTTTTTTGTTTGGGACTTTTTTATTTTAATGAGAATGAAAAAAATACAATCCAAAATTGCTTGAGAGGACACTACACCTGATAGAAAAAGCAGTTCTTACCATATTGCTCTCCTTCATTTCCCTCTGAACATGAAGTTACACTGAATGGCTGTTAGCTCCCCACACTGACCCCACCTCCTGCTTTGCTTAGCTAGTCCCTCCTGACACAGAGCAGGAACAAAGAAATTACAGAACTAGTATTTTGCTATACTCACACAAGTTGTTTTATACCTTACAGATTCCTCCTTGCCTTATGTCCCCCATGAGGCAAGGAATATCTCTGCTTTCATACTCTATGTGCCTCATACAAAAAGTCTTCAATCTTGACTGATGTTGGAACTATGATAAAGATGACAAAAAGCTGATTTATGTAGATTACACACAGCATTTTTCAGGTGCCATCCATGGCATTTTCAAAGGCTGCCTCACCTCCTCTAGCAGTGATCCCATACTCCCTTGTCCTTCTGCATCTCAGTCAATTTCTTTCAGATTTGAAAGCAACCCTGGGCAACACACAGCTGATGAAAGTCATGGTTTTTAAAAGAAAAATAGCTGGTAAGTTTTTAGCTAATTCATTTAAAAAAAGATCACATCAGCAAGGACTGATACCTTTAAAACACAAGCAGACCATTACTGACTATTCACTATGGTGCAGTTTAAAAGTTTTCAAGATAAAACAGTTTAAAACATTAACAAATCGAACCATGAGTTGCCGACATTCATACGCTGTTGCATTTTTCACTTCACAGATCTCTTGGCACAAGTCCCCACTGAAGAAACCCAGCAGATCATAAAGATCTTCAGGGTCCAGCTATCCTGTCCCTGGTATGAAGAAATGAAGAGTCAGTGGACCTGGGTTCTCACTTCTTCCTGGTGTTCTCCCATCTGAGGAGGCAGTGGGTTCCAGTTTCCCCACTCTATGATTTAAAAGTCCCACTGAAAGTACACTTAAAACACCTTGAGTTAAAGAAATGAGGGAGCTAGTCTTTCAAAGTTATCTTAAGTACAGTTTCACACAAGAAAGGTGTTTTACAACATACTTGATGCTCCTGATTCCTGGCCTAACTGTTCAAGAACCCTTCCTGACTCACCTTGGGTGCAGTGCTCCTTCCTTTCTCACAAAAAAGAAGAGAAACATCAAGATTGCTGCATCAAGACTGTGCTGCTGCACAAATGCTGCATCCTGGGTAAACAAATGGTGCACGATAGATTTTTATGTGGTTCTCCACCATGTGATTGATTATCTGAACAATTACCCAATATCACCTAGAGAACAAATCCACACAAGCTACAGCCTCCATAGAGAATAAGGTACAGATCTGAGACATGAACAGGCTCAAGAGGGTGGCTAACAGAGTTAACAAGAGACCCTAATTTCATGATAAAGTTTAAGACCCCTTCTACATGCTATAGGGCATATGATAACACATCTCCTGAATGCACATCGCAAAATGCACTGCCCTGTCTCAAACTGAGCATATGTCAGCTTACTCCATTTTATGAAATGAGACCTATCTCTCAGGACCTAACTGCACAGTAAGGCTGAGCTGATCTAACAGACTGCTGCCACCCAAATAGGAGATCTTGCTCCCCCAATTTCTCCCTCCCATTCTTGGTCACACACTCCCAACTCTCACTCTGACCAGCTCTGTCACCCTTGGATCCAGCTGCACAGTAAACCAAGCAAACATGCTAATCCAACTAAGCAGTCAAAACTAACAACAACAAAAAAATTCTGCCATTGTATGGAACTGGATTCAAGTTTCTGTGCTGTCAGACAAGAAATGGAGCCAGTGTAAGAGCAAGAACTGAGAGATGGGGAATGACAAGCATGTTCACCCCCTTCCACAGCAACAAACTGTCAGACTAGTTATATTAAAATATCTAAATGCACCCTTGGGGTCTTGTTAGATTTTAATTACGTCTTTCTGCTGGAAACAATTCAAAATGTCTATATAAATATTAATGTCCAGACACTATACAGTAATATCCATTTCACGGAGCTCAAAACTCCCAAAGGTGGCTACATTTAAAAACATTTCAGAGTTGTGAACACAACAACAGATAAACAATGTCAATACTGGAGTCAATGGCAGAGCAATAATAGGGCCCAATATCTCAAAGGTATTTCTCTACAAGCTATGTAATTGCTAACTCCTACAGCAAGAACACACTAGTTTGCTGCTGCTCCCACATCCCTTCTTCTAGAGAGCACACAACTACACAGTGTGTCCCTCAGCAGCTGCCCTGCTGGCTGACAGCAGTGCAACGTGTTCCATTTGTGCTACTCCGAGCAGTGTGAAAGGAAGGAGCGGGGAGCAGGGCGGGGCGCAGAGAAGAAAATGCAGCCCTGTGAGTGAAAATGAAGCTAATCAGTTTACACCAAAGGCTAGAATAAGCTCTCCCTGACATGACCATCCAGACCTGCTGAGTGCTAAAATCAGCAGGGGCTGTACCTTTCCGGAGGCCAGATACTAATCCATGGCTTTGCTTCACCCGTGTGTCCTTGGGTATCAGGTGGCAAGGGGAATGGAGGCGGGGAAGCACCCTGCATGCAACACACACCACAAGGATCATTTACACTTGTAACAAAGATTTGTACACACAAGATATGTGTTAGTGCCTGAGCTTCTTTCTGCCTCCATATTCAGACCTCAAACTATAAGGCTTTCAATGCAAAAAAAAAAAAAAAAGACAACAAAAAACAATCATCAGTTTATTTAAATTTGTCTGTACCACTCAAGAAGAGTCATTAAGCACTATTGTCTTTTCCTGGCTAGAAGTAATTTTTAAATTTCTAAATCAGAAGCACAGCATACTGTGCCAGAGTGCTATCATTTGGTACTGTTGATGATCAATGATTTTAAAGTTTTTGTAATCAACTAGTAAGTTCCCCTTTGTGCATGTGCTGGTTTTGGCTGGGATAGAGTTCATTTTCTTCATGGTAGCTAGTATGGGGCTATGTTTTGGATTTCTGCTGGAAACAGTGTTGATAATACAGGGATGTTTTCAGTGTTATTGAGCAGTGCTTACACAGAGTCCAGGCCTTTTCTGCTTCTCACCCCACCCCACCAGCGAGTAGGCTGGGGGTGCACAAGAAGTTGGGAGGGGACACAGCCGGGACAGCTGACCCCAGCTGAGCAAAGGGATATTCCTGACCACATGACATCATGCTCACCAAATAAAGCTGGGGGAAGAAGGACGGGGGGGATGTTGGGAGTGATGATGTTTGTCTTCCCAAGCAACCGTTCCGCGTGATGGAGCCCTGCTTTCCTGGAGATGGCTGAACACCTGCCTGCTGATAGGAGTAGCGAATGAATTCCTTGTTTCGTTTTGCTTGCGTATAGGGCTTTTGCTTTGCTTGTTAAACCGTCTTTATCTCAACCCATAACTTTTCTCACTTTCACCCTTCCAGTTCTCTCCCCCTTCCCACTGGGGCAGGGGGACTGAGCAAGCAGCTGTGTTGCTGGCTGGGGTTAAACCACAACAGCGTGTTAACTATGAATTTTCAGACTGTCTCTTCAGTTGGTTCTTCTAAACTGCATCAATGGCTGAAACGCACAAATTGGTCTCTGCATTACAATCAAAATGCATACAAAAATGACAAAACTATATAGACACTAACTGAAAAAAAACCAGCCAGAAAAAATCCGATAGGTGGGAAACAGGAAGACTCAGAACAAGACTTGAGGAACAGGGAAAAGAAATAAAATGTTTTACCAAAGTATTGAGTGATAATCCCCTCCTCTCCATTTCTTCTGCCAAAAAAACCCCATCCCTGGGTTTAAAAATAACCTTTAAAAAAGTAGAAGTTAAATGAAAGCTGAATAGTAGCACCTCAGAGTTAAACCAGACTTTTGAAGATTTGCATCCACTGCAAATGCGCAGGAATCTGAGAAGGCAGCAAAGAGGAGGTCAAATATTGCTCAATGTGTTTAGCATAATTAAACAAAAAAGAACATAAAGAGCTTTGGCTTTTCACTTTAGGTGGAAGAAACACTTCTGTTTCTATGAATCAGTAGAAAAAAATGGCTTTATTACAGATTTCTTGTAGTCTTAAAGGCAGAATGGACTATATTTAGTTAGTTAGGTGTATAATGGATAGGGACTTCAGATATGCAAGTGAAGAGTTTCACTACTAAATTTACAACTTAAACAGAAGATGAACAGTGCAGGAAGGAGATGAGAAAAATAAAAGGTATAAAGATATATGAAGTTAGATAAAGCAAACATTACAAAAGGGAAGTAATCTATCACCTAACAATGGCCAATGCAGTAAGAGTCAGAACAACAGAAATTTAGATAATTAGATTTCTAAGCACTGCTGCTGCATGGACGTAAGAGCTGCTTACTTATACATTGTTTTGAAGGGCAAAGACAGGATGCAACAAAAATAATAATTCTTCCAATATGATTATCCAAATCAGGCCATGTTCAGGCCCAAGGAGGGCATAATCTTGGTTTGTTCATTTGCTTTCCAATATCTCAGATAATACTACATCTCAAAGTGATTTCCAAAATTGAGAAATACATGCCTAAGAGAACCTTATCAGTCATACAGCACATGCAGACAGATAACCTGTAACTACCTACAAAGAACTGTAGTTATATCTCATGGTACTTTCTGTTAATCACCAAAGTCAAATATGCTAAACTCATAATTGAAAGTCCTTATCCCTTTTTTATACTAGCAACATTAAAACAAAGTGCAGCAGACATTCAGTGCTGTAACCATGTTGAGGTTCTCCAAGTAATGCTTTTTCTCAAAGCACTCCATGTCAGACAACTAGAATCATCCTGATCACATATTCTGTCATGAGCCTGTAGTTAGTCTAAAAATTAATTTTATTACTCTCCCTCTGCTACCAATAAAATTTCAGGGTCAAACTCTAGCTCTCAGCTTATGTACGCAACTTTCACGCCCATATACTTCAAAGGTCACATAGAGAATTTCAGTCTCTAATGGCTTTTGATTTATCTACTAATTCTTAAACACGAGGCCCATAAGCAGAAATGCAGACTAAAATACAAAAGTGTAACTTTCACCATTTAGAGGACCTGAACTGGCTCAGGATGCATCTGACTCAAATTCTTCCTAGGATATTATTAAATATCCTCTGCCCATAGCTTATGATAACAGGTGAAACTGGGGGAGGGGGGGATTAAGGGGGGAGAACAGAGAGGTTTCCCCAATGTTACTATTAATAGTAACAGTAGGAGGCAGTTGCACCTACATGCAGCAGTGACTGGTACACAATAAATGAAACCATGAGTTATTTTTGCCTCTCAAAAAAAATTAGGTTTACTAAAGCTAAGTCATCAGTAAATTTCGCATGCTCTTTATATATGCAATTTTCACATCTCCTGGCTACTGACTCAATTGTAGATTATTAGCGGTATAGCATTTCACTGATTTTGCTTGAGGACTTCCAAAATCTAAAATCTAAGGTGTGCTTATGTATATGTAACAAGTAAAAGGGAGTTAACAACCCTTGTGCCTGCTGAAGCTCATTTTGCTGCTGGTAGCCTGGCCACTATACATGTACTGCTATTGCTCAGATTTCAGATTTTTAAAGAATGGTAAAATGAATGCTTATTTTGGGGGAAAAGGGGGGGGGGGGGGGGCAGAATCAAAGAGCAGGAGCATATCTGTGAATGGCTGGAAGACAAGCAAGATGCTGATAAATTGGAACTTTCAAAAGGGTCCAGGCTAGCAAAAATGATGCAAAAATAAATCCAAGGGCAAGGAATTGAGCAACACAAATAATTTATTTATACAACATACATTCCAGCATCTGGTTTATTGTATTAAAAATTCATATGAAAAAGTGTACATGTCAGTTACTTATGATATGTGCTATCCTAAATCAGGACTTCAAAAACCCTGAGGAGAGAAGTAGTACTTTTAACTCTTTTAGTTACCAGAGAAGAGAGTAGAAGTCAACTGTGTTCCTGCAGCTGTATTTCAGTATACCAGGGAGGATAAGGAGGTCTGGAATGATGCATTTAGTAACCATGTAACAAGAAATCTCAGGACAGAGCAAGTTAAAGGAACTCCTGATAAGAAGTATTCAGCAATATCCATATTTTTTTCGAAGAGGTAACGATGAGTAATCAACATTAAAAGATAAACACAAGTAATAAATATATTTTAAAATCCTTCTACATGATGTTGCACAGCATATTTGCACTGGAAAAAAACCCCAAAACATCATCTTAATGCAAACCAACGGGTCAGGCTTTTAATAATAATAATGTATTATAATACTTCGTATTTCATCTCACTGAACATTAGTAAAGGCTGTTAATTAAACCTCAGAGACCCCTAATGATTTAAACAGTCATTTCATCATTGCTGAGGTACAGCCACTGTGGGTAAGCCACTGCAGTCAATTAGTGCAACAAATGCTTTGGTGTTACAAAGCAGTTTTGCATGAAGTGAACGTTACTCTGCAGGACAGAAGAGCTGTCAGTATGTGAATAAGGGGAAAAAAAATCCACAGGCTTTAACAATCAAGCTTTTTTTCTCAAAATATCTTCATCCCTCTTCTCTTAGCTCATTATTACAATGCTCTAAAATCTACATGAGAGGAAAAAAATCTTGGTAATATCCTTTTCTAGGCTCACAGATAATAAATGTCAAGAATTTACTTTAAATTTCTGGTTTTGTCTGTTAGCATTTTAAGCCGTATTTTGATAGCTAGATGACAGTAACAGATTACCACGGTATTGCAAATCAGCAGGAAATACCCACAAATTTTGATGAAATCTATGGAACAAACAGGTCTGGAGACTCAATTTTCTTATGAGTCATATGCACTTGACAAATTAAGATTCGCAAGAGATTATGGTAACACTGCTGGGGTTTTGTTGTTTGTTTGTTTTTAATCTAAACTCACTACAGCAAACCGAAGAAGCACCAGTAACACTGGTTTTGAAATACAGTATTAGAATATAGGAAGTACAAGCCCTAACGGAATTCAATGAAACTGCAAAAAGTGACAAGTCACAACTGGGAATTCTCTTACTGGCTCCTAGCAGTGTCACCACAATGGGAACACCTAGTGTTTTCATTACAGTATTTGTAAACTGTATATTTAATAGCAATACTCCAATGTGCCAGATACCATTCTGCACTGCAAATATCTACTTTTTGTATTGTAAAATTCAACTGAAATCTGGTACCTTCCAGGAATACACAGCAGATCCCATTTCAATGTCTAACTATAATCGGCAGAGTCTGATAGTGCAGTAAGAGGGCTGTTTTGCAGCTTTCATCTTTTAAAATGATCTACAAATCTACTCTCACAGAATGGTTGAGGTTGGGAGGGACCCCTGGAGGTCATCTGGTCCAACCCCCCCTGCTTCAAGCAAGGCCACCTACAGCCGGTTGCCGAGGTCCCTGTCCAGGCCGCTTGTGAGTATCTCCAAGGCAGGAGATTTCACAACCTCCCTGGGCAACCTGTTCCAGTGCTCAGTCACCCTCACAGCAAAAAACTGTTTCTTCATGTTCAGAGGGAACCTCCCGTGTTTCAGTGTGTGCCCATTGCCTCTGGCCCTGTCACTGGGCACCACTGAAAAGAGCCTGGCTCTGTCCTCTTTGCACCTTCCCTTCAGGTATTTATATACATTGGTAAGATCTCCACACCTTGCAAATGTTCTAAGAAAATACCATCCTCTATTCCTCAGAAATGATTCTAAAAATCTGACTTTGAGAACTCTCCAGCACCTGCTATGTAATAATGATGTGGGCAGAGAAAAATGTGCTTGTCTTAAAATACCCTAAGCTGTATCAGAACTTGTTGATATTCTTAACGTGTGCTGAGAAACATTCTGAGAATCATAAAGAGACAACAAATAACCTTTCAGTTAACTACTAAAATGCAGACTAAAATGCTAGATAAACATGAAAGTGAATGAATTCACTTCAGTGACTGAATTTTTTTATTTATAGAAATAAGAGTTTACAAGGGAAGGTGAAACAATAAATTAACACAGAGAGAAAAAAAATTCATCTTTTGTAAAATGTACCTTTATCCTCAGCCCACGTCCTCTCTAATGCCATCGCCAGCAGCCATAAATGTTGATAACTTTCTAATTTTAGATTAGCCAATTTAAACAAAACTAAAGTGAGAATTTACCACATCTACTGGTTTTAAACACCAAAGTTTCACCATCGAATCCAAGGAAAAGACTTATATCCTCAGAATTTGAAGGCATAACTTCAACTTATTCCTACTCTATCTTCTCTCAGCACAAAGCCAAATTTTTATAGAATGTATTCTGCTTTAAATTTGCAGTAAGAAACAAGAGGCAAGCTCAAAAGAGGATTTTTTTCCTGAACATTGATAACTGTTTTCTTTTTAAATCTCCTTCCTTGCAAGCAACAGTGCAAAGAACCCACCACAAAGGTCCAGTCTCTTAAGAGCATCAATATTAGCTTAACTGACATATTACAATTGTACAGCTTTCCCTTCACATAGCAAAGACGTCAACAAAGAGTCAAGTCTAAAAGCGCGTACGGAAAGTTCAAAGCTAGACAAACACCGTTCCTATTCAAGTCAGTGAAAGGCATGAAAACAGCCTACTGAGCGAGCTCTTGCCAATTTGGTCACCGTCAGTCACAACCTCGGTTTTGGGGGTTTTTTGGTGCAATAAAACGAGATGGTTTTATTGATTTTTTTTAAAAAAAAAAAAAAAGAGAGAGAGAGATGTTGAGAGAAAGGAAAGACTGCCACATATCGAAGATGGAGTCACAAGCCGATGAGATACGAAGCAGGACTGCTCTGCCCATAGAGCGAACAGTCACTGACAGCACAGGAAGCAGCCAGAACTGAATTCTCCTCCTGCAAAAGGCATCGGGCTGGCAAAACAAAGCAACGCAACAATTAACAGGCCTTCACGCCTCTGCTTCAAATGCGAACAGCAGTCTCGCACATCCAGATACGCAAACAAGTCACTCGGGCGCAAATTCGGCGTACCTCGTTTATGCAGCTCCCGGAGCGGAATGCCGTCTCCTCCCCCGCCATCGTAGGGCAGATAGGGATCGGCAGAGACGTCCATGGATGTGGCGAGGCCGGAGCCCGTCCGCCGGCTCGGAAGGGCCGCGGCACGCCTCACGCCAGGGCGGCCGCTGCCATCTTTGGCCCGGAGCCGGCCCAAGCGCCTCCGCCGCCGCCGCCGCCGCCTTGGCGCAGGAGCCGGGCTCTGCCCCCGCTGATGTCAGCGCGGGGCGGCCGCAGCCGCCGCTGCCAGGGGCTGGGCGGGCCCCGGGCGCGGCCCCGCTACCTGCGCCCCGCGCCTCCCGCTGCGCCCCGCGGCCGGCGGCAGCGGCCCCCGCGGCGGGGCCGTGCATCTCCCCGGGAAAACCAGCCCGGGCCTTTAACCGCTGACGGGGCGCAGGAGGAGGAGGAGGAGGAGGAGGAAAGCGCCCGCTGGCCACGCAGGGCAGGGGTACGCCCCGGCGGGGGCAGCGGGGTTCAGCCCCGCTCCGCCAAGGCGGCCCCCGCCCGGTCCTGCGGCTCCGGTGCCAAAGGCGAGCGTCGCGGCGAACGGCGGCCGGGCGGCGGAAGCAGCGCGCTGGCAAAGCCGGCGGCCGTTCCAGGCGGGGCGCGGCGGCTCTGCCGGCCCGGTACCGGGGCAAAGCCGCGCCCCGGTGCGCGGCGCCAAGGCCCGCAGAGGCCTTCGAACAGCTACCATCACACTGCGCCTGGGAGGGGCGCGAAAGATCCAAATTCAGGGAGTAGCACTGGGGGGGGGGGGGGGGGCTGGCTCCCAGGAATTTTACTTACGCTGTTCAACCATGGAAGCGATCGCTACCGAGGAAGAACAGCGCAACCTGCTAAAAGCCCGGCGCCCCGCTCCACGGGGCCAGCTTACCCCGCTTGCACCTCCATCCCCCTTTCACGTTGTAGAACTTTCAGTTCTGCAGAAGCGAATGTCAGACACGTAATCAAAACCATTAAAGCAAGAATTTAATTACACATCTAACTAAAATAACTTGGTGACTCAATTTTTTTTTTTTTTGCGATGATTATTCTGGTATTACAACCGCATAATATCCATATTCATATTAAAATGCTCGGAGGGGGGCGGGGGAGAGCAAAGGTAATAAACACAAGTCCATACTTAAGCTTGCATTACTCTACACATTGACAAAATGCTCCGAGTCCCTTAAAAATCACAGACTCAAAACAGGTAACAACCCACATGAATGCTGACCAAGCTGTCCATGTGATACATCATCAAACAGCATCTATTACAGCTTTGGCAAAACCCAAGTGCTTCAAATAATTGGTATCTAAAGACAGGAAATCATAAATGGACTACATAATTGCTTGCATTTGAAATGGATGTTACTATATTGTATCCATACATTAATTTATTTTAACTGTATGATCTTGTACTGGTCCTATCTTGCAATTACAGGTAAGTATTTCACATGAGATTTCCACAGTTAGTTCAGTTGTAATGAAATACTTATGTAAGATGTGCATATTGTTTTTCCTTTTTTTCGCCTCCAACAGGTAATATAAAACTATTGTTCCCTGATCTATTATTCTCAGTAGTTTTAAGTGTTCTGCTTCAGTAAAATGTGTCATACATTAACTACACTATCACCTAGGTTTTTTGTCGAACTATATAAAAGAAAAAAAAAGCTCTCAAGAGCTGAAAATGGATATGCAAGTCATTAGACATACTGCTGCACTATAACACTTGAATATATCTTGTACAATACATATGTGTATACACACAAACACACAGTTTACTTAACCGAGGGGTCCCAGTGAAATTACTGAGACTACTCATGCTTAGTGAAGCTGAGAATGCTGCATGCCTGCAGCACCAAGGCCCAGCTTCACCTTCATTTACACAGGACATGAAGAAAGAAATTATTTTTATTGTGTATGCCTTTTCACCTCTGTAAGTGTGACAGACAGACAACTATTTTAGTTTTTAAATGCATTAGTTTCTTAAATAATTTTCCAAGTATGTTCTTAAGGAAGTTTTTGTTTTAATAAGCCAATGCCAATGTTATGAGCTATGTACTGTAAATGATCTTTTTGACCACAGAGTAAGACATAAAGAAGTATTGGATTTACTTCACAGACCTGTCAATATATTAATTCTTAAAAATATGGCTCCAATACAAATGTTGAGAAAATGCTGGTAACTCTATAGATGGAAAACCAGGTGAGAATGAATGAAGGGGGGAAACAAAACCACCCAAACCCAACAAACTTGTAAGCATATAGCAAAATATATTTTAAAACCTTAAAGACTATCTTATCTCCAAGACAAAGGGAACCCTTGAGCCACAGATACTCAGTTCTAAAATACTGGTGTCTTCTACTGAGTTAGAGACACAACTCCATTTGCTGTCATCTACGCAAGGCAATGTTTTCCAAAGAGTGGCCTCCTACAATCACCTTCTCAACAACAGCAACTGAATCTTTAAGATCTTGAATATCCAAAACCGGTGTGACTTTCAGAGCCATTATGCATTCTCACCATTTATTTTTGCCTGTGAAAAAACAAACCCTACCATCCCTGAACTTTAAATTATCCACATTACTTTGATTTAAGGAGAAGTACAACAGAAATCCCCAAGCATTGTCAACTCCATATCTCGACAGCACCTGGAAAGAGTCTGTAATCTTACTGTAAGGCTCTAAATAAAGTCATTCACAGCTGGAAGAAATACGACAACCATTTTTGTAACCTGAAGAAAGAATTATTACAGAATGAACTGTTAGTGCACTTATTATGTCGATTACAGAAGACAACACTACAAATTCAACTCCGTATTTGAAAGAATATGAAATAAAGGATATAAAGGACTTGTATTAACACGGTCTGGAAGATCACTGCTAGTTTAAGAGTTTGATGTGGTTACCAAAGGCCTGGAACGTCTTAGAACTGATAATAAAAATCTGTCACAGCAAAGAAATAGCTAACTTGTTGGCCTAAACTTGTTCACTGGACTAATATGCATATTTTGCATACTCAAAATTTCTACACAAGTCTAAAATTTGGTCCGAGTTGGAAAAGATAAAGGGTGTAACTACTTGGAGGGCATATCTGATAAACTTCAGATACAAGGGAAAATAATGACAGGAAGTCTGGAGTGTAAAACAGATACAACTTCATATTTGCTACACAAAATTTCAAGAGTCTACCTAATATTAAATTGTGACAGCTCTTCCAAGGTCACTGCTTATAGACTGGCTGCCAAATACAGTCCTTTCTTTGTCTAGTCTTAAAAAGCAGAACAGTCATTTTCCCTTCTCAATTACCAGCAGCTTGCGTTCTCATTGTTCATAACCCTACCACTGCGTGCATTCCCTTTCCTATAATACAATGAAAAGTGTGGGTGGGGGTTAAGCAAGAGAGAGATACTATGCATGCTAAGCTGACCTAGTTAAACCAGTCTTTTTTTTTAATATCTAAAAGTCTACAGAATTTCATCTTCCCAAATTACTCTTTTTCTACCTGGTTTTAAATGGTGTCTGACTAACTGCCTGATAATTTTATATTCAAAAGAATATGAGTTATTTCTGTTGTGAAGTTCAGCAAATTCCCAAACTGTAGTTAGTGCAACGGTGTCTCTAGTTAACTAGGTATTTTGGAGTACATAACATCATGAACACTTGTTAGAAGGCCTAAACTTAGTTTTACAATAGCCTTA
Source organism: Pelecanus crispus (assembly GCF_030463565.1). Taxonomy (NCBI): domain Eukaryota; kingdom Metazoa; phylum Chordata; class Aves; order Pelecaniformes; family Pelecanidae; genus Pelecanus; species Pelecanus crispus. The sequence goes on along the minus strand of NC_134646.1, from coordinate 44,144,093 downwards.
TTTTCAGTGACCGAGAACCCCTTAAAACGGCCAGTTTAGTACGTGGAACAGTTCATATGTAAACAGCAGGTCTGTACAGCAGCTTGCTTTCAAGGAGATTTGATCACAGTAATTATAGGCTAAGGCCTCAATCCCAGAAATCCTCCACGCCCAAACAACTTCACACATCTGAGTGCTCCCATTGTTCTTGCAGGCACATACTGATGTTAACTATCACTTAGATGTATCTATCTTTGCAGAAAAGGGCTTTAAGTCCATTGTTCTAGAAATATCACAATATATATGGGTGATACACCTTTAAAGTATACTGAGAAGGAAGAAAGATACCTTAATCCTCCCTCCATACCTTATCTTTTCCCTTTTAGGGAGAGAGAAGAAACATATTTAAGATAAAGTATCTGAAAATATAAGAACAAGTCAGAGGTTAGATAAATCAGATACACCCAGGGAAAGGTGTTTTGAGGTGACAGAACAAGGCCAAGGAAAAGAAGGGGAGCATCACAGAGGTATGACAGCCTGCTGACTCAAGGATTTGAGGGAGGACCTTAATTCTGAAGCACTATTCCACTATTTCATATTAAAAGTAAGCTAGGTTTAAGGAAGACAGCCAAGCACCTTGTTACATATATACCAACCATATTCTCTCAATTCCCTCAATTACTTGGTTTATTTTGGTGACAGAATATGTAATTTCATTGCACCAGGTAATGAAAATTAAAATAGTGTCTTTTATGAAATTCCAAATGTAAGACTGGGGATGCTGAATGATTTCACTAAAGTAACAAGAGATGCCAAAAATGTGTCTGATAATTACAAATGTTAGTGTGATTGATGCAAAAGGTTTTGATGACTCTTAACTGTCATTTTCTTTCCTATCATTATTCAAAACTACAGCTTTTCCTTCAGCAGAGCTAGCAGATAATGTTCTCTTGAAAAATGCTACACAATAGAGCACTCCTCAAAACAGCTACCATCTCAACCATTCTGAAAATAAGTTAAGTCATATGCACCCTCAGTTGAAGGTTGGGCATGAAAGCATCCGTTTACAACAGGTGCCCAAAGAATACACAAAATGTCTCAAAACCTACTGTGTCCCATTCCTCTTCCTTCCATTTCTTTTCTTACCAGCTTTATTCTCCTGCCTTTTTTCCATTGTCTTCTTTCATTTACCCTTTTTTCAATCCCTGTGGCTAAATTAAGCCCAGGTCTAATCCCTCTACCAGCTTGATTTCTCCTCATACTTAACTTGTCTCAGTTCACTGATCTTGCACAGCCCCTTCAGTCTGACTTTGTTCATTCTGCATAGTATCATACAACTTTCTCATCTGGGTCACACAGAGCCAGCAGTGGGAACACTAAAGACAATAAAAGAAGGACACCCTCCTGCCAGTTCCAGTAACCAGGCATGGTCCAGGATGAAATAACTCAAAGATACAATCACAGAAAAGAAAAGGCGGGGGGGGGGGGTGCGGGGAAGAAGTTCAGTTATACATAGCTTCAAATTAAAACACAGTAAAAAAAAAAAAAAATCTTAAATTACAGAGTCCCAAACTTCATTCATTCATCAGCATTATATAGAACTCTGTGCTTGATCACAGAGGTGTTAGCAAAAGGCTCCCAGCTCTGTATCAAGCTATACACAGAAAACTCCATTAAGCTGTTTCCATTGCCACCTCATCAAAAGCCTCGATGAGGCAGACAGACAATGACAGGGAAAATTTTAGACCAAATATAATGTAAAAGCAGAAGAAAACAAATGTCTAACATATGCTGTTGAGTAGTTCAAGGCAGATGGGGTTTAAACAAAACAGGAGTCAAACCCAGAGGAATGTGCTCAGCAGTAATACACAATAAGGTTTTTTTCTATTTGCATGTTATTATACAGAAAAAAAATAGCTTCATAATCACAGTTTCTTTTTTCATAATCACTTGTTTCCCACAAATTAGTTACTTAATTTTGCTCACAATCATTCCAGCCAGCAGAGAACACTTGATTCCGGGATCTAGCTTAATAAGCTTCCTTCTTCACTGGCCAATCACAGGTTCTTGAATAATGCTTCTACAGCATTGTATAACTTCCAATGGTGCTTTTACTCACTGTCCAGACACGGAAGATGGTAATAGAAGTCAAACCTAACCAACAAACAGAATGCAGCAGAACAGGTCATATAGCCACAAGCATGTTGTGTAATCAATCCTGAGACTGAAATCCCCCCAGGGTAGCTGAACCTTCACTGCGAATCAGGGAAGTAAAGAGTAAATGCTCCACACTGCCATGCAAAACTTGAGGACAGGAGAAGAAATGGACAGAAAAAAAGGGAAATAATGAAATCATGATGCAACATTAACGCCTAAGACCAAAAATAAACTGAAAAAACCCAAGTGTTTGGTCCCTAAAGACTACTTTGACATCTTGGCCCAAAATACTGAAGGCAAGACTACTCTCTTCAGTTTTCTCTTCACTTCTTTCTGGGGTTGTCCATCACACCCTTCTTGATCTATAACCCAACAATGCTGGAAGAAAATCCTTGATATCAACAGGCTACATATAGCTATCAGGCGAGTTTTCTTCCTTTGTTGTCTTTTTTTTTTTTTTTTAATTTGGTCAGCTTTACACTGACATTAAAAATACCTACTTTTACTGTACTAATCATGCAAGGAGGACTCATAAAGAAAAGCAGGCTATTTTCTGCAAACAAGTTACTTTCTCCGATTCTCTAAGAGCCTCTTAACTACTTTCTATCTTTTTTCTGGGTTTTCTGTGGGTTTTGTTTGTTTGTTTGTTTTCTTTACAGGGTAGACTTTCCTAAGAAAGTCCTGCTGCATTTTCACCTTTGCACACATGTCCTTTCCTCACACTCCAATCTGCTAAAACTGTAGTTATAACTCATCAATGAGAAGATTTGGCATCCTTAGTAGGAAGCGATCCTGGCTTACTTAGCAGCTTTCCTAAAGTTTACTTCTCCCTCTTCTAGGGCTAGCCAAAATTCTGCTACCAATTTCATTCCTAAATGCATATATATTCCTCCTACCTAAGTGCATATAAGGAAATAGGTTTTATTGGCTAGATTGCCCTTATTCTGTTTTAGGGTTGTTTATTTTTGGCCACTGTTTCCAACTTAGTGTTCAAAGTATGTGCAAGGGATAAGTTACAGCACCAACATGTACTCCTCCCTAGATATACCATATATATTAAGCTTACTTTCTGTCTTCAAGAATATTACGTCTTCTCCATAATACATAAGCTGTGGAAACATAGTGCCAACAGCAATTTTTTATGTTGTTAATACAAAATACTATACTATGCGAGCGAGGCATATTGGAATTCCATGAAACTATGAGCTCAATACTTAGTAGTGGTCAGAGTAAGACTTGCTACTCTATCTCCATGACACGCTCATCTTCCAAATGCTGTGTGAAGCTCTGGTCCCTCCCTTAAGTTACAGATAGTAGGAAAGGTTCAGAAAGGGACACTAAAAGGGATCCAAAGTATGGGATAGCTGTAAGGTCCAACTGAGCAAACCAGAAGTCCTTAACCTGGAAAAGAGGTAAGTGTGGAGGAAAAGAAATAAGTAGCAATGGAAATCAAATTTTCACCATCTGTTCTAATAAAAGAGCTCTTAAGACAGTTACTGTTTTAGAGGATCAAGTCCACTACGAACAACAATGGCAAGGACAAGAAGAAAATTTTGCTAATGAGTATATATTGTATACAGGTATAGCAAAACATAAGCTATAAACAGCTTGATACCTCACACTGGTGATTAAAAAAATATACCTGCTTACTGACTTGCTGTTATTAAATCACTGCTCTGATGCAGTTCTTTTTGGTGGGAAACTTGGGATTTTAATCCATGATTCTTTCCTCTCTCCTCTTAGAAGTGGGAGAGAGACTACCACCTTTCACAGTGACAGCACCATGCTATCCATGTGTTAATCCTTGTTAGTTTCTACATGCATATGGCCAATGTGTGATAGGCCTTATCAGAGTATGTGTATTTGGCAAGACAATCAAGTCATCCTAGTTTTAGGTCACCCCGTCCCAGTTTCATATCAAACCTTTTTGTATCAACAGTGGTTTCATTTCAATAAGCTAATAATGCCCCCTAAAAACCCTATGTATCATTAGAAAGATTTTTACAGCTGCAACTATCAACAAACAAACAAACAAAAAAGACCTTAAGCATTTATGCTGTACAAGGGTGAGTGACAAGGAAGTCCACGTGTCAGTCCATGCTAACGCACAGACCGGTGTTAGCCTAGGCAAGACTCTGGCAGTTACAGCTGTTCTCAGCAGTATTTATACCTGGATTTAGGTTCAAAATAAAGAAGAGAAGGTGGTTCTTCACATAAAATGTAGCTAAGCTGTTACAGCTTGCCAAAGGATTGTGTGCATGCTAAAAGAATTGCTTCAAGAAAGAGTCAGTTGAAGAAAAATCCACTGATAAGGACTAAAACTCTGAAAACCACCACTCAGTTGAAAGAGGCCCTCAGCCATACAAAACCACTGTACAAGTACTCAGATGAACTATCATTTACTCACCCTGTTCTTACTCTTCCTTAAGCACTGACTTTTGACCCCTGTCAGAAACAGAATGCTGATCTAGGTGGATTTGTGGTTCAACCCAGTTCAGGGTGTTCTTGTGTTTCAGGGACATCATGGTATCCTCTTCTAGAGTAACATTTCTGTTTAAACCATGCAGATGAAAAGCTTTAACTTTAAAATATATTTATTAGCTGGTAAGCAAGAATATTCTCAAAGGTAGAAGGCAAGAGTGTAGCCTAACATCAATTTGGTTAAAATCGTATCTGCCTCCTTTGGCTGAGTTGAGAGAACAAATCAAAGGTAAAATGAATAAATGAAATATTATTAAAGCCATAGTGAAAATTGTTTATTCTGTACCTAAAGACTTTACGGTCATATTGGACTTAAGTATTTTATTGTACGCTTCAGACTTTTCTTTCTACGTACCTACAATATGCCATCACATTTCCTCTGCTTTCATTCCTTCATCTTACACTATTCATACAGCATGCCTGGCAGAAGGACATACACAACTACACACACTACACCAGGCTGTCAAGTCATTAGTAACTGCCTCAGCAGCATCTGTTAACAAAGCCAGTGTGCTTTAAGCACTTCAGCAGAGCTGCAGAAGGAAACCAACAAGATTATATAATATAAAAAAGATGGGAAGAATGAATGACTAGTATTATGATTCATCTTCTTCCAGAGAATCAGGCTGGAAATGCATATGCTTGTGTGTTTTGGAAGATGAAACCTAATTTTGTAAATAGAACTTTGGCAGCAAAAACTGGTGAGACCATTCAAGGGCTGCTGGTAGGGTTAAGTTCTAAAATCAACACAATTCTCATACCCTATAAACAAGTCTCCAAAGAAGTGACCATGGCATTTGTGAGAAATTGAAATGCTCAACATTTGGTTTTAAACATTTAGGAGAACAAGAAACTAATTGGTTACTAAAACTCTACATACACACCGCCATAATTTCCATCCCTCAGAAAGTCTAATGCCACACCAATCCAATTACAATCTGAAGGTCCAGACAACACTGTAACACCATTACATGCTGTTCAACTAAAACAATATCAAATGAATTTTCATTTTGTTCATAATTATGTTAAAAAAAAAATAGATCAGAGTTCAGGAAAATCACTATCACAATAAACAGGTAAGATGCAAAAGACATTTCAAACACCTGCAACTCACTCATTCAATAATAACATCCAGTAACTAAGATAAAACATCTTTTCCCCTTAACCTAAGAATCTTCCAGTCATTTGTTTTTTGTTTTCTGCCAGGAATTTTGAAATCATTGAAGGAGGAACTTTGTTAATTAGCCTAGTTATCCACATAAATATAATGTATGATTTGTGTCCCACATAGATGGACAAAATTAACTTCATGCATTACTAATAAAAAAGTAAAAAGAAAACATGATTTTGTATTGTCAGATATCCTGTGTTCAACTGCATTAGTAGTATGGAGCACAGGCAAAATGCCTGCAGCTCTAACTACAATCCAAGAGAAAAAAGGTAAGTGATAACCAGTTACTGACAAAGTAACTATTCAAAAGAAACTAGCTGTGCCTCGGCTTGCCCTTGTGATCAGAGCAAGTGATGTTACCTCATGCTTCAATTTGTATGGCATCATTTGAGAGTAAATATATTCCTTACTGAAGAAGAACAATGAGCCCTTTAATGCAAATATTGCTAATTTGGAAGACAGGTTGTATGTAACTTAGGAAAGCGATATGTCAAACTGTCATAATGACTGTTCAGTCACATCAGTTGTATACCACATGCATGGAAAACACAAACAATGCCAATGGCGCAAAATGACTTTGAAGGCCCTTCTTCATATCAGCTGTGGACAACAGGAAGAATCTGTTAATGCAATTTCCACACATAAAGAATATAACAGGAACTGAAGTTCTTCATGCAGGAAATAAGTTATCTTACTCTTTTCTTTGGATTCTTTCTTTATGAACTGCGATAGCTAAATAGAAACAAGCATACAAATGAAAGGACATTGATGTGTTGCTGTAAAAGTTAACTATGTCTAGATTTTGCTTGAAAAATTAACCTCTGACATGGTACAAGTTTCTTGATTACATAGAACCACCTGCACTTGCTGAAAATTCCATTCTGTTCCTCAAGTAATGCCATAATATTACTTCACTATATCATATTTTTAATGTTGGTATTTAGGGCTGAAATCTACTGAAAATGGATTGCTTTGGTCTCTCACTTTAGGCAAAGGACTCCAACTCATGGGTAGGGACAGTTTAGGAGAGGGGCAGTGTTTTACACCATGACCTGTTGGCATATTCTTTTTTTTTTTGTGGCGTTGCTATCACTGCAAGGAGATAGTAGCGGCTGTGGCAGCAGCTTTTGAATTACCAGTTTACAGGTTGTCATATTAAGGTTAACTGTTGCCAATTTTATGTTAACACCATATGCCAGACTGTAAACTGTCTCCACACTGAAGTCACAATACAAGCAACTAAGCTCCTTCAACTGAAGCAGGAATCACTATAGCTATTGAAAAGAACACCAAGCTCATTCAGGACTCAGACTCCCACAGACTCCCATCAAAGTACCTTGAGATATAAACACCAGTGAGATCATTTGTTTGCAAACCATTTTTACTGCAAATAAGGTTTAATCATCTGATTTCAGGCAGTGCCTTGAAAAATTTGCAGTCTGACAACATTACAAAAATCCACCTCCTGCTGAGCTTGACCTACTTTTACCTAAAAAAAGTAGTGAAAACTGATGCAGTCCTCTCTTACATCATATAAACAGCCCTCAATTCTGAGTAAAATTATGGAGACTTCCCAGTTTCACCTCGCTAGGTGGCTAATCCTGAGTCATAAAAGGAAAATTTTGAACTTTTGAAGAGACTTGTTACACACTTCAAGCCCAGCCAGCCAGTAGCCAAGAATTGTATGTGTCTCAAACTTCAGAAAACAGGCAAGGTAAATCAGTGCTGAGAGAAAAAGAACAGATTAGACATTTCATTTCCTCATTCATATTCCCCAGTTAAAATGCTAGTTTGATAATATATTTCAATTCTGGAGATTTCACTTCTGCTCAGAAACAATTCTTTTCTCCCCGTTAAAGTGATGGAAAACAATGAACTATGCTAGAGTAACAGTTTTTAAAAACTAAGTAGTATAGATCTCCTATAAAATTTAAACCAGTAAATATTAGCTTATATGACTTAACTACTAAAGAACTGATAGCTTCTCAATGGTAAGTATAACACATTTAAATTGACCTACCAAGAAGCCGGGCAAACAGTCTAAAAATAAAACATAGATAAGTCATGATGAAAATGATCTCCACAGATTGCATGCATGGAAGTACACTGCATGTACAAGCATTGTTAAAACGTGCACCCTACAAAGAGGTAGATACTTCTGTTAGCAGTATAATGCCACCGTACTTCCCATTAGACAGCAGTTCAACAAGGAAAAACACGAACTTCAAGATTAGTTTTGATAAGCAACAAAAACAAGTTTTGACCAAAGTTAACAGGCAGTATGCCTTCTAGGCAGGGCTTTGGTGCAAGCCATCCAAGCCTCCACATGCACAGCAATTTAGTTATTTAGCATGTTAAAACATACTACGCGCAAAGAATTTACAATTTCATGATACCTACTTGTTCTCCACAATGCTGCCACTAAAAGGCCGATATTTATGCAAAGGAAACAGCTACTGGAGAACATAACAGACATATATATATATGAGATACAGTATATATATAAGTATGATATAATTACTATACAGATATTTATATATGTATTTAGTATCTAATACTACTTATTCATAGTTTCTGTGTTCTTATCAGATGACACAGTGAGGGATAGGTAACATACATGCTTTCAGATGGTGTTAAGAGAAACAAGATTGTTGTACAGCATTGTTTTTAACATAATGGTGAATCCCCCATACGGAACTACGCAAAAGCATTCAAATTGCAAATCAGAGATGACACTAAAAAGGCAAATCTCTATCAACTAAATATTAAAAGATACCTAAAAGTCTAGGTAATAAGACTTTCTGAAGATGGGTTCCAGTTAACATTCACTTGTTTCATCCCGTATATAGAATCCTAGAATCGTTTAGGTTGGAAAAGACCTTTAAGATCATCCAGTCCAACCATTAACCTACACTACCAAGTCCACACTAAACCAATCAAGGGTAGACTAGACTAAACCATGTCCCAAAGTGCCACATATAATACAAAAGATTTTCCCACATAAGACAAGTAGTATATATCATCAGTATTCTTTCCCAAAATAATCCAATTTCCACATGCTTTCAACAGAAGGCATATTCACCACTGAACAACAGCCTCAATGGCTTTGTAAGCCTCAGTTAAGTGCTTAAGTATGAGTGGTAATGTGAATGGCAGTACTGTGCAGGCTTTATAGAACTGCTGTCCTGACAGCCAAAGGACTTACCAAGCCTATTGAAATGAGCAGACTTCTTCCATTAACTTACTGCTCTCTGAATGAGGGGGAAAGACTACAATTACTTTAGAAATTCCATATTGTTAGCTTTTTATCTGCATAATATATGTGCAGTTTATGGGTCAATTTTCATTAGCCAAAAAAAAAAAAAGTTAGTTTCTTAATCCTTCATTTTCTCCTCATTGCATGGTCTTGATTTTTTTTACATCTGTAATTCTGTATTTTATTACATAAACTGTAAAATTATGATGAACACTATTGTCCATGACAACTTATTGGATAAGTTCATGTCTGTGCTCATTTGTACTCCAAGCTTACATTCTGCGACTATGCAGCTTTCAATTTAACTACATTATTTCCACAATCATTTGTGTACAGATATGTTACTGCCATTTTGTTCATAGAATCATTGTTTAAGTTGGAAAAGACCTTTAAGATCATCAAGTCCATGTTGCTAAGAAACATAAGCAGCCTCATAAATTCTTCCAGCCCTACAGACTTAAAACACAAACTATATGTTTAAACAGGGCTCCTGATTTTGGCAGCATTCACCAGCTAAAGCACAGAGCTAGACCTAATGCCTGTGCGTTCACATCATGCTCTGGAGGGCCTGCAGCACTGAGAAGCATGGCATCTTCCAGTTTCTGGGATGGTCCTGCCCTTCCTCAGGAGATGGGACAGATTCTGTATGGTGAATTCATCTGTACTTAGACTCAACAAAACGCAAATACATTAAAAGATGATTAAAGGACAAGAGTATTTTAATAATAATAAAAAACCCCAAAACAAACAGTTGATGCTAAGTGAGTAACAGAGGACTACAAAAAGGGCACATGCAGTCCAGCAAGAAAGTGCTTGTTTGGTCTTGTCAATGAGATTTGCTTAATTAAAAACACACAAGAAAAAACACCTTACACATTTGGAGACCTAAGGAATGCAAAACACAGGTGTTCACCTCCTGCATTTAAGTTTTAAATAAACTTTTTTGGAATTATGTTCTTACCACCGTGAAAAGAAAATTTATACCAGATTCTGATCTACTCTAAGATATTTACTATGATTTACTGTATAAGAAAATATTTTCCATGCATAGATTCACATAAATTACCGTTCACTTAAATAAAATAATAGTGCTTATTACTATTGCTGCCTCTTAGGAAGTGAGCAGAATTGCAGCAAGCACATAGCACATACACCACTAGCAAAAAATTAAACTCCAGAAAAGAAAATACATTAATATTTATGTTCTAATGTGCATTCTAATACCTCAGCATTACAGTGAGATAGGGGCTGCTGCAATCAGCATTGCTTTTGACAGCACAAACAAAACCACCTCATCTGTTTGGACTCAATTTATAGATCTAGTTTCACAACAAGTAAGGGGCAGAACACGGGCTCTGAAACTATTTATTTTACTGCAAACTTATTTCTCCTAAAATCTTGAAGTGATGGAGAGGATTTATATAAACAATAACCAGAGTAGCTTCAGACTTTCAGTACCAGTTGCAAATAGGTTAGACAAGCAAGGCACTCACTTTATTAAAAGTACCAGATATTCAGAACAAAATATTACACATGGAAGCCAGTTGTTCACTTAATGATTTCCTAACTATCAAGTGCTTGACTTCATCATGCTGGTGTTCTCCAAGTAATTTGGCAGAAGGAATTTTTGTGCAGATTGAAGGTGTTCCGGCTCTTGATACTTGTATTAGTATACAAGTTAAACTTGTAACTGCACATTTAAGACATATCTAATTAGACAGAAGGAATACAGATGAGAAGGATGTTTATAATGGTACGACACAACTACCTAGTACAATGCCAACATCCAATTGCTAAGTGTGGCAAAGGGAAAATGCATGAAGGAAGAGACTCTGCAGGGATGGAAGACAACTGAATGTTAATGGGGGAGAAAAGGATGATAAAAAAAGAAAACTCAAGAGGCTGAGTTTGATTTTAAACAAAATGAGAGGCAGTGACAAGAGTATATATGTAATCAAGTTTACTATCGTAAACAGAAGTTACTTTCTTTCCCTCCTTCTGTTCCCCTCTTTGACCATTGCTAAGAGAATGTTAACACTTTCACTCCATTAACTGCTTTGTTAATTAAAAAGAGGGGGGGGGGGGGAGGAGAAGAGCTTCCCAGTTCTTTATTCTTTGTATTACTTCAGTGCTTTTATCAGTGCTCACAGTAGCAAGTTTTCTTTGCAACTTTTCATCCAGTCAGAAATTCAACTTGTATGGTGTTCTCTGTTGCTTCTACCACCTCTACTTATAAGGGTTTTGCCTCTCTTTTACAGATCTGAAGCTTAATCAAGCAGAAACAGATTTATCTCTAAAAGTAATGAATAGAAGAGACTTAATTTCTGCCCCAAAGGAATGTGGAAGTCACAGTGAGACTTCCAAAATCCTGCTGCAGCTAAGAAAGACCAGGTAGCTGCAGAATATAGCCACCCTTCTTCCCTACTTAACAGGAAATTTGTCATTTGCCAGAAGTAAGTTAATATCTGCCTCGTATTAAAAGTCATCCCATACAACGTAACTGCTCGGCAAGCACACAGAACAACATCCAGCTACTTTCAGGTTTAAAGCATCCCTCTGAAGGATAGATTAGCTAAAGAGAAACACTAATTAGTTATGAAAAAGGGTTGGTTTTGTTTATTAAAAAAACCAACCAAACAAGAAACCCCCCAAAACCCAAAAACCCACAAAAATACAAGCTAGAGAAATTTTTAAGCTGAAGTTAACATTAACTTACCAATCGATGCATCACCATCCAAGAGATTGTCATCTTCAGAGGTCTGAAAGTCCATAATTACACCAGCTCCATCTAAAAGCTCCTCATCGCTGCTTGCACTAGTTATACTGTTGTAACTGTTTCGATAGTAGCCTCTATGAAACAGCTGCTCAGACTCCATTTAGCTGCTTGATAACCTATATAAAGAAAATGAGTTAGTTTCTATTTGAATATGCGCAAAAGACTGAGAAGTTTCTATCAAATAAAACAAAAGAAGTGTATTTCATGCTTTGGGGAAAAATATTAAGGTCATAATACTGTAAGTTACAAAAAATGTAGCAGTAATACAGAACATTTTATATATAGAACATTCTACACAAATTTTTAGTGATTTTTAACTGGATGATGCTTCCTCATCCCCTTCCTTGGCCTCTCCTTAGTTCAATGTTATCATCATTGAAAATATTTCACTTTTAGTGCAGGTGGTTGGAATGTGCATGCCCCATGCATACGAATATGCATTACACCATGGAGCTGGTGCAAAATCCAGCCAATATTAAGGTTAAAAAATTAGTTTCCTTAGTCATGGTATCTTTGTACTCTGTCTGCTTGGAGTGAAACAGATGGCAAGCTAAAGTAGCCCCCTGAACACAACTGTTCACATTCTTTTGCACAGAAGAGCAAAAACATAAAAGTGGAAAACAATTCAAAATCTTTGTGTCCACATAAAGCTTTCAAAACCCTTACCTATAGGCCTTTTGTTTGGTTGTTCTTTTATTTTTAAACACAATGAGGTATCAGCAACACATGCTTTTGCACATTTGGTATAACACTAGCACATCAGGTTTTCAGACTCAGGCCAAGTCCTCCTTTGCCTTGTAGAGTTAAAACCACAGAAATAACTTTGTAATTGGGGTGGGAGGGAGGACAAGACATGATCACACCTTGATTCCATGCTCTTCTTTATCCAAAGAAAGTCTTGCATTTGTCATTTCTCAAAGATCATCACTCCTTATTAACACACAACAGCCCACATAATACTTTTCAGTAATAAGAAACCTCTCATTCCCTCCAAACAAAGGAGATGTCCCCCCCAATCCACCTCCAAATCTTTTCCTTACACCCTTTTTCCTCTGCTTATGTGCAAATTCTGTAACCATTCACCTTAACTGCTACAAAGCTATATACACTGTAAAAATTCAGCCAGCTGGCAGCAATAAAAACAGGTAACAGGACTTGCAATTCAGATCCCTCTCCTCTACCCAGCCATCGAGTCTTGTGAAGCATAGCCAAACTGGTTGGCCAATATCAAGAGCTACTAGCGGAGGTCAGCCAGCCAGCTTTCCTGTATTGGCAAACAGCTCAGCTTTCTAAGTTACCTAGGAGAAGGTGTGAAAAACAAAGCAACAAGGTTTGCTGGGTAGCTGCAGATGGAACTCTTAGCACTGTGCAGCTGGGTGATAACATGAGATAAAATTCCGTACAGATAAATATGAATCACAGCACGTGGTGAGGGGGCAGCAGAACCAATCCCAATTTACCTTATAAAACAACGGGCTCTGACCCAACTACTACCATTCACAAATGTAATAATAAATATACAAGAAAGAACTCAGCATGCACTAACAGTCCCCAGATTAATCTGATACAAGAATTATCAGTTAAGAGAGAGAGCTTCATTAAACTACTGTATAAATCCACAGCTTGTCTACACCTTAAATACTTTACATAGTGGCAAAAGTCCAAAAGGATTATAGAAGAGCTGAAACAGGTTACAAAAGAGCACAACAACGATGGAGTACAAAATAGCTTTCCTTCTACAGGGCAACAAAATGGATCAGAACTCTTCAGTCTGGAAAAGAAGTAATGTAGGAAGTGACACAACAGATGTCAGCAGAATCACAAGTGGCATGAACAAAGTGAAGAGCATCCCTTGTTTTTCAGTAGTCCCTACATGTCATAATGAAAGGGGTGAGGTGACAAGCAACGAAAAAAGGGCTGATTCTTCACACAGCCTGTAAGGAAGCGGTGGAATTCTTTGCCACTTTGTAGAGGTATGCAATGGTTCATAAAGCAGCTCAACAAATTCACTGAAGAAAAAAAAAAACATTAAAAGCTATTAAAGACGACGCCTCTGGTGGAAACGCTGGAGGCTAGGAGAGCATTCTGGAGACATGCATAAGCTTATTCTGTTCTTACACTCTTTGCTAGAGATCTGCTATTGGGCAAGACAGATCCCTTTGGTTTTGCTCATTCTCATTTCCTTAAAAAATTATTTAGAATATTTACAATTTAAAAAATACTCTCTCTTCAAATAAATTTCTTCCATTCATCTCTATGTGAAAATTCTTCTTGATCTTCTACCATTTTACAGCCACTGAGAAAAGCTCCTTAATGGACAGCCAAAAAAATTTTATGCTGCCATATTATGAAGCATATCCTATTTGAAAATACAGTTGCTTGTATCTGGAAACAATGGAAGTATCTCCATTTTTCCTCCAAATAGATCAGATGACAATTTATAGTTCATTCAGAAGCCATACTTGAAACTGTTCAACAGATACTAACTTTTCACACAGTGTAATTTCTGGCATTCCCGATAAAACGGTACCTACAAAGAACATGCCCAAAATAAAGTCAGATCACAAACGGTCTTTTTCATTATTAAGCTCACAGAAAGTCCTGTTAATATCACTCTGCCAGTACCAGTTGGGTACTATCATAAATGAAAGCCACACAGCACAGCTGAAATTAGACACTAGGACTTCCTAGAAGTGTTTCCACTCACTGCATTGTTCATCACCTTCCTCTACCTGATCCACGCAGCAAAAATTACTTTCTAGACTCTCATCTGCCAATTGGCCTCCTGCTTGAGTAAATCTTTGTTACTCTAACATTAATCTGATTTTTCCTACATTCTGATGAGGTTTGCAAGGAGACAGAAAACTCTCCTGCCTTGCCCATAAAAGTAGCACTAGAAAACAAAAAGCACAAGACACAAACCTCTCCCTGTAGCACATTGTAAGTTTTAGTCTATTGTGTTCTCTTCCTGTTTTATATCTGACTTTTTAAACTAATTTTTTTCACTTATGTAGTAATTTTTATTACAAAGAAGAAAACAATTAACAAGCAAGAAAAAGACCACCATTCAGTTAGCAATCAGACTTGTTTGTAAATGTATCAAAACAAAGACGTAGCAAATCTAGACCCCAAAAGTACCACTACTTCTGTGTAAAGCCCAGGCTTCCAAACTCAAGACTCAAACTGCTCCAAGAACTCTTACCTGAGCTCAGAGGGAATTGATTCTATAGTGTTAACAGACACAAATTAAGGAGGCACGAGTAGCGAATTCTGTTGTTAACACTTCATTGTTATGTTTGATGCATACTAAGGGCATGGCTAAAGCCTGCTTACTCTTTTAATTATTGTACCAAGTTTGGAAGCCACATACAGATTTTTCATCTAATAAAGACATTTTCCTGTAATAGTCTCAGCAGAAGTATTTATTACAATATAAAGGTGGAACATCATAAATGTCTCTTTTAAAAAAAGAAAGATATAATTTTCTTTATATTAAATTCCACAGCTTCAATTAATCTTACTAAAAACCTGCTATTCAGAATGAGAGAAATAACTCTACCTTTGGATGTCTTTTTAATCACTTCAGAAAGATGTCAGATCAGTGGATTACAGAGATTAAATCTTCCAATAATTGAGACAATACTTTCAGCCTGGTCTACAATGGAAAAGGAGATTTCATCCATTAGAATCACAGAATGCTTTGGGTTGGAAGGGACCTTTAGAGCCCATCCAGCCCAACCCCCTGCAGTGAGCAGGGACAGCTTTACCTAGATCAGGTTGCTCAGAGCCCCAGCCAGCCTGACCTTGAATGTTTCTAGGGATGGGGCCTCCACTGCCTCTCTGGGCAACCTGTTCCAGTGCTTCACCACCCTCACTGTAAAAAATTTCTTCCTTATATCCAGTCTAAATCTGTTCTCCTTCAGTTTAAAACCATTACTCCTTGTCCTGTCACAACAGGCCCTGCTAAAAAGATTCTCCCCATCCTTCCTGTAGGCCCCCTTTAAGTACTGAAAGGTCACAATAAGCTCTTCTCAGAGCCTTCTCTTCTCCAGGCTGAACAACCCCAGCTCTCTCAGCCTGGCCTCGTAGGAGAGGTGCTCCAGCCCTCGCATCATTTTGGTGGCCCTCCTCTGGACCTGCTCCAGCCCTCGCATCATTTTGGTGGCCCTCCTCTGGACCTGCTCCAGCAGGTCCATGTCCTTCTTGTGCTGAGGGCCCCAGAGCTGGACGCAGCGCTCCAGGTGGGGTCTCACCAGAGCAGAGCAACAGAATTAGTCAGTAACTGACAAACAAACCCAACAGACTCTCCAGAGCCAGACCAAGCACACTGCGAAGAATCCCTGCATCACCTCTGCACAAATGTGGTTGATTGCACATGTGAACTCCTCTGGCACATACATGCCTACAGTTACATGACAGGCCTTCTCTTCTTGTTTTGAAACACTACATGTCTCCTGCTGCAGTAGTATTGCTCGACAGACCTCTCCAACAATCAAGCAAAAGCTGTAACACCAAAACCATTCATTTTGAGGACCCTAACCAAGATTCTTAAAAACTGTACATTAATTCTCCATGTTCCCAGAGAGTCAGCTACCTTAACTGCTTGGTATCTGACACTGTGTTACAGATACTGCCTTATAGCAACACACAGCAATGGCAGGAGTGCAGGAAACTAAGACCATGAGAATGTTACATGTTCAACAAGCTTCGCATAGGACTACAACTTTACTTCTTGAGAGCATGCCAGTCACTAATTTGTCCATTGCTACCTGCAATTAATGGGGGGAAGGACAGCTTAGATCAACATATAACAAATTTCCTTGTGTGCCTTTAAGAAAAGGGTTTAGTTAACAAACTAGGATACAAAGTTGGGGATGCACTGTCTTGAGCTGTATTAAACATTCAACACAACTTAAAAGTGCATGCTCATGTGACCTTAAAATACTGTTAGCAGGTAAGAGATCTGCCTCACATGAGTGAAGGAAAATGAGTGATGTAGACACAGAGAGTAGACTCCTCCTCGGAAACAGACTGCTGGGAACAGCAATAATAATAAGGAAAAGGAAGAGCCAGGAAAATGTTTTTTCTATGGCTACAACAGCCAAAAGAGAACCAGTATCATGCCTAACCCAGTCTGGTGCAGATTATCCTTTCTGGATACTGGAAGAGTGCATTAATGCAAGAGAACCTGCACAAATGCTTACGGAGTTGGGAAAAGAGAACTAACCAGACAACTTGCCATTTTATAATGTCAGATTCATTCCACTGATTCCCTGCCCACATGGGCACTACAGGGCAAGTGGGGAAAGATGGAAGTTACTCAAGAAAAATTGCAAATGGCGAAAAAAGGTACTGGCTGAATGCCAGCCAAACCCAATATCCTGAAAAAGCAAACAAAAAAATCCTACACCAGATTTCCCAATAAGTACTAGGTACAGTAAATGTTTAAGTAATAGACTTTTTTTTTTTCAACCTAGACTACTGTAAAAATCCAAGAGACATTACAAAGGATTAATGAGAGCATTAAGGATATTACATTTAACTTATTTCTATGAAGCACCATGATTTTGATCCAGAGTCCAATCCAGATACCTCAGAAAGCAGACTCAAAAATGCGTCAGGTCATCTTTGAAAAAAACAAAAATAGTTAAGTAATGCACTGTAAGAATAAAAAAAGAAAATCTAAGCGATATTCATTTGCTCTTAGAACAGGGAAAGAATTTGACTCAAGTCACATACCCAAGTCTTCTATGAAAAGACTGTAAAGCAAAAAAGGTGCAACCAACCCGTCACGCTTCCATTCCTAAGGTATTTCCAGGATGTCCTGACTCACCAAAATTCTTCTACAAAGCAGGTTAACAGAGAAGCCTGACACTAAAAGAAATTAAACAACAACAAAAAAACCCAAAACAAATCACAACACCAATAAAAAACCCAAACAAAACCAAAGAACAGGCAGCTAAAGCAGGATGTCTTATGACTGTTACAACTAGGGAGAGAGAAGAAAGTAATAAGCATACAGGTATATCAAATTGTGTAAGATCTAATTAAATACAATGCAGGCAGGAACTACATTGGTAAAGGAGAACAGCACAGAAACAGCTACATCAATAGCAGAAAAAGCATATAAGGCTATTGTCGTTTTCTGCACAGCCTAGTACCTCAGGCACTTTTCTGCTCTCAAGCGTCAGACATCCTGCTTATCTTTCAAGCTCTACAAATAAAAGGTCAAGCAGGGAAGCGAGTCAGCTGATGGAACCACTTCTACCACAGAGAAGTGTCTCTGGAGAAGACAGAGTAGGACAGTAAGAAGTCTGATTTACAGGACATTTGCTGTCAGATGATCTGAGTATTCTGTAAATCTCTGCTATGAGCTCTGCTGTCCCATGAAACCACATTAAAACACTTTTCTACATCTCAAAGGGGTGGCAGGAAACAAAGGCTTCTTAAGTTTGTTATTTGCATGGGAGGGAGGTGGAGTGAAAACTTAAAAGTACTCTTCCAAACTGCAAATCTGCTTTAAATACTTGAAAGGGGGGGACACCAAAACCAAAAACCCACCACCAAAAAACCCACAACCAAAAAACAAACCAACAAAAAACCCAATGATTGATCATGTTAACAGAAGAGCTCTTTCCCAAACCAAGAACCACCTTGACAAACCCCCAAATCAGTGCAATATTCAACTTTTCTGTTCAGTACTAACAACTAAGAGCTAAAATGCAGTCATCTGTCCCCTAACCCACACATACCTTCCTGCAAACCCTACACAAGGACAGCACCCAGTGAGAAATGCTATGCAGACATAAAACAAAAGCAGATGAAATGAAAATTCACAATACAATCTTTACACATAAAAATGTGTTCTACAGTAGAGGAAATGCAGTGATAGCAATAGAAGAGTCATTTGCTGAAAATTTTTTTACAAATTATAGGATTTTTGAAGGTTCTTACCAGTTAAAACCTTTAAAGTGATTGTCATAAAATACTCAAGAATAGTCAGGCTGAGGTACTCAACAACTTCTTTGCCTCAGTCTTCACCGGCAACCTCTCTCCTCACCCCTCCTGACTAGATGGACTGCAAGATGGGGACCAGGGGGGTAAAGCCCCTCCCACTGTAAGGGAAGAGCAGGTTCGAGACCACCTGAAGAGCCTCAATGTACACAAGTCTATGGGACCTGATGAGATGCACCACAGAGTCCTGAGGGAACCAGCTGACGTAGTTGCCAAGCCACTCTCCATAATATGTGAAAAGTCATGGCAGTCAGGTGAAGTCCCTGCTGACTGGAAGAAGGGAAATGTTGTGCCC
The DNA here is from genome assembly GCF_030463565.1 of Pelecanus crispus. NCBI lineage: Eukaryota > Metazoa > Chordata > Aves > Pelecaniformes > Pelecanidae > Pelecanus > Pelecanus crispus. The sequence goes on along the minus strand of NC_134646.1, from coordinate 44,124,964 downwards.
ATTTTTAAAAAGGGAAGAAAGGAGGACCCTGGGAACTACCAACCTGTCAGCCTAACCTCTGTGCCTGGGAAGATCATGGAGCAGATCCTCCTAGAAGCTATGCTCAAGCACATGGAAGACAGGGAGGTGATTCGAGACAGCCAGCATGGCTTCACCAAGGGCAAGTCCTGCCTGACCAACCTAGTGGCTTTCTATGAAGGAGTGACTGCATCAGTGGACAAGGGAAAAGCAATGGATGTCATCTACTTGGATTTCTGTAAAGCCTTTGACACGGTCCCCCACAACATCCTTCTCTTTAAATTGGGGAGATAGTGGTTTGATGGGTGGACTGTTCGGTGGATAAGGAATTGGCTGGATGGTTGCATCCAGAGGGTTGTGGTCAACGGCTCGATGTCCACATGGAGACCAGCGACAAGTGGTGACCCTCGGGGTCCATACTGGGACCAGCACTGTTTAACATCTTCATCAATGACATAGACAGTGGGATGGAGTGCACCCTCAGCAAGTTTGCAGACAACACCAAGCTGAGTGGTGCAGTGGACACTCCAGAAGGACGAGATGTCATCCAAAGGGACCTGGACAAGCTGGAGAGGTGGGCCTCTGTGAACCTCATCAGGTTCAACAAGGCCAAGTGCAAGGTCCTGCACCTGGGACGGGGCAACCCCCAGTATCAATACAGGCTGGGGGATGAAGGGATTGAGAGCAGCCCTGCGGAGAAGGCCTTGGGGGTGCTGGTGGATGAAAAGCTGGACATGAGCCAACAATGTGCACTCGCAGCCCAGAAAGCCAACCATATCCTGGGCTACATCACAAGAAGCGTGGCCAGCAGGTCGAGGGAGGTGATTCTGCCCTTCTACTCTGCTCTGGTGAGACCCCACCTGGAGCGCTGCGTCCAGCTCTGGGGCCCTCAGCACAAGAAGGGCATGGAGCTGTTGGAGCGGGTCCAGAGGAGGGCCACAAAAATGATGCGAGGGCTGGAGCACCTCTCCTACGAGGCCAGGCTGAGAGAGCTGGGGTTGTTCAGCCTGGAGAAGAGAAGGCTCTGCGGAGACCTTATTGCGACCTTCCAGTACTTAAAGGGGCCTACAGGAAGGATGGGGACAAACTTTTTAGCAAGGCCTGTTGTGACAGGACAAGGAATAATGGATTTAAACTAAAGAAGAATAGATTTAGACTGGATATAAGGAAGAAATTTATTACGATGAGGGTGGTGAAGCACTGGAACAGGTTGCCCAGAGAGGTGGTAAAGGCCCCAACCCTGGCAACATTTAAGGTCAGGCTGGCTGGGGCTCTGAGCAACCTGATCTAGGTAAAGCTGTCCCTGCTCACTGCAGGGGGGTTGGGCTAGATGAGCTCTAAGGGTCACTTCCAACCCAAAGCATTCTATGATTCTATGAATTCTATATACATCATCTTATTAAAAAAAAAGTATCCAACTATACACTTTCAGAACAGGTAAATAATATGGCAGAAACATTCCCCACATCCACACTTAAATTAAAATTTTAACACAGATCCCATATATGGGAATATATGTCCAAATAGCTGCCCAAAAAATGGAAGCAGTCAAGAATAGCTTTGAACACTTAATTCCAAACCTCCCATATTATGTTAAACTACTGCAGTGTCATCTTTTTTTATTTTTTAAATAAGCCTGCCCTTCAGAAAGCAATTTTGAGCTCAGAAATTATAAGACTTTTACAACAGTTTTAAAACAAAGGCCATGTTGTGGCCACTCTTTTATCCTTAGTCTCACCAGCATCAAAATTACATTCCCATTTTCATCGCAGACTCAGCATATCTAGCCTCCATTTATTTATTTTGCCTGTCATGTGAAGATAGTTAAGCACAATGAGAACATCACTCATCTTCCAAACTTCAGGTTTGGAAAAGCGGTGAATGAACTGTGAGAAACTTCTCACTGTAATTTTTAGATCACCAGCAGCTTATTTCTTCATAAAATGCTCAAAAAATCTTACCCTTCAAATCAAATACAGAAGGCAAGATAAGCAAAATAGCAGCTTTCCTGAACTTCTCTCAAGTCAGCTTAGACCACAAAAATCCTTAAGGTTACTTAAGAACCCAAACTGTTAAAAACTGGGGAAAGCATATGCTAACCTTACAAAAATAAATACAGAGAAGATGATTCCTTGTAGCATTCAAAAAAAACCCCATCTGAAACTAACTTAACTGATCTCAGGAACGGGACCGCTCCTATTGCGGTCATTTAGTGAGACATGATCTTAATCAATTTTCAGGTCATATTTAGAAAAATAAAGTCACAAAGGAGCACTGTCAGTTAACCAAAACTATTTGAGTTTAAAAAAAAAAAGTATCTATTTGAGTTTATGTAGTACATTCTCTTGGAATAAAAGATAAAAAGTCAGTTTTCCAAAATACACATAGGTAAAGCTTAGTCTAGTTCCATTCACAGCTACTTCCAAAATAAAATCAATGTTCATGGAGGAAAGAGACACATACTCAAATATTTTTTAAACAAGAAAGAAAAGCCAAGGACAAGAACAGAAATACACAGACAAAACTACATGAAAGGATAATACTTGTAAAGCACAAAGACAATCTTAGCTTTAAGACTAACAAGAAACATTGTTACAAAAGTATCAAGAAAACAGTATTCATATGTACTTTCTAGATTCTACTGAATCTTACTGCTCTTAGTTATAAAAGCTTAATATAACAAAACAACAGCCTGGAAAGGTTTTTCACTTTTATGATACATACCAATACAGAATATCACCACTATATCTGATCTTCACAAAAGCAGAATCAATAATAAATACTCATTTTTATAGCACTTTTTATCTTCTCAGCTTTGGGGGAAAAAAAAAAAAAAAAAAAAAAGAAAAAGAAAACCAACCAAGCTAAAAACTGCCAGGCTAGTTACAGGATGAACACTGAACTCATGCTTCTAGTCATATGACTCTAAACATCAAGGGCACTGACTTCAGTTTGTATAAAGTATTCAAAACTACTTCATTTCCATTCTCTAAAATGTTTTAACCACTAAGGCTATGGCTACCCATACTTGTGACAGCTGAAGACTTAGACTACATGGCACAAAAATATTAGCCTACTTGATGGAAGGGATTGCTTCTTTCACATTCACCAAGTTACTAACATGAATACTTTAAAATTGTTTTCAACCAAAACTGGCTGGATTAGCTAAAAATGCAGATTTAAGCTTACTAAACTAACGTCATTTACTGATACATTAGAAAAAACTCTGCTATCAGAGTTGAAGAGTAGTCTCCCACACAGGCACAGTAATAAGCAGCTACATGAGTGGTAAGACCTTTAAGGAGTTTTTAGTTAACAAGAAGAAAAAAAAAAAAAAACCACCAAAACCTAAGAACATAGTCCCTTAGCATGAACCTGAACTAAATAGAAAAGTAAACATAACTCAAAAGCTTAAGCTTCACAGGCAAGTACTGATCCTTAGCCAAGTCACGGTAAACAACTGTGTCCATGGCTGCCACTTTGGAACAAGCCTAAAATACACATAAGATATAGTATTAGTTTCTAAACTAATGGATCAGTATGTATAGCTGCAAATATTCTGTCCAGGAAAGAAAAGATGTGGAGTCCCCGTAGCAAAAAAATCTCTGGTGTTCCTTCTGTGATCATACTCAGATGAGAACACCACTGAAATTTGTGACAACACCTGAAAGGTAAAACCCATACTCCTCTTTTGAAGGGCAGGAACTGTGACTGTAGGTTCCATTGCAGACAACGTAACTTTTGTCTGTGGAGTTTTTGGCCATGATGCTCATTTTCTGTTTGATGAAAAGACACAGCAGTATGCAACCTTCTCTTTACAGTTTTTTAAGGATTTTGCTCCTTTTTAATGTGGACTTGCGTGGCGGTCACCTGAGGGTCACGCAAACAATGGAGCAGAGCTTTTACATGCCGCCAGAATGACCAGAAGTCTTGTTACTCATTCTCCTTTTCTTTATCTTTCCAGAGAAATGCACTGAACAGTCCTTAGCTAATGTGCACAGATTCGTAAGTTCAGTGTCACACCCAAGTTGGGGAACTTTCAGATAATTTTGTTCAAGTTCAAGACATTTGTATCTGAATGATCTGAAGGTACTCAAAGAATGAAAAGGAAACTTTAATATATAGGAAATAAGAAAGCATCACAGAAAAGAGGCTCTGCAAGCCAAGGCAAAGAGCATACAAGAGCACAGACTGCAGCAGAAAGTGAAGCACATAAAAAGAATTTATTCTTGACAGGCAAAATTATAACTCAAGATTGTCAAACTGGAATCTGAAAAAAGCACCACTATCCCCAGTTGAACTCTAAGCATCTTCTCGATAACAGCAGCTGCCACAGATTTTTGAGGTCCTTGCATCGAGTTCTAACTTCTTTATAAACACACTAAATCCCCCGAGATCAAGGAAAAAAACAAATCCTACAGAGGCTCTCCAAAACACAGGGCAGGTGCATGGCCGCTGCTTGTGAAATCTCGTGGGGACCCCTGGTGGCTCCTCTTTACTCACACTCCCTACGACTGATTTTCAAACTTCAAAGCAGCGAAGAAAATACCAGATAACGAGGAAACCATTCGCTGTACTCTGGTTAGAAATGACAAGTCTTCGTTCACCAAAAAATAAAAAAGGCTGGGGGCTCTTCTTGGTATGTGTAACAACCAGATAAATTGACAGATGTGCTATGTAGAGCTATTCAAACTTCAAGGCTAGGAGCGCTGACAACAGGCTTGCTCTTTTTCTTGCTCCGTATCCTCTCAAGCAGCAGTGTTACGGCAGCAAGGTGAGGAAGGACTGAAGTGATCTGCAGTCAACACCTGGATCTGGCTCACAGCTGACCTTCTTGGCTGTACTAGGCAGAAGCCACCCCATTTCTGTAGATAGAGCATATCCAACCATTACTGGTTGCCGTGCCATTCTGGTCTTCTTCGAATGATGAAATAAGTAGATCTGTTAAGAGAAACCTGTGAACTTCTGATGTTAATAAGATTGTTAATAGCTTGTTTCTTCTTTTCAGTAAAAACATATACGCTAACCAAAGGAGATTTAAAAAAAAAAAACAAACAAACCAAAAAACACCTAAAAGGCAGTGAAGCCCTAGAACCACAAACACCTCCGAAAGTGAAGTACTCGCTAACTACTAACCACTGCTAGTAGTTCTAAATCCACAGCAAGTTCGCCTCACTTGCATATTCTTCTCTCCAGCTGGTTGGCAAGTACAACTTCTAAAATTACATGTACTTTGTCAGGGTCTACAAACAGTAGACAAGTTTTGGCAGGAGAGTCTGCAGTGAAATTATGACTGTTTAAATAGTGGTATCAGGTTGAAAGCAAGACAAGGTGTATACTTTATGAGGAAAAAAAGAAAGTGGCTTCATGGGAGATTTTTAATTTTGAAAATTACAGAAAAAAGATTCAGTAATACTTTACTAAAAGGCTCCTAGTTAACAGAGTTAACGCAAGAAGGTCAGTTACCTTAAATGTGTTACGTAACCACAGAGATGAGATCAGTTCACTGGGTTCATAGATCAAATTTATTAAAAATAATCCATCCTCTACCTATTCAAAGAACCAAAGTTTTTTTAAAAATTTGTTAGAGATGAATAAACAGTCAGATTTTTGTGACTGTGGTAATAACATGAATATTCAGTGCACAGATTGTTAGGTCTCCTCAAGTGTTCTGCAATCTCATAAGCTTTGCTGTACAAGTTAAAGGAATATTTGTGTCTCAGCACACAACAGAAGAAAACCTGTAAGTACGTAAGCCTGATAATAATTTTAAGTGTTTATTCATTCTTGTAGTGTTCCATATGAGAACAAAAGTTTTCTGCAGGACAAGCAGCAAGAAGTCAAATAATAATTAAAATAATCTTCAGTTTTCTTTCCTAGACATACCCGCTTTGGAAATTTGTAGGTTCACTTTTCAGAATCAGAAAATGAGCATGTTTGGAAGCATATGGAGAACGGCTTTTTCCCGCCCCACCCCAACACATACACAAGAGACAAATTAATAACAGAAACCTCAAGTGAAAAGCTGCAGTAGATCAAGAACTGCAGATAACACATCAAAACCCAAAAAATCTGGCAGAAAACACTAATTTGGAGATAACAGTGGAAGAAACTCAAACACAAACTTATCTTTCAGGAAAATGAGCACTTGAATTTTAACTGGCAGGATGTCAAAATATTAAGTCACCTCAGTAGCTCCATCTGTAGTTTAAACATATTACTGAAGTAAAATTACACTTCTACTATTTCAATTAGGAAATGTTTCTTCATTATACTGTATCGCAGTATGAACATGCAAAATGGACATTCGAGTACTGCCTCTTTCATTAACTTTTTAGATAAATTTGATCAAGATATACAAAAAACAAGAAAAAAGTAACAGCAAAGGTTATTTTTATCAAAGGGTGTCTGCTTTAGGACTGAAGTTAATTCACTTTTTCACTTACTATTCCTCCTTACCCTCCCAAAGTAAGCACAGAGTCTACTCCTGTAACTAGAAAGCCTAAGCAAAACACTTAACAAAATAAAAAAGCTGAAGATCTAGGAAGTTCAAGGGGAGGAAATAACTGACTAGACTCTGCAAGTCATTAAAAATAACCACTGGTACTCACCATGAAGTTACAAATTCTCCTCCTTCCATTCATTTCCAGGAGTACATATTCAAGATTACTTACTACATAATACAGATAATAAGGATACTCCAGAGGTAAACAGATTTACAACTATTTTAACAGCTTTGTCTAGAATCCTTCCTATTAGGCATGAAGCCCAGGAACTACTTTGTCAACTCACTCTGATAATGACAGGTGTTACCAGCTCATTAAGTGTAACCACCATCTCGAAGTTTTAAGTTGATTTTTTCAGTTTCTATCTTTTTAAAGCAGAGCACATATCCCAGCAAACACTATTTTTTACAGTCTGTTTACAACCCTCTTATCAGAATCAATTTACATGAGCATTGTTTTGTCTAAGCGCTATTCTCTCAGATGATTTTATAAAGGCTTCCAAAATTCAAACCCAAGTTTCAAGTTAAACGGATATAAAAATTTATAATTGTCAACTTTCTAATATTCGGAGCACCTTCAGTTTCCAAAGCCTGGCATATAAACAAGCACAAAGTACTATGTAGGAGAGCCTAGAGCTGCATACCTCATTCATGAGCACAGGTGACACCTACCAGCTTTAGGAAGCTGGCCAACACAGAACCTGCACTTTCAGGTTATGACAGGAGGGAAAGACTGACACAGGGAGCGCAGAATTGGGAACTGGCTCTCACAGCACACAGGTATAAAGTCAAAATCTTAGTTTGGGGAAAATGAGCAGGGAGGGTGTATAAGCAGTTTCATGCACATGATCACTGCTACTGCTGACTGCCTTCAGAGATTAACAGGTTACTGCTGCTGCCAAGGAGGTGCCAAAGCAAGAAGTTTAGGAACGCGCAACCTGCAGTCTGAGAATTAGGAAATGAACTCTTCAAACAGCTCGAACCGGCAGTATCATTTCTAGCACAAATCTCTTCAACAGTAGAGGTTCTATTCCACTTTTTTATTATGACCAAGTTAAAAATATCCCTACTGTCAGAGTATTATAATGACTTTACCCTGAAAGCTTTATCTGCACAGTAACACCTATCCACATGCATGTAAGGTCACTTAAATAAGGGGAGGGAAAAAAATTCTGAATGTTCCTAGAATGCCTTTTGGCAATGGTTGTGAACTTGCAACAGTTGTCCCGGCCTTAGTGCTTACGTTCAAAGTATGCAACCCTGCTGTCCAAATACGAAGGTAAGACACACACACAGAGCCCCAAAAGCCCCAAAACAAAGTGGGGGAGAAAAAACAGTGAAAGCTTTTATTTGGGAGAACATGTATTACGCAGCCAGACCCAGCTGTTCATAGAATAAGTAGTGCACAGTGGGTTCTCACTTGCAGGTTACTGAAACATCAGTTTGTGACAAACATTAGGTGTGTAAGAAAGCACAAGGTGAAGTACAAACATAGTCAGGAGAGAAAAATGCAGGCAAAGTCATAAAATAAAGTGGCTTAGAGCACTGCAGTCATGAAAAGCAAAGACCAACAGCTTCAAGTGTCTTTCCCGGCTGAGGATTTGGATAGGCTTGTTCTTATTACAAGCCAATACTAAGCGAGCAAGAGGGAAGAGATATACCCCAGGATTACTTTAACTTGCAAATGTGCACCACAGGGAGAACAGCAGTATTGTAAACTACTCACAGATAGGATGCTGTAAAGATTTGGGCAAAGACACCCTTGGGAATCATTGAACAAGGAAAATATATTTCTAGAAATATTGCAGTAGACATTGTGTGTGACATCTACTATGCCAATACTAAACAGAAGCATACAAGAAACAAGCTCCATTTTTCTGGATATATACCTTTTATTTTCACAGGTGTTGCAGACAGATGCAAAGCCATTTTGTTTCAAGCTGTGAGTTTCAAGCTAGCTGTAGTTTTCCCACAGCAGAACTGCTTCCCATTTTGACAACTCAGAGTACTGAGCAGCAAGTTTACATCTGCTTGTCAACGAAAATGCCAAGACATCAAACTTAAAGCAGTTAGCCGGTGTAAGACTTTTATCCTAGAAAAAATGACAGTGACAGCTGGCGAGTTCTCTAGGGGCTTATTTTACTTCACAAAGGTATGTTTCCTATAATGCACGAATGATTTTTTTTTTTAAATTTTACAGTACAGCATATTGAAGTTTCCTTAAATAGAGAAACAGTATTGATAACTATCTGCTTTCAAATCTGTCATGCCAATACATCCTTCATTCAAATTGCTGTTTTTGCAAAGAAGCATCTATGTTGCCAAGGGATACAGAATATAAAACCCTTCACAGGTCCACCAAGAAGGCATGTGAAAGCAAGAAGTACCAATACATGTGATACTTAAATAATAATGAAATTCATTTCTTTCACAACCTCTGCACCATAAAATCCAGAGGCCCAACAGCCTTAAAAAGGAGGTGCAAGTCCCAAAACTCAAATGATTACCATTTTGGGACATGTTTCCGAAAATATTTTTAAGCGTCTATTCTAACACAATTTAGCACCACAAACATTTTTCATTTGCTTTTAAGGCCTTGTTCTACCTGGTTCAGTACTTTAAAGTGTGACACAGCAAAACTGCTATTCGACACTGAACGTATTTCACCATCAGCACACGATCTTCCACTGTCACACTTGCCGCTGTTCACTGCAAGTGAGACTTGATACATACTTGTTTTACAGTCAGCTCCATGCTTTTGGATAGGGAAGGGAAGGATTTTGGCTAAGTAGGGAAGATCAGAACGCGGTCAAGCTCCGGTTTTAACCTCGCTGACCTGCACCCTCCTCATTTAATTAAGAGGCTCCGAGAAGAGCCCATTATCTCCCTCTCCTGTGTAACAGCAGCCTTGCCAACCAAACGAGGGGAGCAACTCGAGCAGAGCACTTGTAACACTGTTTAGGCGGGGGGGGGAGACCCTGGATCCTCCCCGCTGCAGAGCCCCTCAGCTTCCCGGAGGCGAGCGGGAGCCGCCGCCGAGGAACACCGACGTCAGGTGACGAGATCACCCGCTGTGCAAGCAGGCGGCGCACTCCGCCGCGCCCCGGCCCTTCCCGTTCCGGGGGAGGAGGGCAGGTAAGTTGAGGGGTCCGTGAAGAACCACCATTACTGCCCCTTCCCGCCCGCAGGGCGAGGCGGTCCCGCCGACGAGGGCGCAGCAGCCGCTCCGCCGGCGGGCCGTGCGGCGGGGGCTGCCTTCTCCCTTCCTCCTCCTGCTGCTGCTGCTGCTGCTGTCCGCGCCGCGGGCGGGCCGCAGCCGCCACCTCGGCCTCGCTCGCTCCGACGCCAGCGGGCAGGACCGAGCTGCCCGCCCGCGGCCCCTCCTGTCGCGCCGCGGTGCCGCGGCGGCCGTCCCGCACCGTGGCCCTCCACCGAGGGGAGGGAGGGAGGGGGGGAGGGAGGCAAGCCGAGCCCCGCCCCTACCTGTCCGGGAGGCGCCGCCTGCTGCTCCCCGGGGAGGCGCTGGCTCATCCTCCTGCGGCGGCGGGGCGGGGTGGCGGCAAGGCGGCGGAGACGCCGCGGAGAGCGGCTCGGCCCCCGGCCGCCTCGGTGGCTCCGCCAGCCGGCCCCGCCCCCTCGGCCTGGGGGGGCGGGGCTTCCTGCCACGCACGCGCGCCGCCGGAGGCAGCGTCACCGCGGCTACTTCCGGTCCGTGGTCACCCGCCCCCGTCCCCCCCCCCGTCCCCCCGCCGCCGCCGCGCGCAGGGGCGTGGCTGCACGGCGGCCGCTGAGGGGGGCGGCCGTTAGGCGCGCGCCCGGCGGGGCGGGGCCGCCGGCCCTGGCCGCGCCCCGTGCCCCGCGCCTTTTCTGTGGGGGCCCGGCGGGGGGGGGGTTTGGTGTCGGGTCACAGCTGGGCGCTGCGCAGAGCGGGCGGTAACGGGGGAGCCGGAAATCCCCGTGCTTCAGAACGGGGGCGAAAGCGGTGTGCCAGGTAAAGGAGGGGGCGGGGGACGCGGCAGCACCGTCTGGCTCTTCGGGCTAAACCAGGACGCGGCCAGGTGTGAGGGGCCGTGCGCGCTCTGGCTGTAGGGGCCTTCAGGGCTTAAAAATGCCGCTTCTCCGCGGATGGAGCGCGGCTCCCGGGTACTGCCAGCGCGCCGAGGCGCTTCAGAGCCTGCCGAGATCCGGAGGCCAGCCGGGAGTTTACTTAGCGTACATCGACAGACTAGAGGTTCCAGCAAAACATCGTGGCAGCTTAGGCGGGGTTTTTTCCGAGGAAAAATGATGAAATGCCCGCAGGTCCGCGTCTGTAAAAGGCTAACCAGCCTGAGCCGTGCTCTGTGGCGTGCCTGCAGGATGATGGACCGAGACGATCCGAGCAAGGCTGAAAAAGAGCACTGTGCATCGCAAGCCTTTACTCGGAGATGCCATTAACGTGCGCTTTTGACTAGGGAGTAGAGGAGCCGCAGATCCCACCTCGGAGCCAGCCGCCGCGGGCAGCCGGACCCTCCCGAGGAAGTTTTGGGCACAGCCCCGCCGGGACACGCTTCCCCCTACAAATCCCGCCCAGGGAAGGGCCCTGGGAAGTCACCTACCGCCGGTGTCAGGCTGCGCGGTCTTGCGGGTCATGGTTGGTTGGTGAAAGATTTATAGCTGTTTCATTTTGGGTTGGTTTTTTTTTCCCTCTCCCCTCTCAACGCAAGTAACCGCGGCGAGCCCGCGCTGCCGCCGGAAGCCCGCCGCCGGAGCCCCGCCCCTGGCCGTCACGTGGCGCCGGGCCGTGCGTTACCCGGGTGACGCACCGCTAACGCGGGAAAGGCGATCCGGCGGCCTTGCTGCCCCGCCTTGGCAGGCGCCGCCCAATGGGCGCTGAGCCGCTGGGCGGGCCCGCCAATAGGGGCTGAGGGGGCGGGCCCGCGGCGGGCGCGAGGCGGGGTGGAGCGGCCGTGGCAGCGGCGGGCGCAGCCGGGAGGTAGGGCCGGGGCCGGGGCCGGGGCCGGGGTGGGGATGGGGCGGGCGGGGCCGGGTTCGCGGCAGGTTTTTTCTCTCAGTCGCCCCGGGGGGAGAGGGGGTCCCCCTCCCCGGTCGAGTCTCTCCCCCTGGCGCCGGTCGTGCCCCGGCTGTGCGGGGGTGGCGGCCTGGTGGGGCCGGCTGAGGAGCGCGGCCCGGCCCGGCCCGGCCCAGCCCAGCCCAGCCCAGCGCCTGGCCTGGGGGCCTCCCCTGGGGGCCTCCCCTGCCGCCGTGCTGGGGCTGGCGGGCGCTGCGCGGTGCTGCTGTGTGTGTCCGCCTGGTCGTGGCCTGGCCGTGCGGTTCGGGTTTGTCGCCTCACCACCTCCGCGCCCAGCGGTCGGTCGGTCGGTCTCGGGGTGTGACTTGTGGCCCGGCGCGCAAGCCGCTTTGGTGCGTGCCCGTGATGGATAAAATGACTTTTTACCCAGGGCTTGAAAAGCCAACGCCTTGTTAGCGCTGAGGTCCTTTCTCAAGACTCGTATTTCCCACGCCACGGGTAAAATTAAGGCATCTAACTTGTACAAAATTATATCCCCTCTTTGACTGAACTGTACTCAGCCACAGGCTGCTTATTGATTGTTTATATTTGTACAGGACACCATGTAGTAGGGGCCTTAAGCTATGCCTAATGCAGCTGGTTTAGCTGTAGTACAGCATAGCTTGTTTCATCAACAAAGCAGGGGTAGGAAGAGAACTCAGTAAAGCCATGTGAAATTGTGTCCCACCTGCTATGTTTTACCATTGCTCAAAAGAGAATATTGATGTTATTACCGAGTCTTAATTTTTTGAAATGCAACTTCACACTAAGCTATCTTTCTATGCTTCAAGGCAAAAAATACCACCAAGACATTGCAGGCCTGTCATTCTCACTTCTTTCTTTCCTGGTGGTTATCCTTAGTCCTGCTTGTTTCCCCATTTCCTATTTTACTGAAGAGATTACTTCAGTTCTCTTGTGTTTTGTCTTGCTATGCTAATTAAGCTTATTCATTTTAGCCTGCTTCCATGATATGGGTCCTTCATCTTCCTGAGACTCTTTAGCAGCATCTGTGTCTGGTGCGTGGTAATTCTGTGACAAAAAGTGATCCCAAATCAGGGAGAAGAGCCTCACATGAGATGTGTGTGAAGTATGGATCTAAGCTAATAGGGTCTCCTGTTGGAAGGAAGCTGCGTGCAGCAAAGCACAAATGCTGTTGGTGTTCTCAAGTGAGGCTTGGATGCAGAAAAGCTTAGGAACCTTTTGTCTTTTTCAGCTTACAGCAACTTCCTCGGGGCATGGAGGTTCTTTCTGCTGCAGAAAAGATGACCTTTTAGTCCACCTTGAATTTGTTTTGATGTTTATCACCTTGGTCTTTGTTTTGCCAATTCTCTTTCCTGTTCTGATGTTTCTCTATATTGCTATACCTTCCACATGCAGCTCACTAGTGTCTTATTTTTACCAAAGTGTTTTTTGATATAGAACCTTAAACACCATCAACATTCAGCTGAGTAATCTGTTTAATCTCAAAACATAGTCTAAGTGGTTGGGTAGTACATTAAAAATACTGATTTGCACCATTTTGTAATGAATTTATTTTCTGTACTACATGGAAAAATAAATTATCAAAGATTTCAGTCAGAATTAAGGCAGACCTTTCTATATTGAATAACAATTTTAAACTTGATGGGGATCTCTTTAGTACAGTCTATTTTTGGCTATTCCAAAATACTGGATTTAGTGCTTCTTAAGAAACATGTAGGATTTTTTTTTCCCCCCTACTATCGTAGTTCTTCCAAGTAAAGTTGAATGAAAGATTGTTAACCAGGAGCTATAGCTCTATATGATGTTTGCATGCTAGCTGAATCAGAAGTTGTGGCACTGACTACTTGCTGTATTTAAACATAAAATGCATCCTGTTTTTTTATACTGTCTGTCAAGATGAAAGATTAAACCAATTTTGGCAATGCAGCCCTTTTTCTACACCAAGTGAACCAACTATACCAAGATAGAATTGAGACTAAGAGTAGATGATTTACAGAAAAGCTACAAAGCATGTGATGCAACTGGGGAGACAAATGGGTTGACATTTTGAGTTAAAAAAAAAAAAAAAGTAAAATGACCTGGCAGGCTAGATGACTAAGTATGGCTAACTAAATCTGTTTTATGGTTTTTTTTGCCTAGTACTTGAGTAAGGATGCCTTAAGAAGATAACTATGGATAAATATATTAAGGTGCGAAAGATTGGAGAAGGATCCTTTGGGAAAGCAATTCTTGTCAAAGCTAAAGAAAATGGCCAACAGTATGTTATTAAAGAAATAAACATCTCTAAGGTGAGTGATTGTAATTCATTACTGATCCATTTTTTTTGTATTCCTGTTCTCAAAAATCATTATTTTCTTTCTGAAGATGTCAAATAAGGAGAGAGAAGAATCAAGGAGAGAAGTTGCTGTGTTGGCCAACATGAAACATCCAAATATTGTCCTGTATAGGGAGTCATTTGAAGGTAAGGTTAATTAATACAGTAGAACCTGAAGTAATGTTAGTAAGTGACTGTACACTACTTACTGCATGTCGGTTAAAAGTCAGTGTGTTTTCTCTCTTTAATCAGTCTTTTTCATACTTTTATTACTTGCTGCAGTTCTTTTTGGTGGCACTTTTTTACAATTCCCCTGCACATTTAAAAGTAATAGTAATTTAAAAAAAAATGCAACAATTAAACAGAAATATTCCTGACTCTTCCTTGCATGCATAAATTTTTGTTGGTGCTTAAATTAAAGGGTTATGTTCTGTTGTTTCTCCAGAATGTAAGTCTCCTCGAATACTTGTGTGTATCCAATATGAGTATGGGCTAGAGTGGGATATTGATAACCTAGGAAGAGCAATTTTATCTCAAAGTCTATTGTCTTAAAATGCAGTCTTCAGTAATTGCAATCATATCATTGCTTTCAGAGCTGGAAAAATAGATGGGACTGTTTGTTTCATCAAGCTATGAAGGAAGGAGAAATATAATTCACATTGTTCTCACAGTGAATGTCTTGGGAAATGAGCGGAACACTTGAAAGATTCCAAGAGCCTATCGTATAGGTTAAAATAAAAACTAAATATTTTTTGAGATACTGTTTAGGAACACTGCTCTCTTCTCCTTTCCTTCCTTTCTGCTGACTTTCATATGTCTTTTGATTGGGGGCTTTTATTTTTTTCTATTCATTAAATTAGAATTTTCTGCCATAGTCATATTGCACAGCCAGTCTTCTGATTTATAAATCCACACTTCTGTCTTCTCTGTAATAGAGCCCTGTTCTTGAAGACTGCTTTTTTTCTTTTTTTCTTCTTACAAGGTAGATCCTGTAATCTGTAGTTCACAAGAGTTCATGTTGCATTTTTATTGCCAAAGCACATTGACTTTGAACATACTGATTTGGTTTATGAAAGAGAATTATTTTAGCAATGGGTCTGCAAGAAATTCAGACTCCTAGGATCATCTTTTAAAATAATACTGATTATAAAGCTTAACCAAGGTACAAACAGCTGCAAGCACAACAGAAGAATCCTGGGTTTGATGTTTTGAAAGACGAAGCATTCTGCAGGAGTGAAATTTAAGCGACTTAGATGATTTGATTAATTTTGACTCTAATTTAGAGGTTTTTAAGTGCTATGACTAACTATTTCATAAAAGAAGAGTTTTTCTTTTGAGCAGCATGTGATTGATTTTATGCATTTATTCAGCTGTTCTCCAAATCATGCTTAATATGTGGGTGGTGTAGTTCTTGTGTTTTTGGTAACTTGCAATTTGCTTCTGCCTGATCTTTTTTTCATCAGTAACTGGACAAGATTGCATTGGGGAACAAAACTGTAACTTTGTACGAGATGTATTATATATGTTCATAATTCCTAGTGGAAGCTTGCATAGGATTTTTGGAAGTCTCCCCAAATTTCATTCAAAAATGAGAAAATAATTGTTTCCCTCTGTTGTTGCCTGCTGGAAGTTTTATTACTGTTCTTCAGTCTCTGAAATGAACTGTATGTCTGGTATGAGAGCTGATGATTGTCACGTTCTTGCACTTAGTGTGAGTAATACCTTGTCCAGGTAAAACTCCAAGAAAGAATTAGGCAAATAGAGGCAACTGCCTGAATTAGAACTTAAGATCTCTATTTTTAGGGTAAGGGATCTATAGGATGTTTGAAAGCAGGTTGGAGAATATGAATGCAATATAAAACCAAAGTGACACCTTTAATTTCATAGTGGTTTTGAACCCCATTTTGAGGCATTGGTTCAGCAGATGTCATTTTTTTCTCTCCATATCAAAATAGTCCGATGTTACCAGAAATGGGAAACTTATGTTGTGAAACTAAAAATAATAAAAACATTTTTGCTTGAAGTTTCAAGAAAGGACTAATAAATGATATCTGAAGCTGCATGTGAAAAGGGTAATTTTTTTGTTGCTTTTTCTGTGACTGCAATGAAGATATTCAGAAAGTTATGTTAAAGATGGGTCTTCTTGTTCTTTTTCAAATACTTTGTGTTTTACTTTACAGAAAATGGCTGCCTCTACATAGTGATGGATTACTGTGAAGGAGGAGACCTATTTAAAAAAATAAATGCCCAGAAAGGAATCTTATTCTCGGAAGATCAGGTAACAGCAAACTGCTGCTATAGTTTTTGTTGCATGGTACTTTTTCACGAGTTTTAAATTATTTTGGTAGATATGGTGACTTAATCTAAAAGGAGGTTCTCAAATTGTGATTCTTATTGCCATCAGTCACGGTAGTATCTGTGGAAAAAAAAAAAAAAAGGAAAATGTAGCTGGAAATCCTGGGTATGTTAACTGGGGTTTTGTCTGTATGTGTAAGATGCTTTAAAAAAAGTGGAATCTCTTGCAAAGTAAACCATATCTGAGAAATGAAAAATACTGAAGGACGACATAAATGAAAATCAGTATTACAAAACAAAAATCCTGTGCCATTATATCTTTAAAAATAAAATCATTTCAAAGGTTTAAAAATATTTATCAGAAGTATAAAATAACATACTTTGTAAATATAATAATGTGAGATACAGAAATATGATGTTTATGTCACTCAAAAGTTTATTTTTCCATTAGAAAAAAAAAATATTGTATTGGAAGTATACCAGCAGATTTTCTTTTTCCATGATACTGGTTATAAAGTCATTTTTACTGTGGGAGAATCTGGAATAAATGAGAGGACTTTATGTACAGATTTGATTAAATTAAGTGAAAACAGATTATTTAGGATTCAATTGTTTGATTAGCACTGACGTGTTTCCTTGTTTATAAGTTGTTTCTATGCTTTTCCGTCTGCATCCAGTAGGATCTCAGTTTACCTGTGGTTGGAAAGGCTTAGTAGTGTATTAGGTGTATTGATGGTATTTAGGATAGAGTAATCATGAAACATTTTGGATATAATTTGTAAAACTTTTCCTTTTTCTAATTTTTTCTAACTTTTACAAGAAGAACTTAAAGTGGAAAAGTAAAAATTACACCTTGTGTTATACTGTAATTTTGACATGTACGTACCTCTAAGTTGGGGATGTGAAACCACTATTCACATGGAAAAGTTCTTGCTGTTAGTCCCTTTTCATATTGTGATTTTTACAAATTTACAAAAATATGGGTGGTGTTGGCTTGTTTATGATCTTCTAGTTATATATTTGTTGCTTTTCTCATTGAAATCTGCTTTGTACAATATTTCATTTTTAAGGTAAAATACATAAAATTACTGGATGATAAATTAAGTGCTTCTGTAAACATCAGTATGGCTTTTTAGGACTCTTGGTTGATTAAGTGACTGCAAGAAGACTTACTGTATTGGTTACAGCAAAAGTACAGTCTTTAAGATGCAAGTTCCATGTCTTAAACATTTTAGCCAATCAAATTCATATTGCATACTTTTGTTAGCTTTATAGTATGTAACAAAACTAGTAGTCTCAGGCTTAGTATCTAATTTGGGTAATACGCATCTTTCATTAAAATGTTTGCATTATAGTCACAGTACTGTTATGTTTTTAATTATTCTACGGTATAAATGAAGACAGGTTTGTGGGAAGAAGGTAAAATCTTGAGTTATAAAACTGATTTGATAATATATTCAGTTACATAACTGGGGAAGCTTTCAGATAAATAACAATGCTGATGTTGCATTCTCTTTTATGCATAGATTCTGGATTGGTTTGTACAAATCTGTTTAGCACTAAAACACATACATGACAGAAAAATCCTGCATCGGGACATAAAGTCACAGGTATGTCGGTAATAAGTTTCTAACTGAATTTACTTCCAAAGTGATTACACTCATATCTTCCTACTGCAAGTTGGCAAATTATGGAAAATACTCTTTTTACATAAACACTTCTAATTCTGGAAACACTTCTTCCTTCAGAATTGCCTGGGGGAGTTTTATATGATATTTGTACAAACAGATGAGGCTATTTGATGAAGCTACTTGAGTATTACTCATATATTTATGTGCAAGGACAGAAGAGGTTATATTTTAGAATGTGTAATAGTGTTTTCCTTAGTTTCATGACTAGAATAAGTCTGGTGTTTCATAGTAGTCAGTAACACTACTGCTAGTGACTTCAGCGTGATTGAATGGTAGAAAACTTTATTCTTCCCAAAACATGTTGAGAACAAAAAGTGTGCAATTGTATGAATGTTTTAATTAACAGACTTCTTAACATTTCTATATCAAGAATATATTTTTAACCAAAGATGGAACAATACAGCTGGGAGATTTTGGGATCGCCAGAGTTCTTAACAGGTAACTCCTTTTTGATGCTGTTTTCTCTGACTTCATCTAAATCGCTTTGATCTAGGAAAACACAATCTGTGCACTTCATGTGAGTTAACTAGTTAACATTCATTCTTATATTTTTCGTAGTACTGCCGAGTTGGCTCGCACTTGCATAGGAACGCCATACTATTTATCACCTGAAATATGTCAGAACAAACCTTACAACAATAAAAGGTACTAATAAGCATTTTATTAAATATTTTTGCTAATGAGAAGAAAGTGAGTTCTTGAGAAATCAAAAATCATAGTCATATGATGGCGAACAGCTGTTAGTTCATCTCTTACCCAGGAAGGTACTGAGTCTGACTGCTCAAGTGGGACCTTGGTAGGTCTGTGCAGTACAAAGCAATGTGATGCAGAGATGACTTAGCTTAATGCTCTAAGTTCTAGATCTAGCTGTGTTCTTAATTATGGCTCTACTTTTGCCTATTTACACACTAGTTGTACTCCCTTAATTTATGCAGTATGAATGTGAAACCGTGTTAAGAATGAAATCACACACATAGTAGTTGGATTCTCTAAGCACATGCATAGCTAGGTGGCTCTGCTTGCTAAAGATAACAAAGTCATACAGATACTTTGCTTATGTGTTTGCTGTCCTGGCAGTAGGCTGTATCTGGTAACAGCATCTCTAATGTAATTAACATGATCACTATCAAGTTAGTCTTACGCTTACTAAGCTGCTGCATCCATTGCTGTGACTGCCTTATACTAATTTCACTTGGTTTCTTAAAAGATAAAAATTATTGCAGTTCCTTGTCCCTTAATTTCTCCTACGTGGGACTTATTATCCAGTGGTATTCTAACCAAATTCTGTACTCCTATAATGAGTGAGGGTAGGGTAAGTCAGTGTTAAACAGAGTAAATTGACTTTAACAATTGTATTTGCTGAACTGGGTGGTGGCTTTTGTTTCGGTTTTTGTGGGCAAATGTATGCATTTAAAGAAAGCAAGCCTTTGTCCATATTTTGTCTGATTTCTCCGATTGTGATGGTTCAGATGAAAAGGTCTAAATAAAATCTGGAGCCAAAATAACCCCAACTGGTTTTCAGGTTGGCCTTATTTTATGTCGTTGAATTCTTTTTTTTTGTTTTGTGGTTTGGGGGGCGGTGGGAGATACAAGGGAGCTTGTGCATACTCAAAAGACAACCTTTTCCTTTTCAAAGATAGACTTCACAGATATAAGTTACATGGCAATGTTATACTTGGAACTAATTCTTAAGTATGTTCTCTTTGATTTAGTGATATCTGGGCCCTTGGTTGTGTTCTCTATGAAATGTGCACACTTAAACACGCGGTAGGTAAAAACTTCTTGTTTCTTTAAAAGAATAGTGCTTTCAAACAGGGATTTTTCCTGATGTTATGTGTATGTGTTTCAGTTGATGAAGGCTTTCATGGTAACCGTTTAAAATTACCTTCAACATTTGAATACCCTCTATATACTGACCAACATTTTCCATCTGTGTTTTGGTTCATGCCAATCTCTCCAGAAACTATATTTTGTTTTCAGTGTAGGTTTTTAGTGAGCCATGTTAGCTGAAAAAATTGTTGTGTGCTGTGAACAAATGATACTGTGAATAGTGTTCCTTCCTTTCCAAGAACTTGACATTTTCGCTGAAAGCCTGAATTTGGACTGTTGGCTTTTGTGCAGATGGATTAATGCATGTCTGTTTACAACAGAAAAAGTTCTTAGAAAAAACTCCCAAGGTGAAAGAGTTGCCATTTTCTTTGTGTGTGTGGTGTTTTGAAGAATACATCTTTATCATCCATTTTCCAGTTAGGAAGGGAAGAAAAAACATTTTTTTTCTGTCTTGTTTTGTGGTTTTGGTTGGGTTTTTTTTAATAGTTATTTTTATTAAAAGAAAAAAAGATTAAAACATGAAAATCAGAAGAAAAATTTCAGGGGTAAGGATTTAATTTCATTTCAAGCTTTTGTAATTTCTTACTATGTGGTCTTTTCTGTGGCAGCAACACTGACAATGTTGCCAAAGTTGATGGCAATAGGTTGTTTCCTATGAGCTGGGTGATATGTACTGTTTTCTTTTTATTGCACAAAAGTATTCTCTGCTTCCTGAGCTTAAGCTGAAGTCTAAGCATTCCTTTGGATTTTACACTGAATGAGTGTGAATGCTTTATATTCTTTCATTTGAAATGTGGCTTTGCTAAAAAGGGCAGAGGGCATGTGATGGTTCAGAGTGTTTGGGAGAGGAGATCAAGCAGATAATTACAAAATAATTTTATCCTTAATTATATATCATTGTCAGTCTAGATCTGGAGGGAAATAATTATTTGTTAGCAAAACTTGTATCTCTATAGTATGAAATATCTGTATTACGATGTATTTATAGTCAGAATACTTGGCAGCAGATTATTTTAAACTGCTGATGTAAACTGTTGATGGCCTTGAAAATTTGTTTTGGTGTGTTGAGGCAAGGGAAGGTGTATTGGTTTTTTTCTTCTCCTCTTCATCTTTATATGCAGCCTTACATGTGGACAGACAGTAAGCAGTATGTAGTAACTGTTTTCTTTCTTGTGTGATATAGTTTGAAGCTGGTAACATGAAGAATTTGGTACTGAAGATAATCTCTGGACCTTTTCCTCCTGTTTCTGTGCATTACTCCTATGACCTACGTAATCTGCTGTCACAGTTATTTAAAAGGAATCCTAGGAATAGACCGTCAGTAAACGCCATATTGGAGAAAAACTTTATAGCCAAACGGGTTGAAAAATTCCTCACGCCACAGGTATGGAGTTAGTTTTAATTCTAATTTTGCTAAAAACATCATAGGACTTTTCACTTGTTTATTCTAATGTCAATATACAACATGAGAAATTGGAGTAATGGTATTCCCTAGAGCTTTTCTAGAGACACTTTCATTTGAGGGAAAAAAGAGTTTTACTATGAACTGTAAAGAACAATCTCAGATTACTTAGTATTTGGTAGTTTCCACAAACAAATTTAAATTGGCATTTAAAGTGCATTGTTTTGTGTGGTTTTCTATATAGAGAGGAATTATGAGTGAGATGTTAATTTGTTCAGATACACTTTTTTTTTTTTTCCATAAAATGCTGCTGTCAGTGACTTCAGCATCATTTCTTTATCATTATTTCTTCAGTCCATTTTTTGTTTGGAATTTGGAGTGGCTTGAAAGCATGTTCTGTGAAATATTGCTCAGTAAACTAATCTTTAAATTTCTTGATGTTTACATGTATGTGTATATAACCTAGAAAAAGTTGCTCACTATTCGGTTTAGAATCTGCTGATATCATTTGACATCTATTGATGTCCTTAAATCTAATCAAGAGAGATCAAGATTAACAAGTGAATAATAGTACTGATACGAGGTAAATAAATATAGACAGAGAAAGGACATGGAGGAAATGGATACAAAAGGAGACCTCACTAAGTGTAAAGCATTCTAGTGGATTCTAACTCACAACTAAAGAAATTTCAGGAGAAGGCCATATATAATTGTAATTTCAATTGTATATGAAACAGGCTTTCAACTAACAATAGTTCAGATTAAAGTCCCAATGAAAAGTAAGATTCAGAAGTCTTTACAGGTAAGTTAACTTTTACAGCAGTAATAGTTTGATATGATTTTTTTTCCAGTAGCTAGAATGGGTATGAAATTTTTATTTGGGGTTAGTCGGGCAAAGTATAGTTAGTCATAGACTACTACCAGCTGATGATGCTAATTTCTCCTAGATTGAGTGTGAACACTTGCACACATTTTTTCCAACTGAATCACTAAAATGTTCAACTTGCAGATGCTGCCTGATCTTAAAAAGAACAAAACCCCACACCCAGAAAGCACCTTTTACCAACTGTATCAATCCCTGGTACATCCGTATTCAGCCAGAGGTGGTCATTCTGTGACACAGCTGTAATGCATATTTGCTTTCAGTTCCATCCATGGCTAATGCTGTTGTCCCGTGCTTTGCTTAGTCTAAGCGTAAGAGGTCTTCCACAGTTACCATCTTCAATGCATTGCAGCTATTGCTGAAATCCTGCTCTTTAATGACAGGAAAAGAGTCTTCCAGGTTTCACTAAATTCTTTCTTAATTTTCATAGTTACTAAGTTACAGTAAAAAGTGGATCTGAATTAGCATCAATTTGGGAAAAAAATCAAAAAAGGCTTTTTGAAAGGTACTGAAGAGTGATGTTTCTTTTCTGTCAGTAGCTGTGTTATCATGGAAACACCACACTTCAGTTGTTACAGCTTACCACCCAAATAAAAGCTTCAAGATCACTGAAATACCATTAGTAGGAGATGATTCTCATGTGTGATTTTTTGCTTACAGAATCATTTGATGACAGACTGTACAGGTTAAAAAAAGATTCTCTGCCATCGTGTGCAGTGTCCTAAGTTCTGCGCTTTGGCTCTTGTTTATTTTTCAGTTTTAACTCCTTAGCATCCATCATAACTGACTGGTAGCCTCTAAGCAAATCAAAATAATCTGGATAGTTCAAGATTCTAAAAAGACTATTCCTTAAAACCTTGTGGTTTAGCATCTATTCAGTTAACATTGCTGTCAGTTGTCAGAACGCGAACTAATGCATTCCTGACATGCTCTGTCTCTAGAAAATGGTCTGTAGCATGGCCGTTATCTGTCTGAAAGTAGCTCTACTATTGTAAAAAATACCTTTGCAGCTTCCATCCTTTGAATATTCTGTATTGGTAGCACCAGTTGCGGTGCTCAGATTCAGCAAGAAGTTTCAGAGCAGGATATTAGAAAATGAGAACATGGTGCTGGGTCAGCTACAAGTCAGCCACAGTCTGTGTCCTGTGGGGAGTGAACACTGGCCATACACAATGCCTGGCGAGGCGTATAAGAACAAGGCAAGCCTACGTGACATTACCTTATAATACTCTCCCAGCCTTCATCTTTTATTGTCTCAATTGCATCAGCTCAGGAAGCAGCATCTTTGGTTATTTAGTCGTCCTCAATAGATTTCTTGTCCGTGAACTTACTGATTTCTCCTTGAACCTGTTTTTATGATCAGTAAGAAATTTCACAGGTCTGCTACTTGTTGCAGAAAGCATCAACTTTGTCTATTCTAAACCTTCCTCCTTGTATTCACTTGCACCCCACTTCTTATATTGGTATTTTCATTTGTTGCCCTTGTGTGTTTCTCTGCTTTCTCTGCAAAATCACATGTGATATTCTAGACCTGCCATATTACATTGCAGTCATCTTTTTATAGGCTGAAGAGCAAGCATATTTGTTCTTTGTACTGAAGCTTTTCAACACTTCTAATTAACCTTGCTGCTTTTCTTTGAACCTTTTTCATTTCTACTATGTGGTTTTTGAGGTGTTGGGTTCAGAACTACATACAGTATTCAATGTGGTGTGAGATGATGGCCTATTCATGTTTGAATGTTCTTTGTCTAGACTTCAATTTTTTTTACTCCAGTAAGGCTGTTTTCCACATTTTAATACGCTACTTTGAGATGCCTGACAGCACACCATATATGTTGTTCTGAGATATCCACATATGTAGTCACATTCCCATCGTGAAAAAGATAGAGAAATTAAAAACTGCAAACATTTCTAAAGGACTATTTTTTTGACACAAATTGAGAGTTTCAAGTGAAATTTGGCAGCTATGCAAAAATCTAAAATGGACTATGTATAAAACTATGTTGATGGTCACATTAACTTTCTTCTAGATTCTTAGCTAGTTCATAAATGAGGTAACATGTGCCACCCAGAAGTCAGACTAAATTGCTTTATTAAAATTATTTGAGTAATTATGCCAAAAATATTTGAAAACACTGAATCCAGCTTAATATTAATGTTAGTGATAATAAGTTGAACACATAAAGTTGAGTATTAATTTAAATTTAAGTTACAGTAAATACTATTAGTTAGATACTGGGAGTGGAACAGTTCTCTGAAAAGGAGTTTTTTCTAGCTTCAGACATAAATGTTGGCTAACTCTTCAACTTTTTTTAGCTTATTGCAGAAGAATTCAATCACAAAATCTTCCAGAAGTTTGGACCACATGCTGCACCAGGTAAGTAATTGTGTGAAGTGCACTTGCTTTCAGCTCTGGCAAGATGGTGTATGTAGCTTTGTTCTTTTATTGGTTTTGGTGTGTTCTTATACCTGATTCTAGAAGTTTCAGGAAAAAAAGGGAGGGAAGCAGTTTTCCCCTCTCCCCCAGGGAGCTGCATGTATGTAGGGTACAAATGATGCAAGTGAAACTGGTCCTGTAATATTTTAGGTGTACTTTTTCCTCTTGCAGTATGCTATGCTTAAAAAAAATCTAAGGAGACAGTGAAGACTGCAAATACTGGAAATAATTTATATGTCATTATCGTACAATTTTTTTTCCCCCCCTTTACTAATGACAAATTGGTAATGAGAAAAAACATTTCTTGTAAAAATGTGGGAGGTTTTGTTAGAGATTCCAGGATTAAGCCCTGACTTCAGCCCAAAGCAGCACAATTTCTACTACTGGTAGCAAATTAGATCATGGTTCACTTTGTCAAGATGGTCTTAACCTTACTTCATTTTCCTGCATTGATTTACCCTTTTTTTCCTAGATTTTTCTTCCCCTTTCTTAATTTTATTTCCTTGTAATTACTTGAACCTGTGGCATGTGCTTTGGTGTCTTCTGATTGTGTATGTAAGTGTTTCACTGCTGTCCTGCTATTCTGTAGTAAGAGAGCCCTGCTAGTACAGAATCAAATCCACGATATTGTCATGTTTTCAGGAACTCTGCAGGGAAAACTATATCCCTGAAGGCCAATGAAGTTTTTCCAGAACTCATCTTCTGCTGACATTAGTGTTGCAGGTTACAGTCCAGTGTCATTAGTGGACAGAGGCCTGTCTCTCCATTCCATTAGGGAAAACTTTTCCCTGTGTCCATGACAACTGGATAATAAAGCATGGCGGCTGAAATAAGCTTCAGTTCTCTAGTTTGAAGGGTTGAGAATGAAAAGCTCAGGGATTGTGTTCTGCTGTTTCTCACCAAGCATGAAATTTAGATGAGAGGTTTTGGACAACTGGGTATATTCCACTTGGGCATCAGTTCATGTGAATTAAATGTTAGCAGTTTGCCCATTTTTTTCCAGCTTTGCTGTTCCAAGACCTTGGGAAAGGGAAGTACGGTACACTGGCCGGCCTGGATATCTGTAAAACATGGTTTTTTTTCTTTTTAGCTAAAAGACTAGCTCAAGAACAAATACTGACTTCAGTTGCACCAGCTCAGAAAATTACCAAACCTGCTGCAAAATATGGAGTGCCTTTAGTGGTCAGGAAGTCTTGTGATGCACCTAAAAAGCCTAATGAGAAGAAGCCATTGGCTAAATCTAGACAGGTAAGAAGCTAAGTTACTTAAATTGCACTGGTTTTCTCATACATTATTTAAATGCTATGAAAATACTACGCATTCTTTTTAACAATGTCTTTTATGTGGACACATGAATCTGCAGAGAAAGCAGTAGCAGTTTAAATGCTTGGCTTGAATTTTTTTGTTTGTTTGTTTAGTTGGTTTTAATATCATGATCTTTGGAGACTGCTGCCTTAGGTTTGGTTTTAAATTTCACTGCTGAATTAGATGTGCTTTGCATGTTTTCAGTTCCTTTGTTGGTGTTGACCACTCTGAGAAATATTGGAAGTCTGTCAGGTATACCAAGATCATTGACACTCGATAAGAATCTTTGCATCTTTCTTCCTTGTTCAAAAATAATCCCAAATTTTCAAAACATAGAGAACTTTTTTAGTCATTTTCTAAAGTGTTGTCAGCCAGAGGAATTGTGTAATTGGAAGAGGAGTTTCCCAGACTTAATTCCATGAGCTAATGAGAAATAGTCTTCTATATACCTTCATACGGTACTTTTGATCTTTCTTCCAGTCATCTTCTCTGTACTCCTTATTACATAAAACTCTTCCCCACCCTGGCCCCGCCTCTTTATTTCTTTAATTACTTCATGGCAAAGAGATGTTTATGATACAGCTAGTTTTGAGCCTATATGCATGTGCCAAATAACTAGCAGTCAAGAAGCTCCCACTTCAGCAAAAGAACAAATTCAGTTTTTTTCTGAATAAATAATATTTTCGTTGTTGTTGTTGCG
Source organism: Pelecanus crispus (assembly GCF_030463565.1). NCBI lineage: Eukaryota > Metazoa > Chordata > Aves > Pelecaniformes > Pelecanidae > Pelecanus > Pelecanus crispus. The sequence goes on along the minus strand of NC_134646.1, from coordinate 44,098,555 downwards.
GGGTTTTTGTGCGTTTTGGAGTTTTTCTTTCCTTCTCCCCATGGCACTTTGGGAAACATAATACCGAGATCTCTATCCATCTGTCAAATTTGATAGGTGAATAGAAAATTATCCTTGGGATATAAATTATCCTTGAGGTTCAAAAGTTATCAGAGGTTTAGGGAAAAGCTCATTGATCACACAAGCCTTGTTGGCTTGTGATACACAGTTTGAAAAGAGAGCAAGAAGGGGGGAATGCACAGACTTCTTGTGTGTCCTTATGAGACCATGGGGTGTTTATGTTTTAAGGCTTCCTTGCACAACTGTCTGCTAGTCTGCTGCTCTTTATAATCAGTTTCACCAACCAACACCAATCCAACTTGCACTTCCACTTTCTAACTTCCACTCAAAGTGGCAGGGTAGACACTGAGGAAATATCCTCTTGCTGCATGTAAGGACTCAGTAATGCTGCAATTTTAAGACATATTCTTTGTGTGGATTGTACCTAGTGACAAGGGATAAAATGTAGGATGGAAACAATAGCTACAGTGTAACATAACTTTTCTTCTCTTTGCTGTTGTTCCAGGCTAGTCTGAGTTTGCAGCTCTCAATTGGCTTTTCAGAAGAGCATGTAACAATCATCTCCTTTGTTTAGTGATAATATGTTAACTCACTGTAGTTGAACTACAGTGTCTAAAAGTCTCTAGAGGCTTCCAGCTTCTGAAATAATTGGTTTTAAAGTACTCATTTGATAAGATTTTAGGTTGTCAAAAAAAATACTATGAAGCTCTCTGTGTTCTAGTATGGTCAGAAAAAAAATGCTTTAAAAGTAACCATCACTTTTTTGAGAAGATTAGAATAAGCAGCACGGTTTATTACGTATAGCTGCTGCTTTACCAGGTGTTCAACAGTGGCTGCGTTCTCCTCTTCCACAGGTAACAAGAACCTTGGTTGGAGTTACCCAAGCAAAAGAGCCTAAGGGTAACCTAATAAATCTATTCTCCAAATAAAAGAGAATCTTAATATCCAGGGGCCCTCAAAGACTTATAATAGGAAAAGATTGTAATGGAGAATGATATTGCTAGAGAAAAAAAATTAAGACAAAACAGATTTAAACATTACTGCCTTCAGCTTTCAAGACAAAGCTTTTAGTAGAGGGTGAACAAGTACAGTAGCATTTATTCTCAGATCCTAGCAGTGCTTTTCATTTAAAACCTCCCGAGTAATTCATTACTTTAAACCCCATTTTGCACATACTAAGTTGTGGGTTTAAGATTTACCTTTTTCCCCGATGAGAATTTTTCTCTCATTCTGGCATTGTGCTATCTAATTTGAAGTTTCACCTTTTATCCAGGCCTTTCCAACTCCAATGAAGAAAATAAATCCAGAAGAAAGGAGGAAAATATTTGAGGTATCATGAAATCATCTGTTAATTTTCAGACTAAGGAAAAGCTAAGTCCAGAGCAAGAATGGCAAAATAAAACCTTCAAACCTTTCCTCCTTATCTTTTTTTCCAAACATTATGTAACAGTGATTTTTTTAAAATTTTTTAAATCTTCGTGGACATACACCAGCAATTGGAGCACTAACCTATCTTGACAGGCTTGACAGGATAATGGCTTAGTAATAAATATCTTTTTTCTTTTCTTTTTTTTTTTTTTTTTTTTTTTCCCCCCCCCCAGGAACCTTCAAAAAAGAAAAGGTTAGAATTGCCTGAAAAAGAAAAACGCCAGAGAGATCAGGTAGACAAGATTCTTGAGACTTTCTTTTTCCACCCATAGTAAGTTTAATCTTGTGGCGTGTGTGTTATATGTTGCGTAAGAACATGGAGTAGTTCAATTTCCCATTTACTAAACATGATTAATCCTTGCGCATTGCAGATCAGTTTACTGAAGGCAGATGAAATGAGAAGATTGGAAAAAGAAAGGGTAAAATATGTTTAAAATGTGTTAATAGTGAAGTTCAATTTTTACTTAGTGATTCCTTGAATTATGTTTTCCTGTATTGTTTTCTCCTTCAGATGGAACGAATAAACAGAGCCAGGGAACAAGGATGGAGGAATGTGCTTGGTTCAGGTGGAAGTGGTGATGTTAAGGTTGGCAGCAGATGCAGAAATGTGGTGTAGTCTGTTCCCCCACCTTTTGGTTATCTGGCATGGTCTTTTCTTTTCAGAAAGATCTGCTCTTGGAGGTCCACTATTGGGGCTGCCCATTAATAATCTATGGATAATTTAAGAGAAACTGTACAACAGACTCTCTTCCCTGGCTTTTTGAAGATCATGTGCAATTTTTGTTTTCAATACTTACTAAATTTCTGAGTCTCTTCTCTTTCTGCCAATAATGGTTTTCATGCACTACTTTCTTTTTTCCACTCCTGCTTTTGCTACTTTTCCTGTGCTGAATCTATGCATGAACAGCTTCTTTCACTTTCAAGTTTGTTCCTGAATTCTTTTGTTGAAATCTTTTTCCAGGTTCTCATGTTATGATAGTGGTCCTTTTCCCCAGTATTAAAGACCTGCTTCTAAACATTCTTTGTTATTTAGCAACATAAATGTTTATATATACTGATAAGTTGTTCAGGAGGGGGGTAAAAAATCCTGAGTAAATCTAATTATTTTTTTCTGAAAGGAGTAAACTCTTTAGCCATTCACTTCTTACATTAATTACATAATTTAATCTGATTCCTATGACAGTTTCTTTTTGCCTGTTTGTGTGTGTCATAGTTTCATGGAAACATAACTGTTCTGGGAAGTAGTCTCATGAAGTTACTTGAATATAAAGGTCTGGGTACTTTCATCAGACAGAGACAGTGCAGGAGTTTAAGTATTGCTGTGGTGTAAATCCATCTGACAATAGAAAATGGATTAAAACACAGCTATTTATTGTGGTGAATCTTACAAAAACGCTTGGCCTAAACATGTTGACCAGGTTTCAGTAGCTGCTTATTAAATATATTATGTCAAAATAGACATCATCTTTGGATGTGTGCCACACATCATGTAAGTAAAGCTTAAATATAAAAAAGCAAACTTAAGCGTACCAGACTTTAAAGACTACCAGGTGCTGATTTAATGGAAAAACCAAAAAACATAATTTGGTTCCTATGCTGTCCTTCCCTCTCTCTCAAGATGAAACTGGCAGGCACCAATCCAAGCTTCCATACAGTACAATGTATGAGCATCATTTTTGGAGGAGAGCTACATATGTTCCTGTAAGCAATCATGTTTCTTTGAGAGTTTTATTGCAAGGTCCTTAGATGCTGCAAATGTATAAAGTGTTCTGTTGTAGCTACAGCTGCATCGTTATCAGTATTCTCAGTCATCTAGGGAAGCTGAGGTTCAGTGGCTGTGTATATTTTAACTAAGTGCCGCTGGTGTAAAATGTCATATGAGGCAGACATGCTTTCAAATTCATTGAAATGTCTTCTCCAAATTGGATAGTTTAGTACAAATCTTACTGCAGGCCACTAGGTTATCATCACTCCAGGTTTCCCTATGCTATTATAGCATTCTTGACTTAGTTATCCTTTTCCTTTCTCCAACATGGAAACAGTGTATCCAGCAACTCCTGGACAATGCTATCGAATAGCATTGTTGAAGCTTTCCAATAACGCAAGCCATAGAGCTTCTTATGAAGGCACAGCGGGGTCATGCACTGCAAGATTTTCTCCTCCTGTTGTCTTTTTGGGTTGGTTGCTGGCACCTGTTTCTGAGGGAAAGTAGGGAAAGAGGTGGCAAGGATTTAGCTTTGGGTTTGTGGTTCTAGCGGGGCTGTAACTGTTCCGCAGACTGTTGATGAGCACCTGCCTCATAGCATTTGCCTAGAGATTGATCATACTATTTCTTTAGATAATTCTTTTGAAAACTGAGCTCTAATAATGATAGGTGAAACCTTGAATAGTGTCTAAAGCAAGACTTTTCCTTCTATTTGTAGAAACTATAGTCTTGTGTAGGAAGTTATTTTTATTCAGACAAACAGCATTCCTGCATATTTATTTGAATGCCTGGATAAATCTTTCAGTTAGTATTCTACCCTATGGATTATGGGGAGCTATTGAAGGGTGTTGAGCAACTGAAACTCAGAATGTGAGCTAAATTCCACTGTCAGATATAATCTGTTCAAGAACTTCTAAGTAGGCAATCTTAAACCTGACACATCTGCACTCACCTATTTGAATTTATTTAAAATACTTAAGACTACTCTGGAAGGAACATTGACACTATTATTAAAACAAATTCCATAGATTCACTACCATGAGCTATTTGACTGCTTCCCCCAGGTGCAAAGGGAACATTTTTATGCATGTGCTGACAACCTTAACCTTGTTTTGCCAGTTTCACATTTTCTGCATCCATCCTTGGCTACTACTGTACACAGCTGCTTGCAACATTTTTTTTAATTATTTTCACATGAAGGTTCTGTAGGAATTCAAATTCTTTGAGAATGATAGAGGTAATTCACATAAAGCAGTAGCTTGTGGTAGGTGTTCCCCTGATCTGAGCTTTAGTAGGGAAGCATCTCGGTTCTGGTAATGAAACCAAATTATAGGTTGGTAACAATGGGGATTCTCAGATAAATCTGCACTTAATGCCATTGAACAACCTTAGAAGTGTGCTTAACTGTTTCCAGCTTCATGAAAAAATGGGTATTTGGCTACAAATCACTCATTAGTACTTCAGGTAGTATTGTATCACTTTTAGCTTTTGTGCTAAAACTTTGATTTTTGCTATGGAAGAACATCTATCTCCAATTACACTTCAATGGGTTTGTTACCAATAACTTCCAAAATGTGTGACAGATGTCTCTTTTATAACTAGACTATTATTAGAGGGAGGTAAAATGCTGTGTTATTCTGGAGTGCTAACAGAAAAATAAGTTTTTAATTTATCTATCTTGCAGTTTGTTAAAATAGGGGCATGCCAGGAATAAAACTAGGACCAATTCAGAATTGTTGCGGAACATATTAATGCTGTTATTCTGCTGAAGAGATGAAAATTGGAAGGGCTTGTTAAAACCAGTATTTGAGATTTGCACCCTACCCCTTTTGATTTCCAGGCACCATATTATGGCGGTGGAGGTGGTGTTGGTCCTTTTCCTGTGTCTTCCAGAGGACAATATGAACACTATCATGCTATTTTTGACCAGATGCAACAGCAAAAAGAAAACATTAGAGTAGCTGAAGAGAGGGAAGCCAAACTGAGGGCGAAAGTACAAGGCCAAGAAGTTGCTGAAAGGTATGGCTGCTTCTTCCATTAGAAGTTGCATGTGGTCTGCTTTAGATGAAAGTAATGAAAGTTACTGTACGTATTTATCTACAGAGGAATTCCACCTGGAATACGTCCAGGAGTTCCTAAGGGGCCTGCAGGTCATCACCCTTTACCTGATGCTGGTGCAGTTAGGAAAAAAATGAAAAGATTGAAGGAGGTGTCTAAACAAGCGAATGCAAACAGGTTGGACTATGATAATCCATAAATCTGTCCCTACATGTTAGATTCTTGTTCTGTGTCTTGTTTCATTTAGTAGTTGGACATGTCTCAAAATCACTTTTATCCATTGGTACTGTGCTGTTTGTGTGTTAGTCCCTCACAGACCACAATTCTTTAGGAACCAATGGAAACCTTGGCTTCCCCAATAGTGGAAAAAAATGGATTACTAACAACTGTAACTAAACTAGGTTTCGGCCAAAATTCTTGGCTTAATGCAGTTGCAGGTAACATTACAAGCCTCCTCCTTTGCTTTTTTCATAGTTCTACTTTTTGTGTTACCTGCCAAGATGCTTCCTTCTCCTGTCATCTCATTCTGACTGCCTTCTCTGTATCTCAGTGTTTGGCTCTCTAGCATAGGAGAGTGTCTAGCATGCTCCCAAAATTGTTAGCTCCTATTTATTGATCAGTGGAAAACTTCTAGGAGCTTTCTTCATCAAGATGCTAATGCTAGGTGTTATAATGGTGTGCAAGTTCTAATTTGGTGATGCTTACTCTTTGCAGTTACTATAAACCGGGTATTTTATATATAAAAGGATTGTAAGCAAGTATTGGTTGGTTTGGTTTTTTTTTAAAAATCATTTTACTCTTTCAAGTAGCTTTTTCAAAACTTCTTTGCTCTCCTTCAGATCTGTTAATATTGGCCAAAGAACTGTGTCCACATTTATGGGCAGTAAATGGGAAGATATCTTTTTTCTAGAAGTTTAGTACATGAGCATTACTAACTTTCCTAGAGGGACAAATTTTCTCATGCATTATTTAAACTTCTGCAGATCCAATGAGGTATCCCATGGAGGAAGAAATAAATGGAGTTAATGTGAGGAAAAGGAAGTGGCCAAAGAAAACATTTCTTCTCCTAAACTGATTTTATTCAGTGTTATGTTTTAATGTAATACATTTTGCCTTTGTAGATTTTTCCTATTTTAAAATTTGCAGCAATAACATAACACGTTTAACACTAATGTTACAATTTTGCAAGCTACAAGGTATATTCTATTTTCTTGGGCTGTTGTGAGCTAATTTAAAATTCTTCCTGGTATAACCGAGTACTGGAAGGTGTATTTTCCCAGCTGATGTAGATGCATATTCTGTCCTCCTCTATTTATTCTCAATGCTTTCCACAAAGTGCCACAATCCCCAACTCTTGCCTAGATTAGGAAACACTGTTTGCCTCGCAAATTTGACAATATTAAATGTATCATGGTTTAGCCCCAGCCAGCAACTAAGCACCACGCAGCCGCTCGCTCACTCCCCCTGCCCCGGTGGGATGGGGGAGAGAATCGGAGGAGTAAGAGTGAGAAACACTCCTGGGTTGAGATAAGAACAGTTTAATAATTGAAATAAAGTAAAATAGTGATGATAATAATAACAATAAAATAATAATAATATACAAAGTAAGTGATGCACAATGCAATTGCTCACCACCCACCGACCGATACCCAGACAGTTCTCAAGCAGCGATCGCTGCTCCGTGGCCACCCCCCCCCAGTTTCTATACTGAGCATGACATCATATGGTATGGAATAGCCCTTTGGTCAGTTTGGATCAACTATTCTGGCTGTGCCCCCTCCCAGTTTCTTGTGCACCTGGCAGAGCCTGGGAAGCTGAAAAGTCCTTGACTAGTGTAAGCAATACTTAGCAACAACTAAAAACATCAGTGTGTTATCAACATTCTTCTCATTCTAAATCCAAAACACATCACTATGCCTGCTGCTAGGAAGAAAATTAACTCTATCCCAGCTGAAACCAGGACAAAATGATACTTGGCTACATGTGGGTAAACTGTTTTAAATGTGTTAAAATGGAGAGGAACTATAGTGGAGGGCTGCAAATAATGAATAACATGGCAATCATGAAGAGAAACTGATTCAGTATTTCTCAAATATATGAACTTGGAAGCACTCAATGAAAATACTGTGCAGAAGTTTCAAAATAGGTAGATATTTCTTTTCTATTTATAAACTGGATTACCTTTAGCCTTAAATTGAGGTGCTATTTCTTAGCATTTAAAATGTGGTAAGTATTTGTACTTTATTATCTAGAAGCAATTTTATTATCATAGTTAGCCTAGCGGTATCTCTCTCCTGCACTTTATTCTTTCAGCTGGAGGTGAAATATAAAGATAAGTGTTCGGGATGTTTAGCTCAAACAAAGAATTTAAATAATTGCAACTTTTATAAAGATAGGTAATTTAGAGCATATATTAAAGAAGTTGAGAAATGCTCAAGTTGCAATCTTTCTGTTTACAACTAATGTAAAGCTAAGTATATTCAACATCAACAGTCTTTAAAAATTGTCTCTTGGACAGAAATGCAGCCCAGAAGAAATCAAGTTGAAATGTTTTAGCAAAGTGAGTCACTCAGTTTTAGAGTAGGGAAAACCATTTTCATAAAATTCAGTTGAAATAAGTTTTTCCTGTGAATTTGTTTTGAGACAAATAGGTTTGTTTTCTTTTGTCGCTTGGGAAGCACCTCACCTCCAACACTGTAAGCTAAACTTCGGCTATATGACACAGGTTTGGACAGATTTCACTACCCACCAATTGAGTTCATATGTAATGAACAGTTACAGTAAAAATCTTGTAGTGAGTCAAATATGTGTATACAAAGATGATCAAGTGTTTGCTTCTTTACCAGTAACACCTACATGGATCGTCTTGCCTTTTCAGAGCAGCTACAGCATTTGTTTTATTGTGTTTTATCTCTGTCTTCCTCTTAATGAGTTGTAGCATATGGAAATACTTCATTTCCTTGTTGCTTGGGGTGGAGAGTGAGGGGAGAGAAAAAGCAAGATGCAAGGATGTTTAATTAGTGTGGTAGCTGATTTATGAATTAATAGCAATAGCTCCTGTATTGCAAAATGATTCATTCTTTAACTGTCTCAGCCTGATGGGTTATTGCTATCAGCTTATTGCAGTTTCTTCCTGCCTGTTGCTGGACCCCCAATACTCCTCAGTCAGAGAAGGCTAGGGGAACCTTGGAAAAGGGGTTGCCTCATCATTTTACCATTTGTTAGAATATCTTACACCATTTCTCAGTGTTTTTTTTAAAATGGAAAGCTTTCTCTGAGTCCACTTCTAACCAATTTGTCAGAAACTGGTTCTTCTACAAAATGACCATATGTATGTACTAGGAGACTTGCCAGATGCTCAGTTATGGTAACTTGAACGTAGCTGCCTTGTCTACCCAAGCACATCCCTGACCTGGGGTGGAACACATGAAAAAAAAACCCATCTTGTTCTGGCTAATTCTAAGGTAGGAAAATTCCTTCACAGTCCCTTTAAAAACAACCACCACCACCCCCCTCAGGTCCCCCAAAAGGAGTTGCCAGAACACGTTAAGAATACTAGCACTGTACTAATTATCTAAGTGGTAAAAGCTCTTACTCCAAATGTAGGTCAGTCTTGAAAGACTGCTGCAGTATTGACCTTACTGACTGGCTCAAGTGATGAGTTCTTATTCGTCTCTGAAGGGAGACCTTCAAGGAGTCGTCTTTTTCACAAACGATAACAATAATGAAACAAGCTGAGACATTTTCAGAAATAATCACACTAAGATTGTGTTTTGACATTCATTTTTGTTTTGATGACCAGGATCTGGAAGGACAACATGGTGTTTTGTTTTGGTTTTTGGGGTTTTTTTTTAAATTGTTCCTTTAACTTAGTTGAGCCTATTTTCCTCCGTTTTGTGGCAGTCTGACTTGTATTTTGTCTGATGAAAGGCAAATCTTTTTTGAAGATGCCTTACTCATAGAAAGTTACTTGGTTTTGTGTGTATCCTGATTATAATAAATGCAGGGGGGTCTTTTGAGTGTCATATTTCAGAGACTTTCATCTTGCTATGTGTTGCAATTACTCAGGCAGAAAGGATGGATAGCTGCAGATAGAGCAAAGCAAGTTGAAGAATTTTGGGAACGAAAGAGAGAAGCCATGGAAAACAAAGCTCGAGCTGAGGGACACATGGTATGGAATCTGGTCTTCCTATGTATATTACTGTTTCAGCATGCTTTATGAATCTTTGAAGTAGCATCATAACCATGAAATGCTGGCTAAGTATTTTTCTTAAGTATCTTTTTAAAAAAAAGAGAAGGGGAGGTAGGGTTTTTTTGCATTCTGTTATTGATTTTATTAAAATGTGACAATTGTGCAATACATTTCTCATGACTGTAAATTTATTAACAAAGGAAATTTTTTCTTTTTTGCATGTGTCTAACTTGATATTGTGAATTTTGGAACATTCGTTTACATTTTTTTTCTGTTCATAGCTTTGAAGTTTTGGTTAAAATTAAACTTCATGTATTACTCAGTAACTTCAACCTAAAATGAAGTTTGATTAAACTGATACAGCTAATGATCAGATACAGTTGTGTGTTTTACAAAAACACATTCCGCTTCTGAGAAGGTTGTAAAGACATCCATCTTTGTCAAGGTTGATGTTTCTAAAACCATTACTCTTTAGAGATTAACTAGTGGACAGTGTCGCAAAATGTTCTTTGTCCTTTATGCTTGCAGTTCTAACTTAAGTATTCCTTTAGGAAGTTTGTTTTGCAGTAAAGGTATCTTGGAAATGACTCATTTGCAGTAGGACTCTGTGTGGTTGAACAATGTTTTATCATAATGTGAAAAGTTTTGCTTTTTGAGTGCTTCTCCACTCTATTCATATACAACCAATTGATAATATCACTGTCAGCTGCTGAAATTAAACTGACCGTGCTGGCATTGCAGTGAGATGAGACCAACTGCAGATTTATAGGAGCATCTCCTGAGTTATATCTGAATATCAGGTCATGATTTACAGCCAGACCTTTGTTTCAGGGATTATTTCACAGTAAGCAATTCTTAGATACTTTGATTCACTGCTTTGATGGTGAAGTATCCTTAGATTAGTATATGTGTTTTAAAGCATGAGTCTTCCACTTTAAAATTATTGTTCTGTTTTTTAAAATGTTCAAGACCAGTAAATAATTTTGAAAAAAAATGAACAATTCTTATTAAGAATGCCTCTTCTTAGACAAGTCCTTAGTAGTACCTGCTTCCATTTTGTTCTTGACTTTGATGGCATTACTATAAATGTTTGAGATCAATTAATGCAAGATAGCCAAGTATTCAGGTTAATGTTTCTCAGGTTTCTCTGATGTATTCAACTGAGCCCAAATGTTTTATTCTTCACCGTCTGCCATAATAAAACAGGGAGGTTACTGAACAGTTGTAGAAGTAACTTCCAGATGTTTAAGACTTATAACTCGAAGCCGGAGTTCCAAATTCATTTACTACCATTTGCCATTGATAGCAGAAGTTCTTAGCAGCTTCCTTCTATTTGTGCAGGAAAATAATTTGACTAGCTGGCAGTAGGTCTCGTATAGGGATGGAACTGTTGTCCAGACCATGATGATCTGAGAGGAGAAATCAGTAGTAATCATCACCTAATATGCAGCTCTTTCTCATATGAAGACTTGTAAGTCAAATGACTCTCACTAATTTACCCAGCTTCTGTTAAATATAGTTGCTGTCAATTTTAATTTTCAAGTGACAGTCTAAAGTTTGACCCAGTAGTTGAGTTGATACTTCCAGACATCTCTTCTTTAAGACAGCTGCTGACCTAGTTTGTTACTTCACTGTAGCTGTGTGGCATTGCAAAACATTGAGTCCTGGTCTTTGAAATTTTTCATGCAGGCAGATGAGTAGAAGTTAACAATATACAGAAAGAAAATCAGTTCTCAAAAATCCTGCTTCCAGTTTCTTTCTTGTTTAAGAGCAGTGATATAAATATCCCATCAGTTTGATGAAAATACCTAAACTAACTTGAATGCTAGAATGAAGAACAATGAGATGACTTGAATAGTGCCAGTTAGCTTTTGTAAAGCTCAGGAACATGCATTACAAAGTTAAAAATAAAAACAAGTATTTTCTGAAAAGGTGAATATGGAAAATATTCCTTTCCATTTTGTATGACTCAATGCTCAAGCTGAAACCAGAATTCAGTATCCTCATGAATGTATTCTACTTCCTATCCACAGGATGATTCCTTTCATTTGTTCTCTGATCCCCTAGTTACTAAACCACAGAAGTGCAAAAATGTTCTGTTTCCCTTACTGATTTTTTTGCTCAGTCTGAAAGAGTATTTAGCCAGAATATTTTGATTCCATCCTCCCTATCAAGAACTTAACTCAGGAGTATTTACTTACTGATGGTTCTCTACACTCAAGCCTGAGAAAGCTAAAGTCCTGCTATTTTATGCATGGTAGAGGATCCATGTAACTATCACATGTATGCTTACTGTCTTTGTTGTATGTTGAGTTAACAAATCAAGATATTTTTAACCTGTTCAGCAGAGGTTTGTAGTATATCATGAACAAAATAATTTAAATATTTGGGATTTTAATCCAAGCAGGAAACCTGGAGTTAAATGACTCTTTTACTGTTTTGTATTGGTCTTCCTTAAAGGCTGAAATCCTTTTGGTGACAGTTAGAACACTGAGTGCATCATACTAACCAAGACTATACGCTGTGAATGCATATGTATTAGGCATTTAACACAGCTTGTTAGATGTAATTTGTATATTTAAGTATTTTATTAGGTTTTTGAGTTTGCTACTTGTAGTATGTTTTTGAAAAAGTCATCATTGTGGAAAAAGCTTAAGCTAAGAACATACAAAGATTCCACTTTTATTTTAGGCTTGGCTCAGCCATGGCAGAAATGCCAACTCTGTGCCACAATTTGTATGTAATCCAGATGTAGAAAAACTTGTGCCCATCAGGATTTAGGCTTTCTAATATAGCAGGAGAAGGTCAGAATTGCAGGGAGAAGGCAACTATATTCTTAAAGGTCTAGTCTCTCGCTTTGGCTACTCAGGATTTTTAGTTACTACTGTCGTATGTTTCGTGTAAGTGAAAACAGGTTATCAGTTAACTTCAGAACAACTGCAGATCATTGATGGATTTGGTTTCTTGTAAGTGATCAGTTATTGGATAAAGCAGAGAATTTTACCGCCCCAGCCACCTTAAATTTGATACCATTAAATGGCAAACAGGGTACACTGCAAAACGTGGCAGATGTCTATGGAGGCAGGCCCATTTCTGCAAGAGGAAGGAAATCCAGAAACAAGGAGGAAGAGGTATGCTTGCCGCATGTTTGCCAGTTTGCTCATCACACAAATAGCACTATTTTGACCTTGACTGTGCCTAGTTTCCCTGCATGGTTCATCTGTGTAACAAAATAAAAGGACTTTATAAATTCCTAGGAAATAATTTACTGTATAAAGGTCTAGAGTTTGGATGAGTTTAGGATTTTTGGTTTGTTTTTTTTTTTCCTACATCAGTCTGTCTCAGAGAGGTTCTTGAATGTGCATACATACAGATATGACTCTGTATATCTTAATCCTGTTGTGATAAAGACAACCATTCCTAGCGTTCAATGATATAAAATCTAATGATAACTTAATACTGGGAAACATACATTCCAGTTTTCTTTACTTTCATTAGATAAGAGTTTTTCTGGAGATAGTAAATGCTAATATGGTGATAGTAGTAGTGTGTGGTGTTTTTTTTTCACCCATCTTATTTTTTTGTGGAATCTTAGGTAATTTAAGTTAAACATACTGGAGACACTTTCAGTATAACTGAAACATTTCCTTTCTTTGCCTTAGGAATATTTGGCAAGGTTAAGACAGATCCGGCTACAAAACGTTAATGAACGTCAACAGATTAGAGCAAAACTTCGTGGAGAGAAGGTTGGTATGAAAAACAATATTAAATACTTGCAGAAGTTGCCTGTGGGATGTATTCTTTTATTCCTGTGGGAAGACTTTTCCATAGGCAGTTTTATATATGGACATACATTTTTGACATTTTATTCTGTTCCACAGTTAGTGTACTTCCATCTCTTCTTCCAGAATATGCAAAATCTGTTTGTTAATTTCAGTGCTGGGGGTGCAGCTTCAGTGCCCATAAACTAACAATCTTTTAAAAACAAGACAACATAAGGTTACATCTGAATTTGACACGTAAATTTCTCATCAAGCACTAGCACGTTTATATTTATTTGCTTTTAGTTCTAGTGACTTGTCCAGAATTCACTTTTTGGCAATGCTCACACAGAATCACATATGAAGTGATTCTTTTTATACATTCTGTACGTATGTATTACAGCTAGAAATTCCTGGCATGAGGTCAGTTTAATCAATACACTTTTTTCAAGCATCACTTTTCAAAATATGTTCATAATACAAGAAACACAAAATAATATGTTCATAAAGTAGATTCAGAACAAATACTCCTTATGGTTTCAAATGAATAATCCAAGGCACCCTTGGAAGCAATCCATTTACTTGTTTAAAAAAGAGTTTTAATTTGAGAGGCAATCTATGTAGTAAATATGGTCTGGAGTTTGTTTCCATCTTTTCATTAACCTGCTGTGTGATCTTGTACTCCTGTCTGTTTTTTCCATTCCTATCCACTGTCTTAATAGAGTGGGTTTTCTCTTGTGTTTATTCACATTGTACTTTGTGATTTAAAACTAGAGAAATGTTCCTGCACACACACCGCTTTGCTTAAAGCACTCATAGTAAGTGCTTTCGTGCATCTTATGTATAGTGAGTGGACATACAAGGCAAGAGCATGCCCAATACCACTTAGTTTCTTTGGACCACCATCCCAGCTAACAGAGTTCTGCAGTTGCTGTAGGGTTGGGGGGTGGGGTTTAATGCTAAAATATTCTACTTTTTTTCCTGTATTAGTGACTTCTTTTCAATTGTTTTCTTCATTGTCTTTAACTAAATTCAGTCCTTTGATTGAGGTGCAAAACTTCATTACTGCATTGAAGAGGACCCCATGCCCCTTTAAATCTAAAATGAATGATCCAGAGCAAAAGTACATATGTTTCTACCTGAGGAGACTCTGCAAACTTTATAAGACATGCTAGTGGCTAAGTCTGGCATGGGACCAACTGGGTCATTCTCCTAAGTTTGTCTTAAGGAGCAAGAGGAAAATCAAGGTCTTGTGAGTCTATGAAGTTACTGTAGAGGCTGGTCAGTGAAGTTTATCACTAGCACTGACTCACATTAAATGCTAAGCTGATGTACCATAAGCACATGCTGTCTTAATTGCATTTGGTGCTAGTTTCACTCATAACTCTGTCTCCTCTGCTGTTTTAGACACGTTTCAAAACTGCTGCAGTGGGACTAGTCATCTCCATACGCAGCACTACGAAATCTTACTGTGGCTCATGTGTACCCTTAGAATACTGATGACAATGCTAAAATGTTACTAATAGAGCCATTGCTGTACTGCACTGGTTTTTTTTTTTCTTTTTTTTTCCACTGAGCAGCTGCAACACTTTCTCTCAAAATTAGGAGCACCCACACTCTACCTGCAGTATGGTTAACTGCAGAAGTAAAGGTACTCTCCAGAAACCTTTTCTCTGGAGGCCAAGGCTGCTTGTGCTAGTAAAGTCAAACAAAAGTACTGTTATTGTAACCATGAGTTTAATTCTCCGTATAGGTTGTTAGGCATATCAGGAACCTATCTTCCTTTCCCAGTGGCTGTATCGTACCTGGGGATATGGTATGTCCCACAAGGTATGCCACCTACAAGGGAACAGAGAATAGATTAATATCTTTCCAGGAAATAGGCCTAAACTAATATTCAGAATTCAGAGATGAAGTTTAAGAGGCTTTTTTCTTGATGACCTGCAGATGCAAACTTTAGCGTGGAGGTTCACTTCTAGAGGAACACCATCTCAGACCAAATCTCGTCATAGATATGTTTATTTCTTTATGTTGATTAACAATTTTATGTCTATCGCTACTGCATAGTATCGTATTTTGTATACAATAGATGAATATATTTATTCATTCCTTTGCTTATGAAAAGTGACAAATTATTTTTCTGAAGTTTTTCTCTCCAGTGTTCTTTCCAGTCATCTTTTTTTCCTGTTAGCTGACTGAAGCCAAAGTGGGCATGACCTTATTTTTTTTTATTTTTGTTTAAAAATTTACCTAAAATTCTTGCTTGTGTTTTGCGAAACTATTTCTAATAATACTCTTTTTCTTATACTGCAAGAAGCCTACTAAATAGGCCTTATAAATAGTTTATTTTAAATTAAAGGTCTGCACAAGGTGGTCATGAACAATAAAAGGCTACTGTCAGAACTTTTTGTGTGTAACTTGTCAGTCTGTTCAGTAAATAAGAATACGCGGACGCTGTGGAAAGAAGAGGGATTGAAAACAGAGATTTCAGAGGTAGACCTTCTGTATTCTTACTTGTTACCATTTCCTCCTGCACCCATTCCACCTTCCTTGGAGCACATACAGTGGAAGAAACTGGAATCCCAGAGCTGCAAACCTTTCTTGTGTACCTTACCTACAGAGCATGCAGCAGTGATGAGGGGTGGCAGGTGAGAGCCCAGAATCATTAGGTCATTTCCCTTGCAACAGTAGGCACATTATTTTCTTCCTGGCTTGTAAAAGCTTAGTATCTTTTTAAAACCAAAAAAACCCCACAAAACCAAACAAATGGACAAAAAACCACCCACAAATCTCAAAGATGAAGTTCTGTCGAAGTAGACGTTACATTTGAGTGAGAAGTTACCTAGTGAAATGATGACCTGTGTTAGTCATACCATCAGTCTGAATGATCAGACTAGACAGTTATATCACTCAGCTTTTAAATATATGAATGAATGATAATTCTTTGAGGACTCTTTGCAGAATGAAGCTGCCAATTCTGATGGGCAAGAATCAAGTGAGGAAGCAGAACTGAAACGCAAAAAGATAGAAGCACAGAAGGTAATTGTGGGGAGGGAGGAGATGGAACTTACTGTTTTCAGATTTGTTTCACACCTCATGAAGTTTCTTACATTTCATTTTGCTATCAATAGTTTGATCATACATCCACTAGGAGAGGTTTTTATTTTAACTATGTTGAGGTAACAACTCTCTTCAACTGTTTTATCTCAGTAATTTAAAAATACGTTGTGACACAGCATAGCAAGTCAAGGATTTTTCCCATCCCTGCCTTTGAGATTTTTCTCTAGGTTAGCTTTAGTCCTAAAGGCAATTTGGTATAACTAAAATAGGAGTTTGATACTGAAAGGGAAAGGAAGATGTACCTTAAATAACAACAACTTTATTTTAGTTAAAAGAATAAAGGAGGGCAAAACTCCTTATGTGTGCTGACATGGGCTACATGTGGATTGGAAGGTGAGCTATATATCCCTGTGATGAAGTACATTTAAAGTAAATGCATTTCACAGAAATCCAATGTTTGATTGGAACTTTATTCCATGTGGTGCTCTTCTATCAATAACTGTCTCTACCATACAATACATAGCAAGTATTACTCTATCTATTCTATGATTTCTTTTTCCCCATCATCTGCAAAGAGCAATGTAAAAACAAGCTAACCTTATGCTTAACCTTAAAACTAGAGGTGAAACAGCAACTGAAGCTTTTTGTGTTTATGTTGAGTAAGTTTGTAAAGTTTAAACTGAATATTTACTATTTTATGATTAATGCATTTGGCTTCAAAATTAATTTTAAGTTGCGATTCTAATTTTACATTACGCTGTTTAAATTATTGTGTACACTAAAAATGTAACCATGCAAATCAAGAACCATAGTTACATTTTGAGGAGTTGCCATTATTTTCAACATAGATCAGTTATTATAGTGTGGTGATTTTGATTGTCAGTGGAGTCCTCCCTTCACAGTCTACACAGTAATAAGTGAGAGAAAGGAAGATGAAGTAATTCAAGAATGTTTCTTTTCAAAATGTTCCATGGAACGGGGTACTAATGCTTTTCATCATTTTAAGTTGGTCTTTTTTTGCTTGTTTGTTTACTATAGGCCCAAGCAAATGCTCGAGCTGCAGTTCTGAAAGAACAGTTAGAGCAAAAGAGAAAGGAAGCATACGAAAGAGAGAAAAGAGCCTGGGAAGAACATGTAAGAAAATAAATCTGTTACACGCAGTCAAAGTATGTAGTGCCATATCTTTGTATAACTAAAATCCTATACTGTGATTTTTTCAAGCTTAGATAATTAGTTTGTCTTCTGAAACTGAGGAGAGCATCTGTCAGTCAGAATTTCCTCATTAGAAGCCTAATCTTAGGTATACTTGAAAAATTTGGTTCAAGAATTTAAGAACATCAAACCTAAGAATCATTAGGATCACCTTAAGTATTTTATTAATAATCTGTAGCTTAACCAAAGTGTACTTAATCTTCTTTTGCTTCTGTGAGCTGTGGAGTGACAAGTCCAACTAGTAATATATCCGTACAAAACCCAGGATGTTGTGAAGGTGATAAACTGGTAATAGTTCACATGTGCAGTTGGCAGTTGTCTTTTGTATGAAAATATGTGGCATTATTGTCCTTTTCGAAGGTTTACATGAGCCTTTTTGGTACTACTGTCTTTAATGTGCAAAGTGTTGAAGTTAATTTGTTGATTTAAATGTTTTTTTAATTGAATCTATACAGCTGATAGCGAAAGGGGTAAAGAATCCTAATGTGCCTTTTCATGTGGGAGCTACAGAACAGAGTCCTGTGCATGGACTACAAGAGCTTGGAGCAGCTCTTCCTAAGCCACAACTTCCAGTGAAACCCAGTACACCAGTCATCTCCATGACTTCTGCTTTGAAGGAAGTGGGTGTGGTAGGTACTTTTGCTAAGAGGGTAAAATTAATGAAAAAAAAAAAATACTGGTTTGAAAAAGAAGTTTTAGAAGAATGTGTAAAAAAAAAATCATTAGGGATACTTCTAATTAGGGGAAGGGGGCGGGGGGCAGGGGAAGAAAACCAAATGTAAAAAGAAACCAAAACTTGGAAGCTGTTGAAATACATCTGTACACTGAAATTCAAATTCAATCAGTTTTGAACAAAATGGCTTATTTATGATGAACCCTAGGCTGCAATTTCAGTTTTGATCAAGGCAGTCATGATTAGTGGAAGAAGACATCAACTAACCAGCATTTCCATCAGCCTCTAGAAGAGGGGAGTTAAGGAGTTTGTAACCTGGTGGAAGTGAGAAAATAAATTTTGAATGATAGGACTATTTTATATTCATTCTTGTTTTCAGTGAGTTTGAAAGTATGTGCTGATTATAACAGAGACTATAAAGTTTAAGAGACTTGAATGTGATAGTGTTGTCATTTCTTGCTGTCTAAAACAGTATTAGAGACTTCCTAACTTCTATTTTCAGTGATCTTGGGTCCTGATATTGTAAATGCTTACACATTTACCTCAACTACCACCATTTGATTTAAGTAACAATTGTGAAACTGAGCATACAAGTGAATGTTTTTGTACAATTTGAGTTTTTAACACAATCTGTGATAATTTGAATGCTAATTTTTAGGGTTTTACCTAAGCTATTGCTAGATTACAGTGTAGTGTGGGATTATATATCATATATAACTCTGAAGGCTATGACTATGGGAATATAGTGAAACTTAGAGCTGAATAGTGTATATAAAACATAATACACGGGAAGATGTCACTGACAGCTGGAAAAATAAATCATGTTTTGACCAATACTTAAATCATTAGCAATTTTTTTCCACATGGATAGTTTCTCTTAGGGTAATGCAAGATGGTTACCATAACTGACTAAAAATTAGCAAGAGAAGACAAGCCCTGTACACAAAGATTATGTCCTACATTTTTGTCTTCAATTTTTAGTTTGATTATTTTACATATTTACTGTTTACAATTTTGAAGAGTAAATATGTTTTCTAAATGAAGTTCATATTGATTGTTTTTGGAAGCCTGGTAGGTCTTGCGCAATAGTTGAAATTTCATTACTCCCATAATTGAGGCAGATTAAGAACAAACCATTTTTCCCTGAAAAATGCACCACATAATGGAATATTTCCTTAGTTTGGTGTAATTGTGCATCTGCCTAGTCTCAATCAACTTAATCTGAGCAGGTTTTTTTTGATATGTTTTCAGATATCAAGGAACTACTCCTTTTCTTATTCTATACCGACTTGACATTATATATGCTGTGATCACTAAAGTTGTCTCTTCTCCCTTCTGCTTTTCTTTACAGGTACTCTTTGACTCTGTCCTTGCCACTTTTTTTGTTCTCTTATAGAGAATATCTCATTTCTAGCATTGGAATTTGGTGACATTTTGCTGTAGAGGTCATATCTAGCTTTATCTCTATATGTTTCATGCTCTGAACTTTGACTTGTCTGCTTAAACTGAGTCTGATTCATTTGCTCACCACTTTCAGAGAGTGAATGCTTCAAAGACTGAAGCTGCCCTTGAAATTCTGTCTTTGGGAAGCCCCATAAAAACAGAAGTATCATACATTCTCTCTCAGTTTATCTGCAGTTGTCAAGGAAAAGGTTTTAGAGGTGAATTTTCACTATCATGTCTACTAGTATTCTCAAGATTATTTTTTTCTGACGTATTCTTCTACATTGTATTTCATGCTTCTTGGACTTAAAGGATGAAAATGTAACTGCTATCCAGGAAGCTGAGGAGGAAATAAAAAAGCCAGATTTTGCAGTGCAAGTATGTAAAATTTTATTCAGTTTTATTTAGTTTTCCTTTTAAGAAAGGTATTATTTTAAGTTATATATGTTGGTCCTTATTTCAGAATAAACGAGAAATACTGAGAAGATTAAATCAAAATCTTAAAGCTCAAGAAGATGAGAAAGGAAAAAAAGAGTGTAAAAATATCTCTGAATCAGCTGCGTCTGAAGATGGTAAGGAACAACAAGAAGGTGACCATCTGCTTCTAGGAGATCGCAAAAAATGGGAATCCGGGGCATCCGAGTTGGTAGTTCCTCTAGCTCAGTTATCAATGGAAGATTCTCTCTCTGGAACAGACCGTAAGTACTCTTTTTTGTCACCGTGATATTAGTAAATCAGGTTACCATGTGTAGTGTCTGTTTTTATAAAGCAAGTACTCTTCATTATTATCATCTTGTTATCAGTTGCGTGTCATCTGTTTCTGAAAAAACAGGTGGTTGTGTATTCCCTTGGATAAGGAATAAGACACAGACTGAGTAATTAATTGGCCTGCAGGAGATTCAGCAAATAATTTCCTAATTTCAACAAATAGTTACCTGGTTAAATGCGTCGTTAATTTCTTTGAACTTTCTTTGTAAGTGTCTTTTAAATAGGCACTAATTTAACAGAAAGAATAAAAAGCACATAAAATGTATGAAAAAGTTTCTTATTTAACTTCAAAATCCTTTTATGTTATCAGTAGAACAATAAAAACTGAGTGTTTTCTCAATTTATGTCTGTTACTTTTGTTGCACCCTTCATCAGTCTTAGCTTTTTTCTTTTAAATCAAGCCTGTCTTTTTTAATTTTCTGTCTGCCTTCTCTGGTCTTTTGGGTGGAAGACCTTTTTCCTCGTTTCTGTGTGTCTTACTAAGGGTCTATTTCACATTGTAGAAATAAATAATCATTGAGAATGTGACAGACTTACTTCATAGCATAATAGTTTTACACGACTAGGATATTAGAAGATCAAGAAACGTCTTCTCTTGTTCTGTTATTCTTTGTTGCTTTATATCCTGTGTTTTCCTTGGAGGGAGAAATAATAGAGACAAATATCAAAGGATAGCAGGACAAGAGACTTTCTAGTTTCCCCTTTCAGGTAAAGTTAAGACCACCTCATGCCAGTTTTAAACATTTCTCATACTGTTTTCTTTTGGAGTGCCTGAATTGCTGAAAAGATCTGCTACTATTAAGTTGCAGATGTTAACTGGCATTGAATAGGTCCTGTTATTAAATGGAACTGGCAGAAGAAAAACTGTAGACTTTTCAGGACAGTCTTTAGGCTGTCTGACTTGGAGTGAGGTGGCATGAGTCTGGCTTTGTAGTTTTTAGTTTTGTGGAGGTTGGTTTGTTTGTTTGTTCATCATATAGAACGTGAATAAAAGTTTCTAATTTCTAAAAGTTTCTATGTTTGTGTTTGTGTCCCAACAGGACAAACTCTGGGGGAAGTAATTAGATTAGATATTGGTGAACCCCACAGGAAAGTCTGGGGCAAAAGCCCTACTGATTCAGTCCTGAAGATCCTCGGAGAAGCAGAGTTGCAGCTGCAAACTGACCTACTCGAGGAACTAGATGTAATAAATGGTAAGCACACCTGGTAATTATTTGCAGTGCAAGTGTAGGAAGTGCCAGATTGCCAGTTTGTCTGCTGAGAACAATTTTGAAGTCATAGAAGCATATTCTATCCTCACTTTTGCATTCCACTTCTGAGTGTCGCTTCCGTTCTAAATGTCAGCACAAGCTGATACTGGAAGACACCAAAATATTTCAAAGTCAGTGAAGTGGTAAGAAATTAAGAAGGATGTGCTGAAAGGGAAGGATCTTAATTTTGTTGAAAAGTCTTGGAATTTGCTTATTGTCTTTTTTAAAAGAGATGTCATCAACTGAATATTGTATTACATAGGTCCTATAACCTTCCTGTTAGCATGCAACTTCCCATATCAGTGGATTTTTTTTCTGGTCAGCCCTTGCTTTTTGTCCTCTCCAAGGAGGACTAACCTTTAAAGGACTTATGTTTATCCAAGTATAAACTTGTATTGATGTAGCAAGTAAAATTCAAATTTTAATATTTCTAGCTTTCCTAGATGTAGTCACTTTGTAGTTTATTATCAAACCGTGTAAAAGCACTGTTTAAATAATAGAATCATTTTTTGTTAGGTACTGCAGAACTTCCTGAAGGAGATCATCAGTCCTTAACTGTAAAAGAGGAGAAGGAAGAGAAAGCTTCTCCTGCGGTCGGAGCTCAGTCTTCAGTACCAGCTGGTATCACAGAGTCTGACATGACTATACCAGAAGAACCTCAAAGAGCTGGACCTACCCACATGCAGAGCAAACCTATTATGCTGGATGGTGAGTCATTTCATTAGTAATTCTAATTACAATCTATTTTCAATTCAATGAGGGAAGTAATGATCCTGTATACTTTTATATCTTCCCATAAGTAATGTGCAGTTTTTCATTAACACCTTTTAGGTAGGGCCAAGTGCTTTCTATGCCTGTGTTGTAATTTGATTCACTAATGTATCTTGTAAATTTCCAGAAACCTTTTTTGTGTATTTACAGAAAACTCTCTAGAATAAAAGTGGAATTCTACAGTGCTTCAATTTTATTGTTGGATTTTTTGTTTGTTTCTCCCCATCAGTTGTGCTGGAATCTCACCCTGCTAAGGTCTGGGGGAATGTTACTGAGGTTTTTAGAAGACTGCTGGAGCTTTAAGATACTTGTCTTGTATTAGAAACAAACTTTTAGCTCTGGATTACAACACTTCAGTTGTTTCTCCAAAATGCAGAAAATTAGTAAAGCTGAAGGATTTAAGTGTAATCTTAAGATGTATTGTCACTCCTGTCTTTTTGTTTGGTTGGGATTAATTTTAATGCGGTATACGACTTCATTAATTTTAGAGCCTGATGATTTGGAAGCAGAGATGTTGGAAGAAGCAGAAGGTAAAAAGCACCAGAGTAAGGAGAGCAAGGAATTTCCTATCACTGTTAATGAAGCGTGGGTAAAAGAGAAAGAGGATAAGTAAGTACTCTCTTCTTCTGATCCCTCTCCCTCCAGTTCAAACAACTAGCTTTAACTGAGTAGGATTTAGATATATCAGTTAAAATGTTAAGCTTAGCTAAAGCTTCATTGATGTCTGCCATGTTAGTTTTACTGCACTTGATGACTGAGGGATTTTTTCAGTAGAATAATGACTATTTTTACATGGTGTTTCACCTGGATTTGGTGTTTTATAATAGGGCACAAGATGACAGAAGAAATGAGGCACCTTCTGAGAAAGTAGCGCTTGGCAAGGTGCAACCACAAAAGGAAGCACCAGAAGGTCAGTTGAAGTCTCTTTTGTTTATGGTAGCTGGCAGTATGGAGTACTTGAGCCATCCCTTCTCACTTCTTCACTAACCCCGAAAGAGCAAGTTTTCTCTTTTTGTTTTCTTTTTTAGTTCATACTTCTAAAAAGCAAATTTCTGATGGATTAGGAAGACAAATTGTGGGTGTTATTTTTGCTGCTTTGGAAGAAAACGTGTAACAACAACAAAGCTACACTATGTATAGATGAACAGGGTGATGGCCCACACTGATACTTAAAAGTGAATGTCAAGTTTCTGAATGTTACAGCCTTTTAAAATGACTATTTAAAATGTTATGAAATATGGTGATTTTACTTAATAAAAGTGTTGCTTTGTTTACAGACATCTCAAATTAATATTGAGCTGCAGCTTGGATAAAAAAATGTTTTAAGCAGCTGCTAGTGATAACCTTTTAACTTTACTGCATAGAAGAATTGCATGCTCTTGGAGGCCTTTGAAGTAACTTCAGAAGGTCTCCATATTTTACAGTAGAATAGAAAATACGTCGGCAATAGTGTCAAGTATTGTTGATGATACTATTGCATCTATTTATGGGTGGCTTAAGCATACTGGGTTGGGGTTTTTTCCAGTGTTTGGATGAATTATGTTGAGGTAGCTTGGAAGAAATCTAGTACAAGGCGAGAAGCAACAGATGAAAATGGATGACACCATAATTTCAGGCATGGACTGGATAACGAGAAACTAGAAGGCATGAGAACAGAGTAGGCTATAGCTGAGGGATGTATATTCTCAAAAAGTTAAAATGGGGGAATTTCACATTATGATGTATTTACTAAAATAATCCAAAGAGATTATAATACTTTTACAGTGCTATCTATTTTCACCTTTAATTGTACAACAGAAATGAGTTAGTTTCATTCACTTTAGTTGCCTTTTGCTCTAGAGCCTGGGGTTTTTAATCTCTTTAGATTTGTAACAGACTTTCTTTTACTACATCAGAAACTTGCTCCAGTGACTCTCTGCAACCTGAGCCCTTATTCCAGAGGGTAATACAGCCCCCAGCTGTACCAACAGCCTCACCAGTTCTGTCAGCTCAGTCTTCACAGGAAGAGTCTTTTGTACCTCGTTCACGTTCCATATCACCAGCAAAAAATAAAGGCAAAAGTTCATTGTTGATTGGACTTTCTACAGGGCTTTTTGATGCAAACGACCCAAAGGCAAGTTTAAAAACCTAAGAAGGAATACTTGTTTTTCTATAGTAATGTTTTTCTTGTTTCCTTGCTGAGGCTGAATGAGGCCGGAACAGATGGCCTAAGTGTTTCAGCAGGTGTCTGTACTTGTCTAGCCATGTCTGCCCTGCAGTATGACTGCACTGTGTTCATTGTATCAGCAGGACTTGCGCAGCAGTGAGAGTCTCTGGTTTCACTATTCAGCATTCTGTGTCCGGGTATTTGTGGAGGAATGCCACTGCTTCCCTGAGACACAACTGAGAGTTCATGAGGAAATTCCGAGCTTCCCTTGTCTGCTTTCACCCTTTTGTGAGGTTTTTCAGACTTACCACTACCTTGCCATCATAAACATAAACACTGAACAGATCAGCAAAGGTATCTTGTCATTTCTGGCAACCAAGTGATTGGGTTTTTTCATGTAGGATTTAACCAACTAGCACAGGTTCTGGCTGTGAAGCAGGAAGACTGAAGAAGAGCGAATGGAACTAACTGCTTTCTTGAAGGCGTTTCCTGACCAGCTACATAGGGCTGAGTGGCAGCTCACAGTCTGTGAAATGAGCATAGGATGGTGGAATGTGGGTTTGATATGAATTTAAAATATTTTAAGAATAGTTATGGAACTAGCAGATGAAACAGACTTCTTAAATTACGTGCAACACCTGCCTGGGTTCTAAAGTGGAAAGTGCGTAAAAGAGCAGCTGCTTTTTGGAGAAACAGTGGTAGCAAGGGTTCTCTGGAAACTTGCACATGTGTGTTCCGTTCTGTCAGCATGTAGTAAAGGATTTCCTAGGTGGTGGAATGCCAGATAATGAAGAAGGTTTCTTCTTTTGACTCACAGCCTTTTTTTACAAGTGCATGAAAGAAGTTGCACTATTGATGATGAATTGAGTATTGAATAATATCTATTGGTTAATGCGTTCTTAGGAAGCATAATATCAGGGATCGTGCTGTTCGCATCTGTGGGAAAATAAGGCTTCTTGACAAGCTTACATCTGTTTTCACAGATCCGTCTATTCAAATAAATGGATTTATGACTCTAATTTTGATTCCTCAAGAGTTAGTCTATCATTAACTTCCCCAGTTTATGAAGCTGTTTATCTGGCAGTTGGACAATGATTACAGAAAAGCTAACTTGTGAGTAGGGGGAAGATGAACATTCTTTGTACCCTTATCAGATTTAGAAAGTAATGGATGTGCTTTATAATGAAGTTCTTCAGTGTATCAATATGAACTGCTTCAGTATGTCACTTGTTACTGTGTATTTGGTATGTGTTTTGGCCATAAGTGTTTGTCACAGAATTGTTAATGCAGTACCAGACAAGCTCTACATAATAGCAGAGAGCTTGGAGAAGAGCAACAGATGTGTTGTTACTGCTGCAGTAGACTTGATGAGAGCGAGTAATAAATTCCCTTTCCTCATTTGGTTGCAACAAGGGGACGTTCAGTACTACTTGGCAGTATCTGCAAATGTAACTTTCCAGAATCTCCCGAATATACTTCTGCTGCAGCTCTTGCCCAGAAACTAAGGAAACCTTTAGCAGGGAGCAGGGCGGACAGAGTTAGTGTCCTATCTGTAGGCAGGTCTGCATGCTAACAGAAGTAGGCTAATAGAAAGAGAAGCATTTTTCAAAATACTTGGAAGCTTTCAAATGATGAGGTAAAGTCAGTCTTCTAATTGTTCCTTCACTTTGGTAGTAGTGGACAAAAATGGTGGTTACCCCTTTGATGGCAATAATATTCTGGCCATCTGCTGACAGGGATTTGATATTTGAGCATGTATATGAATATACTGTGCTGGTATAAATTGCAGCTGAGGAACTGTTTTTTTTCATTAAAATTTAAGGGGTTTCATTAGGAGCAAACACTGAACATGCATGTATTCAGAGCTATGCTGAAGGAAAGTAAGGCTTATTGGTAGAACTCGTTAGTGCGGATTAGGTCTTGTTTCTTGTTTTATTAATACTATGGTGAATATTTAGTAATTTGGGGGGGGTTCTTAGACATCTTAAAAGAGAGATCTGGTAGATCACTGAGCCAACAGTTTGTTTCTATGTTGCTTTATTTCCATTGCAACAAATTACTGTTGTAATTTGAACTTCTTTCTAATACTTCTTGTGATGAACTTCTTTTTCGTACTATGGAACTGCCTTGAAATATACCATAAACAAAGTTACTGTTTTCAGTGACCAACCTAGACAAATAATAAAATGTAATTTTAAAAAATATTCCTTTGTCAGCTACTTAAAATGGTTCTAAGCTGTAAGTGATTGCCATACATACATTGTAAACAATTGCATATATATATTATTTATCTACTGCAACATTCCTTTTCCTTAGATAGCCATCAAGGTAACAAACAAATCTGCACAAAACCAGGATCTGTATGACAGTTGATGTTCTTAAAGCTTCTTCAATCACTGTAACCCATAAAGGCAGAAGGAACGCTTTCCTTTTAGCTGAGAGGCAAAATTCAAGATGTCATTTTTTCAACAATTAAGAGTATCTGTGCTGGACACATCGTTATTTTGAAATTGACCTTCAAATGAAAAAGGACAAAAAAAAAAAATCATTTTGAAGTATTTTGTAACCTCAGACTGTCTTTAGTATTGTTATCAAACATACTTTCTATTACCTTTGCAGATGTTAAGAACATGTTCGCTCCCAGATCTTTGCAAACTGTACAGAACTTTAGTCGATGTTCCCAGTATAGCAGATGTGCAGCATCAACATAATCTTGAAATAGATGATACGGAAGATGAGCAAGCCAAAGAAGGACCCTCTGATTCTGAGGATATGTGAGTGTATAAAGTTTACAAGTATTTCAACAGGCATCTTAGATCAAGAATATTTTTGGTTAGACACTAACAATTATACACAGTATACCAGCATGGGGTTTTTACCCAAATTTTAAAATCCTGTATTGAATCACCATTTACTTTGAGTCTTGTTCCAGAGAATTAAGAAGCTAATGGGATGTACTGCTTACAATAGCTGTCTGAATTTCTTTTCCAAATTCCATCCAAGATCCTCTTCTGTCTGGCTTCTACACCTTGCATTCCACTGAAGCAGGTCGAAGTTGAGGGTTACCGCTCTTCTAGAAATAAAGATTTCTTGAATATTTCCTTTCTTCTGTTCTGGGAATCTCACTCATCTGTCTTCTCTACTGTTGTATTGGGATGTCCTTCAAGTCCCCCCCAGATTCTTTCAGGAGCTTCCAAATCTGACCCTGGCTCTTGACTATTCCCTGCAGTTTGGGTAGTCTGCAGGGATAAAATCATCTGGTGTATCTGTTCTGATGAGATGTAGATCTCTTTGCTCTGGACATATTTTTATCTGGATTGGGAATGTTATACTTGCCAGGGTTCTATAATAGTGCACAAATACAAAGATTTTGAAATTATCCTACTAATAAAGTTGAATTGAGGACCTGTCATCATCTTTTTACAAAACGGTCTGGTATCTGTTTAGGTATCCCTGTGTCTTGCATGATAGAATGGTATCAGTGGTGTAACCATGTTGGACTGAGGACACAAATATTTGTGGTGTTTTTTTTTTTTTTTTCTCCTTCTTCCCTTCCTCCAGCTACATTGGCTTTCCAGTTTTTTGGCTTAACAAAAGAAATGAGCTCTTCCTACAGGGATTGTCTTGTAAGGTATTAATAATACAAACTTTGTATCACTTTCTTTTAGTATGTTTGGGGAGACAGATACAGATTTGCAGGAACTCCGGGCCTCAATGGAACAATTGCTTAGGGAGCAGCCTAGTGAGGAATTCAGTGAAGAGGAAGAGTCTACTTTAAAGGCTAATGTCATCGAATGTGTAACAAATGGTACAGAGCTGGATGAAGGAGATGAAAATAACCCGAGCAGTGAAAGTGCACTTAATGAAGAATGGCAGTCAGGTATAATTTCTGTTATACCTGTTTCATAAGTTATTTATTGTTAACAATTCAAACACAGAATAATGGTTTTGCATTGTATACTTAAAATGAAATAAAGCTCTAATTAATAGTTTTTATACAGAAATTTAGAAAATCAGTGTCCTGGTTTCAGCTTGGATAGAGTTAATTTTCTTCCTAGTAGCAGGCATAGTGCTGTGTTTTGGATTTAGTTTGAGAATAATGCTGATAACACACCGATGGTTTAGTTGTTGCTAAGTAGTGCTTATGCTAGTCAAGGACTTTTCAGCTTCCCATGCTCTGCCAGGTGCACAAGAAGCTGGGAGGGTGCACAGCCAGGACAGCTGACCCAAACTGGCCAAAGGGCTATTCCATACCATATGACGTCATGCTCAGTATATAAACTGGGGGGGGGGGGTTGGCCACGGAGCAGCGATTGCTGCTCGGGAACTGTCTGGGTATCGGTCAGCAGGTGGTGAGCAATGGCATTGTGCATCACTTGCTTTGTATATTCCTTTATCATTATCATTATTTTTTCTTCCTCTGTTGTCCTATTAAACTGCCTTTATCTCAACCCACGGGGTTTACTTTTTTTCCCTGCACCCAGATTCTCTCCCCCATCCTTCTGGGGGGCAAGGTGAGCAAGTGGCTGTGTGGTGCTTAGTTGTTGACTGGGGTTAAACCACGACAATCGGATAATATTTAGACTTTCTGGATGTTAAGGTCAACATCTAAGCAGCATTCAGTGTTGCACATTAAATGTTGGCTATTTGTTAGGCAGTGATTATAAGTCCCTTTTTCTCTAGTTGTCTAAAAGTTGTCTTCAAGGAAGATCAAAGACTCTGTGCACATCATATGTTTTGAATAATTCATGACTGCGATGTAAGAGTGAAAAAGAAATAGCGATTGACATGACTGGAGTACCTGGGATCCAGCTTACGTTACAATTAAGTAATTTAACAGGCAGTCAAAAGGAACATGAAATTATTAACCTTGTCCTTAGCCCAAAATAGCTATTAATGCAGTTAAACTAAAAATGAGACAGAAAAATTTATTACTGCTTATAGTATTTTGCATTAGCTGTATACAGTGGTGTCCTGAAGTCTCAGTTCTCTTTTTTTAAATTCTGGTTGAAATGTAAGTACTTTACTACTGCTGTAAAATAAAGTACATTTAGAAATATTAGCTATAAAAAGATGTAGGGAATCATAGAATCGGTTAGGTTGCAAAAGACCATTAAGATCATCCAGTCCAACCATTAATCTAACACTACCAAGTCCACCACTAAACCAATTAAGGGTAGAGTAATAATTACATGTTTCATGGCTTGGTGTCTGGGTTATTTTTTTAATGAAAGTAAAAACTGGGAATCATTAAGGTTGGAAAGGATCTCTAAGATCATCAGTCCAACCGTCAACCCAGCACCACCATGCTTACTAAACCATGTCCCGAAGTGCCACGTCCACCTGTTTTTTGGACACAACTAATAATCAATAATAATCAATAACTATTAGAAAACATAGTTTTTGTGTAATTTTCGTTTATTGAAGACAATTTTAAACAAATTGAAACATACCTGTAAAATAAAGGTAAAATAAACTTAGGTAATACCATCATCTTTAATTTTTTGATGGTGCTGATGTTATACACTGATACCGTACAACACTATCTGTTCCTGTGATTCTGTGGTTGTTGCAAGCATTACAGTATTTGGTGTCAGTGTCCCACCTTCTAGATTAATGATACTTCATAAGAATTGCAGGTTTCATTGTTTGGGGGTAGGAGGAAAGCCTTCAAAACTCAGGGGAACGGACAGAACTTGAAACCAAATCTGTTCAAGATCCAGAAGTTAAACACAGGATTAGAAGTCATCTAATGGGTTTTTAACCTGTATACAACTTTTCTTTTTATTTCAGTGATAATTTCTTATTAATGTGACTGTTGATACTTGAATCAGGGATAGGATTTGGTCAGGATTATACTTTACACTAGTCATATATAGGAATTGAAAGTAGTAGAGTTTTAATACTAACTCACGAAGTTTGTGACCTACCAGGCAATACTATGTATTTTTTTAAAGATTTGATAATATAACATCCGAAATATAAAAAGTTGTATATTTTTCCCTGGGTAGATAAGTCCTTTCATAATTCAAATACTTATTTAAGGAAGTATTTTTCTTGGGCAAAAGCAGTTTGCATTTTATAATAGGATTTTACACAGGGATTCTATCTTAATATTTTAAAATAGATTCTTTTTTTGTTAAACTTACCTAATGTTTGACTGCTACAAATCTATTTGTAAGGTTTCTGTAGCCTGTAAGCAAAATCATCTTGATTTCTCTCACATATCTTATTGCACCAATTGGCATACTGAATTTGCTACACAAAGAAGCAGCACTCATAGAAGAATGAGGAACTTTGTAGCTAAGTTAGTACTGGGTTATTTAGACTCGCTCCATGGAACAAGGTGCATCTCAGTGCAGAAATTAAATAACTGATTCTTAATATACATGTCCTTATTTTCTGCTAGAAGACAGCTGCTTCATTAAGGAGCTTTTTTCCCCTAGTGTGGGACAGCCACTGAACCCTGCATCAATTCCACCTCAGAAATATGTGGAATGGTTATATGGAACTTGACCTCCTAACATTGCTTTGTTAAATAGAAGTCTGCTTTAAGACCATACCTTGTTTTCCTTCAGTATGAATACCCTTATGGCTAACTATCAGGGTGGGGTTTTGGAGGAGATAGCTAGCTGCTGCTCATCTGGGATTCAGAATTTCTTTGTGGTCAAGAAAGGGACTGTTCCTATTTCCTTGCAGGTTGTTGAGAACATCTGCCAACATTGTCTAGTGCTGCTGAGCTTCCCTGCTTTCATTACATTTAGAGGTCTGTCTGGATATCAATTTTAGGGACATAGAAACAACATTAAGAATGTAGGAAAACTGAGGGGTTTTTATTGTTGTTTCCTTTCTTTATAGATAATAGTGATGGAGAGATTGCCAGTGAATGTGAAGAATGTGATAGTATCTTCAGCCATTTGGAAGAGTTGAGATATAACCTGGAGCAGGAAATAGGCTTTGATAAATTCATTGAAGTTTATGAGAAAATAAAGGTTTGTGGAATAACCTCAAGTGGAAAACATTTTAACAAACAAGTTCCTAGGGCTGTTTACTGTGCCAGTAACTAATTGCATTGTGTGACTAGAATCAGTGCTTATTTCTTTGGTGTTTTATTCTGTTTTGACACACTGAAATAGTAACAGAGAAAATGCCTTGCCAGTGGATTGAGAGGAGAACTTTGGGTTTAACCATTAATTGCATTTAATAAATTTGAACTATTTAATTCTATACCCATTTTAATTTTGGCAACATGGATTGTCCTTTCTCCCAGGCTATACATGAAGATGAAGACGAAAATATTGATATTTGTTCAGCCATAGTTCAGACTATTCTTGGAAATGAACACAAACACCTGTACGCCAAAATACTTCACCTAGTAATGGCAGACGGAGCCTACCAAGAAGGTAATCTCACTGTGTCCTGGCGATTATGGCTTGCCATGTTCTTTCTTGGTCATATACAATAGGTTCCAATACACTTTTAAAACGTAGCTGTGCTTTGTTATATTGATTGCCTAAATTGATAAAAGTTTGGTTTGGGTTTGTTTTTTTTTTTCACAAAGGGTATTTTTATTCCTGCAACAAAATGTGGCAAACTTTGATTAAGCATGCTGACCACTCTGATGTTACAGTTGATTGTGTATGTCCATACTGTTAAAATAGTTGCCATATGAAAGGTGCAGTATAATTATTTCGTTTCTGTAAAACAGTTATGCAGACTGGGAAGATGGAAGTCTAGAATAAAACTTAAAGAATTAAAAACAATTTTGTCTTAAGAATTAATTAATTTTTAGCTAAAATAATATTGTTCTTTCCAAAACTCTACTTTCAACGGGTTGCAGTCACTACTTTTCTGAAAAGAAAATGTCATCCTGTAATTGTCATCTTCCAGAAGAACTGGATGTGGCGGTACCACCCATCTTGGTTTTCAGGTGGCTCAGTAGTACATAAAGAGAATTTATCTTGTTTGGGAGCCCTGCCTAGCTTAGCACAGATTACTAGGCAGACAGATAGTTCCTGGATCTTTCAGAGTCACTCTATGAAATACCACACAGACCACTATCAGTGAGACAGGGTTTTGTTTCGGGGTTGTTTGGGGTTTTTTTAATGTCAAAAATTTAAATGCAGTTACATAATTTTAGATTTCTAATGATGAAAGTCTTTACAGGGAGAAATCTAAAATCCCAATTATTTTTATAAAAACCAGAAGCATTATATATTGGCTTTAGGAATGTGTGCAATGATCACTATTTAATGTATTTCTATTTTGCAAAAATATTCTAATGCATGTTAACCAACATCTACTTTCTGCATCTTTTAAATTCCTTTACAAATGTGTTGCAATAGCAGTGAATAAAGGATCAAATAAGATTACAGCTTTCTATGGGTTTTATATGTAAATGTTTGGGGGGAAGAAGTATTAAAAGATAGTTTTAAAAACATAATAAATTAAAAAAAAATCTAATACAAATTACATTTTCCCGATTTTTCATTGCTATTCATATAGAACCACTCAGTAAAAATAACCAGTACCATGTTGTTCTCATGCTGTTTTACGGAAGTATGACAGAAAAGTGAAAAATACTTTGTCAACCACAATTTACTGATTTAATGACAGAATTGGAAAGATATTGTAGCAGTTCATTTTTCAAGTGTCCAAAGGACTGGCAATATAGAGCGAGAAGAAAATGATAACTGTTACCAGTTTCTTTTCCTCACTGCTTTGCTGTAAGGATATTTTAAAACTAGTACTAAAAGGCTAAAATGACAATTTGCTGAAACGTTGGCATATCAATTGTAAGCTGTTGTCTGAGTGAATCCTATTAAAATGAGCTGACTTTCATCTTGCAAAATACTGATTAACAAGTGGCTATTTTTAATCGCTTCCATTCTAATTCTGTATTTCAAAAATCTGTGGTAGCATACAAAAATGTACAGAAAAAGTAGTTCTTTACATTTCAGATATTTAAAGTACATGTAGTACTTTAGTACTAAAGTACATAAAGAGCTACATTTAAAGTAGTTCTTTAAATTTTAGACATTTAAAGAAAAAATCCTATGCTAATGACGGTGAGTAGAGGACAAGTGACAGTGAGAAGCATGTTCATGAGCTTCTTTCTCAAACATTTTATACTCCTCAAATAAGCAAAGTTAGGGAAAAAAATCTATATTGCTCTATATGAAAAGGATTGATGTAACTGAAGCAGGCCACTTGAGATGAAACTATCTTAAATTAACTAATCCAAGAAAGATGACATGTTGTTCAATGCTTGTACACATAGTGCTTTCCAAGGCAGTTTTGGTAACAGTCACCTCACTGGTGACTGACAGTGAATTCTTGTCTTATTGCTTACTAAATCGTGGTTTCTAGTTTGTTTTGTAACCCCAGTTTGATTCTGTGTATGTGTGTGGTTGTCACCCCTTTTCACCCTGTCTCTCCCCTTCTCCTGCTTTTTACAGATAATGATGAATAAACCTGACTCAGGAATTTCCTTAATGCTGTACTACATATCGGTGTTTGAAGTCTGCACAGCTGAATAACAAATTGTAGTGGAGAATGTAACACGGGGGAGGAGAAGCAAGACTTCAAAAAAGAATGTTGATTGTATGAAAAAGAGGAAGAACATGCCTTTTAAAACTGAGATACCTATACACTTCTCTTGTGTGTACTTGCATATGTGTTCATTAAATATTAGATACCCAAAATTTAAAAAGCAACAACATGACCCCCCCCCCCAAACCTGTAATCTCTCAACTTCCAAAAGAAATATAGAAAGGAATACCTGTTGATATTCTGATACAAAACTGAGACCTACAATGTAAAACAGAATTTCTGCCATATCAACAGTTGCCTCTTGAGCAATTGGAAGCATTACTGTGTTGTGGAAGTACCCACCTCTAGCTGTTCACTTACATACTTAAAATAGCCTCTCTTTACACCTACATAAAGAAATTACTTCATTTTTATTGACCCTCATGGTTGTATTTTAATAGCATCTTAATCTAGTGGCCTAGTTTGAGTATTTCACTTTTTTCATAAAAAAAAAATATATTTTGAAGCTGAAGGCTTCTGTCACTTTTTAACCACTGTCATCTGAAATATCTTAATGGTGTTTCTAAATCAAGCCAAACTGGTACTTCAGTTGTCATAGAAATGTCTGGGGTTTTTTGAGATTGTAAAATTCATTTGGAGCTAGAATACTTTTTCCCAGTATTCTTTTTCCTCTTCCCCTTTCCCTTCCCCAAACCCCAAGTATTTAGCTCTTTTGAATTTTGTAATCTGGTCAATGGTAATATAGTATGCTGTTGAATTGAAAGGAATGGTTTTCTTCCAGTTTGTTTTTAAATTCTTACTGTTATACTCATGGCTCCAGCAGCCGCGGGGGAAAATGAAATATTGCAGGCCCAAGTGCTATGTAATACTTCTCATCTTTTGACTCAATGTTTTGCAGCTTGATTTCCACCACCCCAAAAGAGAAAACAGGTGTCTTGTGACCCACGTTTCCTTGTTCCTCCTGTCAGAGCAGTATTATACAGGGCAGACATTAGGTATGGCTGTTGTTTTCCAATCATCATCTCTGGAACAGCTTTATTGGCTTACCCGTACAATAAGTCTTGTTACAAATCTGATGAACCGTCAAACTTCCAACTGCCCTACTGGAGAAAAACAGGTTTGGGTTGGTTTTTTTGTTTGTTTTTTTTTTTCTTCAGCTACAGCCAGTCACAATCTAAAACTGTCAGAAGTTACTTTTCCACAAAGTAAAATCAAGTGTGTGTGTGTATGTGTATATATATATATATTATTTAGAACTGTCAAAATATGTACATGACTTTTGTATAATTGTTTTATGGTGGTGTTATTAAAGTTTTGCCCACTGAAAAGTGTTAATTTTTTTTAATTCTTAAAGGAAGCCAAACTTACTCTGCTTCAGCTGTATCCTGGGAACCTGCAATGAGAATAAAATTAATAATCATAAATGCCTTTAATATTTTTTTTTGTATCCTTATTTACTTGATAAACACCGCTTGCTTCATCTGATGAGAAAGTATGATCATTGTTGGAAACAGTGCTGGTTCTGTCCTATGCTGCTTCTCTTCTTCCCCTTCCTTTTTTTTTTTTTTTTTTTTTTTTAAAAAAAAAAAAAACTTTCCACAGTAAATTCTGGGGCTTTTCACTAGGCTTCTCTTCCATTCTGCTTTTCACTGCTGAATAATCTGTTTCGAGAGATGATCCTCATGAGCTACATCAT
Source organism: Pelecanus crispus (assembly GCF_030463565.1). Lineage (NCBI taxonomy): Eukaryota > Metazoa > Chordata > Aves > Pelecaniformes > Pelecanidae > Pelecanus > Pelecanus crispus. The sequence continues at coordinate 44,062,780 of NC_134646.1, read as the reverse complement.
CCATGACATTCAGCAAATGCACTCTAACCACATTAATAAAGAATGAGTCTGCATTATTTTCCTTTTTCAGGTTTGCTTTTCAAATCGTACCTTGCCCACCTTTTGGGGGAAGGGAGGACCCAAAACCTTTAGATTTAAAAGAATATAGATTAACCACATAGAAAAAAGAAAATACACCAACTGGTACATTCTGTGCTCTTATGGTTTCGAATTTTCTCAAGGTGATACAGTGTTACTGAAGTTAAGGGTTGGGGGTGTTTAATTCTTTTAAATTGAAATCATATCATTATTGACATTCCTCATTTCTTATGCAGTGTGCTGGCTTGCTTCTGGTAAGAAAAATGGACATAATCTGCAGACTTCAAGCTTTACAGACATAGAGCTTTTTATCAATTAATGATTTGAAAAATATGTGCAGGTTGTGCACAGCTTTTCAAGAATAATCTTCAAACCTGCCAACCAATACTGGATATCCTTGCAATCCCTCAAGAGCTAATTTAAAATTGACACAGTAAATAAGTTTGTCTGCTAAAGAAATACTTCTGTCTGAAATTTTAAATCCCTAGTTAATGTACACTATAACGACATCAAGGACAGTGTGACTTCAGGACGATTTATTGGTCTGTATGTAATAACTTAATGCAATTAGTTGAGCATTTGGCTTGTATTCATATTACATTCACAATAAAAAAATTTCTGTTGTAATTCTAGTAGCAAATTGAGATATAGAATGGTATTTTTGGCACAGAACATACTCTGTAAAATGTCACATTATGTCCCTGTCCTCAGCCTTTCTTCTTGACCCCTGAAGCCAACCATAGTTCAGATGAGGAATCTTTAAAAAACAAACCAACCCCCACATCTACACCCCTCCCAAAACCCCAAACCCGTGACACCTCTATTGTGCTGCCCTGCAGCCACGGCTGTAGTCCATGACGCCGGAATCTCCGGGCTAAGCGTGCCATTTCCAGCTGTACGCACGCCTTGAGTCTTCCGACCTTGGGCAGCACGGAGCGGAACCCCGGCCGTGCGGCGGCGTGGCCTGTGGCAGGAAGGTGGGGTCCTGGCTGCGAACCGGCTCCTTCCCAGCTCAACAGGGAGAGTAGCCCTGCCCCGCGCACCGGCGCCCAGCATCCTGTTCGAAGAAAAGAGCCTGAAGAGGCTTTCGCTCCTCAGTTTGCTGAACTTTGAGCGGGTATCTGAAGTTCTTCTGTATTTTGAGCGTGTATCTGAAGTTCTTCTGTATTTTGAGTGTGTATCTGAAGTTGAGCGTGTATCTGAAGTTCTTCTGCATTTTGAGCGTGTATCTGAAGTTGAGCGTGTATCTGAAGTTCTGTATTTTGAGCGTGTATCTGAAGTTCTTCTGTATTTTGAGCGTGTATCTGAAGTTGAGCGTGTATCTGAAGTTCTTCTGTATTTTGAGCGTGTATCTGAAGTTCTGTATTTTGAGCGTGTATCTGAAGTTGAGCGTGTATCTGAAGTTGTTCTGTATTTTGAGCGTGTATCTGAAGTTCTGCATTTTGAGCGTGTATCTGAAGTTGAGCATGTATCTGAAGTTCTTCTGCATTTTGAGCGTGTATCTGAAGTTGAGCGTGTATCTGAAGTTCTTCTGTATTTTGAGCGTGTATCTGAAGTTCTGCATTTTGAGGGTGTATCTGAAGTTGAGCGTGTATCTGAAGTTCTTCTGTATTTTGAGCGTGTATCTGAAGTTGAGCATGTATCTGAAGTTCTTCTGTATTTTGAGCGTGTATCTGAAGTTCTGCATTTTGAGGGTGTATCTGAAGTTGAGCGTGTATCTGAAGTTGTTCTGTATTTTGAGCGTGTATCTGAAGTTCTGCATTTTGAGCGTGTATCTGAAGTTCTGCATTTTGAGCGTGTATCTGAAGTTGAGCATGTATCTGAAGTTCTTCTGCATTTTGAGCGTGTATCTGAAGTTGAGCGTGTATCTGAAGTTCTTCTGTATTTTGAGCGTGTATCTGAAGTTGAGCATGTAATCTGAAGTTCGGTATTTTGAGCGTGTATCTGAAGTTCTTCTGTATTTTAAGCGTGTATCTGAAGTTACTCTTACTCTGTTCTCTGAAGTACTAGGAGGCGCTTCCGAAAACTGGACGGCCTGGCCGGGCGGTGGGAGCCAAAGCAGGTCTCACACCTTTCCGCGGTCTGGTAAGCGAACGGCCCGTTGAAACCAAGTTCCAGCGTGCCACATTCCTGACGAGGTTCTCTGTGCTCTTGAGACACCCACATCGTTTAGCAATAATTCTTATTTCAGCTTTTAGTGCTTCCGTCTCCCTCTCGCCCCAGCTGGTGCCTAAATGCTGTACGTTTATTCAGACGTGCATGCTCTGCTAACCCTTCTGTTCTAAAGCTTTACAGCCTTGCCTAAATGTCTTGAAAACTTAGAAAATATTTTCCTAAGACCTTCCCCCCCGCATTGTTTTGCAGGCGAAACGACGGCCTTTCAAAGCTCTGGCTGTCCTCAACTCGGAGCTGAACCGTGAGTTCCTAATTTAGGGGGTCCGGCCCCGGCCCGCCGAGCTTCGGCAGGGGGCGGCTGTGCCGCCCTGCAACCGCCAGGTGGCGCCATAACGGCGGGCGCGGCGGCGGCCCCGGCCCGGGGCGAGCGCGGGGGGGGGCCGGAGCGAGCGGTGGGGGGTGGACCCGGGGCGAGCGGGGAGGGACCCGGGGCGAGCGGCGGAGGGGGCCGGGGCGAGCGGGGGGGGACCCGGGGCGAGCAAGGGGGGACCCTGGGCGAGCGGCGGAGGGGGTGGGGCGAGCGGGGGGGGACCCTGGGCGAGCGGCGGGGGGGACCCGGGGCGAGCGGGGGGGACCCTGGGCGAGTGGCGGAGGGGGCCGGGACGAGCGGCGGAGGGGGCCGGGGCGAGCAGGGGAGGACCCGGGGCGAGCGGGGGGGACCCGGGGCGAGCAAGGGGGGGACCCGGGGCGAGCGGGGGGGACCCTGGGCGAGCGGCGGAGGGGGCCGGGGCGAGCAGGGGAGGACCCGGGGCGAGCAGGGGAGGGGGCGGGGCGAGCGGGTGGGGACCTGGGGCGAGCGGGGGGGACCCCGGGCGAGCGGGGGGGGGACCCGGGGCAAGCGGCGGAGGGGGCGGGGCGAGCGGGGGGGGACCCTGGGCGAGCGGCGGGGGGGGCTGGGGCGAGCGGGGGGGGGACCCTGGGCGAGCGGGGGGGACCCTGGGCGAGCAGGGGGGGACCCTGGGCGAGCGGGGGGGACCCGGGGCGAGCGGCGCCCCTCCTCCGGGGTGCACGGCGCGGTGCCGCGGCGCGGCAGGCGGTGCGAGGCCGCGGGCAGGTTGCGCTCGGGCCGGGAAGGCGCAGGGGGTGCGCGGCGCCCGGGGCAGGCTCCCGGGGCAGGCTCCCGGGGCTGGCGGGGTCTGGAGCGGGGTGGGGATCCTTCAGCTCCGACGGTTTGCATTTCCTTGTAGAAGGCCACCTTCCGAAAACCCTACGCGTACAGACAAATCTTCGCGTGTTTGCCAGACGTTTGTATTCACAAATAATTTACAAATCAAAAATGTAGAGAAATCTATAGAACTTACTCAACCGGGCAACGAGCCTTTAGCTAGAGCGCAGCCCCTCCGCTTGTGTCCGTCGTGCAATCCCTCCGCTCCTTTTCCTGGGGCACAGGAGGATGGCATGGTAGGTCCGGTTTCCCCAAATGACTAGATGCAAATTTGAATAAAACAAAATATGACACTTGTAGCACATTTATGATGCTGTGGACGGTTGGACTCCGTACCAATCTTCCCCTCAGCCAGAGGGTGGGGTAGAAGCGTGCCCCTGACTAAATTACTGCTTGGACTTTTATCTCTCCACTAAAAGTACCTCATCAAGGCTCAAATGAAGCTAGGCTCTACTTAATTTTATTAACTGTGATAAACCAAAGACAAACATAGACATTTGATTTTTCAAGCCTTCCAAACGTTTTTCTTCCTGAGTAATTGTGTGCTTTCTCAAACCTTGATGCTTGTTCATTCATGAGCCATGTAGACTCAAGTTTAGTGTAAAATCGATACCAATGGTTACCATTCCTAGAACGTTTCTTTTTGCCATTTTTATCACAGTTTAGATGAAACAATTTGCAGAGTTTAAGTACTAGTTTTAAAATCCATAAAGAGCTTCTTCCTTTAAATTAAATTTGTGTGTTAATGCAATACACACTTCAAACGCATTTCCAAGTTGATATGTTTTCCAGCTGAGCTGATGAGCTGATCAATTCAAATAGCAGCATTTTGAACGGTTGGCTTGTGCGAGAGTCTTAAAAACACTTCTTCGGCAGCTAAAATCTTAATTGAACTGCTTCCATAAAGACATATTAATTTGTAGTTACTTGTGAGACACACACATATATAGGAGTTCAGCTGCTCCTGCTGAATTGCTTGCCTCGTGCACTCTTCCAGATTTTATTTCCAAGACATTTGGACAAATTTTTAAACCAAGATGGGATTTAGCTAATTCCATTAACTGTCTTTTTAACGATACAGTTTAAAAACTCGCAGAGCCGAAGACTTGGGGAGTTTTTTCACATTAGCTGCACAACAAAAGCCAAAAGCCAGGCGGGTTGCACAGCAGGAAAACTCCAGCGAGGTAGCATTTGCTTAGTTTCGGGATGGCCATGACAGTTCTTTCACCCGTCGTACCTGAGGTTGACTCTATCAAGTGTGAGGCTGGGGCGTGGCACAAGTCACTTCGGCTTGGCTGACGGATGTTCCCTTAGGGAGCGCAGTCAGCCAGGAGAAAATACCGTTCCGTTTTAAACAGCACTGTGGCTCAAGCTGATGCAGACATGCTCGGAGGGTAATGGCACCATAATCGGGTCCTTGCTGTATTTTTGCTGTATTTTTGTATTTTGTATTTTGCTGTATCCTGCAGACAGTCCTGACAGTAATCTCTTCTCTAGGGGAAGGGATGAAGTAGGCGTTTTTGCTGTATCCTCAATATAGGATAAAACTTCCCCAGTTGAAATTTTCGGCCAAAACTCTATGGTTCTAGCTCTCTTAATAAAATTTTAAATCTCATGCAATACTTCAGGGATGCTAGTCTTTCCTTCTATCACCTTCCCCATCAGCGGTCAAGAGTTCTCATTGCTGTTTGGTTTATTGCTGCTAGAACTATTTTAAATGCTATCAGAATAGTTTTGCAAAAGTAAGGTATGTAGCCTTTTGCTGAACAACTGATTGATTTGATGGGGATGTAGAAAAGACAGAAAACCTGAGATGCCTTTATTGGTGAGCTAGAGCTCCATATATTGTGGAGCCACAGCAACATGGCCACTGCCGAAAGGGTCAGTCAGGCTCTTTTCTATAAACTGCTGTATAGAATCATAGAATCATAGACTCGTTTAGGTTGGAAAAGACCTTTAAGATCATCCAGTCCAACCATTAACCTACACTACCAAGTCCGCACTAAACCAATCAAGGGTAGACTAGACTAAACCATGTCCCGAAGTGCCACATCTATGTGTTTTTTGAACACTTCCAGGGATGGTGACTCCACCACCTCTCTGGGAAGCCTGTTCCAATGCTTGACTACCCTTTCCGTGAAGAAATTTTTCCTAATATCCAATCTAAACCTCCCCTGGTGCAGCTTGAGGCCATTTCCTCTCATTTTATCACTAGTTACTTGGGAGAAGAGACCAACACCCCCCTCACTACAACCTCCTTTCAGGTAGTTGTAGAGAGCCATAAGGTCTCCCCTCAGCCTCCTCTTCTCTAGGCTAAACAACCCCAGTTCCCTCAGCCGCTCCTCATAAGGCCTGTGCTCCAGACCCTTCACCAGCCTTGTTGCCCTTCTCTGGACACGCTCCAGCACCTCAAGGTCTTTCTTGTAGTGAGGGGCCCAAAACTGGACACTATTCTGTAGCTCTTGTCCTTCCTCTAAACTCTGTTTCTTCCTCTGTACTGAGCTGTAACAACTCTTGATAAAGATGTCTAAAAGACAGTAATACAATGCACCTAACTTGCTATTACTGTAGCACGCTTAGCTGATCCTTTCCCACTGACGTTAGTTTTGATAACTTAGGTGGCAGTTTGGAGTATTTCAGTCTTGTGCTTCAAACTTTGTAAGAGGAAATTAAAAGGTGAAGATTACGGCAGTTGAGCTTCTCAGTAGAGTAAATCTGGACTTAACAGTGGACATACTTTCATGCCTTTTTGATTCTAAGAAATATTATTGCATTTTATTCTTTCATACTTAATAGTTTAAAAGCCTTATTCAGTAGATCTGTATTTTACTGTTAGTAAACATATATGGAGAATCATTTCCACAGCAGTAAAGCATCTTTAATGTGATTTTTAGCTATTAATAATATAGCATTTTTTCAGCTGTTGAAAAGCCCGATGGCACTGAATTGCATATCCTGTTCCACCATGGACTTTAGTATACCAGTTAATGATCACAGTGCCCTGAGTAACTTAACTCACTGTATTCATTTCATTCACTGCAGTGGCTCCTTTCCTCAGATGACCACTGTTGCTTTCTCTCCATTGGGCAATCTTGTTTGTCCAGGAAGAAGCTCCAGCAAATTCTGACTCACAGACAGTGGCGTTAAGCATTTGCCAGCTGGGAAAGGGAGCACAGTTCAATCCCAGCCTGCGACCTTTGTTAACCATGCGGTGATACTACAGTAACTAGTCTGCTCGGATCAGTAATGGATGGATTTTCCACCATAAACACCAGTATCTAGCCATACATACAACAGCAGAGCATGGATGACCACAGTCATAAGGCCTCCCTCCTCCCAGTAAAACTTAAAGAAAGTTTGAGTCAAATCCCACTGTGATCTGTTAGGATGCTCCTGTTCTCAGCTCTCTCTTCTTTCCCTCAGCTGATGATTATCAGGACCAGCAGAACGAAACGTGCGCCTACACTCACGCTTTGGCACAAAGCACAGCGTCGTTGACTAAAACTGCTGAGAAGATGTGTTTAAGCCAAGTCATCAGACTCTGAGCTGCAGTTGGCGGGGATGTGAGCACATCTTCCATCCTGCTTATTCTGCCACAGTGAAAGCAATCTCCATCAGAAGGACGGGGTATAACAGATGGAGGCATAACTTAAACCACTTCACAATAGTTTCTAAAGCTCATCTGTCAAGGATGTTGCAAGGCTGCTTGTGCAACGTTAGTAAGAGAAATGTATGTATGAACACGCAATGTGAAATAGGCCTGCTGAGGAGCAAAAGCCATGTAGAGTATAATGTTTATCTTGCATTAATCAAGTCATAATGTACTTACTTAACACTATTTTTGTTTTCACTTGCTGGCAGAACTCCCCACAGATGTTTTATTCTGCCTTACAGCAGTTAAAAATGTGAGAAATGTGTAACTGAAACAGTTAAAAAAAATCTAGTAATTCTGAAATTGCCTGTTTTATCATATGATAAACCATGGGGGCTTGTGAGAGGGATCACACTAATCCATAGCATGAAACAGGTCAGATCCCTTCCTACAGTCACTAGCTTTAACTAAGCTGTCTTTGATACCTCAGCTCAGGTATTTTCAGCTAAAATTCAGAAGCCTTGCATACAAGGCCTGTAAGATGTAGGGTGTCTCTCCTGCCACTCCATTCTGCGTTTCTGTCTTAGTGGTGTCTGAAAAATATGCTGCTCACAGTTACACTGATGTTCATGGAAATTGCAGGTACCTCATTTCTGGCAACCAAACCCTGATGCTTTTTCAGCCTTAGGGAACTGTATTTCTTTGCCATAGGATAACAGAGAGGTCAGAAGGCTTTGTGATCCTTGGACTGAAGACTGTGTAGAATAATAGAATGAACTGGGGAAAAAGAAAACGTGCTGAAAGCATCTGGGAGGTTTTTTGTGCATACTAGACAATATATCCGATACTCACTTTCTGTGACTAAGTTTGCTGTTACCAAGGCCTAGAATTAGCCAAAAAAAACAGCAGGGAAGCCTTCTCTGTGTTTCTTGCCTCCATTTCTTACTAACATTTTTACATTCACTCACTCCCTCTTCTAATGGAAGCTGGGGGAAAAGTGCTGAGTACAGCACTAATGACATGAAGAAAAACACTGAAGGAAGCAGCAGGAAGGCCAAGGTTTCAACCACTCTCCCTCCCTTGCCCAGGAAAATTTCAGTGACCTCTTGACACCTCCCATGGGAAACTTTAAATTGACGAGAGTATTTGCCAAGTAAACACAAAAAATGGCATTAAAATAGTATTGTTTCTGACTTAATCCTCGTAAAGTGAGTTAAGGTTCCTGCAGCAGCTATAATGCACTAACCTCTTTCTAGATGACAGTGTATGTGGATATGTATCAGGATTGATGAAAAAACACTTCCACGCACTCAGAAGTAGCATTCACTTGGGAAACTGAAAATTAAAATGCTAAAAATGAATTTACAGCTTGTTCCTGGATGATCCTGGTATTTTGGTTAAAACGACTATGGTTCATGTTACACAACGCTACCTAGAGTCAAAACACTGCTAATTTGTCCTATGAAAACAAAAGGGGAAGGCATTTCCAGTTAGTTATAACTTGATTGTTTATTCTGCCATGTTTTTGTTGGGGTAAGTTACTCAAGAATGATCATTGGGACTGTTGGAAAATATTCTGGCTTTCTTATATGATATTTGCCAATTTTTATTCTGAAATTTGATGCCTAGCAATGGAGGGATATTAGAGTAGGCTGCATCTCAAGCATCTCCATACCATTTCTCCCCACACCTAGAGAACGCCCCTGCTACCCAGCAACACTTGCTGGTCATCACTAACTCTGATCCTGCTCGTTAAGGGGACTCCAGGAGACAGGTCACTAAACTGGAGATCTGTGGTTTAGTTCTGGGAATTGTCCCTTTGCTTCCTCCCCAGAAAATTCTTTAATTTATCCTGCAGAGATAACCGCGTCTATGCCAGTCATTATCTCGCCTCATTTGTCTTGCCTTCTCTTTTCTTTCCAGTCTTGTTCATTATTATTTGCAAAGTCTTCAAAGGTATGAGGTAACTCTGCCTTCGTGCTCCCCATCACTGTCATACAGAAAGGAACAGCACAATAAATGCCATGAATAAGAATGCTTCCAAAATACAGCAACAGAAAAATGCTTGCTGACTAATGTGAACTAGCACATAGGAAAACACCTAGCACACACCATTTCCTGACAACTGTTTTGAGCACAGCTGCCTTAGCTATATTTAAGGACTGTGACATGGATTAAAAATATATCCTTTTTTTAGTGTAGGTGTGACCTTAGAGAAGAATGGTGGTAGAACTGCATTAGCGGTTTGCAGCGATGCTTGCGAACAGGTTTTTGGCACACTTAGCCATTGTCAGTGCCTCAGTCACGTCCACATGCAGAGAGTTGCTGCTCGCGTTTTCTGGGACATGTGGGAAAACATTACTTGAAAATGAGTTTGACTATAGCTCATATAAAGTGTATATTTAAGAGGTATTTAAGGGCTGGTTCTTAGCTAAAGGGATGGAATCCAGCTGCCTGTTTTCTTTGGCTCTGAGAGTCAGTTTGATATGATTTACATTTTAAGAGCTGGCTTCACAAAGAAAGAGCTAGAGGGTTGGTTTTGAGGCATTTTGTGTGTGTGCGTGTGTGTGTGTGTTAGTGAGTAAATATTTTACAGCCTGAATTCCTAGTTCCATGAAATCAGTGACTCCAGGCTGTGGGACAATATAAGTAAGCACAAAGGCTAGAATTTATTGCTAGTAATGATCTATGAGATAAGATTTTCAACTAAGCCAGTGCAGAGAGGTCTCTTGCCAGATGTGTGGGAGTGAAAGTGACACAAATCTACCAAAAAAAGGAAAAAAAAAATCTTTGGCAATCCTAGAGCGATTATACAGCCTTGTAGCACTAGCAGCCTCAGAGAATTCATTTTGTGTCTCAATGTCTTCATCAACTTAAAAGCCACGTCCCAACCTTTACAAAAGAAATCCAAAGTAGTGCCATGAATACTCCATAAATTTATCTCACTTCCTTAATCTTATTTTGAACAAGGAAAGTTTCGGGGTTTTTTCCCCTACATTCCTCTGCTTGTAAAGAACTGTTGTAGCAGAGTGAGAGAGATGCTGCAAAAAATCACTGGGGAACTTGTCCCTTTATTCCCTTACTTTCATCCCAGTGTAATTCAAAACTTTCCTTCAGAGTCAAGCTACACTGGAAATCCTTGCTTTTTTGCTTCTGAGATAATCACAGACAAAAACAACGGTACATGGATGGTACACAGATCACATCCAAAGCTCTGCCTACATCCTTTCGTAAGTGTACTAGAAATTGCGGAGAACTGAAGCTGTAAAGGAGCTTCTGTACATTTCAGACAACACAAGAAGTGTAATTTGTGCTAATGGGAGTGCAACTTTCCTTGTAGCTGAGGATACATTCCAAAAAGAGATGCTTCAGTCAAAGAAAATGCTTTGCCTTGGTATAAAGACACTGCTTTGACTAGTTTGGGATGGAAATGTTAGTGCACTTCAAATGCTGCAACGCATTTTAATTTTTTATATCCTAGTACACAAACTCTTACAAAACCTATCTCATCACTCACGTATGTTTGATACCACAGCAGAACTGTGTAAGTGTGGCAGAGATGTTTGAAAAGTAAACATGCTGATAAGTCTACTTGCCTGTCAGATAGCTCTGCCCAGCCCGCAGTTTTAGTAGGAAAATGCTATTTTAAGGAAATAAATCTCTGAAAAAACTAGCTGAGCATGCTTTTAAGAACTAACATGACAACTTTTTTTCAGGGCGGGGGTGGGTTGCAAACTATCAAACTGTTGCAGCACTCAAAATTCTAAAATGGCTTAGTTTAGCATTTAAACAAGCTAGCAAATTCTTCTTGTAGATTTTTCTCTAAAAACACGTGAGTCTCATATGGGAAGATGTCACATATTTATCCTGGAGCATCTTACCAGTCCCTGCTCCTAAGCCTGGGAGTGTGGCACAGCTAGATTCAGACTCTGTTCTGGGACAAAATCCAAACTGACTTCTCACCGCAGAGGAGATCTAGGTGAAGGGAGTATGGTGCTTTTGAACAGATTTCCTGATTTGGACAGTAGGAGGAACTGCAGGACTCACCATAAAATACACGGAAACCACAGTGCAGACATATCATTGCTGTTACTAAAGATTTCCGTATGTAATTTCTATATGTAATGATCACAAAAGCACAAGCTGTTTTAAGAGTGGCTCCTCTGTAAATGCACTTCCACTAACCGCTCTTAGAATAAGACACCTAGAATAAGGTGTTTGCTAAAACCTGCAGAAATTTCTGAGTTTTCCTTACGTTGTCATGCCAAAAAGAGAAATAACATCCCTTAAATCACCTGTCGTAGAGCCTATGCTCTGAGTGGACTTGAAAATTTCTCATCTAGAAAGACTGAAGGGGGTGCTTAATATGTTCTGAAGATCTATTTGGTGTGAAAATGTGAAGAGGTGTGAGGTTCCAGCCTGCTACTTTTTGGAGGATGCTTTTCTGAGGCTAGGACCCTGAGGCCTTGACCAAGGATGTTTGCTCTAGGAGGGTTAATTTGAACCCCTCTAGATAAAAGAGCACAGTGCTATGAATTCTTCCCTATTCATGGAACTTATTGACTAGCTTTTGTCTGTCTCACAGGATTTTAGAAAGTGAAGCTGTAGTGCGTTTCTAGAAATACAAAACACAACAGAAGACAGAATCTAGAAATTGTAGGCCTGGCACAATGGATACAGACTTCTCCCAATGCCCACAACCTCTCTCCCTCTGCACAGTCCATGTGCAAAAGTGCTGATTCTCCTCAGCAGTTCCACCTCTTCCTATTTAATATTGTATGTTTTGTTCAAATAGTATACATGCCAAGTACCCAGCCTCCAGATGTTCAGCTTCTTTCAGATACTTTGGTAATGAGGTGTGATAATGAAGACTAAGTAAACTTTTATGAATGGCGAATATCCTTTATGATATTACGGTTTTGCTTATTAAAAAGAAAAAAAAAAATCGTTTGGGCCCCACAACTCATCCCTTCTGTTTGGGTTTTGAAAGCTCCAAACATTTGTCACAATGTTCCTCAAAGATAAAACTGGAATTTAGTCACTCTAGTCCACTATCACTCAAAGTGGTCGATTACACTTCTGCCTGACCTCAGTCTAGAGTCAGTAATGCAATAATTCTACCTAAGCATTTATATGATTTTATTTGTTTACTGTTCATATGAAACAGCTTTACCCTGTGACTTGTACGTAGCCTTTGCAAGTGGGGAAAATATTAATAGCTTTTTAATAGCTTAAAATTTGCTAACAATATAGCAAACTATTAAAATGGCATGTAAGTATTCCAAAAAGCCTAGGGCAGTCAATAATTCTAAAACTACATCCTGAATCATGAATCTTTGGGAGAGCAGATCTAAATAGGATTGGGAGATACCTAGAAAAGGATTGAACAGAGGACCTGGCATGCTCTGTCCCCACAGGAATCTTCCCTGTGGACACAGCACTAATTCTAGAGGGGCAAAGGAGCATTAGGGCCTACTCTGCAGCTTCGCAGATGAGGTCTGCAGCTCATGAGCTGCATGCAAGGAAGGAAAAAGATCATTTGATTCTACAATAAACTTATTAAGAATGGATTCTTATATTTCTGTACCTCTTCTAAAATCTTCACAGCTGTGCCAACTAGTTTGATTTTTTTAAATAAACATTCTCCTTTCCTTTTTCTTTAACCTTGTTTGTTAAAGGGCAATTTGAAGCTTGCTGGTTAATGAGATGCAGGCACTCTGTTCCCATCAGTGTAATGATCGTTTAAATCACGTTCTTGACCACCTACGCACACCAACACCTTACTTTTTTCTACATTTCTACAAGGTACACCAGTGGACACTGCAGCTAGGCTACGTGGATCGCAAGCACCCGTAAGTCCAGCGTTTTCCTGTGACTAGCCTGGTGGAAACATCTTCAGGTAACAAAAAGCTCACCTAAAGACTGAGAATTTGTAACATGTTTATTCTTTAATGCCACAGCCACTTTTTCTGTTGCATATTCCCTCATTGCAACGCAAATTAAGTTATTACAAAAGCATCAATACGTGCAAAGGTACAATCCCAGCTTCATGTTGTCAGAGCAAGCTAGTTCGTAACATTAATACACAAATGGTACTCTCCTCAAGAAAAGAGGAACGTAAAAAGTAATCAGAAGTCAAATGTCATCTCTGTCTTGTCAGGTTTGAGGCACAGCCAGGCAACTTTTGTCTATGCCCCAAGCTAGATGCCTAGCATACAGAATAAAGATGTAAAACTAGAAGCCAAAATGTACTGAAAGCACAACAACCGGTTTCTCCTGCCTCCTCACAAATACAAGAACAGCAGAAATCCTTCTGGCAGGATGCAGAAGCCTTAGAAGTACATTTGTATTACAGTCATCGGTCTAGTTACAACTAGTCCACAACACAGAAAGTGCAGCAGGGGCAGCATAAAACTCAGTTTGCCAGCAAACTGACTGGATCAGTATCAACCATGCTGAGCCCCGTGCTGCCAGAATTCTGCTCACACTAACCAAGCTAGGCAATTTAAAGCTAGCACTAACTGCAGCATAGACATCTTGTTGCAAAAAAACCCCCAAAACCCAAAACACCCAACTCAAAACCAAACCACAATCCCTTGAACCCTCAAAAAAAAACCCCCACACAAAAAAAAAAACCCAACTCTTTAATGAAAAAGGAACAAAGTCATTGAAGAACATCCTTGCTCATTTCCGCCAGAGACTGAAGAAAGCTGGCCACGCTTCACTGTGCGCTGTACTTGCCAATATAAAGCCAGCAACATCAGCATGGCCATCAGTGATAAACTCTTACTAAATTGATGTCAGTGGGAATTTTGCATGGCCTTTGAAAGGAAATCCCCGCTGCATCTCCAGGGGTCATTTTACAAGGCAATGAGATTAACCTTTTTGGTCTGTGTCTGAGATCTGTATTGCATGGGAAAGATGGGCTAAAGCGGACATTACAAATGGGTAAACACCACCCTTTTGGACAAAAATATGGCTGTAAAAATAGTTTAGTACAAAGAATGTATCTTAAAACAAAAACATGCTTATTCTTCTCAGCAGAAATAATCTTAAATGTTAAAATTCATTCCTGAACCTACAAATAATAAAAAAAAAATATCAGACTATGACTGCCGCAAGACACTATCTTGTGTTATATTTTCTTTCTGACAGGACAGAACACCTCCTGTTCCATGATTCTTATTACCTTTGAGTCTTTTGTAGTAATCTCAAGATTTTAAGGATGGAATTCACAAATAAATTAAATATGCCTTCATATGTTTATTCTCCCAGGCTAGGGTTTCTCTACTCAGCACTCAGTTTTGTTTTAGCAATCTAAATATATAGACTGCTAACGTGACTTTTTCAGGCATGCAGGTTATCCTGCCATCAGGATCACAATCTTCAGGGACATTTTGTAGTATTAGAATGGCGATTGCACCTGGTTTCGGTTTTCAGTGCATTAGTATATTTTAGTGCATTTAATGCTTTTGCTCTTTTGTGCGTTAGTTCACAAATGTCTGTATTTTTCAAAAGATTTGAACGCTAACAAGTGGAATCCTATTCTGAAATATCTCATACTACTTCTTAGTTAAATTCCCTGAGGAACTAGATGTAAATGATTACAGAGTGCATTTGTCAGCCCCTCTTCCCAATTATTTATAATTCATTGGCAAAAATCTGACTTGTAAAGATACTAAGATTCTATGGGGTTTACAGAAAACAGTTGTTACTTCCAGAAAAGATCTAAAATTTAATGTCCCCCCTATAGAAAAGGGTGCAGCAATGCTCACGTTATGTCCTCTTGTTAGCCTGCCAACTTACCAATTAGCCAGTGTTGCTCAAAGCCAGGTGCAGTATACACTACCTTGCATTTTAAAGATGGAGGAAAAAATACAGATACTTGGAAAGTTTGCGTCAGGCGAGGTTTAGATTGGATAGTAGGAGAAATTTCTTTACTGGAAGAGTGGTCAAGCATTGGAACAGGCTGCCCAGAGAGGTGGTGGAGTCACCAGCCCTGGAGGTGTTCAAAAAACGCGTAGATGTGGCACTTTAGGACATGGTTTAGCAGGCATGGGGGTGCTGGGTTGATGGTTGGACTGATGATCTTAGAGGTCCTTTCCAATCTTAATGATTCCTAGTTTTTACTTTCATTAAAAAATAATCCAGCCACCAAGCCAGAAAACATGAAATTACTACTCTACCCTTAATTGGTTTAGTGGTGGACTTGGTAGTGTTACGTTAACGTTTGGACTTGATGATCTTAAAGGTCTTCTCCAACCTAACTGATTCTACGATTCTAAATGTGACAGAAACAGGAATTATTGGGGTAGGGCTTAGGGAGGGACAGAAAGTATGCTTGTTTTGGAAGAGAGGGCTGAAGACATGGCGGGAGGCCTGTAGGTTGGCTGGCCTACAGAAGAAAAAGAAGGTGATGGCAAAAGGGAAGGAGAAGTGCAGAGGACGTAGTGGATTTATTGCACCAAGGGTACTGGACATGGAACACAGGAAAAAGAAAGAAACCAGGAGTCACCAGTTCTGCTACTGACATTTTGTCTTTTGCTGTTCTGCCTATTGCCCTTTGGTTCCTCCTTTACACAACAGCTTCCAGATGAAGAGAAACAGCATATGCTGGAGGAAAAAAAAAAAAGTATCTGAAAAACAACTTTACAAGTACAATTTATTACACCAAAAAAGTGTAAAATATGTTTTCACAGCTATGAACAAATATAAATAGGCATTATAATCGTAGAAATCCAGGGATTTGAGTAACTGGAGGGCCTCTTCCTTCAAATCTGTGTTTTTAATGGTTCTCTGCCCTGTGCCATCTCTCCTTTCCACCAATGACGTAGTAAAAGTTGTGCAAGGAACTAATGAACTGTACATAAGAACGGAATGGTTTCAAGGAGGCAGGTCTCCTCGTGTAAAAATGTGCAAAGTGTACAGTTCCCTGCTTGTGGCTGGAACTGAGAACGAATAAATGCTTCAGTGTAATAGCAATTCTGTTCCTTTCAGCCCCGGCATCAGACTATTCCGGCCTCTCCGAGTGAAACGCTTCATCCGTAAGAGGGCAGTGGCGTACATCAGCACGCACACCCACAGTTTTTTACTTAGATTGTATTTGTTTGAAAATTAACTACTGCTGCTGCTCAGGAAGTAACATATTTATCTGATATTCTTCAGAACGTTTACTGCTTTGGCTAGTATCCCACAATGTATTCAGTATTTTGCAGACTTTACATAAAACATTATCAAAGACCAGCCCTGACAAAAGGGCTAATATTTTTATCCTGCTTCCCTGAACTTTCATCTTGCTTCCCTGGTGCACCACCTGTATTATAAATTCCTCTACCATTTTAATAGATATTTTACATTCCTTCGGTAGCAAACTAAGTTTAGACAACAATAATTGTGTTGCTTACAAAACTATGCTGGAAAGGCTGGCAAATTATTACCACGCAACCTTGATGAGATCTTTTGGAAAAGCGATGGCAAAAAGGGAAATCCAACTGTGAGATGAACTTTTGTTTAGATTCACCAAGTCCCTATTTTAAACGTACCGATTATCCATCCTTCTGTAGCGGAAGCGCTGACACGGCAAGATAGAGGAATACTACGAGACATGGGAATATTCTTAAGTATCATATGTTTATACCCTTCTCTTCTATTTATGTTACCATACTCCCTGGAAAGCACAGACACAGACCAGAACCCCATCTGTATCAGTTTTCCTAAACTCCAGAATTCATGGGGGAGGAAACCTTGTTTCTTAATGAACTGTAGATATTTAGCACTTTCAATATTTCTACTACTACTACTACTAAAAAAAATTAAAAATTAGAGATGCATTCAGTGTGAGCACTTATTTGGAAATCCTACTAATCACAGAATATCATTACCATAGGAAACAACCAAGCTAACAAATCCAGAAAGCATGACAGAAAGGCCTGTCACGCTATCAACTTACACAAACTTACACAACCCATTAAAAAAAAAAAAAAAAAAAAGCTTTTTATACCAACACAAAATTCAGTAAGAATGAGAACAAACTTGAATAGCTCAAAACTACACACACGAAGGACGCTTTTGGATTGCTTCGTTTTGGAACTTGCAGCTTGACAAGACGATTAACTGGAACTTAGACATTTCTCTAGATTTCTCCACCATCTATAGACAAGGCGCCTCATCCGATTTAAAAAGCGTGTTTTTAAAATTCCCTTTTGCTGTTTTCTTTTACGGTGATTTCTCTGTACCCGAGGGCTTGCTTCGCCCTTCATTCCCACAGTCTTGCAGAGAAGTAGTTCACGTGAAAGGCCTCCAAAGCAAGCCCTTCGCCTCCCGAACACAGGTGCGCGTGTCAAGGGAGACACGCACCAACCCGCGGCCGTTTCTGACCTCACTCGCTTGTTTAGTTGAGCAACACCGACGAACAACTTCGCGTCATCCCGCGGGAGGCGCGCACACCCGCGACGGACGCTTCACGCTGGGTTCGACCCGACGGCAGCGGGGTCTGCCGGGGCCCGGGAGCGCACAGCCGCACCCCCGGCCCCGCTGGACGCCGCGGGGCACCCCCGGCCCCGGGGCACCCCCGCCCCGCCGAGCCGGGCGCAGGCGGCGTGCGGCCGGGGGCCAGGCCCGGGTGCCCCGCCGGGAGAGGCCCCGCGCCCCACGCAAGCCCGGCTCCGCCCGACGAGCGGCGCCTCGGCCGCGGGCTCCGGGCGCCCCGGCTCCTCCTTCCGCGGGCTCCGGCACCCCGGGGCTGATTTAGCACAGGGAGCGGGGGCAGCCCCCCGGCCACCCGCCCCTTTCTCCGCCGCCGCCCCCAGGCTGCCGGCGGCAGCCCCGGCTGCCTGCCTCCCCCCCGCCCCCCCCCCCAAAACCGGGCGGGGCCCGGCGCGGCGGTGCATCCCCCGTCCCGGGAAGCCTCCCCCGCCGCAGCCGGCGCCCCACGGCACCTGGCGAGGGGGCGGTGGGGAGGAAGGGCCGGCCCGGCCCGGCCCCGCTCCCCGCTCCCCCCCGTGAGGGGAGGCGCTGCCGCGGAGGGGAGGCTGCCCGGGCCGGGCCGGGGCGGTCGGGTCGTGTCGGGGCCGCCCTCCCCGCGGCCCCCTCGGCGGGGCGGGGCGGTGCCGAGCCGGGCGGGGCGGTGCCGCCCCTCGCGTCAGCCCTGCGCGGCGGGGCGGGGAGGGGACGGGAGCCTCGGCGCTGCCGCGGCGGGAGAGGCACCGGTGGGGCCGGCGGCGGCTCCTCACGGGAACAAAGCGGGGGCGGCGCAGCCCCCCCCGGCCCGCTGCGGCGCCGCACGGTGAGAGTCGGGTGAGCCACGGGGAGGGGGGCGGTGCTCGGCCTCCCCGGGGACCCTCCCGCGTCCCCTCAGGGGCGGCGAGGCGCGGCGCGGCGGAGGGGCCGCAGGCCCGGCCCCCTCCTTCCCCTCACCGCCGCGGGGCGGGGTGACAGCCCCGGGCCTGCCGCCGCCTCCGTCCCCCCGCCCCGCCGCGGGACGCAGCTCCTGGGGGTGCCGGCCCCGCGGCCCCCGCTCCCCCGAGGGCCCGCGGAGGGGTGCGGACCGCCTGCCGCGGGGTCCGCCTGCCCGCGCATCGCTTCTCACGGGGGGGAGCGGGGGAAATGGAAACGAAGGCGGGAGCCGGGATGGACGCGGAGCCCGAAAGCAGGTCGGTGCGGCGACGGGCGCCTCCACACGCGTCCGGCGCCCGGGCAGCCCAGCGAGCCGCTTCCGCAGGCCGGCGGCGGGGGCCGGGGGCGGCGCTCAGCTTCGCCCGGAGCCCGGCCTCGGCGGCCCCCGAGGGCAGGACGGGCCCCGCCGTGCCGCCGCGGGACGCGCTGGGGCAGCGGCCCGGGCCGGGGCTGCCTCCGCGCCAAGGACGCGGGCGCGTAGCGGTGGGGGCTGCCGAGCTCGGCGAGCCATCTTCTCCCCGCGGAGCAGCCCGGTGACTTTCCGCAGAACGATTTTTTTTGTTTGTTTTTTTTTTAGGGGGCTTTTGGGGGGGGGGGGGGGGGCTTTTCCCCTGTTTCCAGCCCCTCGCTGCACACGCTTCCGCTGGCCGAAGGCTTGCCCCTGCCCCTGTGGCTGCATACGCAGCGCTCGCGTTGTCCTGGCGCTGTGGCAGTAGCGCTTCCTGCTGTAAATCACTTGGCGAGAGTTTTTGAAGCTCCTCTTAAAGGTAGCACTGTAAGGAACCCTCTTGTCACTGCCTGTGGTAAGCTTAAAACCCTGCGAGCTAGAGGCTGGTTTTCAAGGCTGATGGGTGTGATGTGCTGCTGTTACTCTTCACAGAAATGGTAGAAACGTAGTCTGCTATTAGCTCGGTCTCGGCATAAATGTAATTCCCTTTGCTGTG
The DNA here is from genome assembly GCF_030463565.1 of Pelecanus crispus. Lineage (NCBI taxonomy): Eukaryota > Metazoa > Chordata > Aves > Pelecaniformes > Pelecanidae > Pelecanus > Pelecanus crispus. The sequence continues at coordinate 44,043,432 of NC_134646.1, read as the reverse complement.
CCTTACTGGTGTACGCTCTGTTGTTTTGGACCCAGCTGGAGTTACCTTCGCCGCCGCCGCCGTCTTGTGAAAAAAGCTAATTTCAAATACGTGTTCAGAGACACAGGTGTATTAAGTAAGAACTATGAAAAGTGAGCTTTACTATAACGCTGTACTGGGGATAGCTCTTCGTTCTGGAATAATTTGAGAAAACAGAATCACTCAAGATTAAAATTTACTTGAATTTAAAACCCTTAGCTGTTAGCATTTGTTATGCTAGTTTGACTAAATAGCAGTCTGTGCTAATAGATCTATTATTATTTATTGCTATTTTGATGTTTCTTTCCTATATTGAAAACACCTACCAAATTAGCTTAGAGATCTTTTGTTTTCCTCTTTGTGTGAACATCTTCATATAAAATAGTCTCGCTGATTCTTTTTCCAGCTTATTAATGCCTTTTTCTCTCAAAAAAATTGCAGAGAATGGTCAGAAGAGGAATGGATATAACATGATATCCTTGGAGTGCTCAAAACACACAAATTCTGCAAAGATTTGGGTTTTGGTTAAGTAATACAAAGAAAATGGATGAATCGGCTTTGCTGGACCTGTTGGAGTGTCCTGTTTGCTTAGAGCGCCTTGATGCTTCTGCAAAAGTCTTGCCTTGCCAACACACATTTTGTAAACGCTGTCTGCTGGGCATTGTGAGCTCTCGAAATGAGCTTCGATGCCCGGAGTGCAGGACTTTAGTGGACTGCAGTGTTGACGAACTTCCCAGTAATATTTTGCTTGTTAGACTACTGGATGGCATCAAACAGAGGCCTCGAAAACCCGGCACTGGTGGTGGGACTGGTAGCACAAATGCTTTAAGGGTCCCCATTAACACTGTAGCTAATTGCGGATCGAAGGACCTGCAGAGCTCTCAAGTTGGACAGCAGCAAAGGGTGCAAGCACGGAGCCCTCCTGTTAGGGTAAGTACAATGTGATGATGGTATTTTGTTGCGATTGTGTCTTTTCCTGCACCGTTTCAAAACGGTTGGTGGCCCCCGCTTCAGGATAAGGGTAGTCAGATAGTAAATTCGGCAAAACAAAGTATTTTTGAGAATTGTTGTAGATTTCTAGCAAAACACATCAGTGTTCTTATCAGTATTGGTTTACTGTTATGTAAATATCAGTAATAATACTTCCTCGTTAAAACTCTCAGTTGTTGAGGTAGGGAGAAGAAAATAATCTCAATACCTTAACTGTCTTATTAAAAGGAAGTCAAATAGAACAAGATCATTTATATGAAAAGCGTAAGTAATTGTTAAGGGTAAACATCTTGTGAAGAATACCTTAAATTGTTCTTGATTTGTCAGCTCTAAGATGGGAGATTTTATTTTGGCTCTTGAGCTTTTTGTAATGATTCTGACTACAGTAAATTTTCCTTGAGCTGGATATAACAAACATTAAACATGAGCAGGGAAGTTACGTTCTTGTTGAAGTCAATGAAGGTTTTGCCGTTGGCTTCTAAGGAGCTATGTTTTTACTTCGCTTCCTTTTAAAAAGAAATCTTTGAATTACTGTGATCTGGTAAGTCGTTTGTACTCTCAGTCCTCACCCCTTCTTTAATTAGTTTTTCCTCAAAGTATTTTTTCTAAGTGATTTGGAAAATCTTTGTACTGTGATGGGAAGGCATTGCCTTCTGTTTGTACTCTTCCTTCCTCGGACCTATGCAACCTGTAGACTCTGCCATACCTCCGAAACAAGATTCAGTAGCCTCATTCGTGATTATCCATTCTAGAGCCTGTATCGGGAAATAGCATTTTAAGAGATGACTGACCTTGCTCTGTTTTATCTAATGACAAGACAGAACAGCTTCTCTGAAAGGTCTTGCTGCTCACTATGCGATGCTTGCGTATTCAGAGTTCCTGCGTTTCAAGTGGAGTTTCTGAATGGTTTAGGTGGTTTCCTTCTTGTGCAGTTTATTTTATTTTTAAGAAATGCCTTAAGGAGTTCCAAGGAGAGGGCTTAAATGTCTGTTTGGCAGGATTACTCTTTATTTTAAAGTATAGCTGAATGATTTAGTTTACTTGCCCAATGAAGGAAGCCTTACACTGATTTGTCCTCGGTTGTACTTGTATGATTGGAATCTGTCTAAAACATCTTAGATACACCTCTTAAGTTTGCATGAGGATTTAAAATACAGGTGTTCTTCCATTAGATTGTATTGTTTTCTCTGCTTGGTAGAGACTCATGTTAGGTTCCTTAGGATATAAAAATAATAATTATCATGCCACTTCCTGTTAATGAGTTTTGTTCTGTATATAGATTAATTGGTAAGGGAGGAGAGAAGATAATGTGGGTGGTTGGTTTTTGGTGGTGTGTCCCCCTGCTGCTGCCCTTTCAGAAGGTAAAGCTTAAAAAATAAAGAAGCTTCAGCAGTATCAAAACCAGTCTGGTCTTCTCCAGAACCCTGGGGTGCTTACCATGATACCTTGCATTTGCAAAAACTCTTCAACTTAAAACAAAAAGGAATACCCATATAACTTGTTTGTATATTTTCCTGTTGACCTTTGTAAATAACTGTGTATTTTCACAGACTGCTTCTCCTCTAAAAAGGCTTCTGGTGTGCAGCAATGTACTGCATATGTGAATGACTGCGCTTTAGAGTTTCTCAAAGCCTTATTAGAAAAAATAACTTGAATGTGGAATATTCTCTCTCCCTTTTTTAAAATGTTTCATAATATCCTGTTGTGCAACATTTGTATTTCCAGATGTTGCACAGAGTAGAAAGTGATAACATATGGAATGTTACTTCAATTTATTAGTTATGCTCTATGGCGTGCCATTCAAATTGTGACCTTGTGCATTCCTCATGCAATTAGCTGATACTGGGTATGTGTTAGCGATAGATTTCAACATTTTTATGGTAAGACTGAATACATCTTTGTTTCTGGGGTTTCACAGGCATTCTTATGTCTTCTTTCTTTGGGAGACGGAGAAAGATGATCTTCTCATCTTTTGTCCACTTTGCTGAGAGCCTTTTTTACTAGGAAGGCAGTACTTTTAAGAACACGAGCTGACTGCAGGATAAGAAGGGGGAGATGATAAGAACTCTTCCTTTTTCTAAATGAAAAGTGTTTTTTAGAAAAAGTCCAGAAAGCAAAATGCCAATTTAATGGACAGTGTTGAAATGAATGCTCTATTTGTTTTGCTAACTTAACATAAAGATGGTTGCAAATACAGTTCCTCTCTGGGAATTGGAGAGGAAAATCTGTTTCTAGATGAGTGGCAGAGTCAGATTTCCTAAACTAATTTTGCTGAAGGGGAACTAGTAAATGAAAGTTGCTGTTACATTAAATGAAGTGAACGTGGATGAAGGCTGTCAAGTCATAAACATTCTGCTTATACCCTGAAGTAATACTAAGCTCATAAATGCCCTTTCAGAGGATGCCATAATTTTCAGAAAAGGTTAATACAGCATGTACTGCAGCGTGATTTCCTGAACTGTATCGATGACTCTGGAGCTGCCAGCCCTGTTATTGCACAGTACTATGTATATTGCATTCTCTATATGTATGTGGTGACACATGGCAATAAACAAACAAATGGTTCCTTGAGTCTTAAAACTAATGAAGCTGGGTGGGTGGTGGGGATTAACAAATCTTGTGCCTTACATCTCCCCCACTGCAATAATGCTGTTTCTTTCTGTAACTTCTATAATCTTTCACTGCTGTAACAACTGCAATTTCTCCCTGCAAGTTCTTAACCTCTTTCTATTCCCTGCTATTTTGCCACATAAAGCCTTCCACGCCTTTCCCCAGTTAACAGTTGGACAAAGGCAGCATACTGCTGTACCTGATGGAAAACTCTCTTTGCTGACTGCCCAGCTCTTCTGTTCTGAGCAGCCAGCTTGCCTAGGAGAACAAATAATGGTTATGCTCATGCTGCAGTTTCTTCCCTGGTATGGATGCTAATTCTATGCATTTTTTTGGGGGTGTTGGGTTTTTGGTGTGTGTGGTGGTTTTTTTTTTTTTTTTTTTTTTTCTCCTCAAAACCTTCAGCTAGGTTGACAGCTTGGAAGAGTTTTAAGAACCTTAGCCTGCTGTCAAATCTGCTTGGGACTGGTCATCAGGAGCAAGTTATTGAGGGCTGTTGAGGGACTGCATGATCAAAACAGCATATTAAAATTTTAGGGTACTTTTATGCTCATGTTGTCATCTTGTCATTTTCACAAACAGTTATTATCTTAAGTTCCTTATGGTAGTTTTACAAGGGTATGCTTATTGCAGGAGTCGTATATGTAGCTGTGTGCCTCAGTTGATAGATGTTGGAGACCTGTTCTAACTTCTCTCTAATAGAGGATAGATTTAATATAGTACACATTTAACTTTTCCTGGAATTTGTATGTGCCTAAGAAATACCAATTCTCCTGCTAGTTTCTTTATAGTCCAAGTTTCTGAATTTAGGGCTGTCTTTGCAGCAGAACCTAGAGTGGAGTTGTCTAGAAAGTCTGAAATGCTATCGCAGTTGAAAACATTTTTTAATAATGTTTTCAGCCATTCTCTGGACCAAGTGTAGGCAGAAAGAGATAAGCGAAGGATTCAAATGACCTCCCTTTTCAAAAGAAAAGCATGGATAGCTCAAAAGTTGGCCATGCCTAATAGAGTTGATGCTTATGCTGAATAAGTATTGATGGTGTAATTTGAGTATATTATACTGTATGTCAGTGGGAAATCTTACCGAGAAATGGTTACAGTGCAGGCAATGGGAAAGTCCTAAAGCTTTCCCCTTTTTTCTTGTTTTTATTCTGGAAATCTGATGGATACCTCTGGTGATATCACTTATGGTGAAGTCGTCTTGAAATGAGAGGGTAAAGGAACATTACAGGCTGTTAGAAGATGCTCATTTAGGTGTTGAAGGGGGCTTTCTAACTGCATCAATAAATTCTTGCTCTGTGCATTCCTAAAACTTTGCTTTTCTGTTGAGAACCACTAACATCTGAGATGTTTGCAATAAATTCTTTTAAACTGAGGAGGAAAGATAAACCCACAAACAGGAGGTGGTTCTGTGAGTTTCTGCTCAGCTCAGCTGTGTTACATTGTAGTGTAAACCCACATGTCCATTCTCCAGCTTGTGTAACACAGGAAAGCAACAGTAAAATTCCCACATCTATACTGCTGCAGCAGCAGTCATTTGTGATTCAGTAGGCTTGCCTGGGAACTGCCGAAGCAGCTGTAATGCCAAAAAGGAAAATAAATGGAGCCAGGTTCTCTTTCCCCAGCCGTGGTGTTTGAAGTCAGCACACAACTTGGGGCAGCAGGGATGACGGGACACCTTCTGGCCTGTGAGGACATAAGCAGGTCAGGCTTCTCCGTCTGTCGGACTCAATGCGTGATGTTAGCAATTGGTTTTCTTTTATCCTGACCGCTCTGGAGAAGAGAGCTCCAGGGTGGCAGCTCGCGCAGTTTGGCTGCTCAGCAGGATTCAAAAACCTGACACAAGCTGAAACAATTGCTGCTGTCTAGCCGTGGCACTCGCTGGCCTACTGGGATCCTGGCAGAACTTGGTTGTCGAAGGAAAATTCTTAGATTAGAAAACTTCTAACGATTAGAAAACAACAATGGGACTGAAAATGTGCATTCATAGATCAATAACTTTATTGAAGGATTGAAAATAAATATGGGGATTGCCAAACAGCAGGAGATGTAGACTGGAACAGATGTTTAAATCGTCTCTGGACAAGAGTTAGCAGAATAGAACAGTACACAGAAATGTCGTATCAGTAAACATCTGCTGGTCAGGTACTCTTAGAAGAGGCTCACGTAGTGATAATAGATCAGGTTGTCAAGTATGCCACTTCAGGGAAAAAGTGATTGTAGAAATACGCAAGAAACAGTGGCTAATGCAATTAGCTTCATGATTGGTATTTGTGATGGTAGGCTGGAGAATCATTACTTGATGATACCTGATTTTGAGGACTGTGTTTGTACAAATTTGTACAAAATCTGCTTTCCCCCTTATTAATAACAAAGAAACAAAAGCCTATCTTATTGTTGTCTGTGTACTTCTGATTATGCATTCCTGCATGTATTCTATCCTATAAAAGTAAGGAGTGTCGAGGTGCAACTTTAACATGCGGAATATCTTAATTTGGGAATGTGGAGATAGGTGCCTATTCATATTCCAGAGTGATCATTCGAAAACATTTTGGAAAGTCTCTCTAAATCATGTGTGCACACTTTTGTTTCCTCGCACATTTTTGTTTCCTCTTACGCTTTCTGGAATACCAGATTCTGCTTTTACATTTACAATTGCTTGTACAATTTTAATTACTTCTGTGTAACACTTTTGTGTCCTGTGTTAAGCTAGAGAAAATTTAATGGAGATTATAAATACAAAAGGAGAATAGACTGTCTCTCATGGTGTTAATGTGTTTCCTCTCAGAGATGAGTAATTAAGTAAAGAGAGGGAGGATAAGCAAAAGGAAGAATTGTCTCGCTATCTGAAGACATCGGGCTAGGATTGAGAGCTTCCGGGCTCAGTTCCTGGCTCTGCCACAGACATCCTTTATAACCTTGCACAGAGTCATTCAAAGCTCTTTGTGCCTCTGTTTCCCATCTGCAGATATGACTGATAGTGCTTCCTTTGTTTGACTCACTATTTAAACTGTATACTATCTAGGGCAGAGATTGACTTTTTTATTTTGGATATGTCTATAGGGTGTTTTACAATGGGCCCACAGTCTCAGTTGAGGTCAGTAGATACTGCTGTTCACTCTTTAAATTGTTGACTTCCACATTACTGGAGAGCTGTTCATAATCCATTTCCTGTACCAAAGATGGTCCAGTGCCTAGTGTTACATTGTTTAAAGGATTTCCTTTTGTTTGGATGTTTAATAGGGAATCACAGAAATACCTCAGTGAGGAAAAGCCAGACACTTAAAAAAAATCTGTGGAAGCTGGTGTTCCGTTCTTCAGCTAGAGAAGTCTGCAACTGAATGGCACACTGGGGTGTAGATTTGAGTGTGTTTTGAAAAAAATAAAAAGAGAATATCTAATGTAAATGGTGTTGGTAGTACAGAGATACTTAATTCCATGCTTTGAACCTGATCGCAATCTTTAACCTGCCAGCTAACATTAATCTGCTTGACAAAATAGCTGTGAAACTAGTGTAACCCCTTTATTTAGAAAATAATTAGGTTTTGAAGTGAGCTGTTTATAAACTAAAACCCAAATCCACAGTATTTAAGTGTGATACTTAAATCCCTTTTTATTTTGTTTCCGATACCCTTTTTTTTTTTTTGTGTATTAGTGGAAGGTACTGTTGTATGATTGCTTTGTTTTCAGGTGGAAGAGAGCGCTGTCTTTATTTCCCTTCATTTTCCAATTTAATATTCCTCCATTTCTGTAGATTCGTTTAAAACCGCCTATGTGAAATAAAATGGTGTCTTTTTTTTTCTCCACTTTAATTTGGCCAGTGAGTTACAGGTTATTGCTTTACTCAAAAAGCTTTGATCATTCAGAAAATTTAATCTTCTGCACAAAAAGGAAGTCTAAAGCCCTTACTTTTAATGGGCTTGTGAAGGGGAGCAGTTTTTTTTAAAGAGAATAAAAATCTTTTAATTTTTCTCTTATTACCACAGAAATCAAATGCCAATAAAAATGCTTTACATAGGTGGTCCAGGATCTGGTTAGAAAAGTCAGTCAGTAGTGCTATTGCTGTGTTTCTGTATGCATAGCGTCTGTCTGTCTGCAATGGGTACCTCTTCTTCGGTGGCTTAATAGACATCCTGTACAGTAGGAAGAGCTGAAGGGGCTGATTGGGACGGGGTCAGCTAGAAATCCTTCTCCTCCCCTCTCCTTTACCTGAGTGAAATGGTTTTCACATGGTACTTCCTCTTCTTACCCCTGTGTTTAGTGCACAGATAGGAACTGTGGAAAACGGCAAGCCTGAAACTGCAGCTGTGATAATAAAACTGGAAACGTGTTATGTTCAATTGTTTGTCTGTCTTTTGGTGGACTTCCCCTTGCAGTGCATTTGGCCTTCTCCTTGTGATATGCTTAACATCTTCCTTGGTCTTTTCTTTGGCTCTGTCGTTGTCCTTTATTCAAATGTTCTCTCGACTCTGATCTTAGCATACTACTTCCAAGAAAAAGAAAACATGCATTTTTCTTCCCTCTTGTGTCTAATTTGTCCTTGACTGTGTCAAACATAGGGAACATAAAACAAGCAATAAGAAAGAAAATGTTCTGTTGAAGTATCTGGACTACAGACACTCTTGTGGTATTTATGACTAAATCTGCTAGATGAAGAATATAAAGCGCAGGTTAATATTACTGTATCGCTTAACCTCCTTTGGTTAGAAAGTGTTTTGTTTGGTTTTTGTTGTTTTTTTTTTCTTTAAATCATTGCCTATATGTACATCTTAGTGTGGGCAAGAATGTGTCTCAGTAATTAAAGCTGAAATATCATCTGGTCAGCCCTGTTCACACATACACCCTGTCACTGCGTGCATGAAGGAAAAGTGTGCATCTGTTAGGTCTCAGTTCCTGTCAGATGCCTGTTTGTTAGTACACAGAAAAGCTCATCTCGGAAAATCAGCAGTGAATTCTTGGGGCAGTTGCACTACATTGGTTCTTTGCATTTCTTTTCACATCACCAAATCAGAATCTTTCTGGAGAGCAGGCTTTTTCTTTTTGGATTGAGAATGGCAGCTTTGAGGTGAACTGGATTACTTTTAGCCAGCGAGTGGCCCTGAGGTGGGAGAATTGCACATCCGAGTGCTCTTTTCTGCGCTTATCTTTCCTGGGTACAGAGGGGGAGATCGCAGCGCTGCCCTCTGATCGTCAGACTACACAGTGGGGCTAGTCCTAGTCAGAGCCTTGCTGCACTCGGAGTGCCTGAATAACTGCTTTTATTTATTCTCATCCCATAGATATTGCTGGGGCTGCAGTGCGGTTTTTCTTTCTCTCTCTTTTTTTTTTTCTTTTTTTTTTTGTTTAGTTGAACTAAAAGTTCTGGTCTGGTGCTTAGAATCATAGAATCATAGAATCGTTTAGGTTGGAAAAGACCTTTAAGATCATCCATTCCAACCATTAACCCACACTACCAAGTCTACTCTAAGCCAATCAAGGGTAGACTAGATTAAACCATGTCCCGAAGTGCCACATCTATGTGTTTTTTGAACACTTCCAGGGATGGTGACTCCACCACCTCTCTGGGCAGCCTGTTCCAATGCTTGACTACCCTTTCCGTAAAGAAATTTTTCCTAATTTCCAACCTAAACCTCCCCTGGCGCAGCTTAAGCCCATTTCCTCTTGTCCTATCGCTAACTACGTGGGAGAAGAGACCAACACCCCCCTCACTACAACCTCCTTTCAGGTAGTTGTAGAGAGCGATAAGGTCTTCCCTCAGCCTCCTCTTCTCCAGACTAAACAATCCCTCAGCCGCTCCTCATAAGGCCTGTGCTCCAGACCCTTCACCAGCTTCGTTGCCCTTCTCTGCACACGCTCCAGCACCTCAATGTCTTTCTTGTAGTGAGGGGCCCAAAACTGGACACAGTATTCCAGGTGCGGCCTCACCAGTGCCGAGTACGGGGGACAATCACCTCCCTGCTCCTGCTGGCCACGCTATTCCTGATACAAGCCAGGATGCTGTTGGCCTTCTTGGCCACCTGGGCACACTGCTGGCTCATGTTCAGCCGGCTGTCTACCAACACCCCCAGGTCCTTTTCTGCAAGGCAGCTTTCCAGCCACTCTTCCCCAAGCCTGTAGCGTTGCATGGGGTTGTTGTGACCGAAGTGTAGGACCCAAATGCTTAAATGTTCTATCTTCCAAGTCAGCATGATTCTTCAGAGTCAAATATAGATTGTCCAGTTTTATTTTTCTGTAAATGTTCAAAGTATAATTTTACAGTTTCTAGCTGGGAAGTATGCTATTAATCATAAATGCATTTTGATCAAAGGTAAGTATTTCAGTGTTGCTTAAAAATTAATACAGATATCATTCTCCTCCTCTGTGAAGTGAAGGAGCGTTGCCAGTGTTGCACAGAAGATAAGCCGGGCATCAGAGAGTGTCCTGTTGGACTTCGTAACACCTGAAGCACTCCTCAGTCTTTAGTGTTCCTGTTAATAAAACTGATTTTGTTTCGTGGTATTAGTATTACAGTAAGGTGAGGTAACTCTGCTTTCCTTTATAAAAAGCAAAGATGCGCATATTACCTCTCTTGACCTCCTCAGCACCTAAACTTTCAAAATATATATGTACATTAAAGGCTTTTTAAAGAACAAGCACTGTCTTATCTTGTATAACTGTGGTTCAGACAAGACAAGCTTTTGAAAAGCTCTGGTTAAAGACAAAAGTATTCACCCCTACCAGACTTTCAAGCTGCTGAACTCAAGAAAAGGAATGTAGCCTTACTTGCACAGATGAGTGGAGAGGATCAATACTGAATAATTTGAAACAAGTCTCTTCAATTATTCTTTATTAGCATGCTATCTTAATTCTTTAGGTTACAGTCTGCATTTTATTTATATAAAAAAATTGGGGAAGAATGAGGCACTTCTGTCTGACTGATGAAAAAGTGTTAAGATGAAAAGTATTCAAAGATAATCAGATGACGGTCTGAGCTAGCATATACAGGGCATAGCTGTTCTAGAAGCTTATTTTAAACAAATCCAGTAAAGATTAATTCAGTGTGCTGTGGTAATGTGCCTCTGAGTAAAGATGAAGCTTTTATTCTGAAGCTGAGAGCTTGCTCAAAGAAAATCAATGTCTCATGGACCTTCACTTGTTCATGTATGGCAGTGCTCTAGTATCTCACATGGTCTTCTTTTTTCATCAGCTAGATGAAAATCTCAGAGGAGACTCTTAAATCTTATCCACACTAGCAGAGTTAAGCCATTTTCAAAACCTGTTTATTTTAACACAGTTTTAAATCCACAGCCTTATTAAGTTAACAAGCCTTCAGCCTTGCTACCAGGTTCTGTAATCCTCTTAGATCTTCGGTCTAAGCAGGGCAGAGGTAGTCAATAAGTAAATGAATAGATAATCTTTCAGAAGACATACAAGTCTTCCAGAAATAAGTCTTGATATCTACACTGAGTCTTGAAAGGTTGAGAAATGCTGATTTGAACTTTCACTGAGTATAAGACTCAGTACCTACAACTTGAGGAAAAAGTTGTTTTGTTGGGGGGGGGGAGGGCAAGGGGGGAATAAAGGTTTGGGGTTTTTTTTTTTTTTTTTCATGCATTAATTCCTGGTTTACAGCCCAATAAAATTAGGTTAAATTTTAACTACAGAATGAGGTAAACAAAAATAACAGTTTGTTTCTTTGCCATTATGCATATGCAGATTAAAAGCTTCTTTGTGGTTGTTTCACAAGCTATCTTTGAAAATCTTTCAGGCAATCAGTAGTCTGTGGATCAGAATTTAAAAAACATTAATGCAGATAATGTGGTATTGGCCACCACTGCAGCCTGCATATTACTTCTGTTCAGTTTTGGCTGTTTTAGCCCTATTGAACTTAAGCTGTATCTGTCTCCTGAGCAGAGCTCCTGAGGTAGTGGAGCTGAAGGAAGGGAAAAAATAACGAGTTTATAGTGGAAGAATTCAGCCTAACATGAGGATCACATGTTCACACGGCACCAGAGTAAGTGGATGTGGGGTGCAAGCCAGGTCCAGGAGATGCCAGGGGTGACCTTGCTTTTGGAGAGGGCGGCAGAAGAGCTGAGCACACAGTGAGTATGAGGTATGAAAGCAATCACTCATCTCGTTGAAAGGATGGGAGAAGGCCTCTGGGAGGAGATGACTGAAAAGCAGAGAAACTTCAGTACTGATGGGTGATAAAGACCCGAAAGGTCAAGTAGTAAGGGAGTGGAGGGATAGTGAATTATGTTGAAAGAAAACAAACTGTGGCAGTAGATTTGGAACATAGGAATCGACAGACTGGATAAAAAATGACGGAGGAGGAAATTGGATCGAGCAAATAACTCTCTGCTCACTGGAATTTAATTAGAAACCTGGTGAGGAGGAGATGCTGGAGGAACAAGTTGAAGAGGTAGCTTGATGTTTCAGGAAGGTTTTGGAGAGCATCAAAATAGAAAAGCTGATATGGAGGAGTTGGCTAGGCAAGAGGTGAGAACAAGAATTAAGTGTGTTGACTCACATGCCACATATTTTCCTCCAGTATGTGTGTCTCTTAATTTTAAAATACTGTGTATTTTATTTTTCATTGTTTATTTTGAAATAGTGTGTCATGTACTATGTGACATTTTGAATATTTTGGTTCCAAAATGTTTAAAGTAATGGTTTTAAACTAAAGAAGAATGGTTAAAGTGATGGTTTTAAACTAAAGAAGAATAGATTTAGACTGGATATAAGGAAGAAGTTTTTTACAGTGAGGGTGGTGAAGCACTGGAACAGGTTGCCCAGAGAGGTAATGGAGGTCCCATCCCTAGAAACATTCCAGGTCAGGTTGGCTGGGGCTCTGAGCAACCTGATCTAGTTAAAGCTGTCCCTGCTCACTGCAGGGGGGGTGGGCTAGATGACCTCTAAAGGTGCCTTCCAACCCAAAGCATTCTATGGTTCTATTCAGGACTGTGAGGATTTTTTCTGGCATATCTCTCAAGCACTATGAGATTCTTCACAGGATTCTAAAAATGTCAACTTTATTACTAATAAACTATTCTCATAGTTCTTACAGAACCAATAAAGCTACAAATGTGATCTTCCATGCAATGAACTCAAAAAGAATACAGGTGTGCTAGTGTCCTAGGAATTGCTTGGAAATCGGAAAAGATTCTTAAAGAAAAGAAAAAAAAAAAAAAAAAAAGAACATTTGTGACTCTTCTGATTTGGTAGCATTTTCTTTCACCTTGCTTCCATGTTTCCTCAGTCTTTTGTGTAGTCCTTCAGTTAGTAATAGCTGAAAATACGGATGTAAATGTCCTACCAGCATTGCAAAGCGTGGCTACAACCTTATATACTATTCTTTTGAATTTAGTCATGACAGATAAGAAAAATTAATTTTGTGGGGCAGGTTCTCCAAGCAAAACAATGGAATATTTTCACTATGTTTTCAGTCCCTTGGAGCAGCTCACCTTTCTGTAATATGGTTAAAAGTAGAATTATCTTTCTAGAATTATGTTTTCAAAATACGGTTTTTGTTCAATAAGGGTGATTTGTGTTTATCTTTGCTTTCACTAGTAAGTGGAATTGGTTTTTCAGTTGAGAAATAGAATAGCTAGTGGGCTGTTTCTGGAAACAGATTCCCAAAGCAGTTACAAGTTCAATAAATGTTTATCTTCTTATGCTGAAACCTCCAAACCCAGAAAGAAACATAAGGGTCAATGAAAGCTTATTTCTAACTTCGGCTCCTGTTGTGGGTATATGCTCTTTACTCAGGAAATCATACTTTTTCATATATTCAATTTAGAATTTTGTTGCTTGCAACAGGGAGCTGATGCCATTTATGCTTCCCTATTTGTTATTTTACCAGCTCCCTACCTTTACAAGGAACAGCATAAAAGAAAAGAGGTCAACATTTATTTTAAATGGCATAAAAGAGGAACTGGTTATTCTATGCACTGCATACAAAGGTTGTGTGGTTTTATTTCTTTAAAAAGAATAAAATATTAAATACTATGTCTGATGCAGTTAAATAGGAAATATTCATAATCACATACCTAGCGATTGATAGGGAGACTTTTTTTTTTTAAGTGTAATACTCGTTTCAAATTTTCTGAGTTTGCACTAAAGGAATCCAAGAAAAGAGGCAGTATTAGTTAACACAACTATCAGGAGGTGTTTGTGCCCTTTTTTTTTTCCTGCAGCAATCACAGAATTTTACATGCAAACTCAGATGCCATTTTAAAAATACTCTCTGCATAAAATTTTATGTAACGTGGCATCCTTAATCCTTTTGGAGCTTTTGAAATGCCTGCAATGCACACACAGTTAGGCTATACCACACAAATCCTTATTTTTGATGTTAATGGGAGTTCTGAGAGTTAATGAGATATATTGGTTGATGAAGTTTATGCCCTTGTTTGTTGGTTTCTGTAGGTTGTGGTTGTCTGAGTGGGTGTATAGTTTTGTCTGGAGTGTTCTGCTCAGTTCACAAATAAGTTTAGATTATAAATGGTTAAAAATGAAGAAATAAAACTATTTTAGAGCCAGTTTCGTATTTGCAGTAATGGAGGGGTATGGATTTATAATATTCAGAGGCACAGTCCTCAGAAGTCCATGAAATTTTTCATCTGCTTACAAGGGTATTTCAGTGCAGCTTCACTTAGATATAGTCAGATTGAAACCCAGTTGCCCGTAGCCAGATTGAAGTTCAAGGTAGTTTATCTGAATCAAACAAAAGCACTAACTTGGTCATTGTAATTAGGTTTTATAGCTCGAAAAATCTTGTAGCCCAGTATGCAGTAACCACAGCATATATCATGGCTGGGCTTGGTTAGTTTTACCTAGAGTAAATGGAAAGCAAAGTATTCCAAATCATGTGTTTCAAGCAAATGTTAAATAATTGCCTCCAGGAATTCATAAGTTTTGTTTGCATAGGATACCTTATGATGTTGGAGAAGTCCTCTTCATGCTTTATCAGATAGCCTCACCGCCAGATCTGGATGTTGGCTGCCGTCTCGTTTAGGAAATTGTGGCGTGCTCTCTTCTAACTCTATTCTAACTGCTATTTACAATGTAAGGTTAGGACCCCATGTCTTCCTAGAAACAGCATCTAATTCCTGGGAAGTCAAATACCTCTGGTTCTCAAAGCTAGAACATTAGTAAGAATTTGTAAGATTTCAGATAAGCCGAAATCAAGTTATGCCCTAATTTTCTAGGTTTGAATGCATGAATGTGTTTAAAAACTCAGATTCACATTCTTTCCACGTGTTTCATTTTGGGGAGAGAGGTAGAATCAATGAAGCTTTTGGTAGAGTGTGGCTTTCTGACTTAGGGAAAACCCATTGCTTTGTACAAAGGCAGACCAAACTTGGCACCAAACAGAATTCAAATGGCAGGGCTTTGTCAGCACCACAGAGCTCTGGTTTTGGGTGCAGACTCCAATTACTAAGTCTAGGCTGAACATACCATTAGATCCCAAACTGTGCTTTGTTGTCAGAGAAGGTAGTTGATTTTTATTAGGATAAATTAATCTAAATGTCTTAGTAGCGGTACTCAGTGGATGAAATAGCATTTGATTTGTGCTGTGTTTTGAAAAAAAGAATACTTTTTGCTGATTTCTTTCTTCTGTTCAGCATATTAAGTTTAATGGAAGAAAACTGTCCAAAGTGGTCTTATATAAACACTCACTGTGTTTATATTTTTCAAGGTCTTGTAGCTATAGAAATAAAATTGCAGTTTTGAACTTTGCTATTAAAATATACATTGGAAAATATTCTGTTGGAATACAGAAGAACGTTGACGGCTTCCATGAAAAGAGATCTGGTAGAAATCAGCCAAGTGCAGTAGATATCCTTCATTAGAGCGATACTTGTCGTAGTGTTCCTGTGGTAGCTGAAGCAATAGAAGCTGCTGCTAAAGGTGCTGATCGGCATAATAAATCTGGAACAGAGGAGACTACCCTATCAGGACTGGTAAAACTGACCATAAATACTGGAGCTGGGTCGTTGGTTAGTGCCTGAAGAAAAATGGATTTTCTGAGAGAGGGTTAAAAAGAAGGAAAAAAAGCAGCAGAGCTGTGTATGAACCATCAAAGCAACAGACAGCACTCTTGAGAGCACAGGACTTGCTGGTAGCACTAACAGTTGCAAAGTATGTGGGTGCTGTTTCTCGCTCATGTTATTTTTGGAGAATCATGATTTTATGAATGTTCTTGGTAAATACTGTTTTGAATTACCATTTTTCTCTTTCTAATGGAGGTAAGCCAGCAAGGACCTACGAAAGTTGGCTAGCTGTTCAGATCAAGGGCTAACAAATACTTTGCATTTTATCTCTTCGCTTTTTGTTTGTCTTTGCACACAACATTTTCCAAAGACACTGGAAAAAGCAGCATTGGATACAGAAGTCCCATGTTTTTTCTGTTTGGTCATTTTGTCAGTATGCATTAAATCTGCCTTAAGTGAATCACCTTAATTAAGGTAATTCAGCCTTTGCTTCAGTATTTAACCTACTGTGAAGATTGGTACTGGTGATTGTAGTAGCTTAATCACATAGACTTTTGGCCCCCTTCTAAAACTGGAGTTGTTCCGCTCTGTGAAAATAAAATATCCACTGGAAAAAGGATTAAAACCCAACTGTCACATCCCAGGTGAGTGCTTGGGTCATCGGGCCAGAGAATTGTTTTGCCATCCAGTGCTGTAATAGAGGTTAAGGGGAATCCATGCCGAGACGTCTGTGGTTTGGTGGTTGGATCTCATGTCACATTGGATCATGTGTTGCAGGTACTGATGACACTTCTATTTTCTATGGAAATAGCACTTTTTCCTCTTTTCCTCCTCTTTTCCTCCTCTTTTCCTCCTCTTTTCCTCCTCTTTTCCTCCTCTTTTCCTCCTCTTTTCCTCCTCTTTTCCTCCTCTTTTCCTCCTCTTTTCCTCCTCTTTTCCTCCTCTTTTCCTCCTCTTTTCCTCCTCTTTTCCTCCTCTTTTCCTCCTCTTTTCCTCCTCTTTTCCTCCTCTTTTCCTCCTCTTTTCCTCCTCTTTTCCTCCTCTTTTCCTCTTTTTTTCCTCCTCTTTTCCTCTTTTCCTTATCTCCTTGTTTGTATCCCCAATGAATTATTTAGCAAGATAAAATAATTCTGATTGTATGTTTTGTCTAGAAAGCACAAAATTAAGTATGGCTTGAAGTGTGGTTTTCCTCTAGTTTTTGACTATTGGATGGGGAACGTAACATTTGTTGTTTGTGTTGGCTTAGCTGTGACATTTCTCTTCTCATTTTCCTCCATAATGTAAAGATGAGATTAATTTAGGAGAAAATAGTTGGTTTCCGACTTCTGTTTTTAATGAGAAAATACTATCTCTTGGGAAAAACTTTCAGATGCTGGAGCATTATTGTTTTGAAAGAAAGTAACATTTATCAAAGCATGAATTAAGTTTTTTTTCACAAGTTAAATCGCTTTTAAAAAGCTTTAAAAGCATACTAACTTTGAATATTACATTTCAGGTTAACTATATCTCTGGGATCTTTTGGGGATTATATGTTGGCTATTGAATTTGAAGGAAAAATAACAAAAATAGGAATTTCAGTGTAATGTTATTTCCTTAGAAATAATAATAACCAGCAAATTGCATTGAGATATATGTGGACTTCAGTTTTTCATATGACCTTGCACATTGTATCTAGCCTTTCACTTTTTCCAATTCAGTGTTCTTCTCTTAAGAAATGAGTGTCAGGTATGTTCTTTCTAGGTGGTAGGAAAAATGATTAAATTTTGTGTGCTTTATGTTACAGCACAAAGTGTTTGAATGCCCGAGTAGTGCATCTGTATTTAAAATGAATCACTGAGCAGTGTAATATTCCTTTGTTTCCTTTTTTAGAAAAGCAATAGAACCACAGTCTTCTACCTCCAAGGAGAGAGAAAAGTGAGGCTGGTACAAATGTAGTATTATTGAGAAGTACAAGTACATACTCATATTATGGCTCTAGATGAAGACTAACTGTTCTACTTGATGCATGCAGATGTGGGCATAAAAGTGACTGTAGTGTGCTATATAACATGTTGGCACTAGAAAGCTGAACTGCTGATGTGTAGAAATCATCCCTTTGTTCTCTTTCCACATTCTTCATTTACTCTGTGCAATATTTCAAATAAAAAGCAAAACTGGGATTTTTATGGGTGTATTTTACTGTTTGCCTTTTTTTAATAAACTGGCTTTTTTATGTGTTGCTTAATTATTTTTTATATATGTACATTACCTTTATGTATTGCTTGAATTTTTTTTTATCCCTTGTATTCAAGGTGCTTCAGTGATGATTGTCTTATCATAGCTATAATGATTCTTCAACTCGTAGCTTTGGTGCAATTTGTGTTGGTGTCAACCATTTAATATCATCTTGTGTTTAGAAATGCGGTCATCCAGCAGAGCGTGCACAGAAAGGGCTGCTGGGCTGGCTTGGCACTCTCTGGTCTAATCTACTCAGGAATAATTAGTACAAGCATTACGGATAGTTCCAGCCAGGCAGCATTAACACCCAGCTTCTAAGAAACCTCTTGCTTCTAGTTTTGTTTCATTAGTATTGGCAGCGATGGAAGCAGAGGAGTTTTCTGCCAAAGTTATGACCAGTGTATGACCTGGGCTGTTCTTGGCTGGGGGGGACCCCAAAACACTGGAGTCCAGCTTACCTCGGTACTCTGCTTTAGATGTTGCTTAGACCAAGGGTGGCAAAATGAGGAGAAATTCTTATTGTAAGTGAAGTTGTGCTGGAAGCTTCTCTGAAGCGAATCATCCTGAAATGGAGAAGACCATTAAATGCTAAGCCTATCCACCAGCATTTTCCTGTGCGTGCTTTCAGTGTTTGGATTTTTCAGTTTCTAACAATAACACTGCAATGAAATGTACCACCAAGGCATATCAAAACTGCCGTGACTGTCAAAAACTAAATGTAGCCTCTAGCACTTTAACAGTAAAAGTAAGCTGTTCATCTGTCTCTTAATCTAATATGTTGCTGAGATGAGAAGGAACTGTTAATAAGCAGTAGAGCCTTTGTGAGTATAGACTTAATAGTAGTAGGTTTAATGATAAAGTTTATTAATGGAAGCCTTGCCCCACACTTACCCTTGTTGAAATTCAGTGTGCCTTCCGTGACAATTAATCTTAATTTAAAGGCTATCTTCTGAAACTAATTTTGGGCATGTTTTTGCAGCAGGCAAATATTTATCCCACATGCTCTTCTGCAGCAACCTGTTGTTGCAGTCAGGTGGGCGACATCAAATTTGGCTCTCTGACCCAACTGTGTTTATATTCTTACATCTTTGCTAGATGGACAAAAACTTGGCTGTTCAGATGCTAGATACTGCAGCTTTGGTCACATGGCTGAGCTTTGATTTAGGTTTCCCAATGACCACTATTCCAAAAGGGACCCACGGCAGGTAGCCCATAGGTAGCACTGAAAAGCAGCATGTGTCTGAAATCCTGCTTCCCCCAGCTGAGTGAGCTAATTCTGAATTGCAGAGGGCTATTTCACTGGCATTCACAGTTTGAAATCCTCTCCTAGGGTTAAATAGTTATGTTGATGATTCCTTTGACAGTTATTTTTTCTTTAAAAACAAGAAACTCCCCCCAAAATAGGGTAGTCACTTAAAACAACAGCAAAAAAAACCTACCCAGTATTTCAGTGACTTGAGTATTTTCCAAAACACATTGGGTTTTTTAGTCTCAGTTTGTGGAGCTGTAGACTCTTCCATTTCTGCTTCTGGAGGGTGGGCCCTACCCTACAGGCTGAAGAGCTGTAAGGCATCTCCACCCTCTTATTCAGGTCATGCCAGAAAAAAAAAAAAAAAAATTGACTTAACTGCAAAAGGTCAGTAGAAAATGAACAGGGAGTTCATTATATCAGAGGACCTGATACATTTAGTACTACTTGATAACAAATGCCTCCAAATCAGCACATGGGATGGTATTCTCTCCTTAATTTCTCAAAGGTGAAACTGAAGTTTGCTTTAATGCTTAATGTGGTGAGCGTAGTCAGTGCCTCTGGTGGCAATATGCTAAAATTTTGATATAATACAGTTGAAATAGATATAAGGCAGTAAAAAGTGCAATTTTTAATCAGGCACAAAAGCCTGAAACAGCCGTAGCTAAAGATCATCTGTAGACTGAATACTGCCTTGTAGGTTGAATGTTATCAAATCGCTTGTCTGCTATGCAGGTCTTTACTCACAGTGAGAAAAGTAGTTTTGTGGGTTTTTAAAATTTGGGGGGGTTTGTTTATCTTTTTTGCTTCTTAAAAAATATCTCGGTGACTGTAGAGGGCACAGTTTTAAGAAAACAAATTTTAAACGAATGCCTAGAGATACTTAGATTAATCTGGATTTCCCAAATGAAAATCAATCTATTTGATTAACTGAAATAGAAGGTGGAAGGGAAAGAGGTGTCAGCATGCTGACTGGGTGAACAAGAGTTGCCTATAGTCATTTTACCAGCTTAGTTTTTTAAGGTAGCTTACATTTACTTTCAGGTACTGTGTTTGTATTCACCAGTAATTTTTAGTTTCAATATTCAAAATTGCCTTAAAATCTATTTTACTATAAACCTTTTAAAAATCTGTACTGGATAATATAAAATAATGTGAGATTAAATATTCATTCATAAAGAAGATATTCTGTGCTATTATTCAGCTTCCTTACAAATTATGTGGGGGAGAAATCCCTTGTAAAAGAAAACCTGATGTGTCAGATGCTTAGAGAGCTTAGGATTCCAAGTTACTGTAGAAATTGCTTCTTTTAGTAATATTTCTGACTCAGGAATTCTTTGGGAAATTACTGAGACATGAGCTGTGAGCTGTTCTGTAGTTCCTTCCCCTAAATTATTCTGGGATGTGGCAGTGCTTGACTATGCATATTGCTGCCTTCATCTTAAATGGAATGGTCTAATTTATTAAAATTAATATGTACATGAAGGAGCCTGGAACAATAGGTTGAATTGTAGTCTTAAGTGGTATAAATAAGGAAAGAGCCACTGGATCCATCAAGATTTCAGGTCTAGTTATATCTTAACACATAACCTAAACATGGCTCTTAAAAATGTATGACTTGAGTAGTAGTAGGAAAGTATTAAATACTCATTTCTGTAGTGGCAAAATAAATATTTCTTGGTTTATGTAAGTGTGTAAGTGAAGTGAAGGTACTGAAAATTAGTTTCAGTGTATGGGTTCTGTACACAACTGTTGAAAATGCACAATAAGGTATAGAACCATAGAATTGTTAGGTTGGAAAAGACCTTTAAGATTATCCAGTCCATCCATTAACCTAACACTACCAAGTCTACCACTAAACCAATTAAGGGTAGAGTAATGATTTCATGTTTTGTGGCTTGGTGGCTGGATTATTTTTTAATGAAAGTAAAAACTGGGAATCATTAAGGTTGGAAAGGATCTCTAAGATTGTCAACCCAGCCCCACCATTCCCACTAAACCATGTCCCGAAGTGCCACATCTACGTGTTTTTTGAACACCTCCAGGGCTGGTGACTCCACCACCTCTCTGGGCAGCCTGTTCCAATGCTTGACCACGCTTTCCGTGAAGAAATTTTTCCTACTACCCAACCTAAACCTCCCCTGATGCAGCTTGAGCCCATTTCCTCTTGTCCTATCGCCAACCACTTGGGAGAAGAGCCCAACACCCACCTCACTACAACCTCCTGTCAGGTAGTTGTAGAGAGCGATAAGGTCTCCCCTCAGCCTCCTCTTCTCCAGGCTAAACAACCCCAGTTCCCTCAGCCGCTCCTCATAAGGCCTGTGCTCCAGACCCTTCACCAGCCTTGTTGCCCTTCTCAACGTAAAGAATTATTATCAAATAAGAATTTTTATTTTCTGATTAGTGATTCACTTGCTGAATAAACTTAAGGCATGTTATATTTCTTTATAAAAGAGGTGATGCGAGTATTCCTAGGTTTTTGTGGGGAAGAGTGACAAGAAATAATCTTTTATTAGTTTCACCTAAGACTATATCTGCATTTTAACAATCCCCATTTTTTCCTGGTGTTTTTTTTTTCTTGTTGTTGGATTCTCTGTTCGAGTCTGTAGTAGAAAGATTATATTATGATACCAAAATAATTCATAAAATATATTAATGAATTGGATTGCCATGTAGATCATGTTTCCAGCAGATAGGAGATGAGACGTGTGTTCTCAACAAGTATATTCAAATGCCACGAAGAGAGGTAGATTGAATCTGATTCACAAGACTGTCTCCCATAATCAGGATGCATTTTACATATGTCACGTTTGGTTTTTAACTTTCCTTCTCTGCTAAACTTTCTTATCAGAGTAGCTTATCTTACTGTCCATTGCAATAAGTATAGCAAGCTGTGAAAATAACATGTTGTTTTCAGAGGTGTGATTGAAGCCCATTATTTCCTTTCAAACAAATAATAGGTTGTACTAGAAAGTTGTTTCCACTTCAGTGTGTGTGTGAAGGTAGAGGCACAGCAACATTATTAGTATACTCCTATATTCAGTAGTCAATGTCTTCATACATTCATAAATGTTGGTATATTTTTGTGTTCAGCTAATATTACATATACAAGGTACCTCTTAATTTGTTATCTGTCCTGTACGCTTGTATTTCCTACCATATTGGCAGTTTTCTTTTATGCTTTGGTTTTGCATACATGTAGGGACCTTTCTAGTGCTACACATTGTGGTTGGGATCTTTATATGGTGCTTTTTTCTTGCGTGCTTTCACTGTTTGAGAAACCAGTATAGATGAATCACCATCTCCAGTGTACTTTTTGCTGTGGTAAGCTCAAGTACACATATTGAATAAACGCGGTTTAGTTTTGGAGGAAAACATGAAATACTATGTCATGACATTAGGTAGTTTGATCTGTTTATTGAATAAAAATTGCATTTTTCATTTCATGGGCAGATGGAAAGAGAAATATTGAGCAAAGTTAATCTCTGTCCAATGCTATATCCAACCAAGTATTTCAGGGTGGTTGTATAACTTCTGTTTATTCAAGGCTAAGGTTATTTTTTTTCTTTTTTTGGTTTCTAGTTATCAAGTTCTTTTTCCTTTGCTGATGGACTCGTACTTTTGAAAAGAAAGGCAAAGTAAACATACTACTTTGGGGAAAAAAGAGTCAACTCCAACTGAATTTGCTGAATGAGATGACCTTGTATCACAGCTCTAGAGTGACTCTAACAGTATTATTTCAGTTCAGGTTCACGTGGTCAAGGTTGCTCCCTAGCACAGCCATATGAAAATGTGGCAGTTCATGAATTTAATAAAATTTGTCTCTTGCAAGAGAGAATATTCTAGGTAAGCGGTGGAGTTTTTGTAGCTTTTTGTAGGCTTGGGTAGAGTTGTACATTATGGAAAACGCAGAAAGATGGGAAGCACTTACACAAATCTGAAAATTACAGGATTAATTCGGAAGCTTCATTTTTCGCCCTCAATAATAAAATTCATTAATGAACGCTATCTTGTAGTTAAGGCTGTGAGATACTGTTAAGTTCCAGCTCTTAAGTTGAATATATGACATTGGGCAAATCACTTAGTCTCTCTGTGAGCTGAATCATGATCTTTGACAGGTTTATCTGTGGCAATTTAAACTGTTATCACTCCTGCCTTCTGCTGAAGGTTACTGACAAAGTCAGTTTAGGCTAATCGACAGGTTATGAACTATGCCTGCTGATGAGCTAGACACGGGGTTTTTTCCTATTGTCCTTGCCAAATAGACAATAATCTTCAGCAGGAAAGTGGAGTAGAAAATAGTGGCAATAACATTTCAGATGCTGTAGTAATGTCTTCCAGAGAGGATGAATTAGTCTTTAGTTCTTGATCTGTGAAATAAATTTTTTCTTTTTTTTTAAAAAAAAAACAAACACAAAAACTTTGTTCATTGCTTATTTACTTTGTATCTAAGATTGAGGGAGGTCAGAAATTGTCTTGTGCTGCATTTAGATATCAGAATGAGGGAGCATCCAGGTGCCCTAAAAGAGAAATAATACATTTCTCTAGTTTATGCAATTAAATCTCTCAATTGTATTTTACAGAAAGCTTGCTGAAGTAAATTATTTGCCATTTATTAAATACATGAAATGTGCTTTCTGTTACGCTAAATTTTTAACCAAAAAATTATTATACCCAAAACAAGTCTTAAAAGTAGTACAGTTATACATAAGCGGGTGTTTGTTACTGAAATTGTAAATTACTGATTGCAGTAGTGGAC
Organism: Pelecanus crispus; assembly: GCF_030463565.1. NCBI lineage: Eukaryota > Metazoa > Chordata > Aves > Pelecaniformes > Pelecanidae > Pelecanus > Pelecanus crispus. The sequence continues at coordinate 44,019,614 of NC_134646.1, read as the reverse complement.
TTGCATTACTAAAGCAATGAATGAGATTAACTAGTAGTAGCAAACAGAAATAGAGCTGGGTTTTTGACATGATTTTTCTAATTGTATTTTGAGGCCTAATTTGGTTTTTGAGAAGTATTTTTTCAAGTTTTAAGTGGAGCAGATCTGTTTTCTATTGGATATTTGTCATTCAAAAAACCCTGCATATCTCTTTCTATTTTTTAATGAAATGAGCAGGTATAACTTGTATACTTGGAAAACATTCTGTTTCTAACACATTTAGATCTTGTTTGTGGGTGTAATAGATAAGAAATCTCAAACATGGAAGTACTGCATATTGATGATGTTTATGCTAGAATATTGTGTGGTATTTATCAGATGATATATCTTAGGCTTGAACTCTAACACAAGAAGTTAAGGTTGCTTACTCATAAATGAATTTTTAAAGATTGTATCTACACACTTGTTGAAATGGAAATCATTCTACTGATGAAACGGAATGAATAGAAATTTCCCAATGGCAAGTAGGGTATTAACAGAACATAGGCAAGTCTTGGCAAAATTGGTTACAAAACCCCTGTAGATTATAGCAAAATAAATCAGATTTTTTTAGCATAAATTAGATTAACTGTATAGGGTGCTGTGTTTGTGAATGGTTTTTTTATTAATGTTTAAGTATTTCTATTATACATTCAGTAAACAGAAAAATGGTCTTTTTCTTATTCTAGCTGTATGTGTACAGCTCTGCTAATATGCGGTTGAGTACTCACCTCAGTTATAATTAAACTAGCATACAGTCTTGTCTTTAGCCTTTTTCATGTGCAATCCTTAATTACTTGAATTATGTCATCTTATAATACGGTTTTTAAAACCTTGGATACATGTGTATGTGTGTTTTGATTTACTGTGCTTAGATCAATAAAACCTTAATCAGTCACATGACAAATGCCCAGTAAATCACTGCAGAGCATGCTGTGAATTAAGTACAGTACCTTACAGTAGTACTAAAAATTTGAAAACAAAGATTACCCAAGTTTCAACATAAAGTTTTCTGTATGTTATAATACATAATAGAAAATAATCAAACTTCTCTGCCTGGTTAATTTCTTGATTTTTGGTTTTGGTTTTTTTGTGGTTTTTTTTTTTTTTTTTTTTTGAGAATTTAGCTGTACAAATTTATATTGAGTGTTTCCTAAGATACGTGGTAGGTAACCAGGTTTCTTCTAACTTGTTTGCTACCATTTGTACAAATAGGGTTTTTTTCCTTGGCACTGTGCTTTTTTGAAGGCCAGATGTTCTTAAATTAATCAGTAATAAGCATGATTTACCCACTGACCTGGAGGTTAAATACAGAAAGATTTATCCTATGGAACAGAAAGAGTTGAAGTAACCAATTGTGTACGTTGCCACCTTAGTTGTAAGAATTTTGTAGTCTAATCTTTCCTAGAAGTCAGTATGTATGCATTGTTTCAGAGTATGGTGTTAAAGATGCTATCAAATTTCGCTCAAGCCATCAGAGGAGGTACAAGAAACATTATGCCCTGTTGTTACTAATGAGACTGATAAAATTCAAAGGTTTTGCTTTCCTTGTTTGAAGTCTTAACTATTATCATCTCAGGCTGTTATGAATAATTACAAATATCTGAAGTAAGAGTGAATGTTTTGGGTTGCTCTAGGCAAATTTTGATACATGTAAACCATGAGCAGCGGCATCCAGTATTTTTGCTTAAACTGAGGGTGGGTTTTTTTAAGCTCATTTGCTACTTGAGGTAAAGCCCCTAAATCGCCAAACTCCGAAATTTCTGTATTCCTTGAGAACCTTTTAAATGACCCCCACCTTTGACTACATTTTTTAAGGGAAATTTCACTTTTGAATTAAGAAATTTAAAAATTAAGGTTTTCTTCCTTCAAATTTATTCTTCATTGAAACATGGAAAAAAGTGTACAGTCTGTCAGCTGTATGCCTCATACTATCATCTTGTCCTTCAGAAGCAGACTTGTTTCCTAAGTATTGGGGACTTCCAGCAGGCAAGTTTAAAATATGTTGACTTTTTAGGTTCTTTTTTGAAGTTTCAATTTGTTAATTATCGTAAAATGTCCTGACACAATGCACTTATTTTTACTTCTGCCCAGTGTTTTGCTTCAAAAAAAGTACGTGTTTTAGTAAAGGAATAAGGCAAACTGAAGCGAGTTCCTTTGTTTTCCAGTTTTTCCTAATTAGACATTCTTGTGGTTTTAGTTTACATTATTTGTCATCTGGTAGTAGCCAACAGCCTTTCGTTAGAGGTGGTTAGGATAGATGTGATACTTCAAGGAGAAAACTGTTAATTGTTTATAGTTCTTGCAATCTAAAAATTGAGTGCAGTTCAAATCACCTAAATATGATTAGAATTACTGTTTGTCTGATGGATTGTGCGTATGTTACGCATGGGGTGGTACAGAAAAGAATTTATAATTCTTTTATTTAAAAAAAAAAATCTTTTCTGATGGCAGGCGATAACAACATGTAAGCAATATCAACTTGTACAAGCAGTACTACTTAAAAGGAATTTACTCCTCCCTCATCTCCATTCTGGAAGAAGGACTAAAACTTTAATTTTTACTAGCTAGGCAGAGTTGCCTTTAGTTGCAGGAGCGGGAATAATCACTCCCTGAGCCTTCCTCCTACACATTCTTTACGCTGTTTTGCGTGCGTCTAACCCCAAATGTCATGTGTGAACATAAAATTTAAGACTGTAATTGTCAAGTGTAATTTTTCCTCGGTTCCTATTAATCTGAAATGTAACGATGCCCTCGAAGAGAGCGACTCACGTTGGTGTGTTACAGCATTAAAATGCTGACCAGTTTTCCAGAAAGCAAACTGGCGGCAGAGCAGGTTTGTGTGCTGCTGGCAGCTGGGCTGTGGAGACGGCGCGCGCTGGTAGGCTGCTGGCTGCTGCTCCTCTGAAGTGCCTGGAACTTTTCACGGTTGCATCTGAAAGATGAAAGCTACTCTTACGTCGAGTTTTGGTGAGCATGTAGGAGGCTATTTGAATTTTTTCCCTGAAGACAGTAGTTCAAATACTCCTGTCGGAGTGGGAATTGGTCCCCTTTTAACTCACGCTGTTATTTGTTGCCCTCTGATTGAAGGGTGCAATGGTAAATATTGCTCATCCCAGCAGGCAGCTTGGAAGGCAGACAAGAAGAGCGGCCCTGCTAAACTGCCAAGGGTTTCAGCCTGCGGAATGAGGAGCCACTTGGCAAAGCTGTAAATGATTTGGGCTGATCTTTCCAACTATTCGTTTGCAAAAGTTGGGATGTTCTGAATCGAGGGATGGATTGCAGGGGGGCTCGTTTTAAATCCCAACGTTGGCTTCGGCGGCAGGAACCAACTAAGACGGTTGTGTGAAACCCTCTCACTGGTGTCTGGTAGCTGGGTTATTAGGTGGGATTGAAAAAAACAGAAGAGAAAAAGGATAAAGAATGAAATACTGTGTTCAGCGTATCAGCTGTGCTTTTATAAGAGAGGCTTCTGGTTTTCCACAGCAAGCAGTTTGATGTGATATGGAAGTACTTTGTGTGATTTGACATGATGTAGTAATGTTTCCAGTGGCAGTTTTCATTGCATGAGACTGCGAGCTTTTGCAGCCGCAGAACTATAAATAAAAGGAACAGGGGAAACAAAGACTTCATTTTTCTTGCTAGCGTGTAGCACAGGCGTGGGGAGAACTATCTGGTGAACTAAAAAAAAGGAGAAGAAACATTTTTCCCTCCAGCGTTGCTGGTGCACAGTAGATGGTCGTAATCCTGAATCTTTTCAGTGTCTCCTCATCCACATCCTCTAGAACCCCCTTTTTTTGGGGGGGGTGGTGGTGTGAGATTTAAATTCTGCCTTTCTTACTGGGTTGACTAAACGGTCAGTGTGAACAGTGTTGTTAATAATGTTTTGTATCATTTTTGTAACAGTAAGTTTTTTGTAACTGTTTGCATGTAATGTTTATTTTTTAAAAGGATTATTCAAAACACTTATTTTAATCTTTGTATCCCCACTCTATATATTTCTGAGAGTTAGGTTTGATTACCAAAGTATGTTTTAATATGTAGGAGTTCTAGGGTGGTTTAAAATGTTGAGCTTTTGCAGCTGCCGTGCTCCTGTAATCTTTGGATGTTTTTGTATTTTAGTACTAATATCTTTACTACTCTTAGGCAAAGAACTGTGGTCAAGAAAAATTTTATTAGTCTGTTGCTGGCTGTGAAAATGCATTATTGTGTAGTAGTTGAGGAAATTGAAGGTCATTTGTATTTTAGACTCTTAAAATTATTCCTTTTGGGTACTTTTCCAAAGACATTTTCAAAGAAACATACTGTTTCTCTGTATACGTGAGGAGTGGTTATTAAAGTTCAGTCTTTGCTAATACTGGCTCAGCTGCATCAGTGTGTTACAGGAGCGGGAGGGCTGCCTTTGTTCTTCAGTGCCAGTGTTTCAGAAGTAGTAATAGCAACAGTGCAAATATGTTGTGAAAACTCTTACCAGTGTAGGTAAGGGTTATTTCTCTGCTAAATAAATTCAGTGTTCCTAAGGAAAGGTGTGAGTATATGAAGATCACATATAGGTTGGTCTGAGATGGGTGCGGGGAGCAACCCCTTTTCCCTTATGAACATACCATGAAATGTTGATGAAGATATGGGAGCAATGAGAAAGAAGAAATAATGAGAGAAAATAAAGTATCCTTAAATTTTGTATTTTAATGTGGTATTTCATTGTGTCTATGGTTAGTTCACTAAGTCACTACTTTGGTAAGTTTATAGGTAAAAACCCTTTCAGATTATGTTGGAGTACAACTTGAATATTTGTCTCTGAGCATTTTCCCAAGTCCTAACGACTTCCTTTTAATTTCTTTTTTCTTTTTCCTTAGACTGAAAAAGTGTATATGTTCTCTTTTAGAGACCAGAACAAAAGTAGCAGGAAAAAATAAGGCAATAATGAGTTGCAATGTGTTACAAAAGGATGAATGACATTCCTAAGGGAAACAAAGTAGGAGGGCAGGGCAAAGGTCATTTAAACGCTGGACAGTAGCAGCTATTGTCTGCTGGGAAAAATGAGGGCCAACAAAAAAGCATATTTCTTCTGAAGAGCCTATATTCTCTGCAACAAATATTCAGAGAAAACAAAACAAGCTAACCTTCAGCATTCTTCAAGTGCTTCCTTCCAAGACTCAAAAGCTCTTAATGCATCTGCAAAACGGAAACCTATTCCCAAGGAAGTTACTTACATTTTTACTGTGTGAATTTGTTTCTTTAATGTATCTGACTACATATTTTGAGCGATCAGAATGGAAATTTGTGCATTTTCTAGCTCACATGTTAAAATACTCCCTTTTTCTGCTGTCCAAAACATGCTTCATATTCAAATAGCGTGGTAGGTCTTTATTGCAGAAAGCTGCTGTTCTGCTTTTACTATCAAGCTGCTAATGAACTAGCTTGTGCCAAAAATAGAATGACTACTAACACTTGTTCACCTAGAAATGAATGTTCTGTCTGGCTTCTGGTGACACTGGCTAACTTCTAAACTGTAACCTTACATTGCTATGTTATGTTTTGAGAAACAGAAGAATGAGTTAGATTAATTTTTTTCTTTTTGTATGGGTATAATAAAATGCACAAAATGTGCTGTAGTAGGGATGCTGACTACCCATGTAATAACACGCAATTTCTAAGATGAGTCTGTGCACATCGCCATAAGTGTAAATGTGTGTGTGAGCATTTTAAAATCATCACTTGTGATTTTAAAAAGCTTTTTGCAAGCTATAATAACATAGTCATTAACTGTTGCATTAAATATTTTTTTGAAATACCAATTAGTTTTTCTTGGATTTCCTGACATAATTTGTCTTTTTTTTTGAGTAACCGGGGTCCCACTGTACATCTGGAGATGGCTGATTTCTAATTCATAGATCCTTTGAAATGCTAATATACAAACAGTATATAGAAAATAGCTAGGCTGATGGGCATTAGCTTTTCCATTTTCAGTTGCCTGCTTCAAATACTGTAATCCTAACTATGAGTCAGACTTCAAAATACTCTGTCAGAATAGGAAAGTATTTAATACAATTATTTTAAACGGTCCATTAGTTTTTCAGCAATATTTGCTTTCAAGTAGGATGTGGAGGATGAGGGGAGAAATGTGTATGTTCACTTTTTTTACTATTATTCTTTTTAACAACTAGGAAGTGTACCACAGGTATAAAGTTCTTAAATTTGTGTGTTTACAGTTTGTTACACCTGAGTTTGTACTGATGAAAGTACAGATAATGACGGCATATAAGCCAAATCATGGTATTTGAGTCAAGTCTCAGTTGCCTATATGAGGCAGTGGAGCTCGGTCCATTTTGAGAAAGGAAAGAGTGAGGTTGCCTGTGAGAGAAAATGAAGAATCTTGGTTGGGGAAGGAGAGGGTAGAGAATAAGAACAAAAAAATTTTAAGTCGGTAAAAGTTGCCTACTGCAGCTGGTTTTTCCTGGGCCAGATTTATTTATATGAGGTTATCTATAGCTACCTAAAAATAAAGTCTAGGTCAGGAGAGAATAGATGTTATAGGTCTTAAAGCAAGGGACAAATTCTGTAATCTGATATGTGCCTATGGGATATAAATGACGCTTTGTTCTAAAAACTTGTGTTTGAGTTACTTTAATCATGCAATTGCTTGTAAGCCTTCTTTCCTCCTTCTACAAGGTATTTAAGTGGTAATTTAGTTGGTCCACTCAAGCAGGCAGGGCCGGGAAAATGCAGCAAACCAGAAATGCAAGGAAGGGACCATGGTTTTTTTCCTGCAAAGGCCAATACTTTCGCCTCTCTATTGTCAGAGAAGATTGAGCTGGTTCACCTTGGACAACCACAACACAAAGGCTGATATGGCAATACCACTTAGTGCAGGCCCCAACAAAATACTGTGTGAAGCGTTCTAGATAAAAACTGCTCTCCTCACCTTTTTTGCACTTGAATGTTTGGAAAGGAAAAGCATTGCTCCTCTTTACCTATGGATATAGCATCATCTGGTCCCTTGGTGGTCAGCTGAGAACTTCAGGTATTCTGTCTAAAGTAGTAGTTGACTGATGTCTGTCTTTTCCCCAGATTTTGTAATCAAATTTCAGTATTAACCTGTAGCATGGTATCCATTCATAAGTTTGCAGTAGTTTTCTGTATGGAAAAGTGAGTGAGTGTGGTTTAGGATTTTGATGTTTGAGCTGCCATCACTGGTACCTGTCTTATGAATCTCTAAAGCACAAACCAGTGTCCTATATCCTGGAAAGGAGAGCTAGAAAGAAAGGAACCAAACAAGTCTGCTAAAGGGAATGAGGACTTTTGGTTGTTAACTTTTTGCCTCTATCTGTAAAATGAAAGTTACACCACTCCCTCATCTCACTGAAGCAATTTTGAATATTTATGAACAACTTTATTGTGTTTAACATCATTAAAACCTTAGTAAGGGAAACTGAGAATTTAGTATGCCAGGTTGGTCAAATGAGTAAGGCATGGTGACTTAAGATCACTGATTAATGATAAGAAAACAATATAATGCCATCTCTTTCTAGAAAGTTAAAACAGTGATCAGGTAATTAGAGGCTGTATTATAGTGCACCTAGGGGGATAATGTAAAGTTCTGCAGGCAATCTCAGCTCAACATTTACTAACTTTGAGGACTTGAGTGTCTAACGTTACTGGCTTTTGACGTAAGTTTTATTTGAAAGGGAGAGACAGTAGAAGAGCTACCCTGTGTCTAATGGTAAGTTGGTCCCAGTGAAGAACTAATGGAACTAGCTTTTCTGTATTGTTGGAGGGGTTGCTTTGTTGTTCGATTAAAATGCCTTTTATCTTCAGATCCCAGTGTGACACCAATAGGTAAAGTACAATCTCTGCACTACCTGCTTTTTCTCTGTCTCCAGAGAGGGCTCTTTTTGGATTATTAGATTAACACTGTTGCCTGGGTGGTTGAAGTTAAGCCTGATACCTTACAGATTTCTGCTGTATTTTTTTATTTCCTTTGGTAAAAAGGGGGTGGGGGGAGGAGAGCTACTGAGATCCTCCATGGGATGACACTTGTTGAGTCAGATACTTCGCTGTCAGAAATCTGGGATTTTATCAGTCCAGTTTATGAAAATTATCAAACCTTTGTGTGATTTGTATTTCAGTCTGTAACCAAGGCAAAATACTAGCGCTTTCTGAAGCTAGTGAGAAAAGTTGCCTTTAGATTCAAATCCTAATTTGTGTTGCAATGTGTCTTACCATTAGCCTTTCTCTTAAATATAAAAATGGTGCATTAACTTTGTGGAGGGATCTCCGAACTTGCACAGTGCATGCCTTTCCTGTCCTCACCCTCTCATTTTCCGTACTTCCTTTCCTATCCTTCATTTCTTTACTCAAGTGCTAGATTAAGTTCCTTATTTGATAAATATTTTAATCAAATAAATTGAAATGCTGATTGGCAAAAAGGTTTCTGTGGCTCTGTAGTATCACTGCAGCTTCATCTTTGGACAAAACATAACAAAATCCAGCTTTTGATGCTTCTGGAAGGGACCAGTTGAGCAGACTAATCTCTGTCACTTACTTGCTCAGCCGAATTGCTGAACCGCCTGAGGAGATGGGTTGTTGCTCAGTTGATGTGGGAGGTATATGTCTGGGTATGGAGTGCTTGTGCTATGGAAGCCTCTTCAGAGGCCTCTTGTTCTAGTCTCAGATAGACTACTTGTCCAAAGTCTTTACATGCTCCATATGTGGAAACAAGTGAGGCTTCAAAGGATTTAAAGAAATAATAGTTGTGGGTAGTATAAATGCAAGGCAATAGGGATCCGCTAATGGTTGGACAGTTAATGATGCGGAATTGGTGTCTTTGCTGGAATGAACTAATTGCTGGATATAGTAAAAAAAAAAAACCAAAAAAAAAAACCAACCCAAAACCCAAAAAGGTCACTTTGACAATTTGTTTGGCAAATACTACAGAAAAAAAGAAATTGGGGGGTTAATCCACACCCTTAAAATGTAGAGGGTTAAACTAACAGTTTTAGAAGTTTAATAGTTTTTTTTTATTATGTTGCATATTTTGGAAGCTTTATCAGGATGGGGTATAAAGAAAAGTTATTCTTACAGAAGATTTTAGAAATAGCTATTAATTTTATAAAGAGTGGAAGATAAAATTGAAGACTGGAGAAGTAGAAAACCCTTAACTTAACCTGTAATTACTTAACTATGCCAGGGATAATCGCTTGTAGCAAAGACATGAGAGGGGGAGAGTTTGGCTTGTACTTGCAGTCACAGTGATAGTACAGGTACTTAAATGGAGCTACAGCTAAATACAATTTTTCATTTACTAAACACCAAACTGCCATATGGGAAGAATCTTGTTTAAATATTGTTGTTTAAACTTGCTTGAACTCTACAAAGAGTTTTAAAACTCTTGAAAAAGTGCAGATTTCTTCAATTCCTGAAGTTAAAAGACAAAACTTAATTTCTCAACGACTACATTCAGATTTACAAGGAAATCTTTTTGTATTATGACCTCTGTGTATGCATAAATATTAAAAAAAAAAAAAACCAGAAAAAATAACATGTTGGTAAACTGGCTGGAGGCGGATAGAACGATGTTCTGTTTTATTTTATGCAGTCTGAATATATTCAAAGTTGTTCTGACTCATTTTTCTTTTGACCTTGTATTTTATGATATAATCTCAGAGAATTAAAGTTGAGAAATTATAGTAACATTATATATGTAACCATAATTTCATTTGTGTATACAGTAAAACAAGGCTCAATAATTCAAATCTGAGTTCTTATTTATTGGTCTAGCTTGGGTGTAAAAATCTCATATAAGGAGAAAAAAAGCTAACTTTAGTAGTCTTTTTAGTTGAACCTTCGTTAATGCAATATGATGCATAAAGAAGTATCATTAAAATTATCTATTAGGGGAGATGTAATGGGAGAATAATCTGTCTATAGTTAGGTAAAGCAAGTAGTTTAGTACATTGTGTACTCCAAAACATCAGCTGCATTTTTGGGAAACCTGAAACTTGTGTTGTGGATGACCTGATGGATGGTGACCTCTTTGAAGATAAACTAGACTGGGATCTTTTGCCTTCCTCTTGATGTGAGATCTTTCTTTAAAGGGACGTTTTGAGTGGGAGAAAATAGTCAATTCTCGTAGAAGGCTTCAAGTATATCTTATATATATGATTTTTAAATATAGGTGTTTTTCTCTGCCTTCTCTTAAAGTTCATTAGCATGATAAAACATGATGGTGTTTTAGAAGTGGCCATTACCATCTGTCTGGTATTTTTAAGACATAAACCTGGTTCACTGGCTGCGAAGCCACGTTAATGTTAACAAAAAGTAACAATTCGGAAGAAGCAGTAAATTATTTCAGGTGAATGACTGACAAATTCAAAGTCTTCAGATACAGCTCAAGAAAACATACCAAGCTAAAGTCAATATGATGTAGTTTGTACCAGAAAATGTAAGGTGAGCTTTTACATGGCAGTATGTGGATAGTCCCGGTCCTTAGTCCTGGTCCTTACTAAGAGCCAGCTAAATAATGAGTTGCTCCTGGTTTTTCTTACCTGCAGAGGTGTTGAGGCTCCCTGGCACTGTGCAGGATGGGGTTTGAAAGATAGGCAGGTCTCCTAATCAGAGCAGCCTGTCAGAAGTTATGTGTGTCAGAAGTTACCTTATGCTCAACGGTCACCCTGTAATACATTTCGCAAATTGAAACTTGCTTTAATTTTGTTTGGCGAGCAAGTTATGCGTTACGGTAGGAGACGGATGTTTTATCCCCTCTGTAGGGAAGTGAAGCAGTCATTGCTCGGGTAGCTGCAGGGCTGCTGCAGTCTGGATTTTGATGGTTGTCTTATGTGGTTGGGTCTGCCTGTTACTGTCCTCTTCCCCTCTCAGCTAGGAGCTTTTTTGAGGGAGGATAGCTTTGTAACGCGCTGTCAAGGCAGATGATTTTATTTAACAGGTATAAGATAATGGGCATTCATCAGTGAATGAAGCAAAGTAGTCAGCGTGTGCTGGGGTAACCTGGAAGCACAGGTCTCCTCTTTCCCTGGAGACACCAGGTGAATCCCATTGCCTCCGTCTGTCTGTTGCTCAAGTTGTGGTTACGCTGTAATTGTTAGTTTGGTACCCTGCCTGAACGTTTGCTTTCGAGCAGTTTTCCCTTTACTGGCTGATTAGTCTTTGTTCGATGTGTTGAATATTAGCTAATGATAAGCTGCAAGAGTCAAACCATTGAACCCAAGTGAAAGAACAAACTGGTTTTATTCCTTTGCTCCTCTGGCTGGGGAGAGTAGAAGACCATCTAGATGATGGCTCCAATTTGTGCACGTGTAACTTTCTTGAAAGGCATTTCAACTTGAAGTCTCCTCTGGTTAAGAAGGTTGCTTATTTTCATTAGACTAAGATTTAGGCCTGTACCAATACTGCAGTGACCTGCGGTGCTTCTTCATGTCCTCTGTGTTAACTGGTCCCGCAGTATTTGGGGCTTGCTGGTGCTCCCTTATTGCTGCCCCTACTAGCCAGCTGGAAAAGGGACGCCTGTAGCTGATGTCAAATTATACATGTCCTCAGTGAGCAGCTAGCGGCCACAGAGAACCAAGCCGAGGATGGCACTGATGTGGCACTCTGCCTTTTTACGTGCCTGCTTGTTCTAATGCAGCTTGGTAGAGAGGGGAGTGAAGCTGGCCAAGACCGCAGGGATTCCTTTTCAAATGTAACCAAGCTAAAAATTGCCTTTGGCTCCGTAGCCGGCATGGAACATTTCATACAAATCGGATTTTTTTTCATAAAGTCACGATCAGATCTTGGAATTTTCATCCACGTTATTAAGGTTTATAGTCTAGCTTGTGTTTAGAGCAGATGTTAACAATAACAATTACTGTTTAGAACAAGTTTCCAAAGTATGTGTGGCTTTTATTATTGTTGTCTTTAATATTTTAAAAGAAAATCAATTACATGCTTTTGAAATACATGCTGATTTGTAATGATGACAATGCTGATGACAATACTGATTTGTAAAATACAGTTCCTTCTGATATGTTTTTATGTTAAGCTCCTTTGTACCATGTTCAAAGACTCATGGTGAACTTAAACTGAAGACTTTTGTGTATAGTTAATTTTAGGGGCAATGTTACAGATGCAGATTGAATTGCTAAGAAATATTTTTTGATCTTGTATTTAAATAGTGTTTCCCACAGAAGCTTTCAACAGCTGGAAGGAGAATTTAGGAAACCAAACTGTACTACATTTTACACATCTGGAGAAGCTTTTACTTGTGACTAGTTAGTGGTGTATTTACAGAAGCCATTTAAGCCAGCGCTGTGTTTACCCGCACAGAACAATTTAAGATTTAAGTACATTTCTAGAAATGTCCTTTTTTTTTTTTTTTTTTTTTTTAAGCAGGGGAGAGGAGAGGCAATGCCTGACCTGTCATAACATCTAAATAATTTAATTGGAAAAGCCAGCTGTCAAACCTTATGTTACTAAACTATTGAGCAGTATAGCTCTGCAGAAACAAATAGGAACATGTATTTAGCACTCCCAACTGAAAGTTTGGGAAGCACAAAAATAGTGTGATGCAAGGAGCACTGGAGACACCGTCTTGCCAAGGTTGGCCATTTTTATGTAGAGCTAATTATTTACTGTTCATCTGGAAGTTTAAACTAAATATAAGCTGCTAATGTAGACTTAAAAACTGTAAGGAAATTAAATTTGAACACTTGAAAAATGAGATAATAGGTTTGATTTCCTTTAGGCAATATAATAAATTTGCAATGTATTTTGTCTGATGCATGGGTGATAAATGAGATTTGCAGAAGTGTGTGCACGCAATACAGCAGAACACTTAGAAGCATTGTGGTGTCATGCTCACTTTTTCTGAAGGGTAGAATTTTGTTTGTACTGGAGGATGATCACGCTAATGCCTAACCAAAATGGAGACATGTTACAAGAAAAGCGCCCCGATATGTACCACGAGAGACTTTTCTTGGGGTTCCCAAAAAACTGTAAATATAAAATGAAGACATGCTTTAGAAATTACTTTAGTTTTATTCTATACGGACCTTATATATTCTTAATTTTTTGAACATTGTGAAAATCTATGGTAGATAATCAACATACTATTAAAAAATTCTTCTGTTTCTTTGTATTTTATTTGATACTTTGGAAAAAGAGCCTTGCTTTTGCATCTTAAGCTGTGTTTAAATAGAAAATCCATGGCGTCTTTTTTTACATTTAGGTTTCCTCCTTAGTCTGCAAAGTTTGCGAGTTGAATCCAGGGAACTGAAAAAAGTAATTTCATGTGGAAAGTCTTACAGTTTTAGTAAATAAGGATTCCTGTTACGATCATTATCACAGAAGGTTATTCCATTGGCCTTTCCTTCTTGAATTATATAAAGACTGTTAAGCGATCCAGAGAAAACTTCAGTCAAGTGTATCAATAGGGAAGATTTGAGTTGCCTGTAGCAGAGACAAAGCATGCTTTGAAAGGTACGTGGCGGTATGTGGTTTACGTGTTTCTTTCTTGTACTCGAGGTCTCATAAATAATGTTAAAGACTACTTAGTCTTTGTTACCAGCAACTCAAAGCATTCAGGATGCTAGGGGGGTGCCTTCCAAACTCATGTTTAAAGAAAAGAAGAAAGTCAAGTTTGGAGGTAACTTTAATTTAACTTTCAGATTTTGAAACTGCAGCATTAACTTTTTGGTCTTTTTCTAGCTAGAAAAGTTTTAAATTTATTTGTGAATACATCAGAGTGTATATTTAAGTAACTGTCAAGCCTAGAGTTTTGAAATAAATACTAAAATCAGAAGACTGAAAGTCACAGAAACTTGAATAATGTGACCGAATTGTGGAAGCACATGAAAATTGGCACAAGTGTAATTATTCATATGGCAGTTCTGTGTAAATATTGCAGAACTGCAGAACTTGTGCTCATGTGACTTGGTCCTTCTTTGATATTGAGAAGATTTTACACTGGTGCAGTGCAGTGACATTAATGGTAACATTAATGTAACCATGCTGATTGGGCAAATCCCAGGTTTCAAAATACCTTCTTGGAGTTTGCTTCCAATATAGAGACTACTGGAGAAGTATTTCTTTAACTGGAGTTCCCTGCAGATAGCTGTACGCAACAGCTTGTTGGAAGGATTTTTAAAGCATTTAGGAATAGACATTCACAGGCTCTGTGTATTTATTCTTACACTCTGCCTTCTGTCTCCTCCAGGACTCAGAACTGATACAGATGATGAAGTAGGTTCAGAACTTTGTACTTGAGAAAAGTTAATCTATTGGGAAATGTGAGAAGACCTTAAATAGTATTGGAAGGATGAAGGATGAAGAGAGCAAGGAGAGATTATATGTGATTAGCTGTCAACTCTTTAAATACATTTTTTTTAAAAGCTAAAAAAAAAGAATTATTTACTCCTTAAGCACCTAATGTAATATAAAGGAAGAAGTGTCTCAAACAGAAGTTCTTCAGTACAGTAGTCTTACTCTGAAGCTCTTACACAGCCTGTATTAACATAATGTTAGTTTCTTAAAAATATAATTATTTTACTTTACAGAATGTATTGAAACATATAAAATATGACTGAAGTATAATTTCCTAGTCCAGGAATTCAGTCATTTTGGGCTGTCATAATGAAGTTCAAGACAAAGTATGAAAAAGTAGTAAGTTATGTTCAGTATAAGCAACCCCTAATGAATATGTTTGGTGATTCAAAAGGGCTACTTTCCCAAAGCTGAAAAAAAAAAAAAAAAAAGGCAAAAATAGTGTCATATAACAAGTGGCAGAAAGGAGTAGCAATTAATACCAATTACAGCTTTACATAATCAGAAGAGTGATGATAAATAATGGGCTAAAGTTACCATGAGTTACACCAGTACTTTAAGAAGCATCTAAATCTTTGTAGCATGGTAATCCAGTGGAGACCTTCTAATGGGAGGGATAAATTATTCGTCTGTTGATGTTTGCTGTTTAAGACTTCGTGCCTTTCTGGAAAAAGTGATTTTCTGCATCGCAGGCTTAATGGGCTCTTTAAAACCAACTTGAAATGCAAGCTTTCAGGCAGTGCAGGGACCGACTTACAAGCCAACTCTGTTGAAGGCAGCAAATTTTGGACAGAATGTGTCATGGTATGCATCAGTATTTCTATACTATACTTTCCAAAACTGTGTCTGGGGTCACATCAAATCCTAAACCTCAGCCATCCTACAAGGAGAGAACAGAGTTGAGTGAATAAAGAGGAAAAACTGGAATGTCAACAAAACTTGACAGGAAGGGCAGTTAGGAGAAACACATGGGGGTTGTTGCTTACAAGATAATTTGTTTCACTTTGAGCTAAAGTCAGCGGGTTAAAGAGTGTTTACCTTGCTGGGAAGTTGAGTGCGTGTGACAATGGCATGTACATTGGCCTAATATCAGCATTGTTGTATCATATGCAAGTTTTGTACCTACATGAATATATATTCAGGGCTTTTTATTCAGGACGGTATTTCTGCGTCAGCGCCAATTCACACAAATGTGCTGAGTGGAACAATTACAAAGCTGAGGGCTGTGTTAATGCAGTTGCGTTTTGCAGGGGATTTACTATACGTTCGTGTTTCTTTTAAGACTAGGTGATCAATTTGATTCTATATGAATAAGGTACAGTCTCATACAAGAGCTGAGAAAAACCAGCTCCATTAGTGGTGGGCCTTAAGGTGCAAGCTCTCCTACCAAGGTGACAAAAAGTGGTGGAGTTTCGGTTTATTTGAGTGTCCTGCTCGAGGAGTTGTCTTCCATCAGGCCTCGCTGGAGTCTGAATCAGAGAACTCTGAAGCAGGATGACTGAATTCTGCTTTCCAAATATATCTCAACCAGTTTAGCAGCATGAATAGTTGAGAGAATTAAAGAGCCGTCAGCCCTTCATTATCCTATCTGATTCTTAACTCTTGGCTCCAAAGCAGTGCTTTCCCGTAGTAATGCATTACGATTGAACCGCGTAATTAAAATACTTTTTATCTAAATGAGAAAGTTGTACTTCTTGTAAGTTGTTCTTGAGAATTCATTTGAGGAACATAATTATTCTGTGCATTCCCTGTTAGTGTAAGTAGGTGGTTATTAATTTGCTTACTATGGAGTCTCAAAGGCAGGAGGTCCTTATGCAGTAGGAGTTTACAGGCTCCTTAAAGTTTTAGAAGTTAAAATTGCTCAAGAAGTGCATGGTCTCAGCCCACTGGAAGAGCTTACTATTGCCTACAAAAGAGTTTCTGATATCTAGTCCCTTCTTCTTGTCAGTGATTTTATCTGAGTGGTTTTACTATCCTTAGTTGGCAGGTTTTGGAAAAAAATCTGTCTGGATATCATGGAATTAACTTTCATGGAATAAACATTTAGTGGGATTAACCTGGCTGGAGTGAGAACTGTTCTAATTATTTCAAAGAAAACATTGAGATCATGGCATGTATCGCATTTTACAACCAGAGGACTAAAAACTTTTCAGGTTGGGAAAATTTTGGCTATATCTATATTAGCAAGTAATCTGCAGTGGGAATGGATCCATGGGAGAAAAACAGTGGGTGCTGAGGACTTGGTGGCCACAGCCTGTATTTTTTCAGAGGTAGTACTTTGAGCGGACCCTACTCTGATTCCAGGGAATGTTGGAACAGTAAATCACTGTTGGAGCACATCTTCCATTTTAGCTTCATCAAAAAGTAGTGCAGTTCATACACTTTAAGGCTGCTCCAAAATTAAAAAAAATATGTACAAGAATATACTACATATTAAACTTTATCATACATGCAGCTACTTGATTAAAATCATTACATAGAAGTATATATTTTCATTTATGGCATGAACACATAAATGAAAACTATGAGCAGATCTGAGAGTTAATAATATAAAATATAAATAATCCCCCTTTGTTGGGGAAGGAAAATGGTCATTTTCATTGAGCTGGATAAAAGAATGGTTTGTTTCTTTTTTGTTTATATCATAGACAAATGGAAAAAATTACCTTCCTTAACTTTTCCAAATACTTGAGAGTTAAAACCCCCCCCTTGTATAAACTTGTTTTTCATAGATACAGAGACTGGTAAATTGTGGTACAAGAGATACTTCAGATTTTTTTTTTTACAAAATGACTACAGAATTCTCATAACATTTAGAGAGGCGAAGGGCTTTTAGAAAAATGCATATGACAACAGGATAGAATTGCTATTAAATTTTTGTTTGAAGTGGAAAGGATGTGTATTTTGAAATAGAGGACTACTTTCAAGAAGCAGCTTTCTGCATATAATACTCAAACCTTACCATTTTGAGGCAGTGCCTACCAAGTACAAAAAAATTGGGGGAAGATTTCCCAGTGAAATCATCTGTAAACAGAGAGATTTAATCTGTGTTACGACAGTATAGTAATGATCAACTTGTTACTTTCAAATTTCTTTTTCTTTCCCCAGTGATCACAAATGCAGTTGCTGAAAGACCATTCATTTAAGTAGTTTAAATGCTTCTAGTTTCTGTGGCACAGTGAAATTTGGTTTGTTTTAACCAACTAACAATGTCAACAATGCAAGTGGACTAGAGGAGCAGAATTGCTGTAAGAAAACACAGGTTGATTAGGTCTCCCTGGACCTAAGTGCTAGTAGTTTTTCTGTGGTAAAATACTGAGAAGTGAACAGGTTATCCTTTCAATGTAAGCCTCTCATTGCCTAGCATTTCTAACCCTTGTTCACCTGTCATGCTTAAAACCAAAACAAACCTCTTGGATAAACAACTGCGTTTGAAAGCAAAATGGAAAATCTCTTCCTGTCTATCCTGAAATATCTAGTTTTATTTTGTGTACTCCTTATGCAACTCTCCCTGCCTCTGACAGTGGAATTACAATAATGAGAGATTTTGCTGTATTTGAGCTGATAGTTTTTGTGAAAATTAAGCACTCCTGTACAGTGTAGGACAGCCTAGAGCTGGGCAACTTGGGAGAAAACTTGGCCAAGATCTGCTGAACTGAGTTTGACACCTTGCTTGAGTATTAGCTCCCACCTAAAACCAGGGGCAACTCTTAATGGAATAAGGGACTAATTAACATAAACAGGTGGAATATGGTTTTCTGTACTACTTTACAGAGAGGTAGTCACATATTGCTGGAAATTTGTTTGCTGGTTGAGGAGCAGAGTAGAGCCAATTCGTCTCCAGGGTCTGGGGCAGCCGGAGGCGGGGGGCAGTGGGGTGGGCTTGCAGCAAGGCCGGGCCGGCCGAGTGGGGAGCTCCTCACCCAGCTTCCTTGCGGAAAGGAAGTGTAGGGAAGGTGGAAGTGGGGATGGGTGACGCTGGAGGAGCTCAGAAACACTGAGCAGGTAGGTATGGGATTAAGAAAGGCAAAGCTCAGGCAGAACGGAGGTCCGGGGAGGTTATGGAGGCTGGTGGGAAGGCTTGTGAGGGTACAGTGACAGCAGAGGGGAGCGTGGTGGTGCAAGGTACGGCTGGGAGATACCTGCGTACCAATCCAGACCCCATAGACTCAAGACATGCAGATCGGTTTTGTTTTCTACGCTAATACTTTTATGCTAAAATGTATTCATTTGAGCAATATGAAATGTGAAGCATAGTACTGTCTGTAGGCATTATGGGTTCAAGCCTCTTCTAGCAGTACTACACTGAGCAGAAGGCTCATTTGGACCAGGCTGTTTGTCTGCTTTTACAGTCTGGCTGAAATAACCGGGAGGTGCAAACTCCAGCTTGTCACTGCACAAGAGATAAATCTTAACGTAGCATTCTTCTGGCTCACTCAGCTCTTTTGTTATAGTAAAGAGCATAGAGGAACATTTATCTTGCAGAAAAATGCATAATTTCAACTAGGATTAGTTGCCTTTTCCAAAGGCTGACCAGCTGCTTCAAGTAGAGTGCTGTAAAAATGTTTTGGAAGAAAAATACATATTCCAGGAAGCTTTGAGGCATGAAAAATTTAAAGGATAAGTAAAAATAAAGAGCAAATGGAGTTTGTCATTTAGTCTGTGCTTGCATCGGATGTGTATTTGTGTTTACAGAGTGGCAGCTAAAATTAGCACCTTTTCTTTTCCGCAATAGGCAAGAGGCTGTTTGAAGTCAGGATATAAAAAAAATTAAATTGATTCCAAAAGAATTTCAAGGGAGTGAGGGGGTTTCAGGAGGAGGAGGACACGGTACCAGTCCCAAATCAAGCTTAGCGAAAGTCCCTTCAGATCCTGGCAACAAGGGTTTGCAGGGAATATCTGAGAAGGATGTGTGACAGTGGTGTCATGTTCATCCAGAAGGTTGGACAAGCACCTGAACATTTACAAAATAGTGGAAGTGATGGAAAATAAACCTAAAACCACTTTCTCAGCAGGCAGTGGAATGTCAGATGCTATCTCAGATGTTTAAAATCAAATTCAGATAGGAGAGCTGTGTATGGTTACTCTCTTTTTTTAATATCGTTGACAGGGTCGTTTTAATTTTAGACCTTGCACTGTTTTGGCGGGGAATACATTAGCACTTAATGGAACACAAAGCAAACTCAGATAAAAAGTCATGCCTGTCAACCTTGATAGGTTTTCATCAAAAAATGCAGCAACCTCTTCATTTGCAACTCTGTGTTTTCCCATTGCCCAATTTTTGGCAGCAAAGTATTTGGGAGATTAAAGGAACGTTTCTTCATGCTGATCTCACCAAGAGTAATCTCACCAAGTCACTCCCTGTTCAGAGTCATTTGCTGGCTTTGCTCCTTCTGTATCATGTTCAAACTCCTCACCTTCAAAGCGCAGTAAGAGTTTGCTCTTGGCAATCTCATTTCTCATTTATTATTTTCAGTTTTTTTCAATCTGTCTTCTCACCTGGAATTCCCTCTCCTTTTCTTGGTGCAGCAAGTAAACATACTCATTTTCGCATCACAGTGAGGGAAGTTTGTTTACATTCATTTTGAAAGTGCAAAAACCTTTAGAACAATACAGAGCATTACTCTCAAATTTTTACATTGTTGATAAACCCTCTGGAGCTTTTGATACTTATGTTAAAATATCAGCTCCCTGAAGTAGGGACAGGGCCTCCTGTGTTCCAGCGCTTCGCTGATAAACCAAATGTTCCAATCTTCTGCACTAAGTAGATTACTTTTTTTTTTTAAGTGAGCAAACAGAATGCGTTTTGTAAAGTGATTTGTAAAGTGGTGTTACAAAGTGCAGATTTGTGAGAGAATTTTAAATGTGGTTGGTAAAATAGATCTACTCTTCCAATATTGATGGCTTATGTTTAATGCAAAAATGAAAGAGAAGATATGTATTCTGATTAGCCATGTTAAGACTGGTAGACGACAGGTATTTGGATTTGTTTCTTACCACTACTCCAGCATAGCACAACCTCGTGGGTACCACGTTAATAGTGGAATCTTTTCTAGGTGTTAGCAATACCCTATGGGGTTATGTAGACTCCCTTTTATTTCTTTCTAACGCACTGAGATTTTGTGTTAAAGTATTAAAAAAAAAAAAAAAAGAGACTGTATTAAACAAAAGAGGAGAGATATTTCTTAGCATTGCAAGATGGTTCCTTTCTCCGCGATTGCTGTTGACTGTGTCCCTGTATGTTTGTTAGCTACTACATATGCTGCAGAAATTCTCACCAGCTGTCATGTATAGTATGTCTGCCATACTGGCTATATAGATTACAGCAAGATGTTGTTTAGTGAATGTTTTGTTGAATTTTTTTTTCCCCTTTCTGGTGACTGATAAAAGCTGTTACAAGGTTAGATGCTGGTTCAGTTAGTAGGGCAGGTTTTGAATGATAACAGTTGCAGTTATTGATGATTTGTTTGTTTGTGGTCTGTGGCATCTCTGACTGCCTCCCATTAAGCCAACGGGAAAGAAGAGCATTCTGAGTTTATGTGAAAATTTCTATTTAATCTGGACTTGGAGCTCAGAATGGAGTGCATTTTGCTTGGGAGTTAATTATTTGGCTGTTTAAGCAATTGCATATATGGCATTTGACAGGGAGAGTAAATTCGAGATAACTGTATTAGAAGGATAACTATGAATTCAGGCAGCAGCAAAAGGATGCCAAAGATGTGTAATTTCCGGTTTATGTGGAAACTAAAATGAAGAGTGAAAAGAGGAGGCTACACAATAGCCAGGTAAGAATGAATTTAGGGAAAGAATTTAACACTCAGATGTGGTCTGTATTTTGCCAGTTTTCAGAGGGGGTTTTTTTGCCTCTTCTGTGGTAACTATTTTGTGATTTTATGTTCATATAACAAACAGCAAAAAAAAAAAAGCAAGTGATATTTAAGAATCTGTATTGGCACAGGGAGGGTGTCACACTTCCCATAACAGATTTTGGATGGGGAACAAATAGTTACAATAGGTTGGTATAACAGCTTATAACAGCAGATCTATAAAGCAAATCGTTGGTTTTGGAAAGAACTATTTTATATAAACATCTTAGCTCTACATAGTGCACACTTTAAAGTTTTGTTTAGATTCTTACAAGGTTTTTTTCAAAGCAAAATCCTTTTGTAGTAAACAATTAATCAAAAGGTTTTTAAAGACTCGGAATGAAATTGTTTGATATGCTTTGGCTTTCCTTTTCAAAATCAATGGGAACACAGACCCAGAATACTCTTCTGCATCTTGCAAGTTGCCTTCTAAGTTTCCTGTTTAGAGCAGCTTCCTCACACTTCTGGGTTTCTTTGCCCGTAGAAAGAAGCAATCTTTAACCTCTCAAGTGCATACAGGTAAAATACTTGGGGACATGCAGCGTGCAGGATGTAATTATTTTGTCCTCTCCACTTTTTTCCTACTCTTTACTTACTTGTTTGGTTATTTTGAGAGCTTAGTTTAGTAGAAAGCTTTCAAAATTTTCTTTACTTTACACACCTTGGAGAAGTAAGTAGCTGAAAACTTTGCATTTCAGATGGGCAAAAGAAAGAAGGTGACATTCTGAAGACATTGCTTTTTCATGTGAAAAAAAGTTTTCAAAAACACAGGTATTGCACAGAAAGGGACTGGGCTAAGTGCCTTTGGAAAGCTTTGTAAATATCCCTTTCTAACCTTCTGTATTTAGTCTGATGGTTTAGGCCTTAAGGCAACATTTTTAAATTCCTTTCATTCTCCTGTATTCCAGCTTTTAATTTCAAAACAACTCTGTGGGAGAGAGTTGCTCATACTTATATTAAACACCTTGTATTTATTTCTTGACATCAGACAAGAAAAAATGCCAAAATGTTTTCTTCTAAAAGCTGTTAAGCCAGAGGAAGCAAAAAGGACTTTCATAAACTGGCTACTTTAAGTAGGTCATTGATAGCTTACCTCAAAAGAACACATAAAAATTGTTTACATGAGGAGAGGAGCTACCCTTCCATTACAAAATAAGGGTTTCTCTGAGCCTGTGCTGTGAAGTTCTTCTGCAGGTTACCAAGAGCAAAGTTAACTGATACAGTCCTCGGAAGAGTTGGGCAAAGGGCTCTAGGAGTCCTTGGCATTTCAGCCTATGTTAGATGTTGAAACCTGGAAATTAATAAAGAGTGTTCCGATATGTCACACACTATTACATCTAGAGCTACATCTGGTGTTAGTTATTAGAGAAAGTTTACCATATTCTGTAATAGTTAGCTAGTAGCAGAGAAGCTTTGCAGGTCTACTAAATTTTAATTTGATGGTCAAATTAAATAATTGTAAAAATATCATTCCATTTCTTCACTTATCAAGAACCTAAAGTTCTTAGTTACAAAGTTACCGATTGCAGTTGTTCAGCTTTTCCAAAAGTACAACGAATATGTTTGCTTGATTGTGTTTTTTATCCTGCATTCTATTCTTTTCCTAAAGTAATCTTTCTTCAGAATGATTGTTGTTACATAGGTCATGGTTAAGTTACACACAGATGGGTTTCAAACCTGGTCTCTTTAATCAGGGTAACCTGGCTAGCTAGTTTCCTGTCGCTGCACAACTTCTCCTTCTATTAAAATGAAAAACTGAACCAAGCTGTGACTAACCAGATTTGAGTATGGCGTTTCAAAACAACTACAAATTTTTTGCTGTTTTAAGTCAAATGTTTGGTTATTCTGCATCCTAGAAAAAATGAGATTTAGTGCAACTATATCATTAGAAACTAGTGGAAATGAATATACTTACCAACATTAACATTGCTCACTTCCTTAATCTAGTGAACTGTCACATAAAAAATACTGTTTCACTGTATTCAGTAGAGCAATAGTAATTCATATCAGATGATACCAAAGGTTTGGTTTTATGGTTATTACAGCATACTGGAAACTTGGTACAGCCTCCTGACATAAAAATATCTTACATTTTTATCATTCAGATAGCAGGAACCTCAGAGGTGCTTTAGCTAGAAATAATTTCACTTGCATTGATGGCCTCTGCAGTCTTCCAAGATAGTTCTGATGGTAGAAGTATGTAAGATTGATTCCACTAACAATTTCGTGTCAGATACAGATTAATAGTGCTTTCTTTGAGCAAATCTGACCTTGTTTGTGTTGTTCCTTAGATGAGAAAAATAAATGCAGGGAGCAGTCTTTTAACGTTCTTGGATGAACACTTTGTGTTCTGGAACTCGAAAAGAAATGGGGAGACTTAGTTTCAAATGTTATCGTCTCTAGGTTGGTGTCTTCTGCAAAACCAAGTATTTAATTTTTTCAGCTGAAAGCAGTATACCTATAGCTGAACATAGGGAGCATGTTTCCTTCCTTTAGAAAGAAATCCTACTGAAGGAAACACATCTTTTAATATAAGCGGTTTAAGGAGGTCTTCCCTGAAGTATTCTAATAAGCTCCGTGTCTCAAAATATGTGAAAATTTAAATGCAGGTACAGAAAGAACAAAGGAGGCTGAAACAAAGAAAAAGGAACTAGACGGATCAGGTGTCTTTAAATTGAGACTTGAAAACAGGTATTGGAGCCAGCAAGATGAGAGAGAGAGATGAAAAAAACTATAGGTGCAAAATAGGATGGCCTTCCATGTAGGGCTGGACAGCCTGGTAAAGGCCAAAGAAAGCAAAAATACACATTAAAAAAGGTAATAAAAAGGATGCATTTGACAGATTTGCATCAAGAAGGCAACAATATGAAAGAGAATGGACTAGAAGATTAAAAGAAGCAATATTGTCATTCCAAAGGTTTGAATGACTAGGAGTGTGAAGAGGAAATCTCAGGTATACCTGTACCTACTGGAGAATGCACACGTAAAGAACTCACTCAACCCAAATCTGCCTTGCAAACAAGTTGGCTGCAGCATATTAACAAGCTGCTTTCCTTATGGAATGGCAACTTTTATTGGCAACCAAGTATGTCTTACAATACTGGTTCTTTGGGAAAAAAAAAAGACTGATAAAAGCACCTCTGTAGCACTAGACTTTACCTACAATTGCTGTGTAATTGGAGATTTTCCATAATAGTTTCTCATCTTGTCGTGGTTATTAATGTGACCGTTCATTTGATTCAGGAACTGCATGAAAAGAAAATAAAAAAATAGATGAAGAAAAACAATTTTTCTGTCTTTACTTGTAAGAAAATTGCAAATAACTGATGATTATTAAAGAATCTCGTATAACTTGGATCGAAGTGATAGTAACTTCCAGTTTTTAGATTTTCTGTAAAGAAAGGCAGAAGTTATTTATGAAAGCTAGGCGTAAAAACTGCTGCTGAGGTGATGGAGCAGGCCAGCTTTTATGGATGCTGATAGCACTTTGGTTGTGCACATAGACAGTTTCAGAAACCTTTAAAAATGTTGTCTGTCCTACTACTAACGAACAGTACTGCTGTAAAAAGATTTCCTGGCCTCTTGAAGACGCTCAGTGTCCGAGAACCTCAAACAGGTGAAAACGGCATCGATATTCTGGGTAAATTCAACTGGTTCACAGGGAAGCCCAGGCCACATCCCAGTCTCACAGCCTGGGACCAGGGAATGCCTTGCTTGGAAAAGCGACAACTGCAGCCGGGGAGGCTTGGAAGGAAACAGAGATGCAGATGACCCAGTATCTGTTCCATTCATTTCCTTGGGAGGGGATTTACTATTTTTGCTACTTCAGCTTATGCTGGTTCTCCAAGTGCAGTAAGTTATACAATGAATGCTGTTTTATGCCAGTGTAAGCATATTTATGTTTGGGCTTCTGCCACAGAAACTCCTTTTTAGAAGGAAATCAGATCTCGTGTTTCTCTGCAGGCATAAGTTTCTCTTGGCTTAAGCTCATGAAAAATACATACAGTTGCATATTGTCCGTTAAAAAAATAAGAGTAAAGTTCAAAATCAGGTGACGGAACACAAAATATAAATCCAAAGAGGAAAATTGTAAGTGAATTCTGTAGGTTTCTAAGGCAAAATATCTGGGTTGGGAGAAGAAATCTGAGGGACCCAAGCCTCAAATATATGAATGCGTGTGCATTTTTTCAGATTCTTGTTAAGCCACTTGTTTTGATGTCATCGTATATTATTAATTTTATTTTCTTTAAAGGAATCTGGCATGTGAAATGTATGTATATCCATGCCTTAGCTAAAAATGAATTTAAACAGTTTGTATATCAGCAGTAGCGTTAGAAGTTCAAATACTTTTGCATAAGGATTTTGCATAAGGACTGAGGACATAATTCTAAGAAACCCGTTTTGTGTGGAGTCTTTCTGAGTTTTATATTTTAATTTCCTAAAATGTTTTTTGTCTGGGTGGGTTGTTTTTTTTTTTTTTTTTTTTTTTTGTTTTTGGGGTTGTTTTTTTTGTTGTTGCTTTCTCAAAGAGCTGGCAGGGTAAATGGCAGCTCTAAACCTAAGGGTAGGCTGCGGAGTTTTTCTTCCAAAGCCTTCCTTTCATGTTTAGCCGAGTGAGAGACACGGAGTGAAATGTAAACTCCGGCTCCGCGTATCCTCATGGCCTTTTCTCCTGGTGAGTAGCCGGAGGGGCAGAAGGGGGGCCAAAGCCACCCAAGGCTGCTAACCACGACGGCCCGCAAGGCACCAGCCGTGAGCCGCGGCTCCCAGGTTGCTCAGAGGAGGAGGAGGAGGAGGAATGTGAAGATGGCGCTCGGGGGCCCTTGGTACCGCACCCCTGAGAACGGCGCTCCCCGTCGCCCGCCCGCCCGCTCCTTCTCGCTTCATCCTCCCGCTGGGCTGGGACAGAAGGGAAAGGCGTTCGCTTTACTTCTCTTCAGCGTCGTTTCACCATTTCTTTTTAATCCCTGGCAGCCTGACTGAGAACTAAGTGTGTGTTTTGTTGAACCTTGTTCTGTTTGAAATTGTGGACTGGAACCATTTTTATTTAACGTGGGAAACAAGCTTTGCAGAAACTCAACCTATACACTGGGAAAGGAGCTTCCTATAAAATATAAACAGATGTTTGTAAGTTTGAGTGGAGGTTTGCTCGTGGGAGGCTTTGTGATAAACTGCGTAAATACAATATCGAGTTCTAACAATTAAATGATGACTAATTGATGAGTTTGATCGCTTTGACATGATCTGCTGTGCTGGTACTCCTGGTTTGTTTTGGTTTTGTTTGTCTTTAAAAATATTAATTTTCCAACTGTGTTTTATACACACGGCTAATCTTGAAGTTCTTCCTCAGTGCAGGGACATAGAAAGCTTTCTCCCGGGAGAATGGGGTGATTCCTGGGAGAACTCCAGCTATTCCCTCCAGTTCAAGAGAGATGCGTATGTGTTGTAGTGGCCATAATTGACTGGAGCCCTTTTTCTACCAAGTAATTTTCTGGCTCGTAATCACTGAAGGGCTGTAACTTTTTTGGTTGGTTGGTTGGTTTGTTATTGGGATGGAAATGGATAAACAAGCAGGTGTTTCCTCTCTTGCGTAGAGGTGTGTTTCTTTTTGCTTCCAACCTGCCCTCGTCCCCCCCACCTCCCTGTTCTCTCTCTGCACTTGTCCTCGCCACATCTGCACCGACTGCTTCCCTCATCCTGTCTGTTTACTCTGCACAGAGCACATAGGACTAAAAAAATACATTCAGACAATATTTTTTTAGTTCTTCTCTTGTGGCCATGAATTTCCCCCTTAATCAGTTGGGGCCCTGTCGTGGTTTAACCCCAGTTGGCAGCTCGGCGCCGCACAGCCGCTTGCTCACGCCCCCCTGCAGTGGGATGGGGAGAGAACTGGAAGAGGAAAAGTGGGAAAACTCATGGGTTGAGATAAAAGACAGTTTAATAGGTAAAGCAAGAGCTGTGCACGCAAGCAAAGCAAAAGGAGGAATTCATTCACTGCTTGCCATCAGCAGGCAGGTGCTCAGCCATCTCCAGGAAAGCAGGGCTCCAGCACATTTAACGGTTACTTGGGAAGACAAATGCCATCACTCTGAATATCCCCCCCCTTTCTTCTTCTTCCCCCAGCTTTATATGCTGAGCATGACATCATATGGTCAGGAATATCCCTGTGGTCAGCTGGGGTCAGCTGTCCCAGCTGTGCCCCCTCCCAACTTCTTGTGCACCCCCAGCCTACTCGCTGGTGGGGTGGGGTGAGAAGCAGAAAAGGCCTGGACTCTGTGTAAGCACTGCTCAGCAGTAACCAAAACATCTCTCTATTTTCAGCAGTTTTCAGCACAAATCCAAAACATAGCCCCATGCAAGCTACCATGAAGAAAATTGACCCTATCCCAGCCAAACCATGGACTAGTATAATCATTCTAGTACCCATCCCAGGTGCAATAGAATGAACTGTGATTTTCCTGTATTCCTATGTGAACCATACTCACCTGTACCTATGTATATACACATAGTTTTCCTTTGACTGTTTGGTATAGAAAGAAAATTATTAAATAAGCTAATCTTTAAGATATTGTTTATCCATTCATGAAATTATTGATCTGTTTATAAAATCATACACAAAAAAATTAAAGATGTCCAAACAAATTGGATTATATTGAAAGACAAAATTTTAAGTGTTAAATGTGAAATAAATTATCAAGCACTCTGTCTTCTGACCAATGAGACAGACTCAAAGTCATAATTCCTTCTGAGAATTTCCTTGCGTTGTGTGTGTACCTCTTGAGATATTGCAAGTGCAACTCCAATTTACAATCTGAGCTGATAGAATACTTGAGAGGAGAGACATACCATGGGGTAGATGTGACAAATAATATCGCCAACATTGAATTTCATTAACATTTGCCTTTTCTGTAAGGGATAGCATTAAAGATGTGAAATACTATACTCTAGTTGACTATAAATACTGTCTTTGTTATGGAAAGACTGTTTTAGTAATGCAGGATACTGCTGTTTGCATCATTAAGGGGATGAGCTCTCCTCTAGGTATTTAAAATTGGAAAGAAAAGGGGGTTTTGAAGGCAGTAGCCCTAATACTAGAGTTGTAGAGTTCTATGGCTCACTCTTGCAAAATGTGGAGGCACAGACTGAGCAACTAAAAAATAATACCTGCAGTGTATGTAAGGGAGGATGACAGTATTATATTGTAATCCTTCTGACATGCATTCAAGAGCAGCACCAAGACCTACAGTTTTCAGATATTATGGAGGAATCAAGTGAAGAAAACCCAAGGATACATGCCTTCAACAGATTTTTTTTTTTTCCCCAGTAATTCTTTTTAGCCTTGTCTTAACATAAATAATTAAATTAAAAGGGTTGTTCCAGGATGAATTATTTCACCTTTAATAAAGTGAGACTTGTTTTTCAAGCTGGAAAACACCTCCCTTATGTCCTCATCCTTAGCATTCTGTGCCTGTGAAATAAATAAGGTGAGGAAAATAATAAGAAAGTCAGGCAGAAAACATGCCTTAAAGGTCTTATAGCAAATTTGTTATTCTAGTGCTGTATTTTCTTGCAGCATTTTTCTGTCAGATCTCTCAAGTGGTCAGGGTACTTTCCAGTTTGTTTGGGTTTTTTTTAATGTTTAAACTTCGTGAATGAGTACATGAAGGTTAAAGTATTACCTTTTTTTGCCTCTCATGTCTAGCAATGTTGTAGCATTACTGAAAATCATCATGAAATTTAGGGGGATGTTAAGACTGTATAGAACTGAAGCTCTTCATACACGTTTGGGTAAAATCAGTAGAATCATTGCCATAAAATGATCTTATTGTGTATAATTTTACTGTACAATTTTATACAGTTTCATTCATAGTCTCCCAAAGAATGTAATATAAATGCTATTTAGTAATACTCATCTAATTCTAGTGATTTTTTTTTTCTTCTTCTTCTTTAGGGTGTACCTCAGTTACCATGTGCCAAAGCATTGTATAACTACGAGGGAAAAGAACCTGGAGATCTTAAATTCAGTAAAGGGGACATCATCATTTTGCGTCGACAGGTGGATGAAAATTGGTATCATGGAGAAGTCAATGGCATCCATGGCTTTTTTCCTACCAATTTTGTTCAGATTATTAAACCTTTACCTCAACCTCCGCCTCAGTGCAAAGCACTTTATGACTTTGAAGTAAAAGACAAGGAAGCAGATAAAGACTGTTTACCATTTGCAAAGGTAAAAGCAGAATAAAATTATTATTTTCTTTTAATAATTTCATTCACTTGGATAAGAAATAATGACTGTTCTGTAGTCTTGTCTGCTTTTTTTTTTTTTTAAATGGAGCTGCACAAATATGAAAAGGGCAAGTAATTCTGCAGGTATTTCTCCTATGTTGATTAGTTTTGTCTTCCTTCTTTTCCTAAATTACACATAATTTCTCTGAGGCTTTATTTTTGAGAATGCAGTTTTTCATAATTGCAGTAGTAATGTTCTTAATTTATGAGAAATAAGTTGTATTATGAATTAAAAGTGTTCTGTCTTTAAAGAAACACTCATTTTTAAATCATTGAAGTTCATACTATTTTCAGCTTTGCATTTAGTAAATTACATTTTTTAGGATCTAGATAC
This sequence comes from Pelecanus crispus, assembly GCF_030463565.1. NCBI lineage: Eukaryota > Metazoa > Chordata > Aves > Pelecaniformes > Pelecanidae > Pelecanus > Pelecanus crispus. The sequence continues at coordinate 43,989,794 of NC_134646.1, read as the reverse complement.
TAGACATAAAGTACTACTAAACTTTGTCATTCTATAATATTACTAATTGCCTTTTGGAAAATATGATTTTTCTTCTTACATCTTTTCTATTGGAATTTTCTGTCTTGCAGAGCACATAATGATATGGAGTTTTAACAGGAATCAGAACTGTTACTTTTTTTCAGTTTCTGATTCTTTATCGAATTGCACAAAAATGTTTTAAGATCAAATGTGAGCTAATTACTTTTCTACCCTTGCCTATTAAAAGTGAAAAGGATAGCTAAAATTCTAAAAAGGAAAGATATTAACATGTGGACAGACAATGGTTATTACAACACAGAACAGAAATACTGTTGAGGATGATTGGCATTAGCTTGCATATTTTGATTAACTTGTTGGCCAACTGCTTTTTTTTTAAAAAAATCTGCAGTCTCGCTTGAGTAAGCATATATGTTTCCAAATATTTTAACTTGCATATGAAATAATTACGTATCTTGGTATAAGTGAGAGCAATGTTTAATGTGCACGTAAATCCTTTTTTTAATGTAACTTTCTCAAAACTGTATCTGATCCAAATGCTCCATGTAGATGTGAAAGAAATCATATCACTTACCAGTGTTCTTAAGTACTTAAGTAGGAAAGCAACATCTAGGGAAGATAGGTAATGAGTCAGTTGAGAAGTAAAAAGATTGCAGTTCTGCTGACGAATGCCAAGGACTTCAAGGGGGGCTGATGAATACCATGGGCTGAACACGGCAGGAAGTCTGGCACTAAGGACAAAGTCTGATGGCTGAGATGAGCTGTGGACAGTTAGCTGAACTCTGACAAAATAGGAAAAGGAACGGCTGGAACTGACTTCAACCCCAAAAGCGGCATATTCCTGTTACGGAGCGCCTTCTCTGTGGTTCTTGCCCATGTACCGCCTTCTTTGATTACCCATGTGTTATGGAGGGAAATTAAATTAGAAGTTTAATTAGAGCTGGGAGACATAATCGCTGCATGTTCACACAGGATGATGTTCTGACTGTAATTCGCCGCGTGGATGAAAACTGGGCAGAAGGAATGCTGGCTGACAAGATAGGAATATTTCCAATTTCATATGTTGAGGTGAGTAAAGTTGGGCCCTCAGTAAGGTTGTGCCCATTGTGTATTTCATTTTCTAAAAGGAAGAATAATGAGTACTGGTGGTGATTCCAAAATAAGCTGAGATACAGTCTTAGACTTAAATAATCTAAGATCTGCATGCTTAGTTTGGGAAAGTTACCTTAGCAGTTGAACCAGTGATTTTTACTTAGCTATCAGCAAGTCAGAGAAATAATAAGCTTTGCACTGTCCCTAATACCTGCCTCTCAAAATCAAATTAGCACAACTAGAAGGTCAGAGAATATAGGCTGTTGTTAAGCAGGTAAAGCATTGACTTTTACATCCAAAAGACCCTTCTATAAAATCTTGTGTATCTTCCTGCATTTCATATATGTGATATGACAATTTACAGTGAGAGGCAGCAGTTGAGAAAGTTGCCCCAACCTTTTAAGGTTTAAGAGTAGAAAGCTATAACTTCTATATAAAAAGACATAGGTGATTAAGAACAGTGTGTACAGCTACAACAATAATTATTAAAATTTGCATTACAGAAAGATACAGAGATTTGGAATAGTGTTTGTCTTTTTCTGATAGGTATGCTATGGATACTTGGTAAGATAAACTTCTCCCACTGAAGAGATTTTATTTAAATAAATGAGCCAGAACAATTAAAAAAAAAAGTGTTTTCACATTACCTGTGGGATGAGAAATGCGTACCTCACATCACAGAAGAAATCTGTAACCATACTAAGAATCAAGTCAGGTTTCATTAATTCAATTTCTGAATGCCCTGATGAGATGGGAACTTTTTAAAAAATGGCTGTGTTCAACCAACGTAGAATTTTTTCTTTAAAAGGGAAAATACGTATATTCATTTTTATAGGTTTATGTAAGGATCTGTGTATGTGGGGATAGAGGTTTTCGCATGACTGAAAAAAACAACAGAATAAAAAGGTTTCCAACCTGCTTAGTGCAATTCTGGCTTCAGTTTAAGAAGTTTTTAAAAGCCAATTTAAGAAGTTCTTGCCCCTGGCTATTCATTCCTAGTTCCTTGCAATTAACTGCCCCTTCTGTTCCTCCAGTAAGGGTATTTGTGGTGCTTTTTAAAACTAAATCACTTAACTTAGCCAAGTTAGAAAAAACCCTTTCCTAGGGCTGCCACTTGCGCTAACTATTTAGCTAACAACTCTGTTTCCTTCTCTACAAAAGTTTGCAAAATGGAGATATACTCTTGAAAAAAATTACGTAAAAGTGATACTCGGTCACAGAATGTATTTCACTGTTGATGTTTTCGGACAAATTTCATCAACTAAGAAAATGTATCTTCAGTTAACCCTTTTAGAACAGGCACAAGCGCTTGTGTATGCACTTGCAAATCCCCGCTAAAATGATATGAGAAGTCTAGAATGATAAATAATACTCAAAGAGATACTTCAGATCAGACAGGTGTTTATTTTCAGTATACTAAACTGAAACACATACTCTGGTGAAGAGCAGTGAGATATGCAGAAAACTTTCAATATGAACTTTGAAATACCTGTTTTCTGGGACTATATAACTGTTGTTCTGGAAAATAAGCAGACAAAGTACAAACAAGTATAGTAAACCATTGTTATGTATGTTAACCTTAAAGACACCGAAGATGAGAAATAATTCATATTTTTGAGGTATTTTTATATGGTGTTTTTAGTTATATTTCCCAATCCTGTAATCATTGCCTATTTTTGTCATAATGACAGACATATCTTTGTCTTGTGTATGTTAGTCCATATACTTTTTTTTTCTTTTTTTTTTTTTTAATCTGAATTAGTAGCTGCATTTACTCGAGATTTTCTGAGTCCTTAACTTCAAAATAAGTGTAGTCTGTGATGTTTATTCTGTAGTATAGGTCTGTTACTTGTGATGTTTCTTGTATGATGAGGTCACAGGATAAACTTTAGAAATGTTGAAGTCCATGAAAAACCCTATTTGAGGACAACTTTTTACTGGGAGGAACATTTTATGATTCAGTGATTGCTAGTCTGCTCTATGCTTTTATATTGCTTTCACTTACTAAATTTATGGTAATAATAAAAGCTAAGACTGAAAACATTTTGAGAGGAATTTTAATAGTGATTCCATTGAAAGTATAGTTTGTTACCTGAGTCACAAATCATTACGCCTTTATCTGTAGACATGTAGCACTGTGAAATAATTACTTCTATCAGCAAATGAAAAATTAATAATGCAAAACATTGCAAAAAAAGAAATTCTATTTTCTAAGAAGTGCTAAAATGAAACAAACGGTCTAGTTTTACTAGAGTAAGACCTGATTAACATATCTAAATTACTAGACTTTTGACTGATGGAATTTCAATGTGCTTGCATTAAAACCAGGTCAACCAGGTTCTTGCACAGTGACGAAATCAAATGCAGTGAGTTCAGAAACTGTATGATTAAGTTCGTAACGCTTATGTTTATCTCTGTTCCAAAAAGAGATTAATCAGAACTAAACAGATAGTGTTAGAATTTTTCTATGTGGAATACAGTTCTGGGTACAATATACCTTTCTTAGAATGACCTCAAATTTGACACTTTGATGTGGTTTAACACTTGGTAAACACACTCTGAATGTAGAAAGTGTTTAAATTTTTACAAGTTATTCAGCACTCATACAGAACAACTAGAAAAATACAAACGCCCGGAATAGAATAAGAAAAATCAGGCAAAGGGAATCACTTTTCAATCAAAATGTCAGTAGAAAATAACGACAGCTTTTGTTTTCCCAAGTTAACATGAACAACTGGGAAACACCTTTGTATTACTCCAGCTCCTCTAGCTTTATTTATAAATAATCTTACAGAAATGTAGGGGAAAAAACCCACAAAATTATCTAAAATGTTTACTGTAGTAGAATTTTAAGTTCATTGTAATTTTATACTACTGCATCCGTCAGTTAACATGACACTTTAGTCGATGAGAACATAAGATTTTATGTACCTAGTGTGTCAGGTTGTTCTTTTTTTTTTGTTTTGTTTTGTTAGCATCTCCTGCTGTACTAAACAGGAGTGTTTCAAAACATTTTTATTTTTTATTGTGTCTATACATTGTAGATTGGATTTTAGGCTGGATTTCTAGCATGGTCTTTTTAATGTTGTACTTACTAGGCTAAACTTTGTCTACCACTGTTAAATGATGTGATCTGATTTAAAGTGCTTAGAAAAAAAAAAAATCAGACTTCTGTAACAATACTAACTCAGAAGAATAAGATAAAACCTTTTACAGGAATTTTCCTCTGCTTTTTGACTGTTTTGCCTGCCCGGACCTTAAAGCAGAAATTTTATGTAAAAAGTGACTGTTGTATGTTACGCCTGAAAATAGAGATTGTTAATTTTGAGTAGAAAATTATAATGTAATCCCCACTGTATTTGAATGTGGTAATCTCAATGTTATCATTCCAACGACAACTTCTGGGCATCATAGTTTTGATTAATTTCCCTAACTTCAGTACAGAACTATTTCATTTGTTTCAAAAATTAATATAAACATAACTTCGTTCATGATTCTGATCTGTTCAAGATTTGTGAAATGATTCTTCCACTGGTTTGGACAAAATATATTTGTTCCAAAATTTTAATTGCAAAGTTGAATTTAGGTTTCTAAGCTATTGCCTGTCCTCCAGGATGATGCTTAGTAAAAGTAGTAACATCAAATAAGGACAACGTTTACCTTGGTTCCACTTACACTTTACTACTCTGTTTCCAAATATATGTGAAAGTGAAATGTTGTCTAGAAATTGGAATTTGACTAATAATAGTGTTGGTGATGTGGAAAAAATAACTCCTTGACCTATGGTGATGTAGTAAAATTGCATAATTAAAAAATTTGGATGAACGTGAATAGAAAGGTCATTTGAGGGAGAAGATGGTGTTTTTACTTAATTTCAGAAAGTGATGATATTTAAATTCTAACTATGTATTTGTGAGTGAAGAACACCTGAATTAATTTGTAAAATAAGTGCAGTAAAGCACAGCTATAAGAGACCTTGAAATAGGTCTTGCATGGTAGTCTACTTGATAATATCTCCAGATGGCTGCAGGCAGGCAGAAACCTGCTGCAGCACTGAGACGCGGCTCAGCTGTCCGCCTCTGTCTTGCCCCGTTCGGAAAGTTGTTCTGTTTCCTGGGTTTTGGTGGGAAGGGGAATTGGATTTCAGGCTATCTGTTACAGCAAAGATTTTGTTGAATGGAAAAAACAAATAAATGTGAAGGTAAAATTTGAAGTAAAGAAGCTTCAGTTCAAATACATCTGTTCAGGAAAACAAATGACGTAGAAAATGTGGGAATAGATACAGGGGTATTTGTTGCAGAAAGGAATGCTGTATTGAAACACTTTGTAGCCCGAGTGGGATGCATTCCCATGGTGACCTTGAATGGTTGCTAGCCATTTCATTGGAGAATGCATGCAAGTTCTTCATTTCTCTTCTCAAGGAAGAAATAAGCTGCACTCTGCAAAGTATTCTGCAACTATTGCTGTCCTTGGGTTGCTTCTAAGAAAAGGCTAGTAATCAGCTTACTTCCATGTTCAAGTTCACGCTACTGTCCTGTGCTTTATTCTCTACATAAGAAAGCTTGGTACCTTGCTTATATTTGAATCAGTTTTGAATCAATCCCATGGGCGGGCCTTAACTTTTCTCTAATAGGTTGCTCACGGTATAGAAGTAATCAGATTCTGCAGGCATTAATAGCTTCAGGAGGTAAACAAACGTAATTAGGTGTAACAGGTACCTCAGAGTGCTTTTAGCAGAGTGGCTTTTGGTTTTGTTTTTTACTCCTGGGTGATCCCTTAACTATTCTGAATAGGTAGTTCTTGTTTTAGCAATGAGTGCTGCTTTTCTTTCTCTGATCTGTGTAATTTGTGAACAGGTTCTTTGCTCAATGAGGGACTAGGTTAGGTAAGAATAGAAGTGGTTGCAGCCTTTGTATAAGACAATATGGAAGACACAGATTCTCATGAAGAACATGAAGAATTTCAATCTGAGGTGGAAAAAATAAAATGTGCAAAATACATAAAATGATTAGTCTTTGAAAAGCCTGCATGTTCTTCTCTGATGAAGGATAGGACCCTGACAGGATGGGTAGCAGAGTACGCTTTTCTTGGTCTTATTTTCTACTTGTTTCATATCCTTCAGCCTCACATCAGTGTTCTGTGATAAAACAACATTGTTTTCACTGGTCTGTTAAAAGTATGTCTGCTTTAAGTATATATATAAAAAAAAAAAATTATCTAAATAGTGGGCCTGCAAGTTAATTGGAGAAAGCTGTATGGTTATACCTTCTGTACTACACAAGTGATACAAAATTATTTTGTCCATATGATCCATGTCCAGTATGAGCAGGAAGGAAAATCTAGCGTCCACCTTTTTCTTAGGAATGTTTAATACTGTGACATTGTCTTCTGCTATCCTTCCTGTTGTCTTCAGCTGCCTTCAGAAGGACCAATAATAAGAGCATTTAGGAAAAAATTCTACATTCTCATCTTCTCATCCTTTGTCAAATCCCCCATTATGCCCCTCTTCCGCTGCAGTATGTTCTGGGTAGTCCTTCCTCTTCAAGCATTTCATAATTTTAATTCTCCTGCTGTTTCATCCTAGTAGGCTTTTGTGTCAACTCGTCATTGTTCTAATCATTCTAGTTTTGAACTTTGTCTGTTTCTTCTGTACATGCATAATTTCCTTCCAGATCTCATCTTTCAAATACCACTTGAAAACCTTTTCTATATTAAAAAAAAAATACATTCTTTATTCTTTTGTACCACTTCATATGTATCTACTTGTCCTCAGAGATAGGAAAGTGTTCAGGGTATAAGCTGTTGTCATTTGTGGGAGCTGCATTTAAATCAGTGTGGATGCTATCATGATTAATGATGTGTTATTTGTCTAGTAAAGTTTTGATGGGGTAAAATACTGCTTTAAAACTCCTCATGAGCATAGTAGCTATCTTAAGACTTGTGGAAAAATTCATAAAATAAATAGGAGAAACAATATGCTGAAGAACAGAAATAGTATTTCCACAGGAACTAATTTCATTGTTTCATCCTGATGTTCTTCAGAAAAGATTTTTTTCCCATCTTGATAATTGGCTACACTTATCCAAGTAACAGTATTCATATTTAGTGGTACCTGTTAACATTAGTTAACTTGTTCAGAAAACTGGTGGTGGTGTTACTTCAGCTCATGAATAAATGACACTTCTGACATTAGTATTTCCAATAGCTCTAAAATATAAATAAGATTTTCTGGAAGTAAAGGGTTTGTGAAAAATGTAGAGGGTTTTGTTTGGGTTTTTTTTTCCCCTCTTACATAGCTTACATTTCATTGTAAGAAGAAAATGTGTGGGATTCCAGATTTCTTCATCGGAAAGGAAGGATTTGTTTGCATTCAATATAATATTGTTGTAACAAATTAACAGAAAATTTCGGTGTGAACAAAAATTCATTAGATAAGCTTAAAAAAGGAAAAATCTTTTTGAGGGTTCTTAGGCACAGAGATGCTGCTTCTGCATTAGAAAATTCAGAAGCTGAGAAGGTATTTCCACAGAATTGCCAATATATGTTTCTTTTCTCCTTATACTGTCTTATGCTTGTATAGCTACTTGTTGTCAGGCAGTATACTGATATAGCTGGATCTTTAGTCTGTCCTACTATGTTCTTAAATCTGCATTTAGGAAGCCTGTTTTTTACTGCTTGCAGTGTTAAAGATGCATGCATAAATACCAAGGGACACTAGGAGGAATGTCTTCAAGAGTCCATGTGCATAGGTGTGGGTTTATGTCATGCTTACAAACAAAACAAAAAAGGCTTAAAATGAACATTCAAGAAGTTTTGTAATATAGATTTTTATACTATAAGGTCAAAGGGGACCACTGTAATTTAGTCTGACTTCTAGATAACACAGGCAGCAGATATTGCTGAATTAATCCATGGCTGGACTAGAGCATAATGTCCTTTCTTGACTGAAATTTTACCTTAGGTGGGTAGTCCACACCAGCCCAACAGTAAGTGTGTTGAGTTTGTAGTGAAAGACTTGTCACTCTGTAATGACTAATTTGTCAAGTAGGTCAGTATGTCACAGTTTTAAGTTGCATGGTTTAAATTCTATTATAATATATGAATAAAAGGAAAATAGTTCTTTTTTTTTTGTTATATTCAGACGATTTATATAAATAAAAAAAGTACTGATGTGTGACTATCTCTTGTAGTTTAACACAGCAGCCAAACAGCTGATAGAATTGGATAAGCCCTCAGGTTCTGCTGTTGACTCTGGAGAAGGTACCTCTGGGGCAGCCCACAACAATTCAACCCAAAAGCACACCGATACTAAGAAAAACACCAAAAAACGGCACTCTTTTACCTCCCTCACTATGTCCAACAAGTCTTCACAGTCTTCTCAGAATCGCCACTCAATGGAAATTAGTCCTCCTGTCCTCATCAGCTCCAGCAACCCAACCGCAGCAGCCCGCATAAGTGAGCTGACAGGACTTTCCTGTAGTGCCCCTTCTCAGGTAATTTACATGAAATCAAATATAAATCGTGTGGTTTGTTTTTTTTTTTTTTTTTAATAAATACAAAGGCTTCTGATCTTGTCAGATTACTTCAAATTATTATATGTAATTAATATTAACGTACACTTTCACAAAGTTTATCTTCCAACATGAAAGCATTTAAGGAAAACATTTTACAACACTTCTTATACAATGATAGCAAATATTTTTGGTCTTGTAAGCTCATTTTTTTCACAGTTGTTAATTTCTTAAGTGCCACAAAGATTTTTATTAAACTGTGGAGCGATTTAATTTCTTGGTTTTTTCCTAAATTGAATATAATATTGGATATTAATAAAGTGCATGCAAGTAAATGGTAAATTCAACTTGAAAATTACATGAATTCCAGAAACGTACCATATTAAGCTGATTGTGATAAGTAGAAATATTCAGCTGGCTTTATTTATTTGTTACTCTCCTGTTTCTTCAAAGCTTTTAGTTACGAGCTACACTAGTTTGTGAACAATTGTCTGTTTCACATAGAGATTACATTTTGGGAGAAGAGATAATAATGGAGACCAAGAAGTGTTGGCATCATTTTACGTGAGCTAGAAAATATGTTTTATTTGCACACCTTTGGGATCTGACAGCCTTTTATGGAAAAAAAGAAAACTGACACTGGTAAAAGTGTGTTTCACAGTGCTAGTTCAATATATCTCCAAAGTTTCTGAAACATCAGGGAAAAAAAAAAAGGGAGCAGTGATCCGATACTGTTTGCATGGGTATCTAACAAAAAATTAGTTCTAGTCTAAAGTTACAGATAGTACAGTACAGGTGATTTTGACCATGAAGCTTACAGCTGTGTCAAAACCAGATCTTATTAAACTACTCAGAACTGACCCTGCTGGTTTTCTTTTTTTTTTTCTTTGACAGGTTCATATCGGTACTACAGGGCTAATTGTGACTCCACCCCCTAGCAGCCCCGTCACAACAGGGCCTTCATTTACGTTCCCATCAGAAGTTACCTACCAAGCTGCTCTTGGTGTAAGTACTGTTTAAGAAAACTCAGCCTTCCCATTTATCTTTGGTCTGTACAGTCATTTTTTTTTTTTCTCGAGTTCTCATACACTGATTTGAAATGATGATTTTATGATGATTGTCTATGTGATAGGCAATGGTATAAATTGAATTATAGTGAAAGCATTATTGGTACAATAATGTTTGCATCCTGTCATGCATATCCATTTCTCCACCTTTCCTCTGTCATTTCGCTGTAGTAAACACAAGAAACACACTTCCTTCCAGAACAGTGTTTCTTCTCAGCTTGAGTAGGAAAGAGATTATGCTATGGGAGGAGGTTAGGAGAAACAATCAAGATCTTACTAAAGACCATCAACTTGAGACCACAGCTGCCAGGTATTTCTGTCTTACTTAATATTATCAAGATTCTCTGAAATAACTTTCAAAACTCTGCTTTATCCCAATTAAATAAGATTATTTTAGTTGTGTGTACGCCTGCAGCATATGAAATGGTTCTTGGAGCTCAATATGAAAAACTTGCAAATGGCTGTCTTTTGAAGGAAGCAATACAATGCAATGCTCTTTCCTTTGGACAAAGAAAATGACATTGTCTTCAAAAAGCACAGGATTTCATTCCAAAACCAACTGAAACTCTTTACTTTGCTGTGCTTGTGGTGGAGAAGCTCTGGAACGTCCTATATCATACTGCACTTATCAAAGCCTTACCTTAACTGCAGTAAAGATTGTGGATACCAGTTTTTAGAGATCTTCAAGGGAACGTAATAAGCCTTTATTTTGATCGTAGGAATTCTCGAAATTTAATTCTTGTTTCAAGTCCAAATGCACATGGTAAGTGCATTCCAGAACTCGGTACAGTACTGCAGGGTCATTTTCAGGGATGAAAATATTGATAGTATGACCCTTTTACTTTTATCCTGTTAGTCTGATGTTTATATCTTGAGAATTTGCATCCATTCATTTGGCCCGAGTGTAGCACAAAGTTTATGTTCAGCTGAATATCCACCATGATCCCACAAATGTTCATTATCAGTAGTGATGCAACAATTGCTCCCATCCAAGTAAATGTATTTCACATTCTTTGTTCTTCAGACAGATGACCTTATTATTCACAATTATACAGACAGTGTGCTTTTGCCCTGCCTTACTGAAAATGCAAGTTGCACTGTAGCAATGCTTTCTCCTTTTATTGTTAACAACTCCTTCTATCTGTTGATCATCTGTGCAATCCTGCTGTTAAATGTATGTTCTCAAACCAGTAATAATCTCCTTATATTTAGACTCAGATTTTAATGTCACAGAGTGGTTGAGGTTGGAAGGGACCTCTGGAGGTCATCTCGTCTTAACCTCCCTGCTCAAGCAGGGCCACCTATAGCCAGTTGTCCAGGATGGTGTCCAGATAGCTTCTGAATATCTCCAAGGATGGAGACTCAACAGCCTCTCTGGGCCACCTGTGGCAATGCTCAGTCACCCTCGCAGTAAAAAAAATGTTTCCTGATATTCAGACTGAACCTCCTGTGTTCCAGTTTGTGTTTCACTGGGCACCACTGAAAAGAGCATGGCTCCGTCATCCTTGTACCTTCCCTTCAGGTACTTGCGTACATTGGTGAGATCCCCCTGAGCCTTCCTAGGCTGAACAGTCCCAGTCTCTTAGCCTTTCATCATAGGAGATACGCTCCAGTCCCTTAATTTTCTTAGTGGCCCTTCGTTGGACTCTCTGGTATGTCCGTGTCTCTCTTGTACTGGGGAGCCCAGAACTGGACACAGTACTCCAGGTGTGGCCTCATCAGTGCTGAGGAGAGGGGAAGGATCAACTCCCTTGACCCGCTGGCAAGACTCCTCCTGATGAAGCCCAGGATATCGTTAGCCTTCTTTGCCGCAAGGGCACGTTGTTGGCTCATGTTCAACTTGGTGTGCACCAGGAAGGACACCCAGGTCCTTTTTTTTGCATATGAGATGTACCTCTAATACTAGAAACAATTAGCTGCCTATATACTAATCCATGTAATCTTTTATACTTCTTTCATCCCATCCTTCAGAAAATACCTGTGAGAACTGAGCAAACAAAATCAGTTTTGGTACCATTTGTGCTGTTAGGCAGAATACAAATCTAGCTAACATATATGCTGCAAACGTTGAGTAATTGATTTGATTTGTGGATGAGATACGTTTTGGAGAGGATGGGATAGGCAGGATTCAAAGTATAATTTGAAAAGTTTTGTCAGAAGTTGCTTCTTTTTTTTCTGCTCAGTAACAAATACTTTTGTTACTAAGAATCAGTAGTTCTTTCTTTGATGCCAACATGGAAATACACTTTATTTTGGTGCTGGTGCAAAGTCATTAAACCACCTCGGGTGCTTTAGTTGCATAAGCTTGTTCAAAAGCAATCTCACCGTTGGTACCCACAGGAACTAAATTACAGTGCTACATGCAGCATGGAGTGAAACGCCTGCCACATGATCGTCCTGTGTCCTGGAGTGCTACTTTCTCTTTGTGATAACCATGTTGCTGTTTTTTTCCAGTTAGGCATATAATTCCCATTGAGAATCTGAATTATTCTCTGCCACACTCTTTAAAAGTCAGTAACCTTCTGTACATAGTGTTCTGTTTCTTCTTGACTTTTCAGCATGACTAAAATACAAGCTGGCAGCTCAGGCTGCAGTCAGGTCATTCCTGTGTTCTTTTACTATAGATGATATTAGAAGATGATGCAGTTTATAGTCACAGACTGTGAAATATGTCTTTTACGTCCACTTTTCCTCTTGCTTCATAAACTCTTGTTTTAATTTTAGAAATGTGCAAAATGGTTCTGAGTCAAGAGAGAAAGTGATGTTCTTGTCTCTCTAGATGTTTCCCTTCTGGAAATACCCTCCCTGACATTTTGAGCATTAATTTTAAAGCTACGGAACAATTGTGTTTGTATGATGTAGTACATCAGAAGTGGTTGGCTTGAGTCCTTCTGCTTTTGTATTTTTTGCTTTTGTAAGTATAAACTCCTGCATTTGTCTAAGCTTCTCCCTTTAGATTTTCTTCATTTCTGAATACTAAGCAAATGACAAGAGTTGGATTGGAGCAGGGACAGTTTCTCTTCAGCATGAAAATGGTTTAATTGGATCTTCTTCCTGTCAATCGTTTTGGTGTTTATGACACTATTTAAAGTAATTGATTGTTCCTTGAGAGCAAGCTGTTTATACAACTTCTTTTACTTAGCGCCAAACTCAGATTAAGGGAGAAAGAAGGAATCGGAGAGGATGAGCATGATTCCCCATCAGCGAGGAAAAGGATAACATTCCTTTACAGTAATCCTGAATTGATGCGTATTTGCTACATTTATCTGTCCTCAGTCTAGAAGCAAAGAAAAGCTAGTGTCTTCTCTTACCTTCTGTAAGAAAGATGGCTTTTTTTATTGTTAAGAGGAGATATTTTGAGCTGTCTTGTTGGGTAGCAAGTTTCTCTTAAGACAGTTGAGATTAATTCCTAGCCCAAAGGAACCTGTGAGTCTTTGTGTACATGTATAGGATCACATTTTAGTTTGTTATGTTGTTATTTTGGGAAATATTGTGGTGGCTCAAAAAATGCCAATTATATGAATTTTATTTTGTCCATATAGTCTTTTACAGATGCTGTTTGGTACCAAATATTGTATGAATTAATTAATTTACAAATTTGCAGCCAAAATTGACAGAAGTAAGATTTAGGAATAAGCATGTTTTTGTCAAGTGACCATATACACTATCTGCTGCTTGTATCACTTAAGCAAATTTTAATTTGCATTCAGAAAACCTGTGATAATTTATTTAAAAGTTTTATTTTACAGCAGCAGTTCTTCAGCCTAGTTCTGTAGCTAGCAGCATTAATTCTTGTTTTGTGCTTTGAAGTTTGATTCTTTGAAATTGAAGAAGCTATGAACTGAAGACAAACTTCTCACAGCTGTGGCTTTTGACTGTGATATTATCACTTACACTGTTCTCTGGGACTTAAAACCACAACTTTGCCCTTAATGGGGCCATTAATTGGTCTGCTCTTCTTGGCTGCCGCCATTTTTGAACATTGTAGGTGCTTCATATATTTGAAGTTCTTTATAAAATACAAATAGCAGATGTCAAGTTCAATAATTGTTGGGTGAAAATATGCACGTACAATTATGTAAGGCTCATTTACTTGGGAGGAAATTCTTGGATGTAATTTATAAGGTAGTTATCTAATGGAGGAGATCTAGTTGCCATAGATTTTGCTGAAAAAACTTAAAGGAAGTATGTGATTTGAACCGTGATATGGGAAAAACAGAAACAAAATATACCACAGCAAAGTTAGAGTTACATTCGAAAGCAGCAGAAGAAAAACAATGTAGCAACAACAGATAACTCACCTTCCTTTCATTCTGCCTTTGCAATCTCTTGAGAAGTTAAAAGTATTTTGGACTGCGATCGACCTAGATATCCATATTGCTACTTCTGCAGATTGAATATGTTGGCTTTGAAATGGTGTCTTGGTATGTGCACTTAACTAGCAGAAATAGGAGGTCTATATTTGGATGGTTTATGTTCACTTACCTGCTGAAGGTTTCAAAAATTAAAAAAAACCCCATTTTTTCTGGTCCTGTTCTCTTGCCCAGACACACACACAAAATTGTCCCTCTATATTAAAGTATATAAGGTAGTCTGAATTCTTATTAATGAGGCACAAGCTGTGAGGGTTATAGCATACTGATGACATTTAGCTCTCTTTCATGTTGTTCCAGCTGATTCAGTAGTGTAAGTCAATCAGGAGGAGATTTAAATAAGAACTGCCTGACTTTTAACCAACAAAAATTCAAATCAACTTTTGTTGGGAAGAGGAAACAGCTGAAAGAAACTATGAGGTTTTGTATGAGAGGCCTGTTCTTGATAACATATATTTATAGTTTAGGAATTTTGTTAAACATGAGCCTTAATTTGTTAGTCCTCGGGGGATTTTGCAAGTCTTATATTTTTTTCTAGACCTTGTGGGAGCAAAGACAGTTAATGAATGGTTTTTTTTTTTTTTTTTTTTCCACTGCTGTGCCTTTTGTTATTCTTTGGGTGAGCTGATTATTGATCTTCAGTTGACTGATATGGAAATGCAGCCTAATTATATTTAAACTTAGTAATATGTATGAGTCTCTAGAGCATAAGTATAGGTATTATTTGAAGCTTTTACATAAATTAAGTATCAAATGATGTAATCTTTCATCTTCCAGTTAGAAAAATAATTATCACTTATTTGCTGTTCTTTATGCTTGGAAGTATACTTGTTGTCTGAGCAGTAGTTGCAGAAACTTGCATTTTTTCCCCCTCAGCTACCTAAAATAAAACCACTCTTAATTATTTTGGTAAGCATATTTTATTAAATCAGGTGGGGTTTGCATATATTCTTTCACAGAATGCTGAATATGGGAACCATCAAAACTAGCTTGTGCTCTGGAGGTAGGTATGTTTCTCAATAGCTAGAAAAAATGGTTATATGCCAGAGAACTGGAAAACTTGGCTAGAGCATTTGGATCTATTTTATCAAGTTACAGCAATGCAAGCTGAGGAGCATTAGTCCTCTAAAGCCTATCAGGTAGTTTATTTAGATTTCCAAGGACTTGCCAAGTCTTTAGGAGTTTAATCGGGCTGTGGCTCACTGCAGGTTTCATTACCATAGTAATAGACAAGGGGAGGGGAGCAGAAGCTGAATAAAGTAGAATAGAATAGAGCTGGGAAGGTGCCTTTATTGCAGCTAAAAAGTCAACCTATATTGTGTGTTCAAATGAATAAAGTACAATGCACAGCATTTATATCTTTAGAGATGTAGGAAGTGTGGAATCGTGACAACTTTGATACTGTGCATGAGTAGGTTTAATTTTAAAGATTTCCAGCTAATCATCTCCTAATGTGGATTTACAGGTTCCACCATGCATAAAGGAATCTAGATGCCTAAAAAAAGATTTGAATTTCTATTCTATGGACAGGTTGCGTAGAAGTTACTTGCTCACATTCAGCTTGGATTCAACTAAGACATTTGTTGAAGCTGACTGGGAGGGGGAAATAACTTCTGCTGTAAAGCAGAATTCAGTATGAATTATCAAGATATGTTAAAAAGATCGTTGGGTGCATGGGGATCTAGAATGTGAAGCAAATGCAATTGCCATTCTTGTAAATAACTCGACTATTAGTATCAAAGCTTACAATGATGTTTCTCCAGCAGGTCATGTCTGCTTTCTGTTGGATACAGCAGGCCTATTTGGTCTTAAGAAATTGTTAATGTATGATCAGAAAAAAAGCTTTAACTAAAATAGAAACATTTCACAATATACCACCCAATTTATATCATAACTAAGCATAAGAATTTTGACTGAAAAACTACAAGAGTTAATCAGTTTTCTCTAGATTTGAAAGCTTTTAATCATGCAGTTCTTTACTGTGTCTTGACAGCATAAGACTAGTTCAGAGAGCTGTCTTGTTATTAACACTTTCACCAAATGCAGCAAGGTAATAATCACACAGCGTAGAACTAAAACGCATTTTCCTTGTAGGTTTCTGTTTAGAAAAACAAAAAAAACCATTAGAAGTAGGCTGTTTGAGGGTAATTAAAATGACTTTCAATTATGTATTTTCCAAACTGATAATGTAATGCTGCGCCTTTATATGCTGATGTACTGGAAGAGCCAGGCAGTACTTCAGGACATTTTGTTAATTTATATTTTTGTTATGTGTTTTTTAAACCTGAAGTGGCATGGTTTAGAGTTTTGTTTCAGTATTAAAGGATTGCATTAAGTTGAAGACCATGTTTGAAATTAATTCAGTTTTACATTTTCAGATGTTGGAGGTTTTTTATTACTCTCTTTGTGTGTGTTGTAACACAAATAATTATTTTTTGAAGGGGGGGAGGAAAAGTTCTTTTGCGAGAGACTTTTCCCAGGAGTGTCAGTACACAAGGTCCTAAAGAATTGTCTGAGGCTTTACAGAGCAGAAGGTAACAATTGCTCCATTGATTCTCAAAAGGCATAGAGGCCTGTAGGCAGGACCCCCATTACGATCTGCCTGTAAAGGAACTGTGCCTTTTTACTGGGGTGTTTGTTAAAGATTACCAATCTTGATAATACTGAATTTCAAAAACTAAGTCTTTAAACCAGAAGAATAGGAGAAAGTGGTAACAATAGCTCAGTGACTATGGTCTCTTATTGTGCTCGCTTTTGTAACCCATACATCAAAAGAAAATTTCTCCTAGAAGGGGTGGTTTTGGGTGCACTGCTGCTGAATTGTATATTATGTTTCAGCTTCAGGGTACAATCATGTTTTGAAGTACAGCAGTAGGTTGCAAAATCTACCTCCTGGAAGGCTTCTGAATTTTTGTTGAGTCCTATCCTAAAGATGTTATAATGAGAAACAATGCTTTCCATTTTTCCTGTGCTGAGAAATTGCTTGTCATTTGCTTAATTAGCTGCCAAGACTTCAAGATTTTAAACTGGAGAAAGAGAAATACAGACAAACCTAACTCTCCGGTTATATTGCACCAGTAGGTAAAGGAATACTGAACTCTGCTGTTTTTTTCCCATTTCCTTAGAATATCATACTTTTGTTTTTGCAGCTGATTCAACTCATCAAACAATATTGATCATCTGTTGCTATTTTTTCTGTTCTCATAAAATCAGAATATGAATCCCCCACTTCCGCCACCACCTCTCTTGTCTGCTGCAATCATTGCATCGGCCTCTTCTGGACCTCAGTCTGCAGGTGTAATACAAAGGCCTACATCAGCTTCAACTGACCAAATGGCACATTTACGACCACAAACTCGTCCAAGTGTGTAAGTAAAATTGAAACTTCTGGCCAGTCAGAAACATGGAATGAGATCAATAACTTTGCGTGTACTTACATCATGCCAGAATTCCCGGAATCTGCTAGAATTCCCAGAAAGCCAAGCATAAGACTCAGAACAAAAGCAACGAAACGCACATAAAGGTGTTATCCCCAAACAGCCGTCATACTGAGGGTTATTTATGTCTTAGGTAAATATAATCAGCTGTTGCTGTGCATAGGAAGGACTCGCTTCAAAAATATAAAGTATTTATCATGCAGAAGACCAATGAATTCTTAAGTTAGCGATGAAGACGGTATAACTCTGGAGTGAATTTATTCAATGTTTTCTTTTATGTATGGAATGAAAGGGCTATTCTCATATGGAATAACTTGTGCCAAAACACAGAAAGTGCTGTATTTCATTTAGACTGTTGCATTAGCAAGTCATTGTCAGACTGCTTGTGTAAGTTGCGATTGAAATTTCACTGAAGATTCTACAGTTCAGTTAATTAGTGGGTGGCAATTTAGAATGAAGGCAGAAGGCTGCTAGTTAGCATTATGTCTTCACACTTGTAATACAAGCAAATGTGCGTCATCCTTCTGGGTGAAAATATTTTATATATTAACGTGCTGCTGACAACATCTTTCTTCTTGGAAACTTCTTTGTGTGCAGCTTGGAGAATAAGAATGATAAAAGAAAAAGTAAAATTCAGGAGTGGCTGAACTGTCTAATAGGACATGTTTGAATAATGCAAGGACCGCTTTTGTTCTGTGTCTTTATCTTCTCACCAGGTTTCCTCCCACTCCAGAAGAGCACCTTTCTTGTATAGCAGGTGCATCTGGATTTGGGCTGTTTCTTTGGTGTCAAGCCTTTTAACACTGCTTCTTGTGGATTATTGTGCTTAGTGTAATTAATCAAGTTCCCATCTCATTTTTTCCCATCCTCCATCTTCAAAGGGTTGCTCTATATGAGGATACTAATGAAATTTGGAAAGATTTAACTAAAAGGGAAGTTAATGAACACCAATTAAAGCACATCACTTGCTTTCCCATAGAGCTTCAGTATGTGGCTTTGTACATCACCCCTGAATCATGTACCAGTGAAGCCTTTAGTTACCAGTGTGTCATATGTTGCCTTTAAAGCGTATTTTGGACTTGCTTTACCAGGTACCTATATTGCCTTTAAACCATTTTTGCAGATAATGCAAAGTTTCCCGGGTGGGCAGCAAAGAACAAAAATATAATGCAAACAGGGAAAGCATAAGTTAGTGCTATCATTACTGTACACAAGAGACAATTTTGATGAGAGAATGTTTTGTAAGGCTGCTTTTTCACCCTTGCGGGGGTAGCAAAGACTAGCATTGCAAGTAATTGTGGATCCTTTTTCAAAAAAGGGGATATTCTACCAGTCTACCCTAATTGGCTACCTCTTGTGAAAAGTATATTCTTTTTGAGAAAATGTGGTTTATTAGAATGCTATTTCCCATAGGTGAAATGGGATCCCATGGATCCATAATTATATAGACATTTTTATATAAACAGTTTTCTTCTATTCAAACTGTGGCAGAAAATAGAACACTGTGGTGGTTAAAACAGTATCGCTTTTTAATGTGATAATAGGAAGTTGTGCAATCTTATTTGAAGACTTCCCTAGGAATAATCCAGCATGCAACTGCAGGAGCTTCAGTTTGATTTTTACTTTTTTTTTCCTAAGAATGTATTTTTAAAAAGAAAAAACGCAAAGTGTTTCTGAACTCTCACTTTGATTTCAGATGCACTGTATTATGCATTAATGTTGCTTAGAAGGATAAAAAGGAAATAACCTTTACAAGTGAGTAACTGCTAGCTACCTTACCCACAGACTTCAAGTTCTAGTAACATATCTTTTTTTTTTTGGCACTGTAGTTGCACAGGGAGATACCACTTTTGCAGTTTGAAAAGTAGTTCTAGTACTGATCTTTCACTCCCAACTAACAGAACTTCTCCATGCTCCCCACCTCTCCGAAAAGAAAAAAGAAGTTGGCATGTCACAGAGTGTAAGAGATGCTAGAAGCAGGTGTAGGAAGAGAGAGAAGTGGGATATGCTGGGATCTGTAGATGATAAACACCTATTTAATTAAGTTCACTAACTTAATTAAGAAAATGGACAAACTTATTAGAAGTATTGTACATTACATTAAAGTGCAGTTAGGAGGATAGTCTTAATGATCATTATTTCCCTTAATATCACCATAATGTCTGTTCTAATATTGTAACGATACGATGGATCGACTAACACAACCCTTTCTGCCATGCCTTCTTATCTCTGACTGAACGTGCTCTGCCAGAAAACACAAGTGATGGTTTTAGTTGTTTTAGGCTTATCAATTGCATCTACTTTCCTGTCTTTTAGGTATATTGCTATATACCCTTACACTCCTCGAAAAGAAGATGAACTGGAACTGCGGAAGGGAGAAATGTTCTTAGTGTTTGAACGCTGTCAAGATGGCTGGTTCAAAGGAACTTCCATGCATACAAGCAAGATTGGTGTTTTTCCTGGAAATTATGTGGCTCCAGTTACGAGGTATATTTTTATACAAGTGTCTAAATAGTTTATCTAGTTTCAAGTCCAGAATTATTCTGTTCTTCTATTTAATGCTAAAATTGGATAATAGAAGAGCTGCGGGTTTTAGTAACTAGCTCATTTTTTGGTTGTGTTTTAGTGTTTTGCTTTTAATTTTGGCAGGACAGTGACAAGTGCATCACAAACAAAAGTTCCCATGTCTACCGCTGGCCAAACGGGACGAGTGGTAACTATGGTCAGCCCTTCCACTGCTAGTGGAACGTCTCAGAAGCTCCAGGGGAATGGTGTGGCAGTGAACTCCAGCACAGTACCCACAGCTGTGGTTTCTGCAGCGCATATCCAAACTAGTCCACAAACCAAGGTCCTTATGCATGTGACAGGACAAATGACAGTCAACCAGGCTCGCAACGCAGTTAGAACAGGTAAAAAAAAAAAAAAAAAAAAAAAGCTTTTTATGTGTGGTAGACAGACTGTAGGGTCTGTCTGGGCAAGTGGCTGGAGTCAGGGTATGTGTAAATATGTGCTGGGTTTTTTAAGGCATTTTTAATGTCGTTTTTTAGAGTTGAATGCTTTCTGAAATGACAATATATCTCTCTGAATTGTTGAATCTTTTATTATTCTCCTCTAAGCAACTGTGTGTACATACATACTCCTACTGTTGGGAATTTATATGCGAGTACTTTAGGTGGAATTTTTTTTTATTCCAGCAGTATCTGGGATGGGGGCATTCTTTGAGCTTCCCCACTCATGTGCAATTCATATAGTAATAAAAGTGATAAGAACATCTGAGTCATAGCTTATTTTTTCGTGTTAACTGCATAACAGCTACAGATTGCTCTAATTGTGAAGAGGGCTTTAAACTAAAGTTGCCGGGGGAGGGGAACCTCAATCCATCCCACTCCTACCAGTTTGATGCCAGTGCCAGCAATAGATGGATGGAGAAGGATCACAGGTCAGCGGGAGAGCACCTGAAGAGCAGCACAAAGGAATTTCACTCACTCCAGCCAGTAGGTCAGCTTCATCGGGGCCCAACTTAAATGCCTCCATGCAAACAGATGTAGCATGGGGAGGAGTTAGAGACGTGCGTGTGTCTGCAGGTCTATGATCTTCTTAGCGTCACAGAGACGTGGTGAGATGGTTCCTATGACTGGAGTGTTGGAATGGAAGGATACAGGCTCTTTAGGAAGGACAGGCAGGAGAGACGAGGAGAGGATGTTGCCCCCCATGTCAGTGACCAGCTGGAGTGCCTGGAGCTCTGCCTGAGGATGGATGAGGAGCCGACCGAGAGTTTATGGGTCAGGATTAAAGGGAGGGTGGGGACAGGTGACATTATAGTGGGGGTCTGCTACAGGCCACCCGACCAGAAAGACTGAGCAGATGAGGCCCTCTATAGACAGGTAGGAGCAGCCTCACGTTCACAAGCCCTGGTCTTCATGGGGGACTTCAACCACCCTGATATCTGCTGGAGGGACAGCAGGGCATAAGCAATCCGGGAGGTTCCTGGAATATGTTGATGATAACTTCCTTCCCCAAGTGATAGAGGAGCCAATGAGGAGAGGTGGTGCTGTGCTGGACCTTGTTCACACCACCAAGGAGGGGCTTGTGGGGAGTGTGAAGCTCAAGGGCAGCCTTGGCTGCACTGACTGTGAAATAGTGGAGTTCAAGATCCATAGGGCACTGAGGAGAGTGCACAGCAAGCTCACTACCCTGGACTTCAGGAGAGTAGACTTTGGCCTCTTCAGGAATCTGCTTGGTAGAGTACCATGGGATAAAGCCCTGGAGGGAAGAGGGGCCCAAGAAAGCTGGTTCATATTCAAGGATCATGTCCTCCAAGCTCAGGCGCAATACCTCCCAACAAAGAGGAAGTCAGGCAAAAACGCTAGGAGGCCTGCATGGATGAACAAGTTGCTTCTGGACAAACTAAAACACAAAAAGGAAGCCTACAGAGGGTGGAAACAAGGACAGGTAGCCTGGGAGGAATACAGAGAAATTGTCTGAGCAGCCAGGGATCAGGTTAGGAAGGCTAAAGCCCTGATAGAATTAAATCTGGCCAGGGACATCAAGGGCAACAAGAAAAGCTTGTGTAGGTAGGTGAGTGATAAAAGGAAGACTAGGGAAAATGTGGGCCCTCTCTGGAAGGGGAACCACCCACTGTAGAAGAAGATCAGGTTTGAGACCATCTAAGGAAACTGAAGATGCACAACTCCATGGGACCTGATGAGATGCATCCACGGGTCCTGAGGAAGTTGGCAGATGAAGTTGCTAAGCCCCTATCCATCATATTTGAGAAGTTGTGGCAGACCAGTGGAGTTCCCACTGACTGGAAAAAGGGAAACATAACCCCCATTTTTAAAAAGGGAAAAAAAAAAAAAAAAAAAGACCTGGGGAACTACAGGCCAGTCAGTCTCACCGCTGTGCCCGGCAAGATCATGGAGCAGATCTTCCTGGAAAGTATGCTAAGGCACTTGGAAAATAAGTTAGTGATTGGTGACAGCCAACATGGCTTCACTAAGGGCAAATCATGCCTGACAAATTTGGTGGCCTTCTGTGACGGGGTTACAGCATTGGTGGATAAGGGAAGAGCAACTGACATTGTCTACCTGGACTTGTGGAAAGCATTTGACACTGTCCCGCATGACATCCTTGTCTCCAAATTGGAGAGTCACGGATTTGATGGATGGGCCACTTGGTGGCTAAGGAATTGCCTGGATGGCCACACTCAAAAGAGTTGTGGTCAACGGCTCAATGTCCAAGCAGAGACCAGTGGTGAGTGGTGTTCCTCAGGGGTTGGTATTGGGACCGGCACTGTTTAACATCTTTGTCGCTGACATGGACAGTGGGATTGAGTGCACCCTCAGCAAGTTTGCTGACAACACCACGCTGTGTGATGTGTTCGACACACTGGAGGGAAGGGATGCCATCCAGAGGAACCTTGATGGGCTTGAGAGGTGGGCACCTGTGAAACTCATGAAGTTCAACAAGGCTGAGTGCAAGATCTTGCATATGGGTTGGAGCAATCCCAAGCACAAATACAGGCTGGGTAGAGAATGGATTGAGAGCAGCCTTGAGGAGAAGGACTTGGGGGTGTCAGTTGATGAGAAGCTCAACATGACCCGGCAATGTGCGCTCGCAACCCAGAAGGCCAACTGTATCCTGGGCTGTAACAAAGAAGCGTGGTCAGCCGGTCGAGGGAGGTGATTCTGCTCTCATGAGACCCCACCTGGAGTACTCCATTTAGCTCTGGGGCCCCCAACATAAGAAGGACATGGACCTGTTGGAGCGAGTCCTCAGGAGAGCCACAAAGATGATGCGAGGGCTGGAGCACCTCTCCTACAAGGGCAGGCTGAGAGAGTTGAGGTTGTTCAGCCTGGAGAAGAGAAGGCTCCGGGGAGACCTTATAGCAGCCTTCCAGTACCTGAAGGGGGCCTACAAGAAAGCTGGAGAAGGACTTTTTACAAGGGCATGTAGTGATAGGACAAGGGGCAATGGCTTTAAACTGAAAGAGGGTAGATTTAGATTAGATACACGGAAGAAATTCTTCACTATGAGGGTGGTGAGGCACTGGAACAGGTTGCCCAGAGAAGCTGTGCATGCCCCATCCCTGGAAGTATCCAAGGCCAGGTTGGATGGGGCTTTGAGGAACCTGGTCTAGTGGAAGGGGTCCCTGCCCATGGCAGGGCAGTTGGAACTAGATGATCTTTAAGGTCCCTTCCAACCCAGACCATTCTATGACTCTATGATAATTTAGCATTCACTTTTAAATTCTCTCCCAACATCTCTGAAGACCTTTAGCATTCATTCTTTCTTTTTCAGGGCTCTGGGTCAGGGTTGGTCCTTAGGCATTCCAGTTTGTTCTCTAAACTTGACTGCAAATTCTTTCAGCTTAGACTCTGAAACACTAAGGCTATACTGGCTTCAAAGATCCATACCATCTATATCATAAAACTCTGTATTTCTGACAGGTATAACTCTGCCTTTACTGTCTGGGGCAGGCCACATCATAGTGAAACATGCCTTCTTGTTATTTAAACCCAGATCCAAAAACACTGATAGTGGTGTTTTCAAGAGTTTTTGTTTACCAAATCCATGCACTCCTCTGTGGATTTGCCAGGCTACGAAAATACCACACAACCGGAGCCTAATCTGTTCCAGTTGCTCCTAGGGCCTCAAAAGAAAAGCAAAAAAAAGAACTCCATTTCACTATCCCAGTGTTCCCTCTTTCAGCCTTCAGTTTGGGGCCTAAGATCTCTTGGCTGAGAGAGTCGTGACCAGAGGTTTTTTTAATCATGAGATTCTTTTTGGCAGAGCAGAAGAGAAAACAAAAGATGCAAACGGTATTATCTGTTATCCCCTTAAGGATGATTATTTCTTAGGGTCTCAAGATCCATGAATTAGCCCACCCCCTCTTCAGTCATGGACCTCCTAATACAACCTATGCATGTTCAGGTTTGCTTTTGGAGGTAGGATACGTACATATGTCTTTTGATATTTTATTTCCTTAATTGGCCACATCTTCCTTCAGTCTGATCTTAGGCTGGAACAGATGTGATAGTCCTCTGTAACAACTTTATTCTCTACCGTTAAATAAAAATAACCAGGTGCTATTGGCAGCTAGTAAGAGAAACTAAGCAAAGCATCTGTACTTTCCTGCCTCTCAGGCATAGGACGTTTCTACTCTAAATCCTTCTTTTGAGCTGCCTAGAAGCTTGCAAGTGACAGCACAAAGGAGAAGGCTCCTGTGGGCTCCAGAAGCCTCTCTGTCCCTGCATCTCTGCACCACTGTCAAGATGAATAAGCTCTTACAGTTCCATTCATCTGGAAAAAATGACAACATACTTCCCGCCAACTTTTCAGGTCCCAAATGGAAAAATCAAAGGGGCTGCACTCCCTTCACAGAGAACTTAACCCTGGATTGCGGTGTAAAGGTGTACTGTTCAGTCACAAATACAGATCTGTCCCTTATAAGGGCCGGAGAACTGAAGCAATAATGGCTGCTTTATGTTCAAACGTTACAGAGAACTTTGTAGTCAGTATCTGAAACGTGATCATCTTGAGCTTTCCCTAGCACCTTTGCTGAGTGTTACTCTCTTGATGAGGCTCCACAGATCAATGCTGCATTTTGCTAGGGCTGTTCTTCAGTTTCAGTTTAGCTCAGGACTTCGAGGATGCTTCTTAAGTGACCTTAGTGAGACATTGCTTGACATCACCCTCACTGAGGGGGTATAAGCTCTTTGATTGAAAGGAACTGGGAAGAAAATGTATATTCTGCCTATTTCATTAAAAGATGAGCTGTATGAAAATAGGGTGACTTGAAGCATTTTTTCTACGGATTCCATCAGGGATAAGAAAACAAAACCAGAAAGCTATCCCATGCTTGTACTCCATTGATTGCATGTAAGTATAGACATATCTTGAAGAATAGCAGCTACCTGTAAGAAAACTGACTTTGTCTCATGAACAAAAGGCAGCATTAATAATTGTTTTTTCCAAAAAATCTTGCTGCGCTCTCCTTGTCTTCCTTTTTGAAATGTTCATGGTACTCAGAGTTAGGAAGGGTCTGCTACAGGGGAAGAGGTTACATATCAAAAAATAGATACAGTAGTTAGTTTAAGAAAGAATTTTTTTTAAGAAAGCATTTGTGTTTCTTATCTTAGAGATTGTAATTGGGTGTAATACTGTAGGATTGTTATGTCAAATTTGTGAACTTTGTCAGTCTTCTCTAATATACTGTTGATGCAATCTAACCAAATTACCAGGGGAACTTGTAGAGAACAGAATAAAGAAAGCAAGTGCTGGAGGCTTGATACTAGGATATCACAACAAGCCTGAAACTCTTAATTAGTATCTGAAAAATCAGAGTGAATTGATGCATTTGAGATGTACATGCACGAAGATAGAGGGATGGCCCCTCCTTACATACTAAGTTTCAGAGTATTTGAAGGAAAAAGGCTGTGCAGCACTGGGATGCTGCATTTTGCCTCGTATTATTTGGGTAAGATGTCTGCACTTCATACCACCCAGTTATGCAGAGATACCCAAGCTGTTGAAATGACCCAAAAGCATGTATGGTTGACCATATAACTTTAATAGCAATGTTGCTTCTTGGAAAGGATAAATTAGTTCATGCAGAGCACTGTGCTTTGCAGCTAGGCTGCAGCCCAGGTTCGTATATTCAACCCTGTGTTATTCTCCAACTTCCAGTGTAGACGTTCCTTTTATTTCACAGGGGTATGAGTAAATCCAGTTCTATATTTAAACATCCCAAGAGACAATAGCTTACGTTCTCAGAGAAACCACTCAGAGTAGTAATTGCCACTGTACTTATTGTTTGAAAGACCCACTAAATCTGTTGTGGATTTTGTGAATAGTTTAGGGAAAACAATCCAATTATATTTTTAGCAGCTTCTATAAAGGAGTGTTTCTTCCTACTTTGTTTTGTGTGCCCTGACAACTACATAGCATATTAAAAGGAACAAACAAATTCCAGGCAGGATTTAGCTAGCTCTTCTGAACTAAAATGTAATCTTCACTTTGCATCTCTGTCTGTATGTGAAGCATTTTACTTATCAGCTTGGATTTCTCCACAATAGTTGCATTGCTGTTATTCTTCTGTTGCATACGGGTGCAAGTAGGGTAGCATATGCTACTTCTTTATTCTGGTGAGACAAATTTGATGCTGTGTAAGATGTCATTGTAGTAATATAAATGGAAGTTATGAAGGTAGGAAGCTTCTTATGACTGATTAGCTATAACACAGTGACTGTACCTCACTTCCTGTGTCTTGTGAAAAGATGAACTCTCTCACATTGTATTCTTCTGTTCTAGTTGCCGCACACAGTCAAGAAAGACCTACGGCAGCAGTCACACCTATACAAGCCCAGAGTTCAACATGCCTTATTCCTGCAGCTGTGATCATTCCCCACCACTCTGTTGCCTCCCAGCAGCTCCAGCCCCAGCTTCCGAACACTGCTGCTTACGTCACGGCTGTGAATGTGAACCGCTCAACCATCCCACTGGCATGTGCAGCAGCTTCTTTGAATTCTCCCAACGTTGCTGCTTCATCTTTGGAGGGAGATATTAGTGGGAGAACTGTAAACACTCACCCTGGAGCTCCTGCATCTCCAGAGAGCGCTTTAGCAGCTGGTGGAAATGCTGCTGTCAGTAAAGCAGACAAGGATGGCAAGGTGAGTAGAGAATAAAATCAATCCCTTGAATTCTCCCATTTTCATCACACAAACTTTTAAGATCTGTATTTTTTTTCTTACATTTGCTGAATAGCAGCATTGTAAGGTTTTTAAGACTGAGCCTGAAACTCAAGCAGCCATTTTGTGACTACAGCTATGGACAAATGTATTCTTGGCCATACAAGAATAATTTAGGATGGATAAAATACAGAGCAGACCTTGGAGAAGGGTTAAAATAGGGTAGCAGGTTCATGCCTTTAAGCAGGAAAAACAAAAAGTGAATGGATAAAGTTCAGAAGAGCTATTAGATTGACTGTTGGAACTTTAAGTATTGTGTTTTTCTTTACCTGCAGTCAATTTCCTAAATACTTTTGAAAGTTGTATGGTTAGAAAATGTTACCAGTAAGTGTCAGTAAGTATCTGTAAACTAATAAGCCTGTAATGCAAAAAACCCCAACCCAAACACAAAAAAACCCCTGTGAACTTGGGGGAACATAAAAAGTTCAGTCTAATAAAATAACCCTAATATTTATTGAAAAATCAGTGTTCTTTTAGGTTGCCTTCCTTACTAAGCAGACACACCGAGAGATTATGAAAAACACGTTACCAGCAATGTTTATTGGACAAAGAGAAAAAAGCACATATAACTGTCTTTTCTAAATGTAGATCAGTAGAGCCTGTAGTGATTCTGCTTTCCTTCCTTCTATTTGAAGTATTTTCTTCTGTGTCTAAACTTATTCTCACTGTCCAACAAGCCATGTGATTGTGTTATATTTTAGGCAGAAACATTGCTCCAACTTTCTAACTGGTTTTGTTTTACAATTGTGGTGTAGTTAGATTTTTTTTTTCTCCTTTTGACAACTTTCTTTACATCTCAAATGTTTTAGACTTTACCTTACTACTTTTCACCCACATGCACTCCTCAGTGAAGTTTATGAAGGTTTTAATCATAGGCTGTACACTAATCTCACCCACGTTTTAAGTATTTTTGTTGATTATTATTGAATGGAGGTACCTAGAACTTTGTTTTAAAATTACTTTAGCCA
Organism: Pelecanus crispus; assembly: GCF_030463565.1. Lineage (NCBI taxonomy): Eukaryota > Metazoa > Chordata > Aves > Pelecaniformes > Pelecanidae > Pelecanus > Pelecanus crispus. Next base: position 43,961,579 of record NC_134646.1, on the reverse strand, counting down.
TAGCCACTGGAATCAGACTGAGGTGCCCTTAGGCAGGGCTTTTAGAAAACTTGCTTCTAGTTTAAGGTTAAAGATGCTAACATATTTGGACTATGTTAATTTCTGGAGTTTATCTTTTTCTTTCCCATTTGCTAGACAGCAGTTCTTTGCTGAATAGCTTTAAGTTATTGGAAACTTGGAGGAAGGACAGAGGATTTTTTCATTCACAGTTCACCAATTCCACTCATCCCAGGCCATAATAAAAATCTCACATTGCTCATGCTTTTCTGTTTCTGTGGTTAAACAGTTTATTTTTGTCTCCAGGGCTTACAATCTGGCACCTCTCATAAGCACTAAATTCACTCAGTCAAAGGGTTGGTAAGAAGATCACTGCCACACCCCTTAAAAAAAAAAGACAAGAAACATAAAAGCTACTTAAATAGTTCTCTTCAGGGTAAGTAATAGTCTTCAGGGATTCCTGTCTGGACAAGCAAAAAGAATGTTTACAATTCTCCCCTCTAGCAGAGCAGCAAGACACACTACGTTCCCCTTGTGGCAAATTTCTGTTAAATCATGAAGGCCTTCCCATACTGAGGGAGGATAAATAAAAGACACTTATCTAAACAGCAGCCTCCAGGGCAGACTTTTCTCCCTGCTTGGTTCGAAATGACTCTTTATGCCTTCCTGGAAACTTCCATGTTAATGAAATGTTTTACTTCTTAGATTCCCACTGTGGGAATCTAACTCCTAATTCCTTTTTCTAGACAACCTTTTGGGCCAGTGCCATTGGCTTTTAAGGTAAGCCTTAACTTAACTAGCTAAGCGAAAGGACTTAGCTGGTTAATGGTCTAAATGACTTACTGTTTTTCTCTTTAGAATTTTAATAATTATCTTTCTCTTTTACAATTTTTATAATTATCTTTTGTAATTTGTACAGTCTCAAATATCTCTTCATAATTTACCAATCCTCTCTGATCACGATGGGATCTATCAGAAGGAAGTGTTCAATTTGTCGCGAAGACTTTTGTTCTAAAATGAGGTGCTGCTTTTCATTTACAGAAAGAAAAAAAAGGTTTGCTGAAACTGCTTTCTGGAGCATCCACGAAACGCAAGCCCCGATTGTCACCTCCGGCATCACCAACGCTGGAGGCTGAGCAAGCAGCCGCAGAGTTAGCCCTGCAAGGTGCAGTTGGGCCGGAGCTTCCGTCAGCAGGTGGTCACAGCAAAGCTGGATCCTGTCCTGCTGACAGCGAGGTCTCTGGGCTGGCACAGGAGACACTGCATCGGAAAACAAGTTCGCTGGATTCCTCTATTCCAGTAGCGCCACCGCCTCGGCAGCCTTGCTCGTCCCTGGGTCCAGTCCTGAATGAATCCAGGCCTCTTGTCTGTGAAAGGTAAATTATCCTACGCAGCTAGACTCAGGCAAACCAAGAAAAAAATCCACTCTCTGACACTTGCAGTGTGTATTAGAACTGCTTCAAAATGCTGAGATTTTATAGCAAAATGAAACTTACTTTTTTAACAAGGCTTCATATGCTTATCAACCAATGCTCATGTTTATGTTTGTTTACTTTTTGTGTTACTTTGAGGTTTCGGCATGAATAGGTTCTCAAATACAGCAATCACAGGTCTGAGTATGAGAAGAGGTGGGTAAAATAGGCCTCCTATTTTGCAAAACATGAACACATTATAATACTGCATTTATGAATATCGGGCTAGTCCTTTAAGATTGTTAGCAGTGCATAACTGCCAACCTAAATATACGCTGAATGAGATCCTTATCTATGGGTAGACTTAATATGTGATTTCTTGAGCTGTTGCAAAGATACTTTTACTACCTGAATGCCCTGTTACTGTGCACTCCACACAGCAAGCTCTAGGGCAGCCTCTGTGTCCTGGCAAGTGAGCCTGAAAAACAACATAGCTGTCTGGACTCTGAAACTGCCAGGCAGTTGCTTTAAAGTTCTGTCATTTTTCTTTTGCGTCCACCTATTATTTTCAAATTTCCAAGTCCTCAGTAGATTGCATGGCCTGTGAAGGAAGTGGCAGTTTTCTAACTACTGTCTCTTTTTATTATTCCTGGTAGTAGACAAGCAGTATGAAGAGTGTCATAGGATTTCTTTTGCAGTAGCTACAGGATTGTGTGGCGTACAGAAAAAAAAAAAAAACAGTGGAGTTGCAAAGCTAACAGCTCTAGGACTGAACTGATTCATGCTGACTATTGTAGGCTTTGTTCCGATACTGTTAACTCCTGGTGTGTGGGCATACTGCTGTATTTCCAGAGGCCCATTGATCTTAAGCTACATCTAGGTATTAAGAGCCAGACAGTGTATAAGTTTCTACTTCGTCTTTTATTTGACTTCTGTCATACCTTTAATATTTTTTAAAAGGCTATTAACTGTTTCTATGCAATTTCCTTGGAGGAAATTTCTATTTCCTACTGAATTTCTGAAGTAGATTTACACTTAGAGATGGAAAATAAAAACTGAAAGACTTTTCTTTAAGAATAACATACTTTATTTTCACATCAACATAAGTCTGTTTGGCACAGTAGTATGTTTTTATGCTTTGAATGTGAAAATAATATCAAATTCATTCTGGCATGACCAGTGAATATTTGTGTAAAGCTATTTGCATCTTCACAAAAAGTAATTTTTTCACGTCTGTGATGGAGATTTTTTTTTTCTGAGAACAACTTACAGAAAATAATGCTGTATATTTTTGTTGACCTGGTAATAACATACACTCAAACATTCTTTTTAATATATGTCTGTATCCTTACCGTTATTTAAGTAATTGCTACTAGAGAAGTGCTACCACAAGATCATTCTCTGTGGTATTCATGCAGAATTGTTGTATTTTGGTCAGTGTATTTAAACAGAATTTCATTTGGGTTCTCTTCATCCTTTTCAGGGCAGGGCTAATGCTTTTCCTTCTGATGTGCTCTTGCCATGTTTCCGTTTCTTTAGGCTGAATTACTTTAAATGCGTTGCTTAATAATACTGACCACTTACATTGTACTCGACATCTTCAAAGTAATTTATAAGCATCAATTAATCTTCATTAGTCTGTAAGAAGGGGTGGGTAAGGAACATACTGATGATGCAATAGTATCTTCAGTGAAAATTTGGGAGTGAGGAGGAAAATATTCATGAGGATAAGCTCAAGAAAAAGCTGAAGAACAGGGAAATCTGCTAAGATTATTCTGCTCTTAGCTATCACATTTGCAATCACAGGCTGTGATGTGTTTGGAAAAAGAAACAGTGCTTTTTCTGTTCTGACTCTGGCTTTGCAGTATAATTATTAGTGTTCAATTTTTATTTTCAGAGGTGACTAGAGGATTTAGAAGTCAGGTTCCGCTGATTATTCTGTGTGAATTAAGAGTAAAAGTAGCTGGCTCAACTCTGGAAAGCACTTGAAAATGTTCCTGGTTTGGATACAGAGTTTTCCCCAAAGTCCTTACTTCCTTTAAGACACAATAGCAAATTCTTACTCTAATCCCACTGTTTCACCGTTCACTAGAATTGCAAGTTGTCTTAGAGTACCTCTTTCCTGTATGTTCTACAGAAAATTGGAAGTAAAAACTGTGAACTTGTTTCCAATCATGCAGAATAAATGGATGGGCATTTGGTTTGTTTGATAGCAAACAAGCTCTTTGTGGCATGGATTTGCAGATGTATACTTAATACCGGTGGCCATTTCTCTAAAGGAAGGGAAGATGATTACATTCCCTTCCATCTTACTATTGCAGGCCTTCTCTGTAGCAAACCAGTAATTTAGTTCCACTCCTATATTCACTCTTCTCCTGTGAACTAGGCTGGTTGCTCACTGTGGTTCATGGTCCTTCATATGTTCCTTGTACAGAAGGAACAGAGAAGTTAAAAAGAAATTTCAGCCAAGCCTTGCTTCCAGTTTGGAGCAGTTTGGAGAATTCCTGTCACCTGAGACTTTGCAATGGTGTGTGTTAGTTCTTCTGATTCTCCAGCCAAGACACAAGTTGTCTTTGGGCGTTGTGATTTCTTGTATTGATGCAGCGCTCACAGGGCCAAGGATCACTGTCTTTTCATTAAAAAGAGAGACCCAACTCCCTGTAATTCCTAGAGGGAGCCATGTTATGCTATGAAAACAGAGTAATTTGGTTATCTGAGGGGTTTAGTTTTTTCCATGTCAAGAGGTAAAAGAGTATTTCAAGCTTTTTTTCATGAACCTTCTCTTTTAGAGGGAAACATTGATTAAATAGCCTTAAGTTTTACAGTAAATATACAGCACTGTAATAATAAACTTCCCAGCACCCCACAGTGGTGTTAAAGACCTGAAGTTGAACCTAAATGCACGTCACTACATATCCTAAACTATAATATGAATCCCTCATCCAGTTACAGTGAAGGACAGCAGTAGTTTTGTTCTGTGATTAAAGTGAGCCTAAGTCATTTTATCCACCACAAAATGACTGGTGTAACATCTCCTTCCAGTGAGCAGGCCAGTGGCTTTAGAGGGCAGCAGGTTTTATTGCATCTGAGAGCATTTAATGCTGTTAATTAAATGCTGAGAATCAGTATGCCCTAGATGGGCGTTGATTATCTGTAGGAGTCAACGCACCTACTCAGCAGACAGGAGAGCTGCACAACAGCAGGGCATAGGTGAGCTGCAAATTAAAAATTAAAAATGTAAGAAAAAGACACTAAAGCAAGAAGTTGAATAATAAGTATGCATTTCACTTGTGTAATAATAATGATTCCAATTTTCTGTGTGTTCCTCAGCTAAAATTTTCTGAATATGAGAAAATATTCTTATCCACTTGGTGATCAGGAAAACCACAGATAATTATCCAAAAATCAACTACAAATAGCTGGGAAGTATTTTGTGTCTAGTGAAACAAACAATGAAGAAAGGGAGAAACACATGAAAGATACAATCTTTTTCATGTTACTGAAAACTGTGAGAAACACCAATATTAAAAATGAAAAGTAGAATGGAGAAATGTGCAGACAGACCATTGCCAGCACCACTCCCCTCCTCAAAAAAAAAAAAAAAAAAAAAAAAAAAATTCACAAATACAAAGTGCAAGAGCACTGTGGGGTACAGCCAGGCACATTAGGAATATCAGGAAAGAACTGATGGCTATTGTAGTGGTTGCTTCTGGGAAGCTAAAGTAGTTTTATATTTATAATACTAATATTTTATCAGTAGCTGATTAAAAAGAATTAGGATACTATTTTGAAAATTAATGAAAGATACCGTAAGACAGTCAAAGAAAATAGAAGAAAACATGCTGTGCAGCTTAGGTGCATGTAAAATACTATAGATTAGGTGACCACAAAAGATCTGCAAATTTGACCCTCAGACATTGAAAACATTTGCAAATACTGAATAGGGAGATAAACAAGGAAGTGTTTTGGAAGATTCAAACATGTGGGAACGAGCATGTTTTTCTAAAACATAGGTCACGCTTAGTAAATGTGATCCTTTTTCTCCAGGGACCTGGTAATGAACTTTTGAGCTGAAGCATAAGCTTTTTACTCTGCATGAAATTGGTAGTTTTTTGGCAGTATGTTGTAGATGATGAAAGAGGTAATGGAAAAATAGTTTTTGTTCCATAGCTGATCAAAGGTGATCTGAATAGACAGCTGTGTGAATGTGTGATGAGTCTGGATCTGATCACCTCTATTTGGGCAAACAGAATTTGTAAAATGTGGCATAAAATTTGATGGCTTGTTGTAATGAAAGAAGATGTGATTTAAATGTGCAAAGCCTGATGGGCTGCTTCTCGTTAAACATTGAAAATGTAGTAAAATAGCGTTTTAACACCAGGAGTGTTGTGCAAGATGGACATCAAAGTCGTCGGGAAGCTGGAAGTTAACGAGAAGTACTGAATTACTGCAGGGTTGAGGAAGTTCAAAACTGTGTGGAAAGCTCAGGAGAGCAGTATTTCTGTGCAAATTGGTGATCCTCTAGGGAAGGCAAAGAGAAGATGGGGTTTTGCAAAGCTGTTTGTTTTAACACTCAGGAGACAGCAGCAGTAGCTAGGGAAAGAACAGACTAGTCTATCAATTCAGGAGAGTGCAGGGGTTACTGCGCTGAAAAACTGAAACCGAGTGTATTTCAAGGGGTTACTGAGGGACAGCGTTAAAAACTGAAACCGAGTGTATTTCAAGTGTTTACAGGGCAGCATTTGACAGAATGCGAGGTAAGGCAGGCAGGTATTCTCTCCTGAAACCCGTTTTTTAATGGGCTTTCTTCTGCATAAAACTAGTGCTATGTGTGCGTTATGTAGTGTGCTGGTTAATTTTCAGCCTGAAAGCAACCTGTTTATTACAATAGAAGAATTTCTTTATAGCTGTATTGCAGTTCTTTATCCTTTACTATCTTGTCCTGCCTGAGTAGAGGCTATTGTTTTATCTCAGGTAGTTTACAGTCTTAATTAAACTCACAGTCTATTAAAAATGTTTGCTTCTTATGTCCTAAGTCAGCATTATAATCCAAGTTGCCCACGGTAGACATTAGTGCAGGCATCTGCCATGCTGCCTAGGTTGGATGGGGAGCATTCTGAAGCTGATAAATCTTGTAATTGGCTTGGTAACTTCTATGAAGCATGAATCTAATAATTCCAGTGCTCTGAAATCTGGGGATTGTCATAACTGAAATAAAGTCATAGTTTATAAGTCACTAATAAATAACATTTGACAACTGATTAAGTGCTAATACGATTTGCTATACACACGTTTCCCAAGAGACTTTACTTATTTACACAGTGCTGCTACTCTTTTCTGAATACCTTTAACTATATGGACAGACTTCATTTTTGGTTTATATGTTCTTAAGCAAAATGTACTACTATAATATAGTATCTCTCTCTGTTTCAGTATTACAGAATGAACTTGTATTACTGTGTGTGTATTGAGCTATAGTTGGTATTCCATGCTTTACTAGAAGTATCCTGTTATTTTGTGTTTTCATCCGATTGTTAATTTATTATCTTAATCTATTAAGTTAATAAAGTATCTTAAGATTATTAAGATAATAATTTTCTTAATCTATTAAGTAATATGTAACCTGCATGAGTGCAAAATGTTCTGATTAACTGGAAATTAGATTTTGTCCAACAGATCTCCTAGCACTGTATTTAAGGCTCTTAAACTTAGAAGCTTTTGAGTTCGACAGTCAGCCATGGGTTCTGTTTGATTTCAACATGCAGACATTATTGGTTGCGTAACTAGAAACTGAGTTATAATATCTATCAGAAAACTTGATCAAGAAGTTGACACAATATGTCTACAGAGCTGTAACACTTAAATTTTAGGTTGATGTGAACTCAAAGCATGGTAGAAGAGATTGAGTGGTGTTATGCATGTTTAAAAATAGAGATAGAAGAGTGTAGCCTCTTTTTAATGTGCTCATATTTGAAAAGTGATTTTATTGCAAACAACTGAAAAAATATACTTTATTTTTTGTATCAGGTGCTTAAGAATATTGTTGAGTTGAACACTTTTAAAAATGTTTATTTTTAATACAGTAGTACACAAATTGTGTAACTGTGTCCAAATAAGATGGCATGCGTTCTATCCTGAAAAGCTTCTAAGATAAACGAAGATAATTTAAAACAACAATGCAAATTAATAGGTTTTGTTAGGTGTTTCTTTTTGTTCTGTACCTTTCCTTAAAAGCCTTCCCTGGGATAACATCGTATTAAACATACAGTCGTAAAATTTTGCCTAGTTACTGCTGTGAATGCTTTGATTATTTTTGAGTCATGCTGGCTGGAAGAGTCTGCAAATTTATATCCAACTATACATGTACAATTTTCTCCTGTTACTTAACCATTTTATGTATTTTTACAGGGATCTTGGTGAAAAAAACTTCATAGGAGATGCATACATTTGATTTAAATTCATTACGTTGCTATTGTCATTTTCTATTCAAGACGTACTTAATTTTTAAGGTGTTATGTACTCAGCAAACAGTTCTAGGCAGTTACCTGTTTTGATAAGTTTTAACACACACAGGAATATTTTTAAAACTTTTTTTTTTTTTTAAAAAAAAAAGAACCTAAACTAAGGTGTTCTTTTCTAATTACACAGGTACAGGGTTGTGGTATCCTATCCTCCTCAGAGTGAAGCAGAACTTGAACTTAAGGAAGGTGACGTTGTTTTTGTACACAAAAAACGTGAGGATGGCTGGTTCAAAGGCACTCTGCAACGAAATGGAAAAACTGGCCTTTTCCCCGGCAGCTTTGTAGAGAACATTTGAGAAGATTCATTCTAAGAGCTTCAAATCATACTGTACTGTAAAGTAGCACAAATATTTTGCCAGAAAAAGCAGAGTCATGAAATATTTTCAAATGACTGTAATGTAAACAAAAATCTACATATTTTTACAGTGTCTATAGCACAATTACACCAGCGAACAAAGAAGATGAAGGCATCTGCTGGTTTTATCACTTTGGATTCTTAAGTGTGATGTGTGCCTTGTACTGTCTGATTTATTATATAGAGGAACCTTTTTTCCCCCAAGTATGTTACATAAATGAACAATTGTTTACAAGGCTGTAACTAATTTATTCTTGTTTTTTTAAACTTGAATTTTGTGTAATAGCTAAAATTCTTGTGACTATGATTTTAACAAATTATTAATTTATGAAAGAATAACTAAGGGGAAGCTGGATTCTCTCCTTATGAGCAAGCAATTATATCTGATAAAGAGCCTCCCATTTATCCTCTAGACATTTTTCCCCAGCTGTGTCTGACAGTGGAGTAAGTCTCTGTTTTATCAGTTAATGTTGAGTGGTGGTGATGTGGCGTCAAATAGAATTTGCCAAGTGGGGTAAAAATGTATATTTTGTTCTTTGGACAGAGGAAGAAAAAAAAAAAAGTCAGTGGTGTTCTTGAGTCTAGTTCTACTTCTTCATAAATGACCCACGTAGAGTAATGTTTCCAGGAGGCAAAGATGTATGTGAACAACTGAATAAAATTCAACCGTCTCAAGGTTAGGATCATCTCAAGGTTAGGAAGGAAGAAATTTAGGAGTGCCAATAAGAAATTCCCTGTACCTTCTGTTTATGTAATAACTTGGCTATTTGAACAAAGCTTAGCTTTGTATATTTGGCCAGTTCTTTGGGCATTTAGCGCTCAGGATCCAACAAAATTGGAAGGAATATTAAAGCCCAACACTTAGAATGACTATATCTTGAAAACATCTGTTTGATAAGACTGAATATAAAAATAAAATTATAAGTTGTACTTACTGTCTAAAAATGGCTAAGAAGTGTAATTTGCTATGTTTTCTTCTCAAACTGATCTGCATGGCCAAGAGATGTTTTAAAATGTCTGAGCAATAGTGGTGGTAAGTGATGCACTTGTGTTAAAGTAAAAGGCTGTATGAAACACTGTGAAAACTTTACTAACTTCTTAACCATTGCTACTTTGGTATGTTCTGACCTTTTCTTTGTCTTGCATGTGTTACTCAATTCTTGCAGTAATATAACTGTGCATGGCTGGCATTTTCCATTCCAATTTCCTGTTGCTGGGTTATTTTGCTCTGAAAGTTTCCCAAAAGCCACTTGACCAAAACTAGTGAGCAACTCGCCTTCAATCAGAGAAGGTGTCCAGTGTTTGAATCATTAATAAAATATCTTAATGTCCTTGCAGCTGATGGACATAAAGAATGCAGCCTGCAAGAAAAATGTTGTTTGTCTTTCAGGGTTTTGTTAGAGATTTGACGCTGGTGAACACACATGCTACTCAGCTGAACTTGGGGGTTTTTTTTGTTATTATTTTATTTTATTGTTTGATTACAGCAGTTTAACGGTGATTTTTTGCAAGACACTGAGCACCGTCATTTCCAGTTAAATCTGATGTAATTCGGCTGTTACTCAGCACTTTACAAAGGGAAGCCAGTAGTGTGATTCAGTGTCGCACAGCACACAGAAACAGTGATGAAAAAGTACACAGTGATGTGTTAAATCCTTTTTTTTTTTTTTTGAAGTTATACATTGAAAAATATCAAATGTTAATGACAAGGATTTCTTGCAATATCAGGTAGTATCATGATGGTCTTAAAAATAAGAAAAAATATATCTATAAATATATATAGTTGGACATGACAGCATTCCCAAGTTAACCATTTTTCTGAAACACTGTATAATTCAGTTTTTGTGTGTTTAAATATTTTTAAATAGTTTACTTGAATATTCATGTAATATATAAAGGTTTTGTGAAATGAATTTTAGTTAGAAGCTGATAGCAGCTTTTGTCAGCATAAATTGGCACTAGTGTGTCATAATATTCTTATTTTGGAAAATTTAGTGCATTTTATATTAAAGACTACTAAAGGTTAATTTTTTTCTATCTCTACTCTCCATATTTTAAACTAAGTGACTAAGGTACCTCTATTAATAGAATGTCATGGTGTAAAGTCAGTTAAAAATCAGATGTTAATCCAATAGTTCTGTTAGATGGAATACATTTTTAATTGATTTTTTTTTAACATTAAGTAAATGTTTGTAAAAAGGGCTTATTACATAGCAGTGCAACAATGACAAAAATGCAGTTTATCATGCCTTTTTTGTGATATTTTAGGGATTATTTTTTGGTTTTGGCTTGGGATTAATTCAGTGTAGAAACAGACAAACCCTGTGCATTTGCTTTGTGTAATTCCATAAAAAATTTTGTAAGGTATTTTATATCTATGTTTGAAGTCCAGTGAATGTTAAGTGTCTGATTTACTATGTTGAACTTCCAGTCCTAATAAATATTTTCTTAGCAAACAGCTAAATCAAAATGTGTATGCAAACATTAAACATAAATTACTTGTAAAGAATTTGACAATAAACTTACCAGAACTTAATTTCAGAATTCATAGGAGGATATTTCTGCTCGTAGAGAAAAAGTCTTCAGATTCCATAATGTTAGAAGTTTGATGTGATGAATATAATGCAAAAATTGTAGAGAGAACTGAGGATTTGGCTGATCTTTTCCATCTCCTTATTTCTGCAGGTAACTTCAGAGGAGGTAGGTAACTTCTATCTCAGTCTGATCATGACTGACTAGTTTGGTCTTGTGAGCAGCATTATCAGGTGCATAATAGTTATAAAGTGCTTTCCCTAGAGGAAGAAGTGTCTAGCGTAGTGGATCTGCTGTGTGTATATTGAGAGAGTCCCCAGCCCTGAGGGTGAAGCATCTACCCGAACTTTCACTGAGGGCAAGAGTGTTTGGTGGGAAGAGACTTGTTTGCCCTGAAGAAGTTTGCTGTGCACAACAGTCAGACAGTAAGTGCCTAACTAGGAGATCTTCTTGATTTGAACCTGGTTACTATATACATGTGGGATATATATATACATGAGCTGTTGGGAAAAAGGTAGAAGGTTAATCCTAACATTGCAAAAATGTTTAGACTCTGTAAATGTTTCAGCTACTGCGACAGACTCCTTGTTAGTTAAGACTGACCAGTACCTACATTCTGCTAGCGGAGTGCCACAGCATTAAGTCCTCTCTGTAAAGAAGGAGCATCTAGTCTAACTTTCCTTAATTAAGGTGGGGAGAAGCAACACGATTTGTAGAAATGCAGAATAGAAAATATAGAAAAACAGCTTTATTTGTTTTTCAGAATTGTGATCTGACATCAGTCCGTCCATAGGAGAAAAGTTCGCACAAACATCATGGCTCTGCAGCAGAAGTAAGACTCTTCCTTTGGGTTGGGATTTTTTTGATATTGTAATTATTTAGTAATTCTAATACGTGTTTAACATTTGGCTTGCCAAAGGTGCCCAAAATCCTGTTCACCCTCACTTCATTACCTCTGCCTTGTAGCAGTAATGACAAGTATGATAGTTTTGCATAGGCTTAAAAACATGGCTTCTGAGCATTCTGGCTTTTTTCACAGGCTGGCAAAATGTTTTAACTGGTTTGTTCTTTCCAGTAGCTTTAAACAAATGTGTTTAAAGGTGTATACTGACTTTAATCAAACACAAGAATACATGTGACTAGTTAAAAAGATTTGTGTCTGGCATTACTAAACCTCCTATGGTATAGTCTTTCATATATTTGCATAATAAATAATGATGCCACTGTTTTCTGTAGGGCATGCCAATGCACCCATCACCTTTGGATTCTTACCACAAATCTGCAATAGGTATCACTCAGGTGATCACTCAAGTGCTCTTTCCCTGCACTTTGATAAATGGTTAGTGGTAAATCTTACAGCAGATTTGAAGTTTGACTTAAACAAAAGTAGCGTCATAATTCTTTTGAACGACTTACTCATAAGCTGGCATACTTGAAATACTTGTATATAGAAACAAAAGAGCTAAGAATGGTGATGGTGGATGGTGAGGATGTGGACATTAAATGTGGGGAAGGAATGGGAAAGAGAAAAGGACTTGGAAGACCTGTGTATGGGACCGGAATCTTACCTACCTTATTTGTGATCTTGCCTCAGTTACCAGAGTCCAGGTCTGTGAAATGACCTAAGAGGAACTTGAATGTCTAGGGCTGAAAATGCAGCCCTCGGTCTTTACCTGGTCTCTTAAGCTTGGATTTGTTTGCTGCTTGTGTCTACAGCAGCTGCTGTTGCGCTAGGCCCAAGCTGCATCGTTGTTCTCACGTCAAAACACATCTGAAATCCAAAACTAGGCATCTGTATTCCTGAATTACCTGAAAGGCTTGATATGATGGGTGTGCTTTGAGAATATATATATCTCACACTGAGTACTGAGTTAAATAAAAAACACAACAGGAGTTGCAGGTTTGCATTAATAAACAGGGGTGGTGTCCACTTTCTGCGTAGATCGTTCAGTAACACTAATATTAGAGGGCTCTCAGGGGAAATGGTATGGATGCAATGCGTTCTCCCTCCACAGTGTTATCCAAATTACTCTTACTTTCTAGGAGACAAATTTGTTGAGAGCCTTCAAGTTAGCAGCTGCTCTTGAAAACCTGAGGTCTCACCTTTTTGAGCCTCAGTTTCCTCATTTGCCAAACTGACGATGCCTGTTCTTGTGAGGTATGTGATGTAAAACTTGTTTTGAAAGTAAAGGCTGACTGATTTTCGTGAATTTGCAAATAGATTCTGATGGATTAGACCTGCCTCCAAATACAATCAACAGCTGGAACATTGTCCTGGTTTCGGCTGGGATAGAGTTAATTTTCTTCCTAGCAGCAGGCATAGTGCTGTGTTTTGGATTTAGTAGGAGAAGAATGTTGATAACACGCTGATGTTTTTAGTTGTTGCTGAGTACTGCTTATGCTAGTCAAGGACTTTTTCAGCTTCCCATGCTCTGCCAGGCGCACAAGAAACGGGGAGGGGGCACAGCCAGAAGAGTTGATCCAAACTGACCAAAGGGCTATTCCATACCATATGACGTCATGCTCAGTATGTAAACTGGGGGGGGTTGGCCAGGGAGCAGCGATCGCTGCTCGGGAACTGGCTGGGTATCGGTCAGCGGGTGGTGAGCAATTGCATTGTGCATCACTTGCTTCGTGTATCATTATTATTATTATCATTATTATACTGTTACTATTAGCATTACTATTTTACTTTATTTCAATTATTAAACTGTTCTTACCTCAACCCAGGAGTGTTTCTCACTCTTACTCCTCCGATTCTCTCCCCCATCCCATCGGGGTAGGGGGAGTGAGCGAGTGGCTGCGTGGTGCTTAGTTGCTGGCTGGGGCTAAACCACGACAAACATCTAAACCCTTCCACTAGAGAAGTCTCCTAGAGACTGATTTCTGTGAGCGAGAGACTTAGCTAATCCATTTTAACAGCTGAAGAGCACTTTGATCAGAATCAGCTCGATAAAAGGAACAAAACAAAAATTAGTTTTCTATATCCAGTCTGCAATGTGCAAAAGCCATTCAAAATGTACCATAATGAGCATTTCATAGCAGTTACATTGAATATAATATTAGTAGATGTCAGAAATTACTATTTATCTGTTCCTTCCACCATACTCTTTCCTGCCAGCCATAGTACTTTGCTGAAAAAAGAAATGGCAAAATCAGATCTTACCTTCTCTGCTGTTCCTACTCAGTGGAGTAAAGACAATTTAAGCACAGTAATGTTAGCTCCAGATTTCAATTATTCACAGTTATAACTAGCTTGTAAAGATTCTTCTTAGCACATGTAAATGAATAGCACTTGGCTACACTTTGCAGCCAACTCTAGTGCCTAGATTATGGTTCTGTTTACATGGCATGCAGAACCCAGAGGCCTTCTGATGTTTGCATCTAGTAGTCATTTAGATGAAAAACAACTGACAAGATGCGTCCAAACACTAGCTACATTCTCCTTTCAGGGTGGTGGGAACAGCCTGTACAGGAGTGTAGAGAGTGGAAATTTGGCTAGCACAGCAAGAAAAAATATGCTTTGATTACAAAGGCAGGAATAAAAATGTCAGGATTTTTAAATACCTGTACAGGCGTTTTCTTGTCCCTGCCATCTTAGACAGAACCCTATTCCACAAAGCAAATGGACTTTGATTCCCCCCTCTCCCCCCGCCAAAAGGAAGGCAATATAAGCCTTTAAAATGCCCAGATTCTTTGGCATTAGAACACATGGTTGGACTCTCAATTACTGCAAATCAGTGCTACTTCATTGATTTCATTAAACTTTGCTGGCATACACTGAATATGCCCCCTGCTGTTAAATAGTGAAAGAAAATATCTCATCTGCCCTAGAGGAATGAATGTGCCTGAAAGAAACTGAGCTGGATGATTTTTGTACTTGGAAAATACAGAGCTATTTGGGCTGTGTTATCCTTTTCTCAAAAAATGTTTGTCCCACTGGTACGGCTAAGGCACTAGATCAAAGATAATGGCGTTTAGCAGTGCTGTAAAGCATGGGAGACTTGTTCACTTTTCAATCAAACCTATAAATTTTCAGATCCACAATTGCAGAGTAGGGTTTGGTTTGCTAACAGCTGCTAGCCCCAAAATCTTTTGTGGTTAGTTGCTGCCGTATTTTCTCATGGTATATCTGTGGATGCTTGGGAGAGAAGATGAGTCAGCAGCAGAATCACTTTAAAGTGGTCATTGACTTTGTTCTCCACAACAAGGGACGTGCCCTAGGTCAAATTTCTTATTTCAGCTGGTTGAACTTCTCAATAAGCTGAAGAATGCTAGCTCTAAAACGTTTACAGTTCAAAGAATTTTTCTCCAATCCTCTCTGGTAGGCAATCTCAGTGTGTCTTTGGAATAAACACAGATCAGGAAAATCTGGGTGGTTTTTTTTGCTCCTTATCAAAGGTTTACACTATGCCTCTGTCTAACTATTAAGTTTATAGTACACAAGTAACTATTTTCCCCTGCATATCACTGAAATTCTTTGCAGTCAATAATTTAAGATATCTGATACACAATACAGCTTTTTTGCAAGAATGAAATTAAATAACTTTTTAAAACAAAATAATACCGGGCTTTGTAAAGATCAACCTTTTTGTGGAGGATAAGAACACGTGCAAAGAGAGAAATGTTTTAAAACTCTTAACAAAATGGGTACTCATCCTGCCTAGGCATTCAGTATGCTTCACTACTTGCACATAATTCATATTCCTTAATACCGAATTGGTGATTTCTGCCGTGGACTGCTAGACATAATTCTTAGAAAGCTGGAGTGTTTCTGTTGAGAATGTCTCCAGTAAATAGGAGGAAGACAGCAAGAATGAGATGACCTTTGAACTCTGTCTGAAGAACCAGAGGCTGGTTCAGGACCAACTTTTAGTGTAACGGTTGTGCATGCTACAACCGTATTGCTATTTGGAGGTCTGCTACAGCTGCGCTCAAGAAAATGGCAGACAATATTTGTCATTTGTTCTTTTTCTTACCTAGAATACTCCTTGATAAGGAAATCCATGTTAAGCTGGTGTCAAATGCAGATAAAATTTGGCCATAACTGCAAAACACAAAAGTGCTCTTGTAATTTGGTTTCTCTGATGTGGCAGTGTCAGTGAACACTTAGATGATCCAAGAAAAATAAAATACTAAAATAGAAAATTCTGTGGGTAACATTTCTCAACCGTTCTCTACAGCGCGGGATCAGCCAGGCTTGAACAACAGTTTCTGAGTCTGGGAAAGTTGCTGCAGTTCTCTTAGTAAAGATTGACATGTCAGCAGTGAATGTGCCAGTGGGGAATGGGTGGGAGGAGAAACAGCCCTGTAATTAAAGAGATCGGTGAAACATTGTCTGGTCCAACCACAGCTATTTCTTTTTTTGACACTAAGCTATCCCTTAGTAAATGATGCTAATGCTCCTCTCCCACAGTAGGCTGGTGAGGTTTGCTACTGGATGCGACCGAGCGTTTGGATGTCTGGGAGATGAGGACCACAACAGAACTTAGCTAGTTACGTGTCTGTGGGGCCTCTGCGGCGAGAGCTACGTTGCCAGTGCCCCCAAGTGCAGGCATAGCCTAGGCTGATGGCAGGAACTGCTGTCGGAGCTGCACAACAGCCTCAGACAGCTAAATCAAGCTGTGAAAGCTGTCTGCTCCCAGAGCGGTCGCCTCTCTTCAGAGGTCATGGTGGTGGAAAAAGATCAATCAGTAGGATGCGTCTGTCTTTGCACTGTAATATATTTATGTTGGCAAACCTTTGTTGTGTGGACTCCGCGTAAGCGTGTTACTGATGAATGAGATGATGTGGGAATTTTTCCATCTGCTCTCTTAGTATTTTTGCCGGTCTGTGTAACAGGTTTGTTTTTGACTGTGAAGTATCATGCTCTCATAGCTGACAGTAATAGAGCATCTCGCGCAGCTGTCATTTAATTAGCCTACAGCCCTGTTTTTATTGAGTAATGGCTAAATCCACCAGTACAAGAAGTATCTTCTGTGACGTTCAAGAGCTAGTTTGGAGAAAAATAGCAAACCTGTACTTTTGAGCTTTTTGGACTTCATCATCAGATAAGGCTAGCAGAGGCTGGAACTCTTTCTAGTTGTTTGTGTGTGACTGAAGATCTGTCTGCACGTATCTGTCTGCGTGATTTCTCTCTTACAAGCCTGTCAAAAGCAATGTTTCTTTAACAAAATAGGTTTTGATATTTTTTTTTTTTTTCAAGGGAAATAACTAGATTCTGGTCAACTTCTGGTTGATGGTTTTTCTTAAAGCTGTCAGTGTGTCTGGCATTGGAAAAACACAAATAGAAAGCCCATGTTCTTATAACTAAAAGCACTATTGACAAATGTACAATAGCTTCTAGCTGGCTTATGTTATCTTCCTGCCATATTTAGTAACACAACGGAATGCTTTTGGAAGAGAGATTAGATGCTGAAATAGTGATTCCAAATATAAAAGAGGTCCCTAAGGCATGAATGTAATGTCTTGCTTATAACTTTAAATTACTTTTTTATAGCTAGAACTAGCATGTCTAGTGGCTAATTATAATGTAGCCTGATCTTATGCCCAACCACCTCCTTCTCTGTCTTTCTCACATGCACCACTTAACCTCCTAGGCCTTCATTTCGTAACGGATTAAGTGCATTGGACTCTTACTAAACAAAAAAGAGAACAAAAAAAAATGTTAAGCACTTCACAGAGCAGGAATGGATTTAAGCATGATCTTGACAGTTAAATATGCAGTGAGGTGTTTTGCTGAATCATAGGGGGTTTTCCCCTCTGGGACCATCCTGGCATAAAGTGGTGTGGTTCTAGGGGGAAAAAAAAAAGCAATGTTACTTACAAATAGAAGTTTTTTATACTTTCCTAATCCAGCAAAAATAAATTAAATTGGCCTTTCAAACCTGAAATTGATTTCTTGGGTGCTGTAACACTTAGATATGAGGCAAAAGTACAGCACCTTCACATACAGCACTTTGGAGAGCTTGGGTAACATTTTTCTAGTTGAGATTAATGGTCATGGTTCACTGAATTGGCCTACAGTACTCTCTCTCCCTTCCTCTCACACTGTGCATTAGTCACCATGGCTGTGATTTGGTATAGTCCTTTAGTGCATGTGCACTACAGCTGTACTGACCTCAGTGGGAGTTTCAGGTGCTTGTGAGTTTTGCTGAATCAGGGACCTAAATTATGCCTTGGACCATGCTTAAGCAAATAATCCCAGAGTCTTCACCAGCTGGGTATTGTAACAAGTCTGCTGACATAGACACCGAGAGCAGTGCACGTCTCCACTGAAAGCAAGTACAGAGCAAAGGCCTTCAGTTGCTGTAATTGGGCAGCTCGGCACATGGATCCAGACGTGTTCCAAGAAATCCTGGCGATGCTGACAAAAAATTTCATCTCCTTATGCATGTCCAACGTTAGTTGTGTGGAGTCGCCTCTCGCTACTGCTGGAAAACTGCTGAAGTCTAGGATGAGAAATGTATAGATGCAGAGTTAGAAATTAAGAGAGCAAATGCTTTCTCTTTGAGGAAAGGAAATAAAATGCTGGCTGTAATCTAGACATTGGATCAGGCATCTGTAGTGTAAGTGTGTAAGTTTGGTTTTGGTGGCAGGAAGGCAACACCTGTGGTACCTGGGAGAACTACTTACCCAAGCTGTGAAGGAAAAGTTGAATGTTATCTGTGCTGACAATTTGAACAATGAACATTGAAAAGTGGGAGGTGGGAGAGGGGTGTCTTTTTCTAAAACAGATGTGGGGAGCTCTTTACTTCAGGGTAATACGTTCAAAGGGTTGGAGGGTGTGACGCTAGCACATATGCTTTTCTTTCTTCCTTTCTTTGCTGTTTTTAAAAAGCAAAGCATTTGCTTTGGGGAAAGAGTGAGGAAACTCTGACTCCTCGCCTTACAGGCAAATTAGAACTGGAAGTGTATCAGTGAGGGGAGTGCTAATTCTGGGATTGGTACTGGTACCAATGCTAGGTATCAGCTGCAGGAAGGACTGCAATAATTTGACAAAATTACTGTGCCTAAATTGAATATCTGCACACTAGTAACTAAAAGATTTATGGTGACAGGATATGGTAAAGGTATGAAAATTAAGGCAAACGTGTAACCCGTGTTTGTTAATGTCTGCAAAAGAGAGACGTGGCTTTCAAATGATGCTGTAAAAAGAAATTAGGACCTGTAGCATTACAATGCCTTGTCCTCCAAAGGAAGATACATGGATGAATACTACGCCATTAATATTTGTATGGCTGTAGTTGCCACTTACGTGTTAATGTGCGTGTTATTCTGAAAGAACTGAAACATGCTGTAGCAGAACAAATGGATTTTATTATAGAAAACAGAGCTGATTTTATTATAGAAAACAGAGCTATAGGTGGAGCTGTGATCCAGGCTGATGATACCTTTGTTTTACCTCAAGATTCTTCTGTCAACTTGTGTGTGCTTTGCATAATGCATATATATATTACAAATAAACCCAGAAAATTCTTACCTATGAAACAATTATATTTAGAGGCATGAGAGATGCAAACGCTAATGTTACTGTGAGAGTGCTTTAGTGAGATTGTAGAACTGGGCTTTGTTTTTCATTTTTCATTTACACATGAGCGTAAGTCTTCCAAGTTTGGAAATACTTGGAATGCTGATACCATTAGGTAGGATACGGTCCTGTATGTCTTTTACTTTTGATGGAAGAAATATGCTACTAATTTACTTGCTAGTCTGATAAAATACACAGAAATAGTTAGTATTAGTGACAGCTGCGATTTCTCAGCTGGTATGAAGATCTTAAATGTGTGCTGCTTTTTGAGTTACCATGAATGGAATACCTACTGCATCCTGCTCATTATAGCTTACCCATTTTATCAGCAAATGAATCTCTGCATGGCTGCCCTGCACATGCCAAGGGAGGCTCATTAGGAGCTGCTGCCCAGCAATGGCTTGTCTCGCATTCACATAAATTTGCCAGCACAGACAGCGCACACTAATTCCGCATACATGGGTTTTCTCATCCCTCAGGGAACAGTCTGTCTTATCAAAAACAGAATGACCCTGTTGTCAGCATAACAGATTTATTAACTTACAAGAATCTTGTTTTGAAACGTCCTGCTGCGTTGCAAAGTTCCAGATGGCAAAGCAGAAGAGTGTGGCAGCAAGTGTATTCGTTTACAGCCTCCACCCTTCATTGACGGACTTGTCGTCTTTGCCATCATAATTTCTGAGTGTGGCAGGTCCAGAAGTCTTCGAGCAAAAGGCTTCCTTTTACAGCCAAATAGTGGAGTTCAGTGCCTTATTTATTTCCCAGTGTATCCTTTTTCCTCAACTGCTTAACCAAATAGCAAACCTAGATTAGTTAGAGCTATGAAGGATGTTGCAACTGGATGCAGCATTACAGCCAAAATGGGTTATAAAACATTTTGCAGAGTTCTACTGCTAAAAATAGCTATGCATTGAGTTGAGAAAATACAGAGAGGCTGGATAAGGTCAGTTGGCACAACTCTACCAGGTTCTTACAATGGGAGAAAATACACCCACCGTTAGTCCACATGTTATTCAGGAGATGGTGTCCTGCTCTCTACCGGATGAGGCCTTACTGTTTTTTACCTTCTTATCCCATTTGGTTATTAGTTGTTCTCCTTCCCTTTATTCCCTGGGCTATTTTCTGCAGGACTGCAGTTTATTCTCTTCTCTTGCATCATTGTCATAAGGCAGTGGACCAATGTGTCGTAAGTAGAATTGCTTAACATGTATTTAGCAGATTGTTTATTTACATATATTTGACAGCTTTTGAATCTAAATGCACATTACCACAAAAAACCTCTGTTTTTGTAAAGCACTTGCTTATTCCAGCAAATTAAAGTCTAGCAGTTTTTAGTAAACAGGATAAATCTTATTTGAAAAAATACATATTTAATGTCAAACCTGTTTGTTTTTTTTTTTTTTTTAAATTAAACATTTGGATTTTTTTGGAAACTCCCCCAACCTTCCCTAATCTATTTATTTTTAAGTTTCCCATAAAAATTAATTGAGCGACTCCCCTAATAAAAGATGATGCCTTTCCAAATGGGATTTAAGGCCTGTATGTGGTAATTCAGTTTTTTCAGGTGCAGTGCTCTTTCTACATTAAGGCCTAAAAGTGCTTCCACAGAAGAAGACAGTAACTATAGAGCAGGAGACCTTTCCCTAGGGCTGTGTCAACAGCGGAAGTTGACAACCATTAGCCTCAATTAAAGATGGGAAAACTGGCATTTGGAGGGGAAAAACTAAGTCACTTGACAAGTCTCAAAAGAAACTTGGAGCGTGCCCTCTGAATCTCAGTTCATAGGGACATCCTTCCCCTGAGAAACATTAAAAAAAAAATAGTCTATGGCTTTAGCATCCCATTTCCCTGCTAGATTTTTTCCCTTCTTCATGTCACTTGGTAAATAAACTTGGACCATAAACTCCTGGGAACAGGAACTGTCATCTGTCCTTATTCTTTGAAATGGCTGGCATGTTCTTAGTTGTAGGAAATAACATTATAAACAAAATTTAACCACTTCCTTTTTTTCTTTGTTTGTATCCTCTATGCGTACATTCTTTCTTTCTTTCTTTCTTTTTCAAAGTGGTGGGCATCATGTGATGTCAGCTTCCTTAAACACTCATATTCCAATGGATTTAGTGAGCGTTTGGGAGCCAGATGGCATAGCATAATTTTTTCAAAACATTGTAAAGCACATGACAGACAACTCATGTTGACAGGAGTGCTTCAGTGAGGTGTCTGTAAAGCAAATGTGTTACTTGTTACTATTAGCGCAGAATAATTATTTATGAAAGGCATCCTCAAATTCAACAGTGATTCGATGAAGTAAACAGAAATGAATTCCACTATGTAAACACTGCACACTCTGCAGAAATATTACCCACTTGTATAGGTTGTCTAAAATAATTATGATCTGAAATGCATGATGCAGTGTGGTATTGTGCAATGATAGTCACTGATAGCCAGATTCAGGCAAAATTGCCTGAAAATCCTTCAGTCTGTGGGCAATATTATGGAAAAGGCTATGGCTGGAGACAATAAAGATGACTTTCTTTTTGCTGTAAGATGGAAAGAGAGAAGCATTCTTTCTCCTTTTGTCTACAAGGAAGAGAGAGCGACATGAAGGGAATAACTGTGTACAAGAAGGAAAAGATATAAAAGCAATGGACTCTACTATTCTAGTTAAGATTGGTTGGAGCTGCAGGTACAGCTTAAAAAGTCATGCCTAATGAACCTCTTCTGCAGAGCCAGCAGGGAGGAGAAGCCAGCTATCTGGTTTTGGGAAAATAGCAGGGTCTTTGACAAATCCTTGGTCTGCAGTTATGTATCTTCTCCGGTTTAGTAGCTAAACTGTGAAAATTAGGAAGGAAATACTAGCTTGAATCTTCTCAGAATATTCAGTGTTTCAGTAAAAAACTCTCTGAAAAGTTAACCTCTATCTTTTCTTCAAAAAAAAATTCAAACATGGACAAATGTACTTAATTCCTAAATTTTATTCATCATTCTTTTCTGTGTAATCTTCAGTGCTCTTCAGAACTGATATTTTTGGCAAATGTATAGTTCCCTTAAAAAAAACTGCAAAAGGACCCTGCTCAAGCAATGGTACATGAGTTTTGCGTCTGCTGAATGAACTTGGATGGGGAGAGGGAGAGTGTGTTTCTTTTGTCAAGAAAAAAGAACATGATGTGTAGAAACTGGATAAAGAGAGGCTGAACTCTGACAGAAAGAGGAGCTTGTCCACAGCAGGCTGGGGTTAATCTACCACTGCAATGTACAGAATATTCTGTATGTTCAGTATAGAAACGATACATGACCTTACAGAGAAGATTTAGGAAAGTGAGGATAAAACCAAAAAAGTGTACTTAAAATACATACGTGAAATTTTCCTGTTCAGGAAAAAAGAAACTTAAACCAGGCTCCTGTAGCACCCTACAGCTGTATCAACCTGCATCACGTGGCTTTGAATCAGGGGATTTGTTCATCACTTTTGCATTTTTGTAGCCAATATAGTCATAGTGTGATAAAATACACACCTTCTAGACTGATCTTCTAAATTGCTCTTTTTTTCCCCCTTTGCGGTAAATATTTAATTGTCTTTTCTATAAAGTAAGTATATAGGATTCATAGCAAAATCCCATTCCAGAGCTTAAAGACAGTACCTTGTGCCATCCTGGGTTTCTGTAAGCCACACTATTAACTGTATGTGGTTGGGCAGGAGTGGTTACCAGACCATTTATGGGGAGCTAGAAAAATGCTTGACCGCTGGTAGAATCTCATCATAATCTGTGCTCTTGAAAAGCAAAACCTATGAGGAATGATTAAAAAATAAAACTGTTGAAATAAGATGCACATTTTATATAATCAAAGATTGCTTGATCTGACATAGTCTGGCATGAGCAATAGTTAATTCTTTCCAATGATGCTAATCACTTCTGATAATTTTTGAAGGAAAATATTCACTGTGATAGATAAATTAAAACGTGGTGTAAGCAGTCATCTTAAAATACCTCTTCTCATCTTTAATAACCTACTTCCTACCTCATTAAGCCAGCTGATTGGGTATTATTACGATTTACTACTTTAATGCTCAATCACTGGAAGGACATACAACAGTAAGGGCTTCTGTATGTCACAAGAAGATGAAGTCTTCAGCTGCTCAGTTAAGTACATGAGCAGGATGAAATGACAGCGAAGTATTTCTGCGAGGAGATGCGATACGCGACTAGATTTATTTAGGACAATCTGATGGAGAAAATTGAATGTTGGGAATTGAGTTCCTTGAAAGCTCTCCAAGTATTACTGTATGTGTTTCAGGCTGCAACATGGGTAACAGCTGTAAAGAATATTGTTTTTGACATTTCCTGTAATACTGGTGAAGATAAAGGAGGTGAGCAGTCTATGAGATATGAGTGATTGTCACTGTCACCATCATAGTTGCCATTTATTATGGACTGTGTTCAACACTCATTGCTGGCAAATCATCAACTGAAGTTTTGCCAGTGTAAGTCCTTATGTTTAGGATCACAGCTATTTGCAATTATGGGGGGATGACTGCACGGTCCCTTAACTTGCTGCTTTCTGTCAGTAAGTAGATGTGCTACATTAAGTTGGTATTCCTGTACTCAGTAAATCTGGGCCTCATTAGGGCTAACCTTGAAAACATATTCATGGTCACATAATGAACATAATGCTAAAATAGGTGAGGCTATAAAAACGGTGGAGTGCTTGTGGATATGCCTTCAGTTTCCTGATTCAAACAGCTTTTGGTCTCTTCCTTTTCATAAATGTTACGGATTTCAAAGTAGATATTAGGAGGAATTATAGAAGTATTTCACTTCCATGTGTCTCAGGTCTGCTATTTCCTGGGGACTAATTACTGTGTTTAAAAAACCAAAGACTTTGCTTGTATAAGTTCTTAGAGCTTCTCATGAGAAGAGAGGTGAAGGACCAACTCATGTTGCTTATTAACTATGTTTTACTACTGCAGTATAGGCCTTTAGCTGAATTTTCTTACCCTAATGAGTTCAGTCCCAATCATTAGGTAGAATCTTTCCATCTTTATCCGCCCCACCCTTCTGACTTTGCCCCCTTTTTGTCATCTTCTCCCAACATCCCGCTTTCTTCCCTTTCCCCAACAAAACAAACTTTAAGACGCAGTAAATAAAGTGTACTAAATGTAAATATGCGTAGATGCAGTAAATTTCCAGAAGGCTGCATCACAGGACCAAAGTGGATGACAGTTTGGAGTTGTCCATGCCATTTGTGGAGGTTCAAAACCTGAGACTGTGATTAGTGATGTATTAGGGCAGGAAAACCTTGACACTTGCTCCATCATAACATGAAGGAAATTTTGGCTGTTTAGAGCTTTTTGTTGTTAGTCTTAATGCTCAGAGCAGTTTTCTGTATGTTTATGAGCTAAAACCCAGTTACGGTTGCTGATAAATACTTCTCAAAAAGACTCTTTTTTTTTCCACCAGCAATTGTAATAATTTCCAAAGAGATTGTTGCAGGATAAATTAATTCTTGAAATGATTGGCCGTGGATCTTATGTTGCAGTTTATATAAATATGTAGTGAAGAAGAGACAGGAATAGGGAGAAGGGATAAGACTATGAAAGGCAGAATGGGGGAAGCTAAGACTGCATTGATACGTGGAAAAAAAAAAAACAGATAAATTATGCAAGGTCTTGAGTGGAGTTTTATAAATGGCACTTAACTTTATAAATAAAAAAAATTTACTGTTTTTAAGTGCTGTTCCTGAGACTGCTTATTTTCTCTATTGAGTATATTAGATACAATTAAAAGTAAACTGCTTCTAAAAGAACAGGAGGAGAGTTCTTAAGTCATGGCTATTCAAACACTTCTGCAAAATTCTTGGATGTCATTGTACCAGACTTCTAGTGGAAACTCATAGTGCTTACAAAATAAACAGTGCACAAAAAATATCCTTTCTGTAAAAAATAGTCAGTGGTGACTGCTGGGAGTGAGACATGTCCTTCTGTGGTGGTGTCAGTTCTGTTTGTTTTCTGGATTACCTTGCTGGGAGACGCTGGCTGGTCTATGTGATGCTCTTTGCAGTTTTGAAAAGCTGTCTGTCTAAAAGGTGCTGTACAGAAAGCGGCGAATTTACTCTCTGGATGGCTGAGCTGTTTATTTCTTCCTTGTTCCCAGTCCTCACCGGCTTGTGTTTCGTGAGCTAAACAGTGATAGACACCATGGCAGCGCAGTCCTTAGGAGTCGGTCATATGGAGGGAAGCAAGAGATTTGGAGAGATGCCGAGATCCTAGTTTCCATCTCTTTGGTCTGAAGTCCGCTGATACATGGTAGGAGTGGCCAGTGCCTACGATCAGACCGAATTCATGGACAGAGGCTGAATGTGCGACAAATGTTTCTTGAAAATACTTTTACAGGGGTGGGCGATGGTGGGGTGGTTTTCTTTTAATGTGTAAGGTGCTGCATGGCAGCACTGGAGGTGAAGGGTTCAATTTTAGCAACAGATTAAGCAGCAATAATACAAGCTTCTCCCTGTTGCCTCTGTGGCGTGCCTGACTTCTCACTAGAAGCAGCAGCAGTTCAGTGACTGTGCTAACTTAAACATGGGCCTCACGCTGAAGCGTGAAATGCTGCTAGTCCTAGTGGGGAAACCTGTTTAGCCAGAAGGATATGAAAACATTAGGTAATTTGCCAAAGCCTCTGATGGCTTTGTTTTGTTCTGGTTTTGGGTTGGTTTTTTAAGAGGAAAGTCTTTTCACAGGGATACTGGGCATAAGTTTCTTAAGAGGAAAAAGTATGCCCACATATTTGTTGAAAAAGTACATCTAAATTGTACAAAAACACTTCATGTTGGCATGATAAAAGTTCACTGTTGCAACACAGTAACAAATATTGCAGAGATTTTGGATAGTCTAGACAAACAAAACAGACTGCAGCATAATAAAAAAAAAAAATCACTTAAAAACAAAAGTATGGTAATTTGGCCACTTAAATATCTGAACTGGTGTGGTTGCGAAAAGTTTGCCAAGTTGCAAAATACTGGGAGGAGAGGGGAGTGTGTTTCTGTCATACAACTAGGCAGTTGTTTTTTTCCTCAGGAGTTCATCTCAGGCTTTGTATCACTTGCCTAGAAGGCTGAGGCCGTATCAGAGAGATTTGGGAATTGCAACGTATAACTTGTGAGCTAAATAATTTATGTATTATTTTTGTGTGTGTGTATATCATATGTGTGTGTGTGTGTATACATATATATAAAATTGGTAACTAGACCTGATTTTCCCCAATGCAAATCACAAGTGCACATCTGATGAAAAGGGGTGATTTAGGCTTGACAGGAACAGAAGGAGTCAACAACCTCAGTGCTGAGCTGCCCAGGCAAAGTGGAAAATGATGAGGAACCTTAACGACGGTGTTCCTCTATGGTCTAGAGGAACGCTCGCCTAGAATGAGGCACCTAGTCCAGTTATACCCTGCTTTTTTACAGGAGGAAATGCATAGTGGTCTGTTGACTGTGTGAACTGCCACCCAGTTATCATTTGGCCTGGAAGGAAAGAAATCTCTGTTTTTAAACTATTCACTGGCTTAATTCTGTTCTAAGCCCATGACTCCTGTATTCCAGATACATGCCCTCATCATCAGATTTGCTTAACCTAGAGAGGTCATTTTTAATATGCCAGTTGAAAAGCAAAATACTTTCTTGAATGAACTGTTGATTTCAATAGATTCTTAATCCCCAAGCTCTTACATCTCTGGATAGTACTCATCTGGCTGTAGGGTCAAATCTCTGTGGCTTACTTCAATTTTTTGTTGTTCTTCCTGTAAACTGAAACCGCTTCAGATTGATGGTTATGACACTCTTGTTCGATTGTGAGAAACTGTAGTTAGCGACCACGTTTACAGTAAGAGAGTATATTTGAAAAGAGGTTTTCTTTTAGCCGAGTGGCTCCTACCAGCAGGCTTTTGCTCAGAATGGGACTGACCCATCCGTGCAGCCAGTTCTCCAGTAGCTTTATCTCTGGCCTTACACAAAAAACATATAATGTGGTAGATATGCTTTCACAAGCAGTATAGGGAACAACATGAAAATGCTGCTGAACCTTTGAGCAGTGTGACTCATGCATGACTCTTGGCGGAAATTTAAGAGACCACAGATTTGGTCACCAGTGTGGTTAATGATTAGCACTCAAGTTCCTTTGTAAATCTTCCCTCAAATCCAAACCCAAGAGGAATTTGAAATAGCTGATACAGGGGACCTCAGTTACAGAAACGGCTAGTGGCCCCTGTTTTGTGACGTTACGCTTTGATTTGCGTTTTATGCTTTTAGATACATTAAATAGCCTTTCCTGTTTGAGGATATTGTTTTTCCCCTGTTCATAGAGAAATGCTTACTTGAAAGCAGTATCTCAATTGTGTGGAAGAATGATTAAAATGTTTTAAGAAAAGAAGAAAAAACTCTCTTAGGAAGAGTATTTTTAATGCCTGAATGCATTAGGCTTCAAGAAAGACTACTGCATCATCATATTGTGAACAGGTTCCAAATGTGTGTATACATGGTCACGTAGAGCGTCGTACAAGAATTATTAGCTTATAATTCCACATTAATAGTAAGCCAGGCATAATAATGGCCAGTATTGAACTAGCTGTTACAGATCTGGACATGATGGATGGAGCAGGTCTATCGGATCAAGTATCAGCTACTGTCCCCAGAAAGGGGAGGTACTCAGTATGATGTTGATTTCTCTCTTGGACTCTATTAGCTCATCTTGCTTTAATGGGAAATTGGTGTGAATAAACTGGCTTAGATGAACTCTGCTTAGACTATCTGATCTCATGATTTAACCAGGCATCCGGAGGAAAAAGGCTAATGTCGCTTTGGCCAATGAATGAACACACATCTTGTTTTAAACACTCAGTTAATGAACAAGAATTGAACAGAATCTTGCCTGAACTTTGGAAGAGGATATTCTACTTTGTCAACTACAGCACCGTTTAAAAAAAAAAAAAATACAGTGAAACTCTTGCTTACTCTGTGTCAGCAAAGTCCTAACAGTACAGCAAAGATCAGCTTTTCTTTAACTTTCTTACAAGGAGGGGTCAGTTCTCCGGATGAGGACACGGGTCACAAATAGGTTAAAGTTGTAATTACTAATATACTTTTCACATAAAATCTGCCTGCTGCTGTCCTCGTACAATATGGTGCTCATAGTTATTCTCTCTGTAGTATACACATTGTCAGAAAACAATGCCATATCACGAAGGACAACTTTTTTCCCTTCTGTGGTACTTTGCTTATATGTATCACTTGAAGAAAAGGCCGTAATTTTCCCCTGTGAATCCTGATCCTTAGTTATGCTAGAGACCAAAAGTCTTGGTCAGAGGCTATTCTGAGACACAGTCTCATCTCTCTACGCCTTTTCTTATTCATCACTGGGACCTCCAGCTTTCCAGAACATGGCATATTTTTCCAGAATATAGCATATTCTGAAATGTCATTGATCACAAAATCTCATTTACTCTTTTGAAAACAGGACCAGCTTGCAATATAGATATATTTGCTAAAATAAACTAATTTTGCATAAGAGCTTTTCTTAAATATTTTTTTTCTTACAGATGTTCGTCTGTTTAGCAATGCCTAAATCTGCTTTTCCTTCTATGTGTAAAGAATGATCAATCGAAAAAGAATCCGGCATGAATACAGGTAATGTTATTAAACTCTCTACAGCTCCCCTGGAAACATTTATAATCTGAAATCCTGAATAACAGCCTTCAAGTGAAAAGCAAGAACTCTACAAAGTTACACTCCCACTGAGCACGTAGAAACGCCAGTGCGATTTTTACACTTGTTACTTTGTGGA
Source organism: Pelecanus crispus (assembly GCF_030463565.1). NCBI lineage: Eukaryota > Metazoa > Chordata > Aves > Pelecaniformes > Pelecanidae > Pelecanus > Pelecanus crispus. Next base: position 43,932,403 of record NC_134646.1, on the reverse strand, counting down.
ACCTTTTAATAATAATTGTTCTCAAAAGAATTTCTAAAGTGTACTCTTGTACACAGTTGTGATTGGGCTTATTCTTATTTCTCAGGTGAAAAAATTTGCTCAGTATATGTGACTTAAGAGTCCACAGAAACCTCTCCAGCATATCATCAGACATAAATGTTAACAGCATTGCTGTTAAAACATAGCAGTTTTTTATATTTGTTTAATTGCATATCACGAAGCTTATTTTGGTTACTAAAGAGGAACTTTCACAAGTGTTTTGGTGTTTTGGGTTTATCTGCCTTTGAGTGTTTCTTATTTCATTCTACTGGTATAGCGATGGCTCACATGAGATCCTAGGGATTTGGGGGCAAGGAACTGTGAAAATGAAGGCGACAAAATCCTTGTTCATCTGCTTGTATGTGTCTACATATGAAACCCTTTTGTACGTGGAGGGGGACACAAGGGCAGGACAGAGATCTCCAGTGGGAGGCAGCTATTTCATGCCCCATATAAATTCCGGCAACACGTACTTGGGCTAGGTGGGAAGCACACAGTACAAGCGGCTCAGACGGATGCTGTTGAGATAACTAGACGTAAAACGTATTTTAAAAACTTGAAAGTGTAAAATGAAAGCAGAAGGGGTGAGAGCCATTCTGCGCGGCTGACGGGGGCCGTGGCCGTGGCCCTGCCTTGGCGGGTCTCCCTCTGCCCACGGAGTGACCGGCCACCGTGCCATGGGGGGCTTCGTCTTGCCCAAACTCCGACGCTGGCTGAGAGGGCAGCTCCCGGGTAGCTGTGACCAGCAATGACGGCTTCTGTCAACGGGTGCTTTACGTCACTTCGTCATCTCGTGGCGCCTGTGTTCAGTTCAGACCCGAACCGTCGTTGTGGTGGGGAGGGAAAAAGCCTCTCTGAGGAAAACAAACAAAAAGCTGTTCGGAAACCAGAAGGTAAATTCAAACACGCATAAAAGCCGTTTTTTCATCCGTCTGCTGAGGCGCACCGCCTCCCTCATTTTGGGGACGGCGGGAAGCGCGGCCTGCGCTCGGCTCAGAGCCTGAGGGGGGACGGACGGACACGGGAGGAGACGAACGACCGCCGGGAAGCGGCCGCCCTGCCACCGTGGCACCGCCGCCGCGGGGGGACTACGCGTCCCGGCGTTCCCCGCGGCGGGCGGGCGGGCTCCCAGCCGGCGCGGCGCGGCGCCGTCCGTGCCGCGGGCTCCACCTTGAGCCCGGCGGCCGGGCCGGCAGCGGGAGCCGCGCTGAGGCGCCCCGGGGAGAGGGGCCAGGCTGAGGCGGGCGGCGGCGGCTCCTTCCCTCCGCCCCGGCCGGCGCGGGGCCTCGCTGCGCGCCTGCGCGGGCGGCCGCCCCCTGGCGGCGGGGGGGGGCGGCTCTTGAGCGGAGGCCGTTACGGGCCGTTAGGCCGCGCGGCGGGCGGGGGGGAGGGGTTGGCCGCCCTCAGGCGTGAGGGGCTTCGGTCGGTCGGAGGAGGAGGTTGGTGGGAGCGCAGATCTCCCCTCCCTTCCCCCAAAAAAGGAGGGGAGATAAAAAAAAGGTTTGCCGAGAGGGGAGGGCGGGCTGCCCTCGAGGGTCGGGGCTGGGGGCGGCCGTGCCGACGGGGCAGCCTGGGCCGCCGCTCAGGGCGCACAGGTGCGGGCGGCGGGGAGGCCCGGCCCGGCCCGGCCCGGCCCGGCCGGGCTGGGCTGGGCTGGGCTGGGCTGGCTGCGGTGTTCCGACTCGCATTCGTTGAAAGGTGTCCTCCCGCGGGTTTAGAGCTGTGTGCCGTGAGGTGGTTGGCAGCAGTGCCACTGGAGCCCTGGTGGTCACGGATTGAGTGGTTAGTTCTGAAAGAAGAGAAGGGCCGCTGGGGACGAAGGTGGCACAGGCGCTTGTGTGTGCCGTGTGGCGACCTGGAAGAGCCTGTTGCTCAAAAGATTCTTGTTTTTTCCTACCTTTATTTGACCAGGTAATATAGGGTTATTACTGCTACTGCAGGTTTTTTTCTCCCAAGTCACAAATCCAAAGAATCTGTATGGTTCTTTTGTGCTAAAACACAAATTATATATTGCTGTGTTGGAAGCAGGCCTTATGTTTCCCCTGTAAATACCTGGTTAATGGACAAGGGACTTTCACGATTCCTTCTGAGAACGATAGAATCGCTACAATTTTTTTCCCGTCTCAAAGAGACCAGGAAGGGTAGAATGATACTTTTTAAAGCCCCACAGGCACCTTTTTGGGTCCTGTGTAGCTAAGCGCATTCGGAATTATTTGGAAAATACATATAGGTCTGACAATTTATAAACAGTATAAGACGGTTCACTTGATGGTGCCTAGGGGTGGAGGAGTTAGACAAGATGACTTCTGGAGATCCCTCCTAATCTATATGATTCCATGTTTCAAATAAAAGTAAGAGAGTAGGTATGCTTAGTGCTGGTAAGAACAAAATACGAAGGAGGAAATCCTAGTACAATATTGCTGCAACAAGTAGGCAAGAACTTCCAAGAGTAATTCTGTAAAATGGATCAGTGGTGATGGAGAAGGCAGACTGAGACTTTGTTTCTGACAAAAAAATCTGTCAACAAAACATGCTTTGTGCGGTTACTCTGCTAAGATAGTAAGAGCTGTAGTTACTGGGTGCAAGTCGTCTTGATTCATCTCTTGCAGTCTAGCTACCTAATGAAGACTACCTAAAAGATTAGTCTTTCCGGCGAGGTGGTGGTGCCTGTTTTTATCGCTAAGGAAATGTCTTCATGCAGGAGATCTTTTTGTATATGTACTTTTGAAAGGGCCACCACCTGGGATACAAGCATTTAATCCTCTTCCTGCTCCTAGAAGCTGACTTAAACTTGCCAGTGGAAGCAGCCACGTGGGTTGATTTCAAGCACTGTTGCTTACTTTGTTACAGAAAATGACTGACTGCTCTTCCAGGCCCTGTCACAGAAGGCCAAAATCATTATGCCATTGTATGAGTTGATGGTGTCCTTCTGGTGTGTGCTCTTCTGGTTATCACACATCAAAAAGGGTGTGATAGACCTAAGGAAGGCAAAGGTAGGGTGGCAGGATTAAGAGTTTGGACAGTCTTTAGTCAGGTACAGAATGGCTTCTGTATGTACAAGAGTAACTAAATAGACCTGAAGGAGGATGTAGGGGGAGGGTAAAATGCAGAAGAGTAGCCTCTGAAGTTACAAACAGTAAGGGGAAGATATGAGGAGAAATGCATAGTATTCTCTAATCAGAAAGCAAATTAGGAGCAAAAGGGAGTACTTTTCCACAAATAATGAAACTTGTTGCCTCAGGATGTTATGGAGACAAAGTATAATTGGGTTCAAAAAGGATTTATTCAAATGTATGGAAAAGAGGTTCATTACTATCGCGTGGATTCTGCCTTTGGCTCCTCAGGAAATCCCAGAACAGCTGATTGGTTTCTAGAGGTTGCAGAATAAAAGAGCATTCTACAGAAGTACTTTCTTCTTACACTCCTTCCTAAACATCTAAGCTAGCTACTTCAGAATTATTTCACATTTCAAACAGCTTCTTTTTCTTCAAATGCAGAAATAAAAAAAACTAAGGCTAGTGGTAAAACATAGTATTACTTTGTGTAACTTAGTGTTAAACTAGTGTAAATACGTTAGTATCAAATCATGCTCAGTGGTGTGTGCAATGTGAATGTCCAACACAGATACTTAGGATGGAGTGAGACCTTGAGGCTAAATGACTTTAGTACAAGAACAGTGTTTGCAAGAGCAATATAATTACAACTACTAAGCTGGTGTTGAATAAATAGCTGAATGATACATTATGGCCTTTAGATACAGAAATTGCCTATTCCATCAACATAATAGGAGTTATTATAACACTAGTATTGAAATGCTAGATTGCATGCATGATTTTTTTACTAGTTCAGAAATCATTAAGAATTAACTTGCATTTGTAGAAGTGGTGTCTAATTTAGTTAAAGTATTTATTTTTTGGTGAATAAAAATTTAATAAATCACTAAATCTATAATCTGATATTACAGAATGCTGCAGACTAGTAAGGGCTGTGATGTTGACAAGAACAGTGGTTATTCTTTGCTACATTGGACCTGAAATTCATAGGTTATTTGCAATTTGTGAATTATTTTTCAAGATGGGCAAGGTTTGCGCCATTTTTGGAGGATCCCGAGGAATAGGAAAAGCTGTTGCAGAACTACTGGCACAGAAAGGCTGCCGCCTGGCGATTATTGCTAGAAATCTGGAAGTAGCCCAGACCACTGCACGTAATCTTGGTGGTATGTATGCTGCTTTGCAATACTTTCCTCACTGTTCAATGCTTAGGTAACCTGTAAAAGTAGTAAGTCATAAAATAAACCTCATTGTTTAACTAGATGAAAATGAAAGTAAAGGCTGAGAAATTTGGAATAAAAGCTGTATCAGTACAGTACTATTTTCTTTTCACAGTATTCTTTGGGAAAGTTAAGTATGTTACAATTCATATCTTGCAGATGGAATAGGTAAGATGAAATGAATTGTTCAAGGTCATAACAGGGAGGTGCTATGAATTGAGTCATCCTTGGCTCCCGACCAAGCCAGAACTGAGACCAGTCTGCTCATGCTGAACTTCTGATTTCAAAAGGCCAAAATACAAACCAAGAAATTGTCACGTAACTGATCAATACAGTACTTGAAAATTGTTCTTTGGCGATTAAATGGGTTCCTCAAGTTACAGCTAGTTCAACATCTGTTCTAGCAATTGACTTGATAAATTCTGAAGAAGGTTTATGAATGGTATACTATCTTTTATTATTATTATGATGTGCTTTTATTTCAATACAGCAGGACATCTGGCACTTAGCTGTGATGTATGCAGTGAACAAGAAGTCCAAAATGCTTTTGAGGAGATGCAGAGGAATTTAGGTCCTGTTAACTACTTGGTTAATGCAGCTGGGATCAACAGGTTAGTTATTCATTACAAGATTATATGCAATTCTAGATGACAGCATCTTATTATGAGGTGCTAAGGGCCTTTGTATTTAGTAAGAGTATTGTTACTGAATATATCTGGAAACAGTATTAAGTGCTCACCAATATTTTGTTCCTGATGAAGGTAAAATTCTAACATGATACTGCTTTCACTGTAGTTTCTGCATTTTGAGTTTATAAGTTCCCCCTCTACTCCTCTTTCTTCTCCTTCTTCACCCTGAAGTAGTCCAAATCGATGTTTGATACTTCTCTGCAAAGGAGGCTTTGTTGCCAGAGGCATAGCTAAATTTTTTCTTGCTATGCGACATCCTCGCAATGTCATTATTTTGAATGCTAGAATGTACAGAACCATATAAATACCCATAAATATCCCATTCATCAGTCATGTATTATTATGAGTAAATGTGATCATTGGGGTTGTTCAGTGAGTTCTTTTGGGGTTTTTGGTCTGTTTGTCAGGGATGGCTTGTTACTGAGAACCAAGACTGAAGATATGATAGCCCAGATTCACACTAACCTTTTGGGAACAATGTTGACATGCAAAGCTGCTGTAAAAAGTATGATTCAACAACAAGGAGGTGCTATTGTCAATATAGGTAAGGTGCTTGTCTAAACCAGTGGAACTCTATGCAGTAGTGTTCTAGAAAGGTTTAGCAGGTGTAAGTTGACCGTCTTCTTTGCATTTAGACATTCTATATTTAGCATTTCTTTATGAATGCTTATTCTTTTGTGTAATTTCAGCAACTTCTAAATGCAAAACCAGCTTGTTTCACTAATAAACACCTCAGAGTTTATATTTTCTTGAAAAAAGAATTTTACTGTTCTTTATCAGCTCTTTCAGTATGTAAATCCACCAGCTGCTAGTTATTAACTAGGAGTCAAATAGGTATAGTTGGTTTGGGTTATTTTTTTTTCTGTGCAAGGATAATTTTTTAGAAAGCTCTTCGTATTACTTTCCTGGTGCCTGTTGGTCAACATAGATATATGGATTCCACAAAAATCACAGATAATTGAGGGATTTGCTTATCCTGGCAGTAGGCTATAAAGTACATTTAGTAATATACTTTTAATTCCTTTTCTTTTAATCTCATTTGCCATTCCAGATTTAAAACTAAAATGATAAAGCTAGTGCAAGGTTTCATATTAGTCATTTAATCTTTTCTTCTCTTTGATGTTTCTTTATTTTAGGAAGTATTGTAGGACTTAAAGGCAACTCTGGTCAAAGTGTATACAGTGCTACCAAAGCAGGATTAGTTGGATTTTCACGCTCTCTTGCTAAAGAAGTAGCAAAAAAGCAAATTCGAGTCAACGTGGTTGCTCCAGGTTAGTTTTTGGGAAGTTCCTATATCCTTGACTGTTGCAATACATGATCATCAAGACTGCTGGATATTTGCTGTACTCTGAAAGTAACTTGAGACAAATTGCTATTATTTTCTTCAACTTTTGTAAGTACATGTTTTTAATCTCCTTTTTTTTTTCCAGTTTAAAATATAATACATTCTTTTACAAAACCTTTAGTCTTTTTAAGGGGACACTGAGAAATTTGGAAGAGTGTGTGTACCTGTTCCTCTGTCTATTATTACATAATAAATGTCTTTTTTTGGTTGTTCCTTCTTCAAAACCTGCTGTCCTTGCAGATGGAAGCATTAGAACTAGTTATAGACAGACAGCTACCCTTGTCTCCTGCTGAAGAATGCTTATCTGTTATTAGAGAAACATGAAAGACCACGAGAAGCTGGCATGAAAGCATGCCTGTCTACCCCTGTAGTAAAAGGAGGGAGTCTGGAAAGAAAGTTCTGTGAGGACAAGGCTGTGATTTCACAAGATGCATCTAGTCCAAGCAAACCACCACCCTTAAGGAAAACTCCCTTCTGTCTTTTCTGACTTTTTCCACTCGTAGCTGTGTACTCTGCTGCTCACCTTATGCTAGCTCTGATGCCTTTCAGACCTCTACATAAACCAGTTCAGCTTGTGAACTAGGCAGGAAAAATACTTTTTATTGTTTAGTGAGTTGAGGAGCTCACTGAAGGGTCCAGAGCCATCATAAATGGGCGGAGTTGTACAGTAGAGAGGAAAACCAAGACTTTCCCTCCTTGGTGGAAGCTAGAAAGCAGATAAGATCAGCTCTTTATGAAGCTGCAGCTTATGTGAAGAGAAGTGCAGCAGTGGGAAGACTCTCTTCAGTTATCTCAGATAACTGAAAATTGTAAAGAGACGTCCTTCAAAAATGTCGAGAAATATTCTTCAAATGAGTGCTATAATAGAAATTATGCAAGTGCTGTCATAAGTTCTAAAATATAATGGAAACACTTGCAAACTATAGGGGTTTCTTGCCAGAGGTTTTATACTCGTGTTTTTATTGAGAGTGTTTTGGTGAAAGGAATGTATTTTGTCTTTCAGGAAAGTGATGCTAAATATGGTTTTGGGACCCAATTTTAGTTACCTTTTTTTTTTTTTTTTTTTTTGATGGACTTCTATAGATCTCTGCATTTTGATTATTACATCAGTGCTTCCAAAACCGGAAGGCATTTTATTGGTTAGGTAAAAAATTGGTCTTGGCCATAAAATGATTGTAGACTGACTTCTGAGACTTTGGGGAACAGTAGCTGGTGCTGAATCCTGGTAGTAGATTTCACTTTGGAGGATTCCAGGGAAATCCACTACAGAAATATAGTTGAAGGTTAGGTAACTCTACAAATATCTCTCCTCTCTTAGGCTTTATTCACACAGAGATGACTGCTCATTTGGAAGAAGATCAGTTGAAGAAAGCAATTCTCCTTGGAAGATTTGGAGAGCCTCATGAAGTTGCACAAGCTGTTGTCTTTCTTCTGGAGTCCCCTTATGTTACAGGGAGTACTCTAGTTGTAGATGGAGGCTTGCAGCTTCTGACTTAAATACTACCTTGAATAAGTACCTACTCTAATGTCATGATGGTAATATATAAATATATACTAATTAAAGGGAGAGGGGTGGAAATGAGTTGAAGATTGATGTATGTAACTGGCTTGGTATTATTTGGTCAGAGCAGAAATTCAGCAGCTGTGAAGTCCAGCGTGTATGTTCAGCTACCTGGAAGAGTCCATTTAGTGTTACGAAATCTGTGTACGTAACAATTTGAAAAAGATCTGGTTTGTGGTATGGTGATTGTTTTAAATAACATGCTGATACATTTTTAAAGCACTATATTTTTATAAAATCACGTTTTCCAATTTGGAATAGAGTGGAGATTTTATTCGAATTATCATGTTACACAAAGGTTAATAAAATACGGAGGCATGTTTATTGGTTGGCAGGTGTGATTGCATCAAGTTTTTCATGTAGGGCAAAGATTGTGAACTGCGTAATTTTTTATTCTTATCAGTTAGTCCCTACAAAGTGGCAAGGCGTCTCCTTTGTTTGTTGTTTGTTTGTAGCTAACACTACAAAGCTAGGAGCTTCTAGATCTTTGGCATACCTGAATTGCCTTTAGGAGATTTAGTTATGTGCAGTGTATTTTTATAAAGAGAAAACGTGCTCAGTTCTGTTCTTGAATGTATGTACAGCACTCATTTAATCCAGTAGCACTTGCATGTATACATTGAAGGACTGTTGATTGGTCACTGGAGTTGCTAAATTCTGTAATATCCTGAGTCTGAGCTGCACATACACCAATGAACAGTACAGTTGCAGACCTTGCCGCATAAAAGACTTTTCACTGACTCAGTAGATGTTTAGAAAACACATATCACTTCCAGAGTGTGAAGTCGGGGTGTTTTGCTCTGTATCTTCTTGAACCTTGTTCACCTGTTGTGTTGATAATCTTTAATACGTATGTATAGTCAATAAAATAGCCATTTATTTTATTCAAAGCAGCTTTTGAAGCAGAGTAATTACTCAGCTGTAAATGATCCTGAGCGTTCCTCTCATGCTGAAAAATTACCAAAAATTTGACCTCGGGCTTTTCTATTGAGATCAAGTAATTTTTGGTAATTGATGTTTTTATCATCTCTGAAGAAAACTATGAATGTGGTTTAGGACCTTCACTTCTTAGCTCCAGTGTTGATTACATCATGATCCAGATGTTGATTCAGCTTTTGAAATTACTTCCCACCTTGGCACAAACTGAAGTACAGAAAGAAGAGATCTTACTGATGATAACTTTGAGTCTTTAAAGTCTCAGATTTTCTTCATTTGTGCAGCTGAGAAATTTTGTCTTTGTGCCAGAAAACAGTGCATGTTCAAGCTTCTGGCAGGTATGTATTGAGAAATAATAAAAGGAATGGTTGTATGTTCAGGGGATTTTATAGCTGGTTGTGTTACTCACTTTGGAATATAAAATACCACTAAAGGTAGTCCTTTCGGGAGTCCTTATCTGCTATTATCTCTTTGTACAGAGGTGGTGTTATTTGCTGTGAAAAGTTGTGTGTCATATGTGTCTTTGCACCAAAAATATAATTGCTAATTATGTTTCTCTTTGATAGGAGGAATTGGCCAGAGAATAGATGAATTTTTTCGAGGGCACTGAAGGTGAGGAAGGACAGCTGGTACTCCCATTTTTACTAGTCAAGTAGTAATGTCAGTAACTTGGCTGCTGCCCATACCTGTCCTTAGTATTTTACAGGCAAAGCCTGTGTGACATTCCTTGACCAGAAGCCAAATTTAAGAGACTAAAAATAATTTCCTCTTAGTGAGTTCTGACCCTAATTATTATTATCCCTTGTTGGGTAAGGGAACTGTTAAATAAGTTATTAGCAATGGCATTTTTAGTTTACATTTGTGATTAAAACCTCAAATAACACCCTCAGAAGAATTTCAGCATGCTGCTAAGTAATTTTTTTAAAATGTTGCAATACATACTCATACTATGTTTTTATTACTACTGTTGCTATAGGAGCAGACTGAAGTGTTGGTAGCCTTAAAGTCATATTTTTAAAAGACCTGTTTTTCCCTTTTCTTCAAACTGGTAAATTAGAAGTGAAAACTAGTTAAAAGCAGTAATCCATTTCAGCATTTACTGTGTACACCTACTCTAAGAATATTTGTTTGTCAGACTAGGGTTCTGTCTGGCCTGCTGTGATGTCTCAGACAGTGGAAGTAGTGAATGCATAGCGAGGTAATGGATCAAATGGGTGGTGATGTCTCCTTAGCAGACTCTTGTACTTCCAGCGACGTGTGATTGATACGTTTGAATCTGCCATTTGATAGCTCTGGTTGAGGCCTACAGGTTCTTACATTTGATGAGACATTATAACAACCCTCTTGTGCCGCTCTTGAGTTTGTAGACCTCTGTCGTATCCTGCCTGCCTCAGTTGTTTCTGTTTCAAACTGAAGAGTCATATTTCTTTCAGTTGCTTGTTGCTGGGAGGCTCTTTTGTACCTTATGTGACCTTTGTTGTCCTTTACTTTTCCAGTTTCTCGAAGGAAGAGTGGGTGGAACCACTCACAGTATTCACTGTGGATTTACCTAAAAAAAAAATGAGCATGTTTTGTGTTTTGTTTTATATTGCTTCCAAATGCAATGCCTAACTGTTTTGCCTTTTCTTAACCTTTACACTTACATTTTCAGAAGCTATATAAGAACAATAACACAGTCTTGAATAATTAATGGTCAACTTGGAGTCCATTCCTTATATATGTATTTAGGACTGATTTTTTTTGTATTTTCCCCAGCGTGAATTGTTGTCACTTATCTACAGTGAATTTAGTCCGCTGGTTTTAACACCTATTTCCTCAGTGAAATGGTTCTGCAATTTTTTAATTCCTTTATCCCTTTATTACTTTGAGTAATTTAGTGTTACTGGAACATGCTGTGGCCTTCGGAAATTGCTGTCTCAGAACCCTTATGAATAGGTTGTACTTTGCTAGTGCCAACGTAGGTGCGTGTGATGTTCTGTTGGAGATCCATGTCCTTAGGAAAGAACGACTACTGATTCATAACCTTTCTCTTCTATCTTTAAAGAATTTACTGATACAACAACTTCTTCTCTTGGCAGCTGTCCTGGTTTCGGCTGTGATAGAGTTAATTTTCTTCCTAGCAGCAGGCATAGTGCTGTGTTTTGGATTTAGTAGGAGAAGAATGTTGATAACATGCTGATGTTTTTAGTTGTTGCTGAGTACTGCTTATGCTAGTCAAGGACTTTTTCAGCTTCCCATGCTCTGCCAGGCGCACAAGAAACTGGGAGGGGGCACAACCAGAATAGTTGATCCAAACTGACCAAAGGGCTATTCCATACCACATGACGTCATGCTCAGTATATAAACTGGGGGGGGTTGGCCGGGGAGCAGCGATCGCTGCTCGGGAACTGTCTGGGTATCGGTCAGCAGGTGGTGAGCAATTGCATTGTGCATCACTTGCTTTGTATATTATTATTGTTATTATCATTATTATATTGTTATTATTATCATTACTATTTTACTTTATTTCAATTATTAAACTGTTCTTACCTCAACCCAGGAGTGTTTCTCACTCTTACTCCTCCGATTCTCTCCCCCATCCCATCGGGGTAGGGGGAGTGAGCGAGCGGCTGCGTGGTGCTTAGTTGCTGGCTGGGGCTAAACCACGACAGCAGCACAGCATCTTTAATGGTTTTTGGCAAGGGAATGTGTCAGATGCGTTTAGGAATTTCAAGCGTGCTGCATTAGATCTCCTTACTCTCATCTCTTTTTAGTCTGTAGAAGAACTCTAAAATGTTTATCAAATATGACTTTCCTTTGCAAAAGTAACGCTGACTTTCCTCAGTATCTTAATGCAGTTGTTTTCATGGCTTTAGAACTATTCCTGGCACTTTGCTATGTACAGAAAAATATAATTAGTCTGTACTTCCCTGGATCCCTCTGGAATCTCTTCTTAAAAAACAAGCGATCATTCTACCCACAGAACTCCCAAAAGCTTGCTGTCGCTTTTGTCAGCTTCCAGTCATTTGATAATGAGGCAGCTTTAACCCAGAAGTTTCATACTGCAGTTACTTGATTTCCTTTAGAATTTGGGAGTGATAGCCCCCAGCCCCGGCCATTGTCTTTGCTCTGTAACCTCTTCTGATGTTTTGCTCCAAGGGATAACACCTTCAATGAGTTGCTTGTAGAGGTTCTGCTCAAGTTCCTGCGTGGTACCAAAAACTGATTTAGGATTTTGTTCAGACTTTGAGGACTTTTTTCCTCTGTGGCCTTGCCTTCCCTGACCACCTTGCCTTTTATTTTGATCATCTGCTTGGCTTACTTGGGCATGGTACCTGTTCCTAAGGTGGTGTTCAGTTTGTATGCACTTTTGCAAATTGTTCCTCTACACTCTGATCTGTCTGTAAATTTTACATTCAGTGACAGATTCTGTTTGACTGCTAAAGCTAGATTGCTGGTTTTACAAAGGTTGGCTTTTAAATTCTAGTGTCTTTTAATCGATGCCAGCCTCCCCCTCCCCACAAAAAATGTTTAATTTGCCATGTGTATTTAAAGTCATCATACTGAAATTCAGTGCATACAGTCTTAGTGTTGTCTTCAAGCATTGCATCTTAATTTTTTTGACTTGTCTTTTTGGTTTCATTTTAGTATATTTATTTTATGTTGCTCCTTTTTTATGGAAGTCTGCAGTAGTGGACTGTTGTCTTTGTTAATAAAGTTGGTCAATATTCTTGCAGAAATAAAAGTTATAATCACAAAGCCAGTCTTTGAAAATAACATTTTGACTCAGATCTTGTGCGCTTCCGGGGACTGCAGAGTTGGGTGTCCCTGATTGGCTGCATGAAAAAAAAAAGATGTTAAAAAAGTGGTCTTGGCCTCTTCAGTGTGACGTTTATCCAACCTGCTGATAATTGCCATCTTTCATTACAGTTACATTACTGGCCTTACAGTCCTTCCATGTCATAGCTACTGCCATCATCTTTAATTGTGTGGGTGATAATACTGTCTAACAACAGAGTTTACCTTATTAGGCCTGGAAATTCAATCCATATGTGATTTGATGAATTAATATATTGATATTTAGTTTGATTAGTCGTATATATTTTGTATCAATATCTTTCTTATTTGTCTTGCTTCCATCATATTTCTGGTATGCTTGTTCTGTCGCTGTCCTTAATTAAAAACAGATGTTTGGGTTTTACATCTTGTGCTGCTAGCATTTATGCCGAGCTATACATAAATGTTTTGGGGTTATTTTGCATGTAGGTGTTCTTGAGTAGGACTGTGCGCTTGACTGACTTAGCATGATTTCTCAATTGAATTTTGAAAACTTCAGCCCACTCTCTTACTAGACGTACAAAGTTCCTGTGATCTTCCAGTTTCCTAGTGGAAGGGAGAGCATGTGCTTTTATTCATCTGATGTTTCTTCACCTGCTGTATTGCTTAAAACTCTGCTATAATCTTACGTTAAGTACCAACATCTTCCTACTTATTTTTAGTGTAGAATGAACTATTTTACTAATTCCTGCTGCTCCATGTTTCTGCAGTTCCTAAATAATCTGTACTGCTCTTCCTACAACTATTTTTTCAGGCATGCATTGAAACTTTACCTCATCATCTAGCTTTAGGAGCATTTTAAAGGCAGCTGCTATCCAGGTCTAGTCTTTACGTTTTATTCCAGATTTTTTCTCTTGCCCCACCCCATGTCATGCTGGGCTACATACATGGCCTTTCACCACCTCCCCAGAATTTCTGAAGAGCCCATCAGGGCATGTTTTGAGGGTGGCTGCTTTTGCAGCTGTCATTTAATTCAGCATGCAGTCCTCTTGTACAGCAACCCCCTTTCTGACTCACCCATAATTATTGCTTTTTTTTTTTTTTTTAACTCAGCTGGGTTCTTGCTTCAGAAGGGATATCCTCACTAAAAGAAGATCGTGTATTGCAGTATTTATTCGTTTATGTGCCCTACCTTGTCACTGCCAAGTTAGGAAACCTAAAACTGTTCTTCTGTTGACTTTAACATTTTATCCAGTTTAAACTTTATAGGTAGTGTGATTTGCATGTTCTGGGCTTTAGTTAATCTCTGGAACATATTGTAGGCCTAGAAAGTTAATTGTTTTGTATTTCTTCTCATTTTTCTAGTGTTTGGGAAGATGATGGACTACTCTTGTTCTTTTCTCCTAGATAGGTCATTGGAGCCTTACTTCTGCTTTTCTCGTAAGAAAGGTGTAACTTGGAACTTGCTGTAGTGAACTCGCTATGCTAGTCTTTCCCTACTTTTGAGGCATATATTGCAATTGATTATCATCAGTAGAAGTTTCTAGCAGGACACATGAAAATGTTGGTGAGGTGGTTTTGGTTGTTTTTTTAAAATATTGCAGCTGCAAGTAGGAGCTGTTGCAAGGAACAGCTTTTGCAGAATTTCTTTTATGGTAATGGAAGTATGTAAAGTGTGCTGAGTGTCTTCATGTGTGACAGCCAGCACGGCTTCACCAAGGGCAAGTCCTGCCTGACCAACCTAGTGGCTTTCTATGGAGGAGTGACTGCATCAGTGGACAAGGAAAAAGCAACAGATGTCATCTATTTGGACTTCTGTAAGGCCTTCGACATGGTACCCCACAACATCCTTCTCTCTCAGTTGGGGAGATATGGATTTGATGGGTGAACTGTTTGGTGGATAAGGAATTGGCTGGATGGTTGCATCCAGAGGGTAGTAGTCAACAGCCCAATGTCCAAATGGAGACCGGTGACAAGTGGTGTCCCTCAGGGGTCTGTAATAGGACCAGTGCTGTTTAACATCTTCATCAGTGACATAGGCAGTGGGATGGAGTGCACCCTCAGCAAGCTTGCAGATGACACCAAGCTGAGTGGTGTGGTTGACACGCCTGAGGGACAAGATATCATCCAAAGGGACCTGGACAAGCTGGAGAGGTGGGTCTGTGTGAACCTCATCAGGTTCAACAAGGCCAAGTGCAAGGTCCTGCACCTGGGACGGGGCAACCCCCAGTATCAATACAGGCTGGGGGATGAAGGGATTGAGAGCAGCCCTGCGGAGAAGGCCTTGGGGGTGCTGGTGGATGAAAAGCTGGACATGAGCCAACAATGTGCACTCGCAGCCCAGAAAGCCAACCGTATCCTGGGCTGCATCACAAGAAGCGTGGCCAGCAGGTCGAGGGAGGTGATTCTGCCCTTCTACTCTGCTCTGGTGAGACCCCACCTGGAGTACTGCATCCAGCTCTGGAGCCCTCAGCGCAAGAAGGACATGGAGCTGTTGGAGCGGGTCCAGAGGAGGGCCACAAAAATGATGTGAGGGCTGGAGCACCTCTCCTGCAAGGACAGGCTGAGAGAGCTGGGGTTGTTCAGCCTGGAGAAGAGAAGGCTCTGTGGAGACCTTATTGCAGCCTTTCAGTACATAAAGGAGGCCTACAGGAAGGATGGGGCGAATCTTTTTAGCAAGGCCTGTTGTGACAGGACAAGGAGTAATGGTTTTAAACTAAAGAAGAACAGATTTAGACTGGATATAAGGAAGAAATTTTTTAGAATGAGGGTGGTGAAGCACTGGAACAGGTTGCCCAGAGAGGTAGTGGAGGCCCCATCCCTAGAAACATTCAAGGTCAGGTTGGCCGGGGCTCTGAGCAACCTGATCTGGTTAAAGCTGTCCCTGCTCACTGCAGGGGGGCTCAGCTAGGTGACCTCTAAAGGTCCCTTCCAACCCAAAGCATTCTAGGATTCTCTGATATCCCATGAAGAGATTTCATTTCGGCCTCCTGAGGGCAGTCTATCCTAAGGCATTGTTATATTGGGCCTGATTTGGTTAGTATGTCTGTATAGTTTTAGGGAAGTGGAGTTGCCTGTGTAGATATAAAGTTGATAGCTGGCATTGCTGTTACCAGTTTTGTAAAATCCAAATCCATATATCCTGAGCTATTTGGGGATGTAAGGCATGACTTTTAAAGATGGAAAGGATTTCAATATTGAGTTCAGTGAAATTTGGATAGAAAGTGGATATCTAAATCCCAGCCCTCAAAATCTCTTTGATACATTATTATCTACAGTTAAAACATACACTGTAGTGATTATCTATTGCTGTTAGACAAATTCTCCTCCTTTGATGTGTTACATAGGGTCAGCGCTTGTATTGCATGAAAGTGAAACGTGTATTGCCTGTTGCAATTATGTGACTTTTTGTTTTTTCTTTTTGAAGCATAGTGTAGTTCATTTAAGTAAAGCTAATGAAAACTGTTCAAGACCAGGTATGCCCTCTTAATTCAGGTAATCAGTCAGTGTTTGAAAAGACAGGGCAAATGCAGTGGTGGAGAGAAGTCTTTGAAGAGCCTTGGCTCTGCTGAAGCCCCAGAGTACATTTTATTTTCACCCACACATTATGTTAAATTTCAGACTGTGTGCTGAAGTCTCCTTTTCTCCTTTTTGCTGTAGATGTGTCTACTGAGTTAGTAACAAATATTACCTGTACCTTGCCAGACATCAGCACGACTATGAGCACAATAACTGTGCTAGTATTTTATGCTTTTATTTTTCATATTAACAGCTCATGTCTGTTAAGATCTGGGATATTTTTTTGTTCATTTCATATAACAAAATACAACATTGAAACCTGCAATTGTGTTTTTTCACTCTTTAAATACATCCAATCCAATTCTACTATTTTTTTCTCCTTTTTTTCTTTTGTGTACTTCACCATTATAGTCTAATATTCTGAAGCAAAAATTAATCTTTCTGTCGTAGTTGTTAAAACTAAAATTGCTTTGGCTACTTGGAGATCTGCTAACAAATTGCCAGTTTGGGTATGACGATGTCAAACGTATTGAGACAACATACAAGGAAAAACCACCAAATCTTCCTTGGTATCATTATACCCACATTAGGACAATGTCAGTGGGGGCCTGGGGGGCCGATGTCACTGAGCTAACACCGTCTGAGCAAGTGGAGCTGCGTGGATGTTACTCACCGTTTCCCAGACTGCTGGCTGACGCTGCTGAGGTGGCCTTGCACTCATAGCATGTCGACGGGTTTGAAATTGCTGTGTTATTTTTAGCAATTTGTTTAGGAATAACTGTGAGCTGATTATGTGGTGTTGCTGAAGCATGTTAGCAAAGCAGTTTGATGTTATGCAAATTCTGATTTGCAGATCTCCCAGCTCTGTACTTCCAATGCTAAATGCACTAAAAGTACACGTTGCATCTATATGTTGGAGGATGTATTGTTAAACACATCTCCACCCGTATGTTGAAGACCTGTTAAAAGCTCTAGGTTACAGTGTTTTACTTCCTGCTGCTGTCAGTCTGACTTTTTATCCTGTTTTTTTCAGGTAGTTGGTAGATTTCTCCTGAAAACCTCCTGCAACCCTAGAGAAAAGAAACAATATAGTCATTGCATATGTTTTGTATAGATGCCATTTAGTGTGCATATATGATTTTTGATGGTGAGCGGGCTCTGCCAGCAATAGACTGGAACTGCATCCATTCTCTGCAGGTTTTGTAGCTCTTTTGTTGGAAGGCATATAAAATGGAGAGCACCTGTAGTGTTATAGTTCACTGTAATTTTCAGGGCACCAGAGTGGAGGCCACGCTAAGCTTTCTGCTGTGCAGTGAAGCCATATTCAGTTGATCTGTAAATATTAGATTAGCGGGCGTAATTTACTACACGGTTTTGCTGTTTACTAAATTTTCTGTAAAATCTTTGTTTCTATTAGCACCATGATGCCTTTCTTCCTAATGCTGTATTATCTGGCTTCCAGTAATGCTTATCATGTGCCTGTATCTCTCATTGATTAATTAAAGTGGCATCTTTCCATTTGGGGGAGAACCAAACTTGCTAGATTAGATTATTATTATGTGAGGTGAGCTTTGTTGAAAAGAAATGACTATTCAGACGTATTCAGCTGAAGGTGTCCATGAAGAGCTACCTGCATTGCCAAAGTAATAACGTTAGTTTTGTCTCTCAGCTGAGCTCCCCTTACTGTATTATCCTTTGTAATTAGGAACTATACTTCTGCTGTACTAACTGCTGATTAATGCTCTGCTGTGTCAGCTTCCTCTGACTTCCACATGGAGCTCAGCCACGCTTACTGGGAGTTCCGTCCTGGATTCTGACCTGACATCTGCCGGAAGCAGCCAGGACAAATCTGAGCTCTGAAGCGAGAGCAGTGGAAATGCACTGATCATCAACATTTTTTTCCCCCACTTAAGGTGCTGTGTTCTTTTGGCTTCACCTTAGGCTTGGATGCCACTTGCTCTGGGCAAAGACAGATCACTGATGTCCTAGTCCTTGGAATTAGTGATTGGGAACACTGTGACACTCCATCTCTGCTTTTAGGATGTATAGGCTGACCTGAAATCCATTTCTTCAGAATGACAGTTACTAGCAGTAGCTGTGCCATGTCTTATAACCATTTTTATATTTTGCAAGAAAACACTAATAATCACAAATGAAAACTTTGTTCTGCTTTTATGAAGTTGGTCATTTAAAGGATTTGCTGCTCAGGAAAAGCTTAAAAATAATTTTAAAATAAGTTCATTCATTCTTCTATTAAGATTTTTAACTCTGTTATGCTTTTCAAATACAGGACTTCAAGGGAAACAACTAACAGCCTATTTTAGATTTGGAGACCTACATTACATAATTACACTTTTTTTCCTAGGGGAAAGTGGATCTGGAACTTTCTTGAAGTTCTGAAAATTTGAAATTCTGACTGAATTCAACTGAAATTCTTGAAAGCTGCTGCTGTTCCATACCTGAAATGACATCATTCACGTACAGTTCAAGATCTTTGGATTTACTAACAGTTGTGCTGATTGAAAATCAAATGTAATTCTTTGGTTTTCATTTATTAAACATGAACTAGTAAATGATCAGAGATTGTTATACAGAATGTAAGAAAGATAAAACTTCTATTTTAGATTAACAGTAAATTACAAAAATGTTCGGTGAATCTGATTCTGAAGTATTGTAGGAGGAAATGAGTTAATATGTTAATAAATAGAATTGTGCATCATAGTGTAGAATAGTGTGGTAAAAGCGGTTTTCTTTTAGACAGGCCCTTTCCTACAAATGACTCCAGGAGTTGCTCAGACAAACGCTACAGGTAAAAGCCATCTCCAAAATCCACTAGTTCTTAACCTGCAAGAGTAGAGGTGTGTTGCCGGTTGGATGGGAAGTCTAGTCTTACAAGGCATTTTTCAACACCTTTTGCAGTAGCTTGGAAAAGTCCTGTCGTTGGCAAGGTATTTTTGTACCATCCGTTCTCCTTTGTAGAAATACTCTGTGATGTCTGGGCCAAGAATCAGCCAACAAAAAGCTTGACGATATGTTTAGTTGTGTGTTTAACAGAACAGTTTCGGGGGGGGGGGGGGAACCAAACCTAATCCATTCAGTGCGATTTGTAGAGCTCCTGCTGTAAATGATGTAATCATTCCGAGTAGTGGCCATGTGCTGTTGCTTTCTGTCTCCATTCTTGTTCGGCAGCTGTTTCTGGACCGCTTATGCTACTGCAGAACTAGAAAGTGACAGCAGTTGCAAGACTTTGCCCTTCCCCAGGGTTTACCTGTTGCACTGCAGTTGTTCTAAGCAAAAAATTTCTCCTTCCTGGTGGTGTTGGACTGAAGTTCTTTCATCTTCCGCCTCTGGATAGCTGCTGAAATCACTGCTGTACAGGTACTGTTGCTTGTAGCCTGGCTCTTTTGCTCTAAGCGTGGGTTGAGCATTGTGTTCCAAACAGTGACATTTTGATTAGACATTTGGTGCAGTATGAGGTTATTTTATGTATTCATCGCTTTTGTAAAAGGATGCAAATTGTGGCTTAAGTCTGAATTAGAGTTGCAAGCTTTAAGACACGTTAAAGAATACCGTGTGCTGTCTGGAATAGATTGTAAATTTCTTGGGGCGGGAGCTGTGTCTTCACCTGCCTGATGTGTCTTACATGCTCATGGTTCTGTTCAAACAGAGGAACTGTGCAGGGGGAGGGCTTTTTCATTTAGCCAGTTCAGGAGAAGGAGCTAAATGTCAGCAAAATCTGCCCCTTGCACGTACAGCTGAATTGTGAGGCAGTCAGTCTGGTCTGTTGTCAACATGCATAGTCTGAGCAGGCATTTCCAGTCCATGCATTAATCGATCTATACTACACAGTGTGGGTTTGGCAGCTGGGTCGTACAGCCAGAGCATGCAGCTGATCCCCTCAGCATCATGACGTGATGGATAATGTGATCTCACGAAGTACTTACTTACATATTAAATCCGTTTGGGCTGCTTGCAGAGATAAGGATGTAGTTGTCCATATGTGGGGAATCAAGGCATTCATTAGCATACAACCTAAGTGAATCAAAGCGGTCTTTGAAAGTGGTCATATAGAAAGAAACTATTATTTATAAGCTAGGGTTTCAAATTGCACCGTAGTTTGGTTTTGATCCCCAACCCCTAGTTGGCTGTGATGGAAAAAGACTGTGTACGTTAACTAATAGTTGCTGTGGCTGTGAAGTTGCAGGATAAAGGCACTGTGTGTTAAGGTAGACCGCCAGCTGAGAACACCTTGATGCATGTGGAATCTTGCACATGGTGCTCTTGACAGAGGTTCTGTTGTCATCCTGAATGTGGCTGCATTGAGTCTTTGACTGCTTTGAGTACGCTTGGACTGATCAGCTTCCTAAAGAACTTGAAGTCTTCCCATAGCTAAGCCTGAAGCCTTACAAAAAGTTAGGACTTGCCTTTTTAGTCCTATAAAATGACAAAAGTACACTTTCTGGTCACACTATCTATCTTTGGAGTTTGTGGAGGGAGATTAAACTTCTGAAAGTTACTTTGATGCTTCCAAGAATCTCAGATTTTTGGCTTGAAAAGTATGTCGTTTTTCTTGTGCCACGCTTGTATCTCTGCATTTGTAAACCCAAACAGTCCCAGTAACTAAGTAACGGCACAGCTGAATGTTTTCATGAAAACAACTTTGCTGCTTAGAGATGTGATTTACTACTTAAGTGTGTGTCTGTACATATATACAGAGGCAGAAAGTGATGATGACCTCATCTTAAACCAGCTCATGAGAGCGGTCTCAGTTTTTTCGTCTCTAAGCCAAAGACAAATTTACTGTAAGCAGACAGAACTCCATTGACTTCAGTTGCAGTATCACCCGGAATGTCAGTACTCACTTAATTGCTGAGATAATTCTGTTTGTAGTGATCAATGCTTGAAATGTAAACCTAAAAGAAAAAATTTATTATCCTGCATCTTTCCTGGTATCTTTGCACAAAAAGGAAAGGTGGAGCAGCTAGTTAATATTCAGGATTTTACAAGTAAATCTTAACATGTTGGTTTTTAAATTTTCATATTGCCTTGTTAGAAGACTCTTCTTAAATTTAACAGCACTTGGACCATGCCCTTTACTTAGACATCGTTGTAAGCGATACTGCAATTACTAGACACACAAAATAGACCTACATATTTTCTAACCTATTAATAAAAAGCATCTTCAAGTACTTTTATTTGTCAAAAGTTTCTTGGAATTTATGGGTCGTGTTCCTCTGTTTTGTTTAAACAATATTCCAGGTCACAAAGCAGAATATTCTGATGAATTCTAGCCATTTTTAGATGCTGCACAGAGCTGTCATTTCATCTGTATTCATAATATTTAAAATTTCTAAATCTTACGCTTGCATGCTTCTACCGAAACAGTTAATAGTCTTTACCAGAAGGATAACTTTCTATTTGTGTAATATTTATTGATGTTAAACCCACATTATATCAGCACAACAATCCAAAGTAATGATAATACATTTTTTTTATAAATACAAATAAAAGGTGGCAAAATAATGCTAGTGAAGCTAAAGAAAAAAGTAAATTAACATGTCACAGTCGAGGACAAATTTGGCAAATGATATGACATCCTTGTTCTAGAATAGGGTCAGATTCTTCCCAGATGACAGACTATGACGTTAATCTAGATTAACGATCCCCATAACTGGTCATATCCTGCACCAGAATAGTACTACCTTATGTGCTAAAGTTTATTAGTCACTAAAAAACAAAACAAACTTTGTGTACTTACAAAGCAATACACGTATAGCAGTAATGCAATATATGGTGTACACAATTACAAAATTAAAAAAAAAAAACCCTAAGTACAGGACTTCTGAATAACTGAACTGAGATAAAGGATTTCAACACTTTTATTATAAATAATGAAAGATACCATATATGTGCTTCATATAAGGAATACAGTGTTTTCCTTTCATAGCAAAGTATCGTAGCTCGTACCATCAAATGCTCATTTTTCTTGTCAGGCCCAGTAATTCTTCCATCCCTCCCTCCCCTTCATCTGAAATTCATTTGGTTCCAATTTAAAACTACCTAGTCAGGTCTGACGTAGGTGGGGCTCCAGTTTGATGTGGCTTTGCCTTGCATTCTGAAAGTAGCCTTCAGGCTTTTCATCTACAGCGCACAGACTCTACCCATTAAAAGAGCTGTCCTTGGCCTACAGTCAGGAGAAGAAAAAAATAAAATCTACCAGAGACACGTGCTATGTTAAGAAGAAGAAAAAAAGACAAAGGCGCAAATTTGATCTTGTTTTTGTCCATCTTCATTTTCTACCTCCTCAGATCTGCAAGCTTCTCATCTGTGGTGTATACTTGTCATTTAAATTCATATTGCAGTCTCAACCATTTTTCACTTACTGTACATTCCTAAAATCCTCATCCACGTTACACAAGCTTTAAACAGTCGAACATCCCATACGTACACTCCCTAGTTTTCAGCTCACCTTAGAATTTCAGATTCTTGAATGGGAGTATTATGAGGTTACAGAATGTCTTCAGGAAGTCCGTAGAGCGTCTCACCCTCTCGCCCTGTCCCCCTCCCACCCCTTGCAGGAACCTCCTGCAGCGGTTCATGCTGTTGGCATTTTTTCCCCATCTAGTTACCAATATTTATTGTCTGGAGCAGACTGTTAATACCTGTCAGCTCTTTTTCTTGGTTATCTTGAAGAGGTTAAATTACTTATGCTTAAACTGTCTTTGCTGTAAGTAAGCCTCCTCCTAGATGGCAAAAAGGAAAAATAGAAAAGAATTTAAAATTACGGTGTTGATGTTGCTTTACAGAACTGTCCGTACTAACAGCATTTAAGGCAAGTTATTTTTTTCATTGTAGAGTAGAAAGCAGTTTGCAGAGATACAGCATTTGCTTACGTCTCTCTTCCTTGTCCCTTCCTGTTTTATTCTTACAATATTGCACTTGTTCATTGTAGCTATCAGAATGCATTGCCGTTTTGGAACTATAGATAACCATACATTCTAATTTTCTGTGTGATCTAATGGCCTCAAATAAACCATCTTGCACCATTAAGGTTGCGTAGCATCTACTTCCTGCTTATGAAGGCATGTAGTGATAGCTGGTGTTCTCTTCTGAGAAATCTGTCTCTCTGATGTATTTTGGCCTTTATGAAAAGGGTTATTCGTAAGAGCTGAAGCAACTTAGGTATAAGGAACTGGTGAATGTGATTTGTTGTGCAATGTGTACATTTCTATTAATAATCTATCTAGTCTTCTAATTTGGTATAATGAATAAGGAATATATGGTTATTGTGTTTGTTGTTTATCTTTTGTACTCGAAGGTGTCTGCCTTTGCATAAAGTGACATAGGAGTATCATTGGTCAAGGCAATGGCTTTCAGTGTTTCTGCTTTGAAAGAAAATGATGGACGCGGCCGCCGGATCTACAGATCGTCGCTCTCTACCAAGCCAGACTGCATCGTCAGGTGGACTGGATTTGCTTCGGGCTGGAAAGCTGCTTTGATGTCTAGTCCTTGGTCACAAAGTGCCGCGTATCGGCTGGCTGAGGGCCGCACCTTCTTTGGCTTGGTTGTCTGAGGTGGTTGTTGCCACTGAGCTGCAGATTAAAAAGCAAAGAAAAAATGTTAGCCGCCTTGAGCTGTGCAACAAAGTGTGCCAGATGCACAATCAACCCTTTGTAAAGGAGATACTAATTTATGAGCAGCAGAAAACCATTATGTCAAAGGTAAGTTTGTTTCACTTCTTGATGGGTTTTTTTTTTTGTTTTGTTTCTTTTCCTCAGCATCTAGTTTCGCCTTCAAATGCAGTAAGTAAAAACAATAGTGTCTGTGTGTGTTACTTTGCCTTTTTGGCTTTGCTTTCTACCTTTCCTCGTGTCACTGAGAAGGGTAAGAGCAAGGCGGTTGTTTCTGTGCACTGATATTAGAATGCCAGGCCTGTCCCAGGGTTGGTTGTTGTATAGAAAAGGAGATCATCTGGTTGCCATTGCCAGCCCTTGTACGCTCAAGAATGCTGAGCCAAGGCTCTAATTCACAAGTCCCACTGCCACCACCACCATCCCAGAAACCATCCTTTGTCATTCCAGTCTCCCCCCTTCCCTACCCCCCTTAATTCTTGTTATGAGAAGACTGGTAAGAGATTTTGGTTTAGGAAAACATTCACTCGGTAAGGGGCTGCTTTGGAACAAACTGAGTAATTAAGCAGGAAGCCATAAAAACATCTACTAGCTTCTGGTAGCTGTCACAGGTGTATTACAGACCAATGTACAAAAGAATACTAAAGGTTAGGGAAGTGCTAGCAGAGCAATAGTAATAATGATCCACAAAAATAATGTCATCATGCCGTTATCTGTTGTTAATGAGCTACATGTAATACACTAAGCAAAAACAGAAAGCATGCATGCTTGTTTTGCTTTAGGTATAACTGCAAGATGGTGAGATGTACTTTGACAGAGCATTTGTTGTCTTGATGTGGATCGTTATTATTGAGGACAAACTATAAACAAAAGAAAGAGAGACCAATGTAAACCATTCTGTGAATAAACAGAAAATTGTAGAACTGTTGCTTTTGGGGGGATTAATGTGATCGTGAAAATTGAAGTCACTTACTGTAAACATCCAACCTGGCAGTGCAAGACACGATCCCAGCCTCATTCTTGGCTGAAACGGTGTACCAACCAGCATCCTCCTTGGTAGCTCCCTGAATAAGCAGGCAGATGTAGCCGAAGTTATCCTGGTGCATGCTAAACAAAAGAAAAGTAGAAAATTACTGTTTCAATTGCAAAACAGCATAGGCTATTTTTAAATGTAAAGAGACCCAATCCTAGTTACAGATTCATTATAGTCCACTTTTAATTAATATGGAACTTCCTCTGAAATGAGAAACCTTGAGTATGCTTGACAATTTGGCAGTTTAATATCCTGTATTGAAAACTAAGAAGCATAAGTGCGTAAAGTAACTTCTCTTTCACAATTACGGATTAAGACATCTGGAAATCTGATTTAAGTAGTAGCGATGCCAGAACTTACCCAGACTTTTGGGGAAAGGATAAAAAACTTGAGGAACAAGGTAGTGAAACACTTAGTTATTTAGGAAGACAGCAATAATTTATTACAGTGCCGTATCAGTAATGAGTTCCTTTTCTTGCAGTATAGCCTGAGTTTGCTTTTGAACACTCGTACAAAATATTATCAAATATTGAAGACAAGTTTATAGATCTTAGAATATAAAAAACCTTGAATCTTAGTTGCTTAACTACACGGCAGAGTTATAAATCAAGGTTTCTGCTGAGAAGCAGATGGCTTTACTTAGGAGCCTAGGTTTTCACCAGTAAATTTCTGTAAGTCTTAGTTCTAGAAGAGAAAAACTACTTCTCCATGTGCTTAAAGTGCAAAGATAGTTGTTTAAGTCCAAGGCTGGAAAACAACATTTTAGTTCTGGCTTGGCCACCAGGCAGGCTGCAAATTTGAGTAAGTGTCATAAATGATGACAATAACTAGGTAGTATTTATGAGCCACTGTTCACAGAAAGCATTCTGAAGACCACCTAGGTTTTCATTTACGTTAGAGGATAAATCATTGTTGAAGTTGTACACGGGGAGATGATTCTAAGGCAGTCTAACCTCACTCGGTCAGTGTTGTATGTGAGTGACTCGTTCTCTTTCTTCCAGAATATCTGAGGAGACGGCTCCCCCGAGATTCGACACTCCAGTCGCACTGGGAATCCCTCGGTCACACCTGTGTTTTGTAGCTTCTCTATAAACACAGGTGCTTTGTGTACTTCCTTAGCTGTGAAAATAAAGATTGCAGTCCTGTTGACACTAGTCTGTGCAAACGTAGCCTTTTTTTCAGCAATATGCCAAAACCCAATAATGACAAGTCTAAGTAGCAGGAAACTTAAGTGTTGTCTTCATGAATCACAACATCCAGTCCTGGTTCATCTGAAGAAAATGGTCCCATCAGTATTTTAATAAGGAATAAGCGAGCACTAATAGAGCTGAGTGGTTTCCCCTCCTGCCTCCCTGAAAGAATTGAACCGTGGGGTATGAAGGCCCAATAAACTGGCTGCATGATGCTTGTTAAACAGTGCTCCTTCATACTCCATGAAAGGATGGGCTTTTAATTATAGAAGGAACTGCTCTACCAGGAGGCTGGAATGGCACTAGTCTATGTGAAACGCACCAATCGCGTCATACCAGCTACCCGGTGGTAGATCTGGGTCTGCACAAATTGCCAGCAAAAACCCCGTTTGAGTCAACAGTCTGGTTTGTGGCCTCAGCCGCGGCGACGGCCCTTCTCTTCTTACCTGTGCGCGCAGAGGTTACTTGCCAGTCAACTTACGTCACAAGATAACACAAATGTGTCGCCTGTAACTATACTACAGTTCTGTTACTGCCGGGTTTCCTTCTCTTACCCCCCGCCCCTCAACCTTCTCACCTGATGGCACTTACATTTTCCTTTTTCATGTTATCCTTACAGTGCTGAGGGTGGAAGCTTAGCGTGAAGATGTTACCTGCAACAATGAGCTCCAGGCTGAATGTATTTTCACCAGCTCGATTGCTGGCGATACACGTGTAGATTCCAGCATCTCTGGCTGTGACTGGTTCGATGATCAAGGAGTGCACACCATTCTCACGCACCAACATTTTGTGAGAACTATCGGGACGAATCGGCCTTCCATTAAGTTGCCAGCTTAAATCTGGAGTGGGTAATCCACTAACCTGAAGCGTAAACAGAACAATGGGAAATGGTCTTAGCTGTACGAAACGCGGGAGGAGTCCGGACTTGCTGCTTCAGAGAAGTTTGGTTTTGTTTGCTACTGCAGGTGTACCACGAGATTTAAAGATCTAATGCTGTACTGGATTGCACATGGACTCAGTTGTATTCATTTACTTACTTTCTGGCCAACTCCCTGAATTCCATGATGTCTTACGGGCGTGACTGAAAAAAGATCAGTGTCTAGATAGGCTAAAAGCTAAATAATAATACCTTGCAAAACAAAAGGCAGGGTGACACCTTTTGTCTTTTTTTTTATTGTTTGTTCTTCACTGGAACGAGGAGGTACTCCTTCCTAGATTAACTTCTTGCGGAAAGCTTGCAGAGAAAAAGATGTTAGCTGACTAATTACTGAACTCTGAGTTCCATTCCACTTAGGTGTAACCTAGTGACAGCACCGCCTGCACTAGTTAAAGCTTGGTCTGTGTGAACAAGTCTTGTACTTTTGAAAGCCGTGCCGTTTGCTGCGGGTACTGCGTGAAAACAAATAGCTTCTCCCAAATCTATCAGCATAAAGTAAACAGCAGTCATCCAAGCCTTAATTAATTCTGTTAGGCAAAGTCATAAATCAAGATTATATTGTTTGAAACTAACAGGGGATCAAAACTCTAGTAAAAAGACTTAAAATGGAGAAGCACGCTGTCTTTATGGTGTGTGCTGCTTCCCTCCACACCCCAACCCAGCTGAATTCTAAAAAACCAGTTTACTCTGAGCTGTAAACTTTGCCTGAAGCACTTTCATTGGAGCGGAGGCAAACTTTTATTGCTTGCTCATAAGCGGTGAGATTAATTAACCTATCGACAGTCACTGAAACTGCCAATAGGTAAAATAGCTTTCAAAAGAAACTGACTTGGGTTTTGAGTCAGCTAACATTAGCCCGGTCGCTGCTATCCTTTGCGTGATACTTGCCTTGCAGTCCATTCTGCACAGTTTTCCTTCTTGAACAGTCAGGTCTCCAGGAGCCTGCAGAAAATGAGGCCGGAAGAATCGTTCCTGAATTGGTTCATTTTCATCACCACTGTCCCTTGATCGAGATCGTGGTCTTAAAATAATATGAAATAAAGGTAAATTATTTTTTTTCCTCTGCCAAATCAGAAGAACCAAAATCACTTATAAGACTGCTTTGAATTTTAAATCACTTCTTTGACCGATACCGTAATCACTCCGTGTTTACACACATACACTGGTAGCCTTTGGCTCAGACTGAGTTAATTATGACACTGTCATTATTAATTACTTTCAGTTAATTCACATGTTGTGGCAAAATATGATCTAGAAAACGCTCTTGCTACAGAATAATTGCTTGCATTTATACATGATAGTATTTTTGGTTAGAGTTAGTCTTTAAATCACTGAAATACAAGTAAAATAAGTTGGTCTTAGCATATAGCTTCAGTTCCCCGTTTCTAGTGTCCCGTATATGTAACCCCTTTGCTGTTGCCAGTTACACCGGAAGGTGCACGTACTGTTCCTTTGTTCTGTTTACCTTTCAGAAAATAACAGCAGCTGAAAGCTAACTCATCCCAGCTGAGAAGAGCCTTTTCACATCAGACTGACTTTTCATCTTCTCTTGTTCTGCACTACCGAAGACCATACAGGAAAATTGGTGGATATTTATCCCTCATTTAACAGGTTTTTTTTTGTTTGAGATATTCTGGAACATTTTCAAAGCCACCAAATTGTGGTGTCAAAACAATGAGAATTTCATTTGTGAGCAATAGGAAGAAAAACTTTGGTCGTTAAATTGTTCTTCATAAAGGTACGGCAAGAAGTGTAATGAAAAATAAAAAGAAGGAAAAATAACTCCTGTCTCTGAAACAGTATCAGTCGCCTTCAGCTTCCACAACATCATTTAATCCATTTTCAGCATTAGCTATTCTTGCCTGTTAATTTAATCTATCGACTCTTTTTCTAAGTGGTTCCTCATTTAACTGGATTTTTTTCCAATTGAAATGAGCATTATTGCGTTTGTGTGATTTAGTAATCAAAGAAACTTGTAACTGAAACAAAATTTTAGATCACTTTTTGTCCTTGCCTGATCAGCTCCAATGGATTCCATTGTGGAGCCAACTGCTGCCTCCAGTAACATCCTGCTGCAGCAGAGAGGAGCTATTCAAATCTCCTCCTAGATAACTTTTATCAATGAGGCTTTACAGTGAAATTCTCTTTTTGAATTCCATTTTCTGTTAACTTCTGCCAGTGTTCCCATTTTGGCCAGTGTCTGCAGCATACGTGCTGCAGTATACGTGGCTATGCTGCATCTTCTACTGCCCAGGGGTGTTTCTTTAGGTTAAAATAATTCATAACCAAAAAAAGCTTATCATCCCCCCCCCCCCAAGCAGTTACATTTGGAAAACGAGATGCCGTACTGCTGTATGGAGGGGAAGCGCTCTAGCTGCACACTCTGTTCCACTGAGGTTAAGTTTAATTAATTAGACTTGCTTGAATGTGGTTTCTTTTGTCCTCTGTTGTTGCCCTTCTCTCTATTACTGCTCTGTTTGAATTCTGACCAATCATCACTTTTGCTGCAGTATTAGCTGTCATAAATAGAGAAATTTTGATTTTTTTTTTTTTTTTTTAATGATCATCACAGGCTTCCCACAGCTATAACTAAAGACAAATGTGGGGAGGGGGGAAATCTAGCCCATAGTGCTTATTAATGTAGGAACGGTACCGAAATGGGAACACGGACCGGCACCTTTGCGCAGGCTAAAAGCTTACGTAAGCCTTCGGGTGCCCGAGTCCGGGCCTTAAGCACCCGCGCGGTGTTGCTGCCTGGTGCCTACGGCTGCTTCGGTGGCTCCTGCATTGCAGCTCAGAAGCAGGGCTGAGCTCTAGCTGGCGAGTTCCGACCGTTTCTGCAGCCGTACGTGCCCCTCATGCGTGCAGCTGGGATGGAAGGTGGATGGTAATACAGAAAAAGTGCACTCCTATCTTTTGGTAATTAGTTCTGCAAGGCCAACTAGAAATGGTGGTATCTAGCCACGTGAGTGCTACGCAGTGCAAGCAACCCATGCAAAAATCTGCCTGCCTGGTTTTTACATGCATCCTGTTTAGATGCATAAAAAGACAGCGCTGGTCAAAACCGGGGGAAAAAAATTTGCACCAAATGAAATGGAAAACAAAAAGGTTGGGAGTTTGTGGCCAAAGTTGTTTTCTTCTGATAGTATGTTCTTGAACTGTGAAAACTAAGTTTTCAAATCACACATTTGAAAAGAAACCTAAATCAGCATGCTGTTTACGCGAGTCAGAAATAAATAATGCATTTCTTTTTACCTCTTTGTAAATTTACCTCTAAAATTGCAAGCTACTTTTAAGCCTTTACCTTGAGAGGTGAAACTAGGGATACTTTAATTCTAAAACATTTTGTGGTTTTAAAGAAATAACGAAACGAGTTGAGCCAAGTACTTCAGATGTCTAGGAATGACAAGTTGCAATAGACTGGAATATCCCGGGATTAGTTGTGGGTTCTTTAGAGTTGTGATGTGGGCATCAAATTGCAAAGAGGAGTTTCAGCAATAGTGACATCGCATGCCAAATGTGTCCAGGGGAGACTCCAAGGGCTGGTGCGGCGCAGCACGTTAGGAATTACATCGAGCAAGAAGCTGGGGAAGACTTTATGACCACCCATGTGGTAATGATCACTAATTTGGGATAAAGGAGATTTAAGTTCAAATTAATCCTCTCGCTGAGAGCAGGGGCAAGAGGAATATTTATTTTTTTTTAGATCTTCCTTAAGTCTCCTGCATTTTAAGATGATTTATTTGGGGCTCTGGCTGCAGTGCACCACAAGACAGCTTAGGTGCCGCAGTGTTGAGCACCGTGTCGTCGGAGGGACTGAGCCCAAGCTTTGCCAGACTGTTCAAAAGTGTCATGTGTGTCCCCCCCGGCAAAGTAATGCTAAGAAGGGAGTGTTTGCAAGCCAAGCAAATTTGAGAAAAATACATTAAAAATAAAATAACAACTACAAAGAGTGTTTTAAAATGTCTGTGACGTAGTTAAGATGACAAAAACCAGAGTTCTGCCAGAACCCATTCTGTAAGAGAGTAAAAATACTTCAGGAAAAAGCCTGTCAACAGTGTAACAAGTCATAAAGTTCATTAAGCTAATAATTACACTTGTTAAAAAAAAAAAAAAAAAAAAGAAGTTTTGTTGCTCTCAAGTAGAAAAGCTTATAGAAATAATATTGTAATGCCACAGGAATATTACTTATCAAAAGTATATGGCAACACACGTGACATACTGTAGTAGATGGGGGAGGCCAATATTGTGGTACGTTATGTTAGGTTAAACCATGACAATTAGAAAGGCCGATGGCGGGAGTCTGTCCTAGGAAGGTTTTACATGCTCAAATTTCATCGGTCTCGGGGAGGACTGGACAGCAGGATGGGCCCTTCATATATGGTAGTTCTACAGGAAATAAGAATCCCCCGTAATTGCCCTAATTTTAATTACACCGCTGTGTGGAAATCTCTTATTTATCATTCATTACCCTACTGGACACCCAACCAAAATAATAGTGGCTGCCAGAGTGCTTGCCTCAATTAGAAAATAAAAAACCCGGGTGTAAGTGGCCTCAGACTTTGATTGCATTTGGAGAGACTGAAAAATGAGCCCCCCCATTGCTCCCCCAGGGTTCTGCCTGGCGCAGAAAGAGCGACCGCATTTTATCCTTCAGGAAGATGCGGAAGTGTCAGCTGCTCTCTTGCCCGTACCCATCTTCCTTTCTCCTGTCCCCGTTTTCAAGATGTTTCCCCTTTCTCACCCCATGTGCGCCAATTCAGCCAAAGCCTGACTCTTCACGGCAGCTTTTCCCTTCAGGAATTAACAGGGACTTTTCCTTTTTACCCATGATTTGCGGGCATCAAGCACCGTACGCCAAAGGGCCCCAGCTTTTTGGGGCTGTTCTCAGTCTGCAGTGAGAGCAGGATATTCCCCTCCACGAGCAGCCTGAGCTTTGGGTTTAACAGGCCTGAATGTGAAGCATTAGAGGGGGAGCTGGTAGGATGCCTCGGTGCGGGATGCTGGGAAATGCTTTCAGGACTGCGGGAAGCCCCATTTGTTCCATGCGGGAATGAGACTGATGAAGTCTTTTAAACAACCAACCTCGCTTCCTCGTACTTTCTAGTTATCGGGGCGGGGTGGGAGAGAGCCCATTTTTGCATGCAGCAGTTCTACAGCACATACGACTTACCACTACTAATTGTTACAGGAATCGTTTCTTTATTGCCCACTGACTAATTACATCTAGTCTATATATTACAATTGGGCAATATTGAGATTCTATGGCCATTGTCACCATTAAGCAAAACACGTGCCTCATCACAGCAGAAACTGGAACTGGAGCCCTCGTGCTCCCTTGAAAGCAGTTTGGGTAACCAAAATGACTTTTTTTTTTTTTTTTTTGGTATTGTCTACAGCTGTCCAAGCTGTGCTAAATTGCCCCATAAATGCGTTGGGTAATAAAAAAAGAAAAGTATTTGAAGGGAAAATTCCCTTATATAGTCCAAAAACATAAACCAAAGCTTCGTATGTGAATAATTGTAAACTCACCAAAGATAAGTTTAATACTTTATTTCTGACTCATAATTCCTTATAAGAACCTGAACTGAAATCACTGAAATACTAAGGTATTTCTAATGTAAATCTAATAAATTTCTTTGGCATGCAGTTATTTCTGCTGTTTCTTTAAATGAATACTTATTAAAAGCTGCAGAACATACAGGTTCCTGGTAGAAGCCTGGTCAGGTGAGATGTTTTAAAAAAACTTAAGTTCCCAACAGCTGATAGTGTAATTTCAGATAAAGAGTAATTAGTGACCATCACGAAGAAAGGAAGAGGAGACAGGCAAAATTAAAGATACTTAGAAGTTGTGTCATTTCAGAGATTGCTTATACTTCTGAGTATGCAAGCTTTGCAGGAATTTTTAGACAGCAGAGGTCACATTTCTTCCCGAATGCCATACTTTTAACTTACCAGCTTACTTCACATTCTTTATCTTTCCGTAATAACTTTGCAACACACATCATATTATTATTAAAAGGAAAAAAAAAAAAAAAAGAAGCATCAAGTACCTTCTTATATGAGGCTGACCAGACGGTGACCAGGGACTGCGGCCTCTTTGATTTACAGCTTGAACCATCAGCCTGCCCGTGCAACTTATTCTGCCCTGTTGTGGTGATGGAGAGGAGGAGCATTAAAAGACTCAAAGCATGCAATGTTAGTACGTGTTCAACCTGCTCCCCCTTTTTGGCCCACGTGTTACAGAGTCTGTAAGGCAATCTCTTCTTTCACACAGTCATTGAAAAACATTTGTCAAGGTGCCTTCTGATATTAAACTATTTTGTCAGCTTCCAATCTAACACAGAACAGACTGGTTTGTTTGGTTTTTTTTATAATTGTGACTATAACACAGTCACGGTTAAAGTGTTCCTCCTGGAAGTTTTTCTTTTAAAAAATGATTATCAGTAGCACAGGCAATAAAGTCCTTAAAACAGTATATTGACTGAAAAACAGTATATTGACTGAGCTATGGCTGTGGGTGGGAGGTTTCTCTCTCTCTCTGGCAAGCGGACAGAAAGACAGGAACTAGTTCAAGATCTTGAAAATGGCACTTGGTAAGTGCTGGCAGTTAATGCCAGAGCTGTCGCCTCCCAGGTGGATCGATCCGCTCGATCTGGTGGGGCCACAGCTCAAAAAAAACCCCCTGTGACCGTAAAAACCAACAGAATTGTGCAAGTACTCAGCCGGTCCTCTGCGCAGAGCGAGCCTGAGGAATCGCACGGAAGCGCGCAACTGCGCTGGTGGACCTTGGAGATGGTTCGGCCGCCTTCGGCTATTTTCAGTGAATGATACGTTAACCGTGGGCTCTGTTGTTTTTGGTCCCCTTTTTTGTTTCACTTTGCTGTTCAGAAGACAGGTTGCCCACCACAAGCACGAGTGGTAACAGAGTTGGGCTGGGCCTGCCGGCGGCCAGGGCTCTGCGGAATTCACCATGTAAGGGGCCAAAGCCTCTGGCGGAATCAGTAAATATACACAACAGATACGAATATAAAAACTACGTATAAAAATAATACTGTAGTAAAAGTTTATATACTTCTGTATAGCAATGTAATGATTTTAAAAGCTTTTGAAAAAATGATAGTTTTAAATAGCTCTTTGATAAATGTATAGAAGATGCGCATCTGCCTTTCTGCCCCTGGGACTGGTAGCCCCGAGGCACCATCCACAGCAGCGTGGCAGCGTATCTCAGTTCTAAGCTGCGAGCGCCACCCTCAAGCCTGCCAGCATGAAAGCAACAAATATGTTTGTCACAGTAATTCGGGGGCTGCAAATAGCCATTCATTACCAACTGGCCAAAGCCCACCGAAAAACCATTTCACCGGGGTCACAAGCAGCCTTCAAATGGCAATGACCTTCGTGTTACTGCTGGACCATTAGAAATGAAGTCGCTGCGTCCCGCTTTTGTTCCCATGACCCATTTAGTCCACAAGAAAAATACTTGTGTTAAAATAAGCCATTGGGCATGACCTGCAGCAGTTTCTGAAGCAAAGCTTTTTTTTTTTTTTTGGTGTTACAAGACCATGAAAGACATCTGGAACAAATACATTTCTATTTTAGGCACCACCGCGTATTAATCTTTTTCTGGCAGGTGATGAATTCACACATTTTGGGATAATTTCTGCGTATCTCAGTACATGAAGGCATCACAAATGGAAACACAAAGGACAGTAAGGAATTTGGATAGGGAAGAACAAGCAGGAAGCCAAAGATTTGGACAAGTCATGGGATGAATGGGAAGGAAGCGATGAGTGGGAAGTAATTCATGAGAAGACGGCCTAGAAAATAAGGGCAATCCAGGCTGAAGACTGCGGGTGCATGGTGCAAAGAAGTGGAGAGAATGGGATAAAAGGAAAGAAGGTGACAATAAGGCCCTGACTTGAGCCCACACACACAGCTCGTGGGAAGAGCTCGGTTAGGGGACGTAACCTGTAACTAAAGGCCAAAAACGGGCAAGGCTTTGTGTTTGTCTAGGCCCGGGGTCAGCCTGCGCCGCATTAAGTTATACGGCAAGTTTTACTGCAAACCCCGGAGGCATGTTGGAACCTTAATTCCAGATGGCTGCACTTTACATCGCAGGCGCTGGTGCATGCCGTGTTAACTACTGCGGACGGTTTCCAAGGTGTGTCACCAAGTCACTTTACACACATAAATCTTGTAATATTAGTCCAGATGCCGAGATGGCATAACCTGGCAGAGCTTTAATGAGCTGAATCCTTTGCTTTAATAAAATCAATTTCTATCAACTAAGAATATACCTTTTTGCTCGGTAGCTTGGTGGTTCCAATAGCAATGACCGAAACACAGCCTAGTAAATACCTGCCAGTCCTTCAGAATCCTGATGTAGGCTCCTGTCGTATTTCGCTTTTCTTAAGGAAAGGTTGCCAAATTTGCCTAAGTTTGTGATAGCTTTGAGATGTGGACAACTTTCCATTAGAATTGAGGAGGCTGTGCCAGAATTATTTCCACTCAGGATGACTTAAAACAATTGGAATCCAGATCTTTGAGTGTGAAAGGCTTGTACATTAACTCAGAGCCCTCCTTTGCCTCCGTTGCACTGTTAAACGCGTAGTAAAAGCAAGCAATAGTGGAAAAGATAAGTGCGTTTGCCTGGGAATTACACGGTGAAGAAAGAACAGAATGGGCTTGGTGAAACAGGCAGATGTTTGTTTAGGGGAGCCAGAGGAGGATGCTTCTGGTTCTTCTCCAAAGAGGGGGAAAAAAAGGACAGATGCAGAATTTTATCATTTAACAAAACTGCTTTTTCAATCCCCAAACTAGGAACAATACAAAACCAGCTCATTTTAGTGCATCTGAAAACCCATTAACACACTACTGTCATCGAGGACCAGAGCTGATAACCTAGGTCACTGTTGTGTCATTGACTGAGCATTATCCAGAAAAACAAATGCTAAAAAGCAGGCCCTAAATATTCAGGGACAGAGTACAGTGCCCAAGCACAAAGGCAGCGTACTCACCAAGTTCTCTAAGATTTTTGGATCACGCAGTAACGCTACATAGGGAAGCTCTGTCTGTGCACTAACACAGCACTTACAGGAAGATGAACAGGATTTGCTTCCTACCTTGAGCATGTAAGTATTTATTTCTCATCTTTAAACCTGCTGTGAATTTCCACAATTTAAATGGTACCAGGTGCTATAACACAATGGTCCTCTATGTGTAAAAGCTCCCAGCTTGAAGAATTCCCTCGGCCTTATGCTATTTCTTTATATCTGTTATTTGTATATGGAGAAATAACGCTTAAACCACCTAGATTTAAGCACTGCAATTTGTAGAATCTGGCCTAAAACTGCCGTTTGCGTGTCGTCCGTGTGTACAATCCCATACATTCAACAAGCACGCTGCAATACGAGCAGCACTGACAAAGAGCGAGGCAAAAATGGCAGTGTCATGCTAAGTAACCTAGCAACATTCATAACAGAGCACAACACGCCTGTTTAGATTAAACTCTGTCTCAGCGATACAGTTTGTTATTTTACAGTGTGATTCTACTTGCAGGCCTGGTCTTGGCAAGATATTTGGTGCTACAGAAGAAAATAATTCGTTACATCCCTAAAGTTATGTTACTGCCTTGGTTTCTCACATGCAAGTCTTTCCCCTCACTTTGCTGTGCTGTAGGAAAAGTGGATTGAAGAAAGTTTCTTCAACAGGGTGCGTGAACTGTAAAGTTTAGCCACGTCCAACGCACCAGTGGGTTTCTGTCGTGTACCTCAGCTCTTGTATTAGGTCTGCAAAGAACAAATAATATTACAAACCCAGTAACACTCTGTGTTTCGGAAAAACATTGTTTAAGACTTCGGGAACAACACAGGAGACCTCCCCCCCTACATGACAAGTGCTAGCATTTTTTGCCTTACAGAATTGCAATCACTGCTTAATGTAAACATGTTGAGGTGTGATATACTCCTACTCATTTCAAAAAGTTGGCCTCAGTCAGTGGGTAGTGTCAACAGAGGAAAAATGAAATTGCTGGATTGGGTTACTTCTGCTAGTAAACTGGATTTTTTTTTTCTCCCTTTGGAGTATGTATGCTATCCATGCTCAGTTAGGATACTGAGATGTTATCAGCTGCAACAAATGGTGGAAAAGTGATTAGAAAACAACCCCCGTCCCCTCTGAAACCTCAAACCAGAGGAAAAAAACTGCTGTTGAGTTGCTAATCTCTTGGAGATAGAAAGGTCCCACCCTACTGATGCAAGATGAAAACAGAAATCTAACTTACATACTTTATGGTGACTTCATCATTTAATTAAATCATGCATACGTAAGATGAGATAGTTTTCTGAAGATTTATGTCCAGAAGCATGTTTGCTCTGGAGCCAAACCTTCATTTACCTGTGGGTTAGCAGCCATAATAGTGTAATTCCCGTCATCATCCAGGGTGGAGGCTGCAGTATGCAGTGAGCAAGTTCCATCAGGTTCTCTTTGAATTCGGTAGTGATCACTTCGTTTAGAAATTTGCTTCCCATCTTTAAACCAATAGATCTGCAGGAAAAAACAAGGCACGGCTGATAAGAGGTGGGTGCTCATTGTCATCATGTCTCAATTAATAGCACTAACAAATCTTAACTGCTGCAAACCTCTCCAGTAAGCATTTAAAGAAAACCAGTTTGATCAACTAGTAAAAGTGAAGAACCACGCTCCGTGAAGCCCTTTCTCTGAAAGACAAGTTGCAGATGAGCATCGTTCAAAGAGAAAGACGGCAGCATGAACGTTTACCGGAGAAATTTACAGGTGTGTAAGGGCTGTACCCATCCTAAGCACAGAAGAGCAGCTGAACATTTCAAGAACTGAAAACAAATATCACGACAAAGAAAAGTTCTGTTTCAGAGAAAATGACTAATTTTAAATCTCACTTAAATCTGAACAAGTTGGAGAAAGAACGCTATTGCTCTCTTTTCAGAAAAGAAAACCATAAAACAAGGTGATCATAGGAATAGTTAGTTCAATCATGAATAAAATAGAAGTAATGATCTCGCTGTTGAAATGCCAGTTTCGTCTCCTATCCATTATGCTGACTGGACTGGACCAAAAAGCCAGAAGGGGAGTCAGCCGCTCACGCTGGCGACGAGCAGTTCAGTATGCGAACAGGCCAGCTCTGTATGATCGCATGATTGAAACCAAGAGTGTCACCCCGATGTGACGGACACCTACAGAAATGGACAGCTTTACAAAGTAATAGGAAATACTTCAAAGCCAGTCAGCACATAGATAGCCTTTAATAAATGTACGCCAACACCAGTATAGTTCCAAGTTGTACAGAACAGTTACATTATCTATCAAACAGAGGTCTTTTCCATTACTTTTGATACATAATTTTATTGTCTGGCTGACCCAAGATCTACGTTCAGTCAGCCAAAGAAATGATGTATGCAGAGTAATATCTTATAGTAATCCATAAATTACACAAAAAACATGTATGTGTTTTTAATGCCTCAATCTTGAGGCAAAAAAAAAAAAATCAAACACTTTGACCTAGCTTTGGGTTTTTAGTTGGTGGTTGGTTTTTTTTTTTTTCTTCTCTATATTTTAAAAATAATATAAAGCCCCAAACTGAAATCTGCTGGAATAAAAACAAAACAAAACAAAACTACGTGGTGTATGCATGAGAACACACACAGGAATATGTGAAAAATTTTATACTAAGAAGGGCGTAGTCAGCTCCCCAAACCAATATTTGAGTAGAACATTATTTACTTGTCATTTCTGAAGTGTGCATTACTCCATAAGATCAGTGGTGTTCAGCATTTCTTAAGCCATTTGTGCAGATACCTCCACAATTTTTATGAGGTTAACTTGTGCAAAGTAGAACAAATGGACTCGTCCTGGTCGCATGACTGCTGGGACTATTTAGCATGAGGAAAACACATACATTTTCCTCAGTCTCATTCTTGAAGTGGGAATTTAGGTGTTACAGTGAGGAAAGGGTGCCGGCTTTCCAGTAAAAATGAAGCAACAAAGCAAAGCACAATTCCTGACAGAATTTAATATGCCAGGTTCTTCATACGTGCCAACATTTCAAAGCTCTAAATTCATACTCTCTAGGGGGGAAAAATTAAGAATATACTTTTAAATTTCACAAAAAGACAATGGAGAATGTTTTGGAGGGAATGAGTGGAAATTTCCCTTAAAAATTAATTACCATGCATGGTTTTTATATTAACAAGCATTATGTGTAACTAGAAATGATTTCATTTCCTCAATAGCTGGTTATACTTGTTTCCCATTTTGTCTGTCAGCAGCCTTGCAGAGACTCTGTGGTGCTAACAAAAGATTTAGTCATGTCTTCTCATCTGCTGACAGAGCACTTACTGGAGATGCAAAAGATATTTGATCGCTTATATACACAAGCTAATGGATGCTGGTAACAACATAGCTGCAAAAAATGAGTTTTAACTTGCATGCTTTACATGTGTCATAACGTTGCTTGGAAATCTACTGCATTAAGTAGTAATTATTTAATAACAATGCACTTATCAGAATTATCAGGAGACATGCCAGGAATTATTACATGGAAATTTATGCAAATATTAACTGAACCAGCTATCCAAACATCATGCATATGTTGTCCAATACTTATTTCCACTAAGTTTAAAAGCACTGGCATCATCACTGGGTTTCACTTATGAGGAGTAAATTCTTAATATTACCTTTATCTGACATGGAGTTAGTAAGTAAAACACTACCACTGCTGGAGACAATGGCCCTTGCAGTTAAGTATTTTCTTTCTAGGATACATTTTAATAAATGTACCATTAAACTACATAAGCACTGAACACTGCACATGGATTGCTTTTATTTGTACCAGATTTTCAGAAACCAATGTGTTAGGACTGGAAATACAGTGGAATACACAGCACAGAAGGGGTTTTGATCTTGGGCAGCACAGGCATATTTAATCACTAGGAATTCTATTCGACCATGTGAAGAGCGAGCAGTACAAGCTTTATGCAACAGTCATGTCTCAATTAACCTTTTGTATGACATTGTCCTAATTCTGAAGAGCAATATCTCTTAAAAAGAAGTATTCCACAACCCCTCCTGTATCACCACAGGTTCTCGTTTTAATGAGAAAATAGTTTTACATTACACTGAAGGTTATGACAAAAGTAGACCCAGATTTAAAAAGTCACATTTATGAAGACAGAATTTGCACATCAGTATTCAATTTACATGGCATGTTCAGGGGAAAAAATAATCAAGCGAATAACCCCGCTTAGAAAAATCCCTTGTAATGAATGCCAGATTTTAGAAACACTACAGTCCTTCCCAAAGCCGTTCCTTGGCAGAGCTGACAGAATACTTAGAAGGGAGGAGCTTCAAGTCAGTAAATTATTTCCAGCTTTTCATTTGCCAAAGTAAAGAATTTATTCAGGGGCAACACTTCCAGCTTCAACAAATGACAGCAGAAGGGCAGCCCTCAGCCATCGAGCGGCTATCTTGGCATGCTCCGGCAGATAAGGGGAAGACACGGCCTTTCACACTTGCAAAGCCCAGCTAACAAGTAGCCGTCCAACGAGGCTGGAATTGGTTCCACCCCAAGCAACTTAACAAATCGCACAAAGCATCTGTAAGTGAACGGAATAAAGGCTCACAGTCCCAGGTGCAAGAGCAAATCACTTCTTAATGTGCATGCTTTGACGCTGCAGAAAAACAGAACATCGTATCTGAATCAGAGTGCATTCAGATCAGATACTCCTTTATAACGCCGTGCTTTAGAGGAAGTACTAACAATGTGGTTTCTTGGCAGTGCAATCCCTAATGCCAAAACAAGGAGAGTGAGGGAAAGGAGACGTCCTCTTTCATCTGTCTTAAATCAGATTAAGATGACTGTGAAACTATACCTTAATTGAAAACTGTGAAAATTAGGGAATGGCTAAATTGACTAAGGCTGACTCATAATAGGTAATCCAGCCACTTAGTCATAAGCCCCAGGCAAAAAGAGTACCTCTCCAGCACACTACACCTCTAACACCAACGAACCCATTCGTCTTCCACCCTTATTCGGCACGACATGCTCTTCTGTACGGTCATCTCGAAAGTAATGCTGGGCATCAAAGGTTTGCTTTCAGCCAGACTGGGCTAATCTTAGCGTGTGTCTTCAGTTTGAAGCAGGAGTGCTTTTTTGATATGACTATCTGATCAGCCCCACTTACTTTGCAGTGGTTCACATCATGTTGTGGTCTTGGAGCACAGAATTGGATTCCTTTCAGATGAAACTAAGCCAGAAAATGTGCTCCAAGAACACATCTAATGTGCTGCATCTGCTTCAGTCTGTGGGATGAGATTAGAGCTAGCCTGAAGTAAAACCTCCTGAAACACATGCAGGGATGGATATCTCATTCCACAGCTTTGCTTTTTCTGGGCTGCGCTACTTGATAATGTAGACATAGCTCTAGATCTCTGTTGTTCCTTCTCTGCTACCTGACAAAGTCTGTTTTTCTTTTTACAGTTTGTGCAGTATTGTACACCTGTATCATTGGGCTTGTAAAGTCATTTGCATTTATCTCTGTTCAAGATGCTAAATACCTGTAAAAGTTACACTAGATGAGAGATTTGGATGTGGCTGCTGCTGTGAAGACCTTATC
Source organism: Pelecanus crispus (assembly GCF_030463565.1). Taxonomy (NCBI): domain Eukaryota; kingdom Metazoa; phylum Chordata; class Aves; order Pelecaniformes; family Pelecanidae; genus Pelecanus; species Pelecanus crispus. The sequence continues at coordinate 43,890,849 of NC_134646.1, read as the reverse complement.
TAAGAGAAAAGGCATCTTTGATCTTGTCTAAGAAGAAAAAAGCCTCTATCCACAAGAGGTCACTGTGAGAACTGCAAGGACCTTACGGGGAAGGTACTGGCTTTGGCAAGGAAGCTGAAGAAGCTACTGCTCTTTGCCTGCTGCATAATGAGTCAGTTGATCGCCAAGCAATTTTTGAAATGGTTAAACACAACCTACCAAAGGCAGGCATTCTTCCAGGCTACTGACATCACACAACTGGTACTTTTACGTTTGCTCAAAGGAAATGCTTCCCAAGCCCAACCCTCCCTCAGAAGCTCATCACTAAAACCTCACCATCATGTCTCATCTTGCTGTTGGGATATATGGGAGCTTGTGGTCTTTTATTATGCCTTCCTCTAACTTTCAATAAAATCTAGTCTTGTTAGGGTGTGTGGATATAAAGTCTGCAATGCTGAAGAATGCAGAGATACCATGCTGGCTCCTGAACCAGAAGCAACATATTTTTGCATTAGCATGTTGCTGTGTCTGAGCTAACTACCCATATTAACCTGATGAGGTTGCTTTTGGGACTGCTGTGCCAGCTCACATAGGGTTTTCTAGCACTGCGCTGCATTCTGTGGTACAGCTGTACCCTGAAGGCAACTCTGAAAATGGCGGAAGTATTACTTCTTGGTAAAATAATTGAGATGAAGTCTCAGGAGGGAGTAACTAAGAGCTGAAGCCTCATAGTAGGATTTTTGCCTAGTATAAATCTAAATAATTCCAGTGATGTCAAAAGAGATTTGACGGTTTATACTAGCTAGGAGTCTTGTGAAGAGAGAATGTCCGCTCCTCCTGTAAGATACAGCCCATAGGGTTCCAGGGACTGGCTGCAAGGTACTAATACAGAATTCTTCAGAGCATTTCTAGAAATGTTTACCTTCTTTTCTTACCTTTGGCTTTGGATTTCCTGCCACTCTGCATGTAAATGTGACTGGCATGCCCTCAAAGATTTTGTAATGCTTCAGCTTTATCTCAAAATATGGTGACATACTATTATCAGTAGGTTCATCTCCATGTTGCACCTCATCATCTGATTCTTCCACAGGAGATCTCTCCAGCCTGTATTCAATTTCACTGATTAATCTTTGCTCAAAGCTGGAGACTTTATACTCCTGTCAAACAAGAAAGGTACGTATTAGTGTCCAGCTTCAATACATTGCTCAGCAAGATGTGCTCCTAATGGGTTTTTTTTTTTTTTTCATGCTACCGATCTTTGACAATCCATTAAGGTTTTACATATAAAAGGAAACTGTATCTTGTTGAAGAAAAACACTATAATCCATACCTCCAATAACTTCCCTATGAAACAATGAAGACATCTGGTATGAGGCAAAAATTGTATTTCATGTTATCTTAAGGCCTAATTTATAAGGGGAAGGAAAGTCATTGGTTGCTTTCTTTCAATTTTTTAAAAAAGCCTATAAGAATAAAAGTATTCTGAAGCAGTTCATAAAGACAAAAGAAACACACTAATATTTCCTTGAGGGTACAGGCAGATTTAGAGTGGGTTTTGTTTCCAGATGGCCAGAAGACCATATGGTTCACATCTGCTATTTGCATAGAACCGTACCAGAGGCTGCACCAGATGGCTAAAATGATTTTGTTTACAGTTGCCTGTAAAAACGGGGGGGGGGGGGGGGGGGGAACCACAAAGAGAGAAAATGGCAACACTGGCAGCCCATGATAGTTGCCTCCCTTTACTCCTGTTGCCATGGTCCCCTCTGTCTCGCCAGAAGTACCACTTCTTCCTTAAAAACAAAATTTGTCATAAGAGTATTCAAGATATAGAAAGAAGAGTGGAAATTTTCATCCAAAGTAAAACACTACTGCTTGTTTAAATTTGCTATTCAGATACTAGGAAATGTTACTGTGACATACAGTTACTTACTTTCTTGAACTGTTCATTCTATCTACTTTGCAGTACAAAAGTCCTACTTTGAATCTTAGTGATAACAAAGATAATGCCAGAATGTACGAAAGCTCGGGGGAGGGCGGGGGGGGGAGGGAGAAAAAAAAAATCTTTATTAGCCAATGCTCTTCTCAGTCAGCAGAAATTCAGGCACTCTTTCAAATGACCTTTGGCCATTGTCTCTGACCCTTACTTTATTTAAAGTAGAACCCACATCTCGTACAAAGCTTCCTTTCACATGCCCATCCTCTTCTCATTGCCTCTGGTTTGGGACTGACATGTAGTCTTTCTACTGACTGGTTATAGAACTAACCATAACCCTTAATAACGGTAAAAAATGGAAGAAGAGAGAAATACCTTTGTAAACAGCAAATATTTTTTAAATTTCTTTGTTCCCTGAAAGTTTATCATGAAAGTAAACATGAAGTACACATGGTATGTATAAAGAGCAGCTGATTCAGATGCAAGGCAGTTAGTATTGATGTATGTTAATGTTAAGGCAGAAAGGTACCGGAGCACGCCGTTACTGCAGTTAAGCTGCCTGCACTCAGACAACTAGGCTTATAGAACAACTTTAACACCTTGAAGGGGGTGCAGCCCAAATCTTCCCAGTTATTAATGCTAGGTGACCTCTTGTTATTAACCAAGAACAGTAGAAGGGAAAGGGCAAAGATGACAGAGAAAAAAAAAAATCAATGGACAAAAAAAGCAAGACAGAAAAAGGTGAAAACATTAACCTTTTGAATATCCACAGGACTCACTACAGAAGCACCAACAGAGCGAGCTTCCTGCAAGGGTAGAAAAAAAGATCAAGAGGCAGAAAGAAGACCAAGAGGCATCCATGACAGTTTCTCAGATTTTTTAATCAAGAGAGCATACTTTATGTGGTAACATAAGCAAACGAGTGCTGCACATTTCCGAATAGCAACACTGGCATCTGAACAATGGAGAACGTGTACCTGGCCTTTCAAGCAGGCTTTCTGTTGTGTTTTGGTCTGCATCCAAAAAGTGCAGATTATGCACATACAGAGAAGATGGTTTCAAGATAGTAGATGTATTTTTGCCTTGAGAGGCTTAAAGGTCAGGACAGAATAGGATAAATGGAAGAGTTTAAAGCAGAGAACAGGCATTTGAGAACTCTCAACCTTATTCAGTATGGAAAACCCGAGCAATAGGCATGTGATCCTCCGGTTTACTTCACTGATATATAACATATGACTTCTGTAATCAAAACCGTCCTGTCTTGTGTATATTTATTGTCCTATGTAGGACTTTAAGACAATCACAGCCTGTAAAAAAGAAAAATTGAAAGAATTTTTTTATGTTCCTATGAAATTGTAGAGTTATGTGGCACCTGTATAGCAGGCTCCTCTTCTGGTTCCTGTATATTGAAGACAGTTGCAGCACTGTCTGCTCCCAGCAATCGACGAGCCATTTTCTCCTCGTATGTTAATCTCTGAACAAAAAATAAAGGGGTGGGTTGAGGGGGAGGGAAAAGAAATAAAGAAAAGTTCGTATTTCTCCTTAAGAACTACAAGGCAGTTAGACAGTAAGCAATGCTTTAAGCAATGTTAATAAAAGAGCAGCAACATGTTTCTAACAGAAATTTTCTACCACAGTTTGTAATGCATTTTTTTTGCATTACAAGTGGCTCTTCCGGCTTAAGCAACCCTTGCCCTGACTCTGCCATTTGTTTCCATCCTCTTGCCAGGAACTTGGGCAGGAATGAGCAATAGGAACTGCTTAAATCAGCATGGCCATCAAAAACGTGCATGTCAAATCATCCCAAATCTTACTCCTAGTCATTCTGCTTAATTTTTACATTAGAACCACATGTCAGAAAACTGCCAAAAAGGCTAAGGAGATACTACTCGATTATTTTGTCAAAAATACGACAGCTTTATAGAAAAATATATTCTTTAAGGTTTTTGATTTCTATTTCTTCTTACTCTTTAGGGAATTAAGGAGACAGTTTATACAGGATAATTTACACTCAGAAATTAAGGTTTTCTTTTAACTTGCTTTAAGTGTACAATTCAATTATTTCATTATTTTTCCTTCTACATTCAATAACACATTTCAGGCACTTAGACACTTTCTAACAAATCAACATTGCAAAAAAAAAATGCCAGTGAATGAAAGGCAAACTCATTACATGGTGAAATGCCGCATTTAAACCAGAAAAATGAAAGAATGGAAATTGTAAAACATTACATCTACTTAATGCTTCCATTTTTAAAAAAGCTCATTTAAAGCAATTGTTAAAAGATGTCATATTCTAGCTAAACCAGCAGGCTGAGACTCATGAAAACTAGGTACTGATCTTGGCTTCATTACAAATGTCTAAGCAAGTCATGAACTTTTCTTCACTTCAGTTTCTTCTGTGATCACTCCAAGTGCCCACAGCCATGATTACACAAACAGAATCACCCAAGACAGGAATCTGCAAGGCAAAAGCCTCAAGGCAAGCGCAAAACCAGAGATTACTTGGTTCAACCTCCCACATCATCTGATCACAGTTTTGGGTTTGGTTCCCCCCCACCCCCCGACCTCCCTTCGGGCCATGTGGGCTTTCTCAGGACATTCCATTCATTTGTCCAGGCCAAACATCTCTCTCGCTTTCCAAAATAGGCATTGAGAGTCATGCCTAGCCCACCTCTTTGAAAAAACAGGAACTTATACACTATGAGAGTGATTCTGCTTAAGTGCTACAGAAAACTGCCAAACCCTGTGCAGTCAATGGAGAAAGGTAAGTACAGCAGCACTAGTTGCTCTGAACATTTTCCCTACTTCACTCCATTGACCTTATTAAGAACCAGAATCTGGCAGCTGTGGAGTAGGTAGTCTGACTCAATAGGCTGTCACGAACTACAAACCACAGTCCACATCTCAGACACAGTAGCAAACATAGCAGGCTTCTGAGCATGGTCCTGAGAAACCTAAAGCACACTACCTTTCAGTGACACAAAGGTATCCCAAGGCATTCAGATGCTTGAAAACATTTCATTGACAAAACAGGGGTGACAGTCTGCATTTTTAAAATTACTTTCCTCTTAAAAGAGATTTCTGCTTCAAAGACATTTAAATCAATGCCTTAATAACTGTAATCAAGTCTTAGTAGAGTTGCTTCTCATCAACTCTGAGCAGGAAGAATTTGGTATTTTATTGTTTATGCATATCTTAAAATGCACAAAAATTAGTGGAGAACTTTGCAGTTCTGCATTTCAGTTGTTTGATATAATTGCCCATTTTACCTCATTTCTTGACTCCTCAAGCAGATTGTTAATTCTTCATAAAGTCTGTAAATTAGTACTATAGGTTGGTTTTTATTCTATTGGTCAAGAAAGTCCCACAGCTGCAGCATCTAATAATGACTGACTCCTAATGGGTTGTTTCTCATGATGAACTGCCTTGTCCCCCTCTGATGTCCACTTACCACCTACTCTTTCCCCCTGTTGTCCAACAGGGCAAAAGGTAGGATGAGCCTGGACTGATGAAGAGCTATGCATATGCTTACTAGCAAGCCACCCAGTGATGAACAGTCAAAACCAGATGGCCTCTGAAGCTGAAAAAGCCCTTGAGGTACAGACTGTGCAGGCTTTTTATGTGAATTCATCATCTTTGAGACCTCCATTGCTTTGTTAAGTCCAAATTGTCCAACAGGAGAAGGAACAATAAGCCAAAATGTACACTATCATTCCTTATGGAAATGCAGTTTTGGAAATGCAATTAAAAATAATAAATACATAAAATATAAAAATAATCTACAACAATTATTTTATACACAGTATATCTGAGAAACTACCCATGATGCCCACTCCTGTTCCCCGGGCTATTTTATGTTTTTATACCGGTTGCCCATTGTTCAAAAGGTCTTCCTTGAAGCGAAGTTTTCTTTCCAGGTCCTGAATTACAGCATCTTTTGACCCTTGAATCTCTTCATCTGATGCTATCCTAGCAGTCCTGCCTGTTTTCTTGGGAAATCCCCTGCAAAACAATACAGGAAAATTCATGAGCATTCCTGAAATCATCAGTATTTAGGAATTTATCTGGAATCACTGCTATTAGTGAAGAAAATGACATTGTGTCTTTGAAACTAGAGGTCTGGCACATTACTTACTATGCTGTCCCTTCTAAATCACGTCACCGATTAAATGGTGAATTTAAGGACAAAGTTGAAACTATGCTTTATTCGTGCATTAGTTAAATTAGGGCTCAGGATTGTGTAGTGGCGGCTGTAAACACCATACACTCAAAGACAAAACTGACGAGCAAGGGCAATAAACCAACGTGAGAGGAAACATGAAAGAGAAAGCATGACTAGATAAGTGGGGATGGAAGTTAAACTAGGTCCCTATAAAGTACCAGATGGATAAAGATCCGAAAGATGTAAGACAAGGCAGTTAATTATTAATTTCCTATATTATTTATTAACTAATTCCTTGTTACAGCTTTTCAATACACAATGCATAATTTCATGTTTATTCTTCATATCTCTGTGAATGCATACCTGGAAGGCACCATGTAAATGTTGTTTCTGAAAGAAGAGCCATTCACAAAGTCTAGGTTACATTGGCAAAAAGAAAAATCATCCCTGTAAAGCAGTTTTCAGCAGCAGGGTTTGACAGCGGAATAGCAACCTTTTAGCAGTTTGCATTCACAGGGCTAAGCTATTCCTCATACCAGTCTACAAGTTACGATTGCACTTTCAGGATGTATCGCTCGCATCTTCTGGAATGGCACAGGAAATTTTTTTCCAGTCTGCACTAATATTTCACACTCTTCAGTAATGTTCTGATGGCTCTATTGCTGGAAATGCCCAACAATGGTGGTTTCTACTGGAGATCAGCTGTTTTTACACAGTTATGAAGAAATCAACATTGCTATCAGTATATGAAACTTGTAGCACACCCCATTTCTCCAGTGAAGTCACACATTATGGTTTAAGATGCTCATACTAATTCAAAATTAGGATGTTTTTTTTAACTTCATCAGCTAAATAGCGCTCAGCCCATTACATGGGAATGACTTATGCAAAATATGGAATCGAATCAGGTAAATTGCCAAACTCACAGATGACAGATGGAAAAAAAATCACACCAGCATGTAAGGGGTAAACTTCTTTCCAACACACAACTAGTAATTTAATTACCAGCACCAAAATGTTAAACAAGAATCGTATGGAGATAAAAAATCTTGTTGGATATTGTTTGGTACTATGTTTCTACAACATGGTTAGAGAAAATTCATTCTTCAGCAAGTGTTTTCAATGGTAATTTTTAGCATTAGTTAAACTGAAACAATACACATATGCTGTCCAAAGCCAGAAAGGAATTAAGTGAATAGATGGAGAAGACAATAATTGGAAACATTTCTGTCTAAATTCCTAAAACATTTCATATTCTGTTACTGAAAGTAAATTTAAAATGGGAAAATGGTGAAGTTCTTGTAAAAAGAACTGCATTTTCACATGAAATCACAGCCTAATGTCACAAAGAGCCAGAGAACAACATCCGTCACCCCAGAAATATTCAACCATTAGCTGGAGATCTTCTCAGTCACCAAGCAGAATAATTCCCTCAGCATTTGGCTGGGGATGTTCTCAGTCACAAGTAACAAACAAAGTCTCCTCCACTGTTTTGGGGAAGTTAGGAAAATTATCCCATGTACAGGGAGGCAAGAGAATGCTAAGAGGAAGGGATAAAGTCTCTTCAAGAAAGAGATGCTTCAGACAGTCAAGAAATTTGGGGACAGTAAATGTAAAGGAAGATATGGAAGGAAAATGGACAGGAGAAGGTGGGAAGAGGGGATCAGAAGGTGATGTCCCTCAGGAAGGCTGGACCAGCTGCTGGAAGGCTAGTGGAAAGGTGGCATCTGTCTCCCTCCTCACAGTGTTACCCTTCACCTTCCAGCCTCTTACCCCACCCAGACCAGCACCGCCATGGAACCAAATTTTGTCACTTTTTGGATAAGGATCCCCTCCCTCCCCCCCCCCCCAAAAAAAATCCATCCAACTTGAAGGCAGCAAATTTCAAAATTGGCATCACCTTGAAGAAGACTTGTACCAGCTTTTAATGGAGACATGCATCCTACCGTGAAAATTCCAAGTGATACATTAAGAAATACATTTTTTTTTTTCCACGTTCCTACAAATTTCACACTTGAATGATAAAAAGAATCTTAGCAGAGAAAGGCCTGCTAATGCCTGGCACTCAATAAGCTGTACCAGTAAAATAGACAGTTTACCCAAGAAACTCAGAACAGTACATGAATAGAGGGGGATAGGATAAGTGCTCTGGAGTGGATTTCCAGTATCAAGTGAAAGCATTTTCTGAAGCATTATCAGTTATCTCTGAAAACAAAAACCCCTAAGCAGACACACCATTTTTAAAAGGGGAAGGAGTACCAAGAGAATTACAAGTCAGTAAGTTCAATGTCCATACTAAACATAAGACAGAAATATTACAGTCCATTTCAAAACAAGGTAGGATAATAAGGAAATGAAAATTGAATCCTATCAAACCTCAGTAATTTCCCTCTCTGTCAGGTTGAAGGTCATACAGATAGGCAAAAAGAATTAGCTTTGATACACTTCAGTTTATGGCTTCTGAGTACGCCTTCAGGAGCCGCAGTAAGTTCCCTAGTAAATCAGGGAAACAGAATCTTGCTGAAATTTCTATTTTATGGCTGCATAACTGTCTGAAAAAGCTATTCAGAGGGTAGCAATGATTTTTTTTCTATCAAACTGGAAGACTATAGACCAATGAGGTTTTTCAAAGGTGTATGTATACTAAGGTCAGTACTCAGTATTTCAACCTTAACAACTGGAATAGTGAAATAAAAAGCACATTTCTCAAATTGGCTGATGACACTGAACTTGCAGAGCTTGCAATTTGTTTGCAGGTAACAACTGTCATTTGCAATTATCTTTGTAATTAGTCTAGAGGTCGTCTAATGATGATGAAACTCAGGAAAAATGTTCAAAGCATGACAGCAATGCAAATGGAAAATTAGCACTAGCATATTAAGCATCTCAAGAATCTGTGAGATTAAAACTTGAACAATAACCCTATTATTTCAAAAGGAAAAGAAATATAATTCTGGGACACATTAGCGTAAGACGTGAAACTTCATTGTTTTCCTTTATTCCTTGCTGTTGGGCAGTGAATCCAGTTTTACCACTGCACTTCAAGAAAAATACAGCAAATTGCAAAGTTTTAGAACAAGAAAACAGTCAGATGGTTTTAAAATCATAGCTTTTGATACAAGCTATGTCTCACACACACGAAAGTATCTTGTTTGTTTAGTCAGGAAATGAGGAGAATGAAGATAGAGAGGTGAATCAAACATAGAATGTCAGAAGATAGCTGACATGCAATAATTCTCCATGTCTATTGAGAATGGTAAGTAGACAACAACTTGAAGAACAACAGGCCTAACTTAGACAGAAACAGTGTAGAACTCTCCTCTCTCAAACCTCTGACAATGACAGTTAAACACTGGAGCAAGTCATGTAGGGAAGCTACGGAGTTTTATTTAAGAACAAGGCACGCAAATATTTCAGCAATGGCCTGGGGATCCCTGGTAACTTTTAACAGGAGAGGCAGACTCCCTAACAACCTTCCAGATCTCTGGTTATGTGCCAGAACATCCTGAGCTTTGCACAGTGGGTGTGGAAGTGTCATCCAAGACCTGGTCAAGGCAACTTGCCTGAAAAATAGATGCTCTTCTCTTTACTTACATTTACAAGTAAGTATTTAAGCAAGGAAGTAGTAGGTTTAAAAATATAACTATAAAAATTACTATCAGTTGAAATGTCTTCAAATGCCTTCAGAAAAAGCTCTCTCTCTCTTTCAGGACTATTTTAAATTGGGACAAAAAAAGAGGTGCACAAGGAAATGTAATTCTTCCTGTAGATGCTCTATTTCCACCCCCTCTTTAGAATCTCTTTCTTTCTCTACATGTATACACTTCAAAACATGTACATAAATATATATACACGTACATACCTCCACACCAAGTTAGCTCTTAGGACATGCATTCTTGAGATGAGTTTCAAAATGGCTACAAGGCAATGGCAACAAATAAAAGGTCCTTGGTAAATCTATCCTCCGAAGCACAGATCTATTCAGCTTGAGATGTGGTTTACACATCAAGATAGCCTGGCAGCAAACTTTCTTCAGCTGCTTTTGCAAATATTTTTCACCATCCTTACATGCCCTTGTCTGGATGCATTAAGTTCCTAAGATTTGTGTCTTCCTTAGTGACTCATCAGCTTTCTTTTCGTCTTTTCTCAGGATAATATCAAACAAAACGTTCTGCCAATTCATTTGTGGTTTTGTATGTTCATTCTTTGCCTGATGCAATTTTCAGAGTATATTGTGAGTACTAAGGTAGCAGGAGATAGCTGGTGAAGGCATATTTCAAGATATGGACACCATTAGTCTTGAGCACACAACCGCCACCACAAATGGGCAAAGAAACTATCAGCCCTTGAGAATCAGACTGAAATTCACATAGATTTTAAGCACCTCTGAAACATGCATCATGTAAGTCATGGAGGGCCTGAACGCAGATATAGATAAAAGCACACAAGTCTGAATTCTTTTGGTCAGAAAGGGCGCAATGAAACTGCCAAAACTCAGTCATCTTAATTCACACAGAGATTTTTGACAGCAAAGATTTTTGCAACCTCGGCTTGGCTCTCCTTCGTTTTGAATATTTGCCCTAACATTTGTTTAGAAAGAAGGCCAAACCAGCAGTACTTTTCATGTTTTAATTACACAGAGTGCACGCTGGATGTGATTCCCTCTTTTCCTATGTACCTTCTACAGTGTAAACAAGGGCAACAGGCTGGCTGTTGTTATCCTTCCAAGAACAAATTCCTGTTTGCAGCCAATATGGCTCAGTTTCACAGAAATCCAAATCAATTCTCTGGTACTGAGGTAACAAACAGTAACTTGATTTTTCCTTTAAAACTAAAGCCTTCCAGAAATACAGCTAATTCCTGCCCATCTAACACATTTTTCACTTACTGTAAGAACAAAGTTACTATAAGCACTGTAACAGGTCACAAACTTTGAAGCTGCAGCTGCGTATTTAAATTGTTTTAGTCTGATCTTGTCATACATGCTGTGGAGACCAGGAGTCAAGCTCTGCTCAAGTAATGTGACGTTACATGCATCTGAAACAAGGGAATGCCTGAGGCACAGACCTGACTAAGGATGAGTCGCACTAAATGAAATGAAGGTAATAAAAGTTCAGTTATTTCTACCACCCAAGAATAGGTTATGAAACTGTAGTTGAAAAAAATAAATCATAATCATGCCTCAGCAGTGGATAGGATCAAGACTGACACAAGTAATATATATTTCTGAGCAAGTTTGATCCTTCTTAATGATAACACAGAGAACAACTCACCTACAAACTGCATGCCTATGACCAAAACCATATTTTTCTAAGGCTTATCTTTAAAAATGCATTTTTACTCATTAAAAGAAGAATTACTACTTTTTCATTCTCCTGTTCATTTCCTTCCCCACCTGAGCAAGTTATCCCTCTGCCTCATGCTGCACTGATTACCACAGGTACATAAGGCCTATTTGCTTTTCAAAAGATGTGCACAGATTTGGATATCAATTTAAAGAATACTACCTGTTTTGTAACCAGTAATCTTATCTGCTTTTCTGAATGTTACCAGCATTATGCTAGAACTGATGGTCAGGAAGAAATCACTAAAGCACTGATTGCTCCTGAATGTAGAAAAGGCTGGCACAGTCCTCATAGCCCTGAAATCTTGAGAAGAACAGGTAACTGCCAGAAGCATGTGAAGAAAAACCTACACTGGACTGAGAAAAGGTAATATATCCAAAATATTAACCTTTACTCCAGTTGATGAAATGCTACTGGTTAAGGTCTCCACAACTATCAAGCACAGTACTTGGCTTTTACGTTCACAGACATTCTGTGGCATTCAGATCTGCTTAAAATAAGGAAGTTATAAAATTAAGTCCTCCGAAGAAAAAAATCTGCAGACCAAAAAAAGCTGCAAAGCAATGCTGCAAACAGCCTCTGTCTCTTTTTCAACAGAGAGGTATTTATACTAATTCTTTTAGTTAAGTTCACTTGTCAATTTACAACATTCATAAGCATCTGCAAATACCATTTAGAAAAAAAAAAGAGATGGATAAAAACATCTTGAAAATTAAGACTTCCAGCTTCAACGATTGTCAGGATACAGTAGGTCAGTTATTTTGGCTACTGTCTCTGTATGTCCATGTTAAATCCTTGATCTCTACTTTTGAACAACTTTGATTAGATCTGAGGCACAACCTGGATTTCAAAGTTCAGGTGGAACAAACATGCATTCATCATATTTCAAAAAAGCTGATATGGATATGTATTTTATGATAATCACATGCCTGAATATAATAAAAAGGTGTCACACTGTGCAAAAAACCAAAGCCCCCACTATGAGCTGTTTCTTAGCACAATTAACAAGAAGTTATCTGATATCACAAATAAACCACTCAGGTGTTGGTCTAACAGCCACAAGCAGTATCCAAGCCATGGGAAAAGGATGTACAACACAATAAATCAAGAAACTTTAAACAAAGATGGTCTAATGGACAGGAGCAATAGGTTAAGAAAATTGGGGGTTGGGAATGAATGCAAACCCTAATATTTGCCAGAATTTTTCTAGTTACGGAAATACTTGTCTTCAGATATATTTCCCTGAGATCCAGGGATAACTCCAGGTATGACTGAATGGGTAGCATACAGAGATGAGATGAGCTCCCTCAGAAGCAAGAAAACACCCTGACCTTTCTCCTCAGTTTGATGTTGGAATTCTTAATCAAGGTACTTCCTCCTATGTATCACTATTTTCACATTGATCATACTCTAGGTAACCTCCATTTTTTACAGTTGTGACAGACATAACTTACAGAAATGGGAAAAGTAGATGTCCAGTCTACATAGGACAGCAATACAGTTTACTCTAAAATGAAAGGTGGCATTGGTACTGGGAGACTGTTGAAAGCTGTAAGATACAAAGATGGAGAAGTGTAGCTTTTCATCAGAGTGGTCACCATCATTGCTAACTGACTCAAGGAACATAAAGATTACTAAAATATTTGCTTCAGTGCTATTTGAGACAGAATTCAATGGACAAGTCACAGTACACAGCTGCAAGAACAGACCAGCAGCTCTGATTCAAAGGGGAAAAAAAGTGCAGCTCGCTCTCTGATGTTGCTATTCTCATTACTCCCACAGAATCTCCTTTAAGATTTGGATATAAGGTTCTAGAGATCATTGACACAGCAGTTAAATTTATTATGTAGAGTGATAAAAGCAGCTTATTTAATTACATTTTACAAGCTACTTTAGACAATCTTGTCTTAAACAATGTTTTCTTTTCTGTCTTGCATTCTTTTCCAGAAAGTAGTAAATCTAGAGTCATGTTCTTTCACCAGTTCTGTACAGTCAAATTTTTTTCTGTTTGTGACTAAGGCAATATTACTAAGGATATCTACCTTAAGAAAAAGTCTACTTTATTGTAGTTTTTTTTAAGTTGCTTTCAAAAGGATGTATGTGTAGCTGACCACATGTTTTTTATACTAAGATTTCATTTCTCCAGGTTGGGTAACTCCACACCTTTCTGTAGCAGGATTTATATGCTTGTTATTTAAATATTCACTAAATAGTCACTAAATCCTTCTCTTGGGATTAATATTGGTTTCACAAATGCTCATGTAAACTTACCAATGTAAGTGCTTACCTAGAATTTGTAAGTATACTTATTTCTTTTCATACAGATATAATTTGTTTTTTCTATGAACAGTGAAGACCAGATTCTAGCTTTTACAGCTCTAACTGTGAACAAAACCCCCTCAGTTCTAGGTTTCTGCCACATTAACTCTGCTCCCTGCAAGTCTTTTGTAACCGAAAGCTAGCCTGGGTCCAACACATCCACCCGCCCTAGAGCTTTCTTTAGGTAAAGAAAAAAAGAACTGAGATTTTTAAGAACAGTACCCAACAATCTTACTCCAGCCAAGTTTTACCTCAGAATAACTGACAAGTGTTCATAATTCCCTTAAGTACTTAATTAGCTATGCAGTTCCACCAGCACTTCTCTTTTGTTTAATAACACTATGCTCTGGCAAGACATGAATTTATCAAATCTGCCCCATTAATACAAAAAAAGGTTATTCCCAAAGCTTGTTCAGCTAACACCACCACAGTCACAGCTTGAAAACGCTAGTCACTACAAAGTGTCTAGAGCTTACTGGAAAGATGAGATATATTTTATGCAACTGAAACATTTACCATACAATTGTTGCAAATAAATGCTTAAAATATTTAAAGGTGAACTAGTAGGTACTAATGATACAAAGCTGCTTTCCATGTTTCAGAAGTCCAAATAAAATGCAGTAAATTCACAAGTAGCTACTGCCGTGATTCAGGCAAGACTGTAAAACTACATGTTGTTAAAAAACAACAAAAAACCCCACCCCAAACAAACAAAAAAAACCCCAGTGCAATGTTTCCAAGTCTATCAGTTGGAAAGAATATTCATGTGATCAAACTGGTTTAGATAATGCTGTCACTTCCCGAGAATCTCAGGGTCCAAAACCAAGGAAAATGCCAAGCCTGAGCTGAAACATTAGCATGGTATTTACTGCTCATGGGCTCACAGATGGAATACAGGGGTGGAAGAGAGTTAGAAATATTTTATTTGACCTCTTGCATAAGAAGAGGCACACCACCTCCTTGGATTAACGTCTCTTTTAAGCACAACAAAGATGATACATACACTGGAAAGGAAATGCCTGAAGAAAGCTAGTGGAGGGAAGGTCTGACTCCATGAGGAGAAATGAAGACTCTGTTGGTTTGTATACAACCACTGAGTCTTCCATTTTACAGAAAACTTCACTGATGCAGCCTTTGACCACCTCCAAAAATTACTACCTCCACCTGCAATGTTTATTACTTTACCTTTGTTCTGCTCCTACCACAAAAGCAATCTGAAGAAAATAAGAATGATGCCTACTAAGTAGTGATTCTGAGGAGCGGATCTATAATTGTGCTAAGATTTAGTAATGAAAAAATCATTGAAATGTGCGAAAAATTAAACATTCGATAAATTCCACAGTATATCAAGATGCATAACTTATAAAAATAGTCTGCAGAATTTCTTACTCTGCCAAACAATGCTTTTTGTTAATTACAAGAGACTCTAGCTAGGCTAAATATATACTGTTTTCTTTCGGATATTTGGCTATTAGTGTCACAGTACCCATGCCTGGGAGAGAAGAGAGTAAACAACCATGGTAAAAAGACCATATAATCAGAATACGAACAGTGAATTACCAACCCTGAAATACACACACAAGAAAGACTAGGCAAGAGAAAGGAGCCATGAAAACATTGAAAGCAGACAGGAAAACTGTTTCAAGAGCATTTTATCTGCTAGAGGCACTTGATATGAAAGTGTTGAAGTATCTAAATGCAATGACAGGTCCAAGTCTACTTCCACTGATGTTAAAATATAATAATAAATCATAAAGTTATTGTCTAAAGAGGAAATCCTACCAGTTCAAACACTGTATTTGGAGTCTGCAGTAAAAAAATGTACCTCCTTTCCATGAAAGGTATTTCAAACTCTGCCTAGTTCACTTTCAGCAACCCACTATCATATTCTCAATATCACCGTTATATGACTGATCAAGAAGCAGAGACAAAGCTCAATGGCTTGACTAGCATTTTAGATGCTGAGCTGAAGCAGAACTTTGAATGCTCCAATTCATTCCTTGCACCCATTCTGTACAGCACACTGACAGGAAACAGTATCATCTTTTTCAATCAATGGATCTTGGAAATCATGGAGTACCTGGTGAGACTATAGGCTGAGGTTATGGAATACTGTGAGTGGCTCAAAACCAACAACGTCTCAAAAGACAAATGTGTTCAAGAAAAGAGGATTTGTGAGGATGGAGCAAAAGACGAGGGAAAAGAAGCAAAAAGTGAAGGGGGGGGGGGCGGGGAGGAAGAACTGAGACTATAGCACAAAGCAGAAGAGACCAAAAGCAGTGGGGGGAAGGGAGGCAAGGGGAAGAAATGCTCAGGAGTGGTATGAGAATGATGGGAAACAGAATGATTTACTCAGCAAGACACATGAGACATTAGTAACCTACACAGTAAAATGAAAAAGGAGAGGCCAGGGAAAAGTTGGCATCAAAGACACAATATAATAGGTTGTGGGTTTTGTTTTTTTTTCATCACACAGTACATCTTTTACCATGTTTTAATGTTATAATTCAGATGACAAATGCTCATTTTGTATATATATACATATACACACATATGTATATATACATATACATAAATTATACACACATACATTCAGTATGGTTAACATAATCCAGCTCCCATCTGGACGACATTTCCTGAGGGAATGCAGGCCAAACAGCCAACCACCTCATCCTCAGCTCAGAGCCTGAGGCTGCTGCCTTGTGCCGAGGGGATAGACACACCATCACGTGCACACCCAGACTGGCTGCTGGGCTTGGGCAAGCGAGGGGCATGGGGAAGGGGGAAGCATCCTTGCAGAGTTGTCTCTCTGTCATTCCCTCTGGTTGAAGGGAATGAGGAAGAACACAGCTAATGCCTCAAGTGAGAAGATGTGTGCATGAGCGTAGCATAACAGGGAAAGAGGGACGCAGCAGAGGCTCGGGCTGCTGCTGTCACCCTCATAGAAGGGAACTTGAAAGAGAATCCAGTTCCTATCCAGAACTATATAGCTACACTAGAGCCTCTCCTGGAAAATCAGGGATAATTGCAGCCTTTTGTGGGCTGTGCTTACCTGTCAAGCTGTCAGTAAATTAATCATGCAACTTTCAGCAGTCAGTATCAATAAAGAAACTCAGCCAGTGCAAAGGACACAGTAAGACAGAAAATCACAACTATGAGTGCAAGGGCAAACTGTATTATTTATTAATTTTTCTCCTAAATCTGTTTTATGGCCAGACTCCATAATGAGACATATGACAGAAATCAAGATAAAGAAATGCTTTTTAAAACATATACATGATTTATTACTTTGATATCTGTCCACTTTCTTCCTTCTCTTCCTTTTCATATCTTGGACTGAAATAATAGAAGTTCCCACTGCAACGGTATGTAGCCGAGCAAGTCACCTAGATACTGTAGATATGTTTAGACAAACTTCTAGACAAAGTTATAAATAAGCCTTGGATACAGCTATTCTCATTTTTGTTCTTCAGCATGTCTCTTTGTTCTCTAAAGATGGAATGAGAGCCTAGTGCCAGTGGAAAGACAAACTGATCTATGATGGGAGCTGACATGCTCCAAAATACTATTTTGGCCTTTAGAGAAGACAAAAGGGGAAAACAAGTATGCAGAGTTGTTAGGAGGAGGGATTCTGTTTGTTTTTATGCATTGCTTTTCTAAATCCCCTCCTAAACCCTTTTCCAAACTTCCTCAGAACAAAAAACTCTAGCCAAAAGTCAATATATCGTTATGACCACTTGGTTGTCAGATGCATGCTTTAATGCCTTATACTTTAAGTATCACAAAGCTATAGGGACTTCTGAACAATGCTCTCTCTACTTGATATTTCTCTATCTGCAGACATAACAGGAACATGGACTGCAAACATCACTGACTATGGGACTTCAAAAGAACTAGGTCAGAAGGGTTTTCTTGGACTCCTTCCACCGCCCTGGGCATGCAGAGCCTTTTGCTGCTGCTTTCATATTTTCATCAACTCCAATTTAAAGCTTTAGCTTCTCCTCTTTTGTGTTCCTATTGTAGGACTCTTTCAGAGTCTCACTTTTGTGAGGGTTAGGGAAACTATATCCCATCTCTAGCAGAGATGTTTGCAAATAATTAATGCATCTCTCCCTCTCAGGTAGCAGGTAACAGCAAAAGACCCTACAATAGTATAAAAGGAGCAAATGCAATAATCTTCAGTACAATCTTCAGTACAGTCAAACTCAAGGAGCTCATTAGCTGATACTTACGGAGGCGTCACTCCTTTCGGGAGGCCTAATGCGTTGACAGAAATGGGTGGTGGCTGGGATGGTAGCATGGAGCTGAGAAAAGCTGCTGGAGACTGGCCGGAATTAGGAAATCTGGGAGTTGGAGACAGGCTGTGGGAAGGCGAAGAAAGCGAAGGAAGAGGAGGGGGTGGAGGAGGTGGAAGGGGAAAGGAATCACACACCGGATATGTTGCGGTTGGACTAAAGACAGGTGGAGGTGGGGGCGGAGGGGATGGAGAAGAAGGAGACCAGGCATACTCCCCTTCTGGAGCAAACTGCTGAGAGAAAGGGGGAACAGGCACTCTCCCAAACTGTTTCTGAGAAGCAGTTGGAGACATAGGAGAAGGAAGGCTGGATGTAGATGATCCTGAAGATGGAGTCACGTAACCTGAAGCAGGGCTGATGTTCTGAGCAGCAATGAACTGCTTAGGCCGAGCATAGTTGAAGGAGCTGGAAGACTGCATGGTTGGGGAAGTATGAGAGTTAAGAATACTCATTGGCACAGGAGAAATGACAGACTGGCTGGACTCAGGCTCCTGGAAGGAGGGGGGAGGAGGAAAGGAAGGAGAAGAGGGAGGGTGCTGCTGATGATCAGGTTGCTGTTGGTGACGATACCACTGGCCACTTTCTTGCTCCAGACGAATTTGGTTCTGCAGCTGCTGTATTTTTATAGGGTCCCTGTAGGAAGGAAAAATAGACAAAAAGGTGATCAGACATGCAGTGCTGGTGGGGGAGAAGGTAAAAGTTCCACTGAGCTATGGTCTAGGAAAGCCAGAAGGCAGGGAAAGTTCAAAGCATTTGTGTATCTTGAATAGCCCTATTTCTTCAGAGCTAAAACATTGCTGCAAAAGTCCATTTTTTGAGCTCAAGAAGGGGGGAAAAAAGTATATGCATAATAGAAGTTAACAGAACCTTCAATTCTTAAAAAAGACTGATTATAAGACAATTTGAAGATGCTTAAGATATTGTAAAGGAGCAATCCAGATAACATAAGTAATGGTAAAAATTATGAAGTTCTTAACTAGGTTTCTTTTCATTTCTTGCTTATTTCATTCAATGGCCCTGTTTCAATAATAAGCCTCAGATATTTACCTAGTGACAACTTCAGCCTTGATTTGTGCTGTAGCCTACGTGGGCCGATCAGATAGACCTAACTACTGACATACTTTTAATGAGGTACATTTTAATGGAGACAAGGGACCAACTTCTGTGTTAGAACCATCCACGAGCAAAGACTTCCAAGAAAAAATTTGTAACCTAAGGAAATGGTGAACTGAACTTCTCCATGTCTTTAGTCCCATTTTTTTTCCAGGCTTTATTGTTAACTGTAGGTCCTGAGACATGTCTTAGTAGATACTGAATACAGTTCTAAGGAATTGCTAATTGCAGTACTATCAGTTCAAATAGAAATAAGAATTTCTTTCAGAAATGCAGACATTCACTAGCAGAACAACAAAGACTAAAAAAACTAATATGAAGAGCACTCAAAACTGTTAATGAAGTAAAAAAAAAAAAAAGGAACAAAACGTTCAGCAGTGAAGCAAACCAGACAACCAGACCATGCACTGGCTTTTTTTCGTCCACAATACGGTTGTTTGAATGGCATTGAGATCAAAATTAACTGTGTGGTCTTTCATCTTAAAATACTTCAGACTGCCTTGCTTAAAAAGTGTCATGTTCCAGCTGGAAATCATAACTTTATCTCAATACTCCAGATGTCTACAAAGTTTCAGCATATGCACATATACCTTTTCTGTATATTTAATATACAAATACTTTATTATATACAAGTGTGTCATTGTTTATATATCATTTAGGTCATTTAAGCAGAAATTTTAGAAGCTGTCTACTTAATGCATGGCATATGAATGTACCATTCTGGCACAACAGTATACTTTTGTTGGTAGCAACAAAATTAGAAATGATAATATTATCATATTTTCCACTCAAAGATTAATTTTGATATTCCAACTATCCACATTTCCCAGAAAGTGTTTTCTGACAATAATTCTACTTATGATATCAGCCCAAAGGAGAGTGTTTAGATAAGAAAAAGGGGAGCAAGCTTCTTTAGGACAGAAAACTGAAAAATCAGTTATTTACATTTAACAGTTGATCTTTTCTTTTTTGTCATAAAGATGGTTCAATTCTAGCAACAGTCATCTCGCCAGCAATACATATTTCAGTACTAAAAAGTAGACTGCATTTTCCTTTTTAATTAAATCAGTAACAAGAATATTGAAATGTTGCAGTTCACTTGCAAATTTTATAATTCGTTTCTTGGTGTTGACAATAGAGACTCTAAATCCCTATCAGTTCAACTTTTCACTCCATAGGACATGAGTGGAACCTTGTTCTTCAATTTTTGCTAAATTACATAGAAGTCTCTTTTCCCTAATTTGGCTAAAGCAACACAGTTTTAGTTCCCAGCATCATTTGACTTTCTTGGATGATGACAGAAATACTTCAGGTCACCCCTGGTTGGAAAGAGAAAGTCCTGTAAGATTACTACTGTCAGCTCATTCTGTATCTTTAGTCTAACTATTTGCAGACCTACTGTCCAATACCCTTAAATTTATTTACAAATAATACTTATTTTATTTTCCATCACAATCACCCCCAATAATTTTTTTATTTATTACAGAGGGGCTAAAGTTAAAAAAAAAAAAAAAAGGGTGAAATTTAGTAATGTAAATGGTGTGTTGAATATAGAAGAAACTTAGCTGTCTCCAACACTCCTATGTTTACCCAACATGTGCTGAAAGCAAGTCAGAGCATCTTGTCTTGGGACTTTTTTATTTTCCTTGCCAAGTCACATGGCGATGCGCCCAGCCAACAGCGTAACACAAATGACCATCTATGGCCCTGTCAATGGTAAGTATACTACTACAACGCCTGCCACTGAACCGCTGCTGTATCAATCCGGGCAGAAGTAAAGACCCGATTCAGCGTATGTCTACAAAAGGTCGGCAGGCAAGTGTGAGGTTGCTCTGCTCTCACACTAAGCTTGACTTGCGGCCACAGGAATATACATGCCTATAAATCAGGGTTTACTAGTTCAGGACAGCACTAATTCCATTTGCAAAGCTTTTGATCAGTTTAGGGTCCAGACAAAGCAAGTGCATGTCTGCTTGAAAAATAACACGCAGACATAATCATTATCACATCAGTCCACGTAGCAAAAAACATGAAGACCTTCTTAGAGCAAATTTTCATTCCAGTGGTAGAAATGCCCGATCCTTATCTGCAAAGGAATGTTCTCCACCTCAGAGCTAGTCTTTTAACAACAGATGCTGCCCTATACTTATTAATTTCTTGAGTAGATGTATCCTAGGGATGAGTCATTATGAAGAAGAAGAAAAAAAAAAAAAAACAGAAAAGAATAAGCAATTCATAAGTATTCCTTTGCAATGACATCAACAGCGGTGGAAGCTCTACATAGGTCCCTGAAAGATAACACTGCTGTGCCACAGATATAGAGAGCCCAGCAGTCAAAACGATGCAAGGGGATTCATCTGTTATGTTGCCCTCAACAGTAGGGAAACAAACAAGGAAATTAAAAAAAAAAAGTTCAGTCTTTGGATGAGATTACAGGAAAAATTAGTTTAATTGTAATTACATCCTCTTTCCAATTAGCTGAAGTATGTTTTGTAATCCCAGTGTTTTAAAGGGCACACATGCTTTCAGGGAACACATCAAGCTTGTTTAAACAATAGAGAATAAAACTTATTTTCTCATGCGAAGGTTTTGGTTTTGCCAAATAATTAATTATAACAACGTAAGAATGAACAGTTAAAAGTAAATTTTAAGTAAAATTCAATCAGTGAATCAGTAATAAAAAAATCATAACTAAAGTGATTTTAAAGGTCTGCTTCAGTATTTGTGAATTTTTTTTTTCAATACCAGATATTCTTACCCAAGATTTTTATATACATTCTCAGATGTTCTAATAGGCGTGCTAAAACAGTTAAAGAAATGCAAAAAGTAAAGCAGTAATATTTTAATTGAAGTAGACATTAATTGCAACAGAGAGAAAAACAGTATTTATGCAGTTATTCTAATATGCACAGACTTGCTGTCCATACTTAAGATTTTCTTATCAGCTACTAGAACAGGAAGTCACAGATCTTCACTTATAAATTTGTCTTGGTTGTTTTCAACTTTTCTATATATTTCTAACTGTGGAAAGAGATGGAAGAATGAGAAGAAGGAGGGGAAAGATATTCCATTTTTTCAGCAGTTAAGGGTGAGGATTTTTTTGCATCGCTAGCAATATCCGGTCCTAGAGGATGTGATAGTGAATAGAAGTTACTCCTGGAGCACTGTTTGTGCTACACAATGTCAGCCTTCCTTTTCTTTATAATATTGAACACTGAACAGCTAGAATAAGTTTTGGATATTTCTATGCTGTCTATTTAGGCATTTCTTTATTTCACATACAGGAGAATAACAAGATGCAATATTACATATTCGCAAGTATTTCTACAACCTTGCTTTCCTCTCTGTCCTCTCTAAGAACAAATAACTGAAGGAAGATACAGGAACTAAAATTTTTTTAAATTAATTTACTGGCTAACTTCATGGAAATGAAGCTAAATGGAGCTAAATTATAATGAGAAACATTTGAAAACATGTTCAAAGGGAAGACTAGAGACATGAGGTTTCTTGGTGGGTAACTACAGAATACTGTCTTTTTAAAAGCAAAACACTGTTTGTACGAGAAAACAGTGGACAGAGATGCTCAGAATCTTCTCTAAAGATGCCAGTATGCACGGCATATTTTAATAGTTACTCAAGAATTCATGTTCTGAGGTATGCACTTGGTTTAGATTATAATAGGCTGTTTTATCTTTCTATCCCATTTTCGTAATGTTTTTTCTTCCTGATACCTTCTTTGTATCACATTGTTTTGACAACTAATAGAGCACGCCTGGACTTGGAGAACTCAACTGGTAACAGCCATCACCAGGAACGGCAACTCCACTGCCTGGACACAGTGCTATGGAGGAGGGGAGATTGGTAGATGGTTCTACATCCCTGAAAGTCTCAAAAGGAGCTGGCTACTGGATTGCAGAGTACATTACAGCAGATGGCATTTTCAGGGATGCAATAAATCCTTCATACTGACAGTTCTCTGTCAGGCTCATCAGGTTCCCAATATTAGGATATGTATCAACTTTATTTTTATCTTACATCTCTGGGTTCGTAAAGAGCATAAAAAAAATTATTTGGAGGAACAATGCACCAAAACCTCTTCAGGGAAACACGCTACTATTTGCAGTGTAATCATCAGCTCCTCAGTATAACCTAGTCTGTGTACCTTTTAAACATAAAGGTTCATATGGAAGCCCTTATACCCATTCTGTCTTGGGAGAGTAGTAGATTGAAATAAACCACTACAGACAAAGAACTAAGATTAAATACATTTTTCTATGTTATAACCTTTTAAATTCCCTGATTTTAGCTCTCCTTTGTCCTCCCTCATGACCTTAACAAAAGAAAAGGAGCAAATGGAAAGCAGGTAAAGAAAAACAATTTTAGTTTAAAAGAAAGAATCCTATGTATCTCATGTATGGAAGAATAACGGGCTCTCTTCTGCCTCAAGTCATTCCTGAGTGAAAGCAGACTGGCCCCTTCATGATCCTTCCAGCAATCTGCCCTTAGAGAAACAGACAGTGCAGTTCTACAGAAATATACTAAAAAATACCTCTGAAATGAAAGTACAGGAATGTTTTGAATGACAATAACAAGAATTAGCCCCAGTTAAGCTTGAGCTAGTTTTCTAAATTAAGATTTGAAACCAATACCCCAAAACCTCTGTATTTGTATCTTGGGGTAACAACTACTCATCTCCATTAAATCTACCTTCCAATGAAGACCTAGCTTCTAACTCAATACTAACGCTTTAGAATCATGCCAGAGCTCTACAAAATGGGAAACAGTCACCATCATGCTGTACTAAAAGGCAAGGGCTCTTCTCAGGAACACTGACTTCCATGTCAGTAAATATCTGTGTTTAGATATATTTTTGTATGTATCTATTTATATCTATATTTAGATATTTATACAATGGGCGGAATATTTTTTCATTGGCATTTATTAATTTATTAAAGTTGGAATGTAATAAAATTCAGTTATATCTCTCTAGCTCCTTGGCAGCCCAACTTGATAGCTGGTAGGCAGAGAAGGAATGGAGAATCGGAAGTGCTGGGGGCTGCTGTGGTTCCCTCACCAGCTGAGATTCGCATCGCTTCTGCATCTGTGGCTCTTCGGCAGCTGGCATGGCAGACTTGCCAGGTAGCTGTTAAGCTAGCTCTTAAACACACTGTTTCATTTGCTTCCTACAGCCACAACATTTGTATTTTACTGCTATAAATGCCACTGTTTTCTAAACTTCTGACAGTTACTATTTCAGAGACTGAAATGCACACAGAAACTCGATGCAAAATTTGACAGTAGTCACTGATATCTGGAATTACCCTCTGACAAAATTCCTAATATAATTTAATGTTTTCCACCAGATTTATCAACAGTTGAGAGTTGTTAAAAATGAAAACAACCTAAGCTAGCAGTGTTAACAGCTAATTAACAGCTGTACTGAAAATAAATGCTCAGAATACAAAGGTAATTCCAACTAAACCATGTCCACTGAAGGAGTATCTACTCATTTTCAGAAATGTTAAAAATGTACATGTATGACAAGGCAAGAAGGTGAAGTGAAGGGAGAAGAGATGCCCCTTTTTATGAAAACTGCAAGTATTCAACACACAGACAGCCTTCAGGCTGTATTAATACAAATACATTTACCCAAGCATTAAGCTTCCTGATGCTGAACAATCCCTTATATTGTGAGAAACAAATGTGGACTGTTTTAAATCCTGCAATGGTTCACATTTATGTAATACTGGAATTATCAGTTAAAATAAAGACTGGGGGGCAGGAAAAACAAAAACCAGCACCAGTTTGGGTTCTACCCCGCAAACATTCAGAGATATTTTTTGTCTATACTAACAGATTTCAGAAAGGATGCAGGGTTGTCATTACATTTTAATCCTTACATTGAATAACTAGAGACCTGTAACTAAGAACCAGCTGTAACCTTTTAACATTTTTATTACTTGCCCTTCAAAGCTTAGCAATTGGGAAAATGCAGATTTGTGACAAATAATATTTTCCATATTTCAGGTTAATATACAGGAGTGTTTATAATTAATTTCACTGTAACCTAACACAGTCTCAGGAAAATCAGTACGGTGCAAGAGCTAACACCAGTACTGTATTATGAGCACACTATGAAACTAAGCTTGACTTTTCATCTGAGAAACTTCATACACACAGAAGATAAATGTAAACCATCTGCATTGTACCTGTATTATTTGTGAACTCTCTCGTAAGAAAATTGTGCTGTAATTTGGCTGTTAAAAACTTTTCTGTCTATCCCAAAAAGTGGCAGTTGTGCCTGTGATTTTCCATTATGGTCTGATTATCTGTCAAAGGCATCAAGGTAATTTCTGTACTAAGGAAACCAACAGTAGTGATAGTGCCAGTATTCAGCGAACACAAACAATTTTTTTTAGAGACAGGAACCATTTTTCATCTGTCTATACCACTGCTGGGACATTTTTCAAAACATGCACCAGTGAGATAACACGTTTAGCCTGGGTACAGAAAGAGAGGAAATTGTGCTCTTGTGCACATTCATTGTTCCCAAAAGTCATAAAGACACAATACAACTTTAGTAAAAAGGCTAAACTTCATATCTCTGGTAGGGTTAGATTATAAGAATTAGTCTGGCAGTCAAAAATCTGTCTCACTTGGGAATTCAATAGTGTTACATAACTAGTGCACACAGGTAACAAGTTTTACTGATAAAGGAAGCAAAAAATGTTATGTCATTAAGCGGTAAATTGTAACAAGGCATTAATAGCAATACAGGTTCCAATTTACAGCTGAATTGGCCCAAAGTGTAGGAAATTATGGCTTGGAATGCAGGAATGAACTGGCCTGCAAATGGACAAATAGTTCTTCTGCCTCTGATTGTGCTATAGCATGTGGAGGTTATATTCTGTGCTGATTGGTATATATTCAAAGAAAGTAAAAAAAAAAAAAAAAAAAAAAAAAAAATCAAAGTTTGAAAAACTGTAGTAGCCTAAACCCAAAAGTGAACAGAACAAAAGATGGACAGACACTCCTCTTCTTCTAGATGTAGTACAATACATTTTCTCAGCACTGGCACTGGAACAGCATATGCACAATTGTCTTTTTTTTTTTTTAATATTTATTTTAAATTTAATATATTTGATTAACAAGATGCTCTATAAATCATCACATTTCATCCACCACTAGCTACCAAAGTTAGGAGATTTGCTTATTTTTATGCCTACCCATGAACAGTTACAGTGGCCTTAAAACTGAACCTCCATGCTTTCAATATTAATATTCCAGTATCTGTCAAGTTTCTGTTCTTTGGGTTACATGTAAAGATGACTGCTTTGTACTACTGAAATAGATGCTTTCAGAAGGAAGAATGAACATCATATTAAGAAGAAAAAAAAAAATAGAGTAGCTGCTAGATGCCCCCAACATTAAAGGGAGCACAGTTGCCGTCAGAGTGTTTTTAGGAAAATTAAAACTTTAACTATGTTTTAAAACTACTTGAAGAAATTCAGGTAGTTTTAAAGTCTAAATTCCAGCCCTCTTGCCAGCCATTCTATGTTCACAAACAGTTCTGACATTTGAGCAGGTCGCTGCCCCATGGATATTACCAGCTGATACATCAATAGTCTATTTTACTGAAACTCACTGGAGGTATACTGTTCTTAAAATACCATACAAAAAGGAATCACTGAAAGGAAATCAATGCATAAACCCTGGTATTTATTGAAATAAATGTGAAATGTCTGAGATTCTTTCCCTACTACAATATGACTTACTCACTTTAGGTGTTAGCACCATCTTAATACCATAAAGTTTTGGTACTATACCATTCTTTCTGAAGTCCTTCTATATACACAAAAATAACCCTATCAACAACAACTTTTATGGAAGGAGGAAAAGCACCAGGAAGTAACAGCAACTGCTAAATACAGTAATAACCTTTCAGCCTGGTTCTCAAGAGCATTGGAAAGTGAAAATAACACTACAGCATTGCTCACAACTTTTGTGACATTTATTCAAGCCATGTAATCTTAAAACAATTATATCTTGTGCTCGATCCCATGCAAGATGCTCTATCCCTGCAGGAAATCTAGGTTGGTAATGTCCATGAAAGCTGTGGCAGTGAAAAGAAAGATACTTAAAAGGGTGAACAACTGTGTAGTCACTCTGCACGCTGCAAAATTCCTAGGGTATCTGAAGTTACTGCCATATTAGGGATTGGTATCGTCCAGAGATATTTGCAGATCTGTTGGGAGAATTTTTCCTCCCAGATGCCCTCTTTGCCTTTTAAAAGCACTGGTGAAGCCCACCTCATGCATTAACTGAAGAAACAACAGCCTTTCACTGCTTTCTTGTCTTTGTTCTCTGGCACCTGAAACAGGGAACAAATAACTACCCCCTCCATGTTACATAGCTGCTTGGCTCCAGCTGCAGGTAAGAGTTTGTTCAGGTATGGACAAACTGCTTCAACTTTCTTCCCCCAACAGGCTAGCTCACAGCCAAAGCTCTGGTTAAGTGAAATATTCACTTTGTTGCAAAGAAACTGAATATAAAAAATATCTGAAGTCTCAGTGTTTGCACATGTTGCAGCATTGCACCTAAATATTTCTGCAAAGAGTTGGCAAATGCTCAATCTATTCATGCCCAGAACACTCTCTGTGGGCTACGCTCCTCACAGAGCAGAATGAAAACTCCAACACACACCAGCAGAACAGCAGCAACAGAATATCTTACTAAAATGAAAACACTTGACAGTGTGACAGATATACCTTATGTCAGCTATTGCATTTAGAAGACCAAAAAGAACTCTTTGTAGACTTGGCTGTAACAGTAGACCTAATTTCATCTGCTCATGTAGACTGATAACATCTTTTTGGTTTATCGCATTTTTTCCTATCAGCAACTCGCATGAACTTCAGTGATACCTGCTTAAGGAACACTGCTGTGACCTTATTTTGCATCAGGAACAATGTTTTAAGAGGTGGATCTCCATTCATCTGGCTGGACTAATTTTGAAAATAAAATAGTTTGTAGGGCACTGTCACTTCTTATCTAGCCAGACATGTACTTCAGAACTGTGAGTTTTGGGGTTTTGTTTTGTTTTTAAAAGGCATCTTCCCCAAAGTTTAAAAGAGACAAGAAAAATGTTGATACTCAAAACATTGCTAAAGCACCCTTAGATATGCGGAGCTACTGCTTATTACAACTACATGATAAACATAATTATAATGAAGATGTTTTAGGCAAATCCTAAGGACTAAGTAGACTTGCAGCCTTCCTCCATGACTGAATGCTACACCTTACTGTATTTTCCCCATTGCTTGCTATAAACCAAAAAATGAATACCTGCACAGCAGAACTACTGAGCAAAGGCAAAAACACAGTACACAGATGTCACTGCAGTCAGAATATATTTTTAAATATTCAGAATGTACTCTGCTCCTGAACAGATTGAGCAGACCTGACAAGAACTACACACATTCCCCATCATCACAAAGAGAAACAACGTATCCTGAAATAACACACATTTGGACACAGACACTGAACTTGAACGAAAGTCTTGTGCTGGCAACACATAATTATAAATAGTATTTCCCTGGTAAATACATTAAATTATTTAATGGTGAGAATTTAAGATTTTTTTAACTGCCAACTAACTGTTCAGCACATTGTGCTGAAAAGCTTAAATGGAATACCTTACATATAAATGACAGAGAAAATAATTGGTTTTGTACTTTTGAGTGAAAATACATTCCATAAAGGTGATTCATTTTAAATACTATTTATTTCTTAATACATCAAGTAACCTCGAGTATGGGAGACTTCTTCCCTGAATTAAGTCATGCCTTAAGTGATGTATAATGCCATAAAAAAAGAAGGAATCGTACAGGTAAATTGTGTAATGATAGACACTAGTTATGCCCAAATACTGTGCTAGTGATTCTGTATGGCTGGTCCCTTCTTTAAAACTGTTTTGAATCTTACTTAACTCTCACTGAAAGGAGTCAGTCTTCTTACCCAGAGAAAGTAACAGAAAGGACCAAGTTTCATTTTTCCCCAATAAAATAGTAACCAACATGGTAACTGGCCAAAAAAAAGGAACCACATAGATTGGCACATCTCCTAAGAGGACAGTAAGGACACATCTGCATTTGTGCTTTAGCTTGGATCAGAAATGTGCTTTTGAAGCAAATCTCCAATTGTCCCCACTTGCTTGTTCTCCAGTTTGCATCCTGGAGAAGCCTCTTGAGAACATGAACTGATTTCCTGTCAGGTGAAACAAATGCAACAAACTCCAGCCATTAATGGGCTTCAGTCCATGGGAGCAGACTAGAGCTAGCCCGATGTGAAAACAAAAAACCCAACCAACCCCAAACTCAGTGACTCTGAAATGTGTAGTGCAGGTATCATGCCCTCAGTGTGTTTTTTCACTCTACAGAGCCACTCTTGTTTCTGTGTACTACTTGCTAATGTAGGCTATATATACAAAGTAGATGTATAAACTAGCATGAGGTGTCTAGCTAAACCATACAAGCTAGAAGGCATTGAAAAATAAGTGTGGATACCACAAGAGATTCTGGCTTTTGTGTAAGTCTCAATTTCTAGGAAGTTAAACACGTGTCTTGCTAAACAAATATGCTGAAAATTAATCTTTTCATTTAATTTATAGAGTTTCTTGAAATATTTTTTAAGTGTACAGCATATTAATGTATAATATATTAAAAAAATAGCATACCATGCATATTATTTAACATTTACACATTCAGAGACAATGTATGGACCCATCCTAGACAGTAATTTTACTATTTTGTATGTTGTAGTACAGATTTTACGATTTCATTGTCTGCAGATGACCTCCAGAATTCAGTTAATTCTGTTCCTTCCTTCTGGCCTGCAGTAAAAACCTCCCAGTCAAAACAAACATGTCTTATTTTCTCTTCAGTTTGATCACAGAGTAGTTTGTAAAAAGCTGGTTACAAAGAAAAGTGTATTCCTCAAGATTTAAACCCTTTTCATCTGACAACTGTGAAGGAAGATTCTCTCTTTATGGACTCATTATTTTGATGACACATGCACCTTCTTAGCCTGGAACTGGACACTCTTGGAGAAAGAATGTTGGCCTAGAAACAGCACTTGTCTGATTTGAGGGTCCCAAGTTATATTTTCCCATATTTATTCATTAGGATTAGATTACATGTTAAAATGAACATTCCAGAATGGATGATGAAAAAAGTGGTTTATCTGTTCCTACAGTGAAAGCCAATTTAGTTTTTCTTGACCAACAGTAGTTTATGCTTTGTCCTTATTGAAAAAAGTTTTTTGCATCGAATAGTTAGTAGTGTGTACAATATTTATAAATTGTTTCCTTAAAATAACTAGAGTACTTAGATTACATTTGGCAAATACTGGTAAATCACCATTAGTAAATTGAAATTTAAAAAAAAAATAAAAAAAATCCATGCTTTGTTTCCACTATTGTAAGTGCTAATAAGATGTAAAAGCAGCAATACACATCTTTCACACTGAAGTCAACACCACCTGTATGTAAAACCTTCTCTTCAAGTATCACAACAACTTGGGACTTCAGGCTATCCTTTGCCTCACAAATAGCTGAGATAGAAAAAAGAAAAATCTTATCTGGCTGTAGTTTAATAAACAACCTATAGCTCCTTATTGAAAATTTAATTTTGGACTTGTAGGTTACTTCAAAGACAGAGGGATTTTGACAGTACCAAAATTGGTAGCACTACAGTCAGCATCAGTGTGGATCATATGGTTCTTCCTGTATGAACCATGAGATTCCACATGATCCTCTGTTCCTCTTAATGATACTCACATCACAGTACAGTGCTGGTCTGTCTTCATTTTTTCTTCTCACTGACCTTCGTCTCTCTAACTGTTGCATTCCCATCTGTCTCCCTGCCTCTTCCCTTGGACTATCACCACCTCTTCACCACCCCTTGTGAGTTCCAGAAGCACTACCTAGGGTGTATGATACCAAAATTCATTACTTTACCTCCTACCTCACTTCACATGCTAGCTTCTCTGGAAAAGCATGCTTCACTCTTTGGAAAACACTGGTCTAAAATACCCTCATCTACTACAGTTTTCTACAGCGAACTAAAGGATAGTTGTTATAGGTGTTAGAACCCACATGACCCTTGTGTCTCTGGGCCAGCTTACTAAAGCTCATCTGTAGTCACAAATAAAACTTACATAGTACATTGATCCTGTTTCTCATTTAAAGGATCCCTCAATTCCTTTTCTGTTTCAGGGAGAAATCTCAAACACAGCACTGAACAGAAGTGTTACACAGTAACAAAAGCATTTGGATTATGTGAGGTCCCCTAACTGATTAGACAATTCATACAAAATACAATGATAATTTTTTGCAGAACAAGGAATGATTAAATGAAAGTCAAACAGCTAGAGACACCAAAGAGCATTTAAAAATATTGTAGTTTTTGTCATAGAGGGCAAAATAAGGCAAAGACATTTAAGTTCTCCGAGTTGTGCCGTATATCAGGGAAAGTGGGCACCCAGGTTTGCAGAAAGACTGAGCTGCTTAGTATTTTTGTTTGGAGAAAAATAAGTTAATTCGCCTACAGTCATCCTCTTTTGCATGCCAAGACTCTAACAAGCCCATGCACTTAGACTTACCACATTAATTACATTCTCACGCCCTAAAGGCAATGTTGTCTGAAGCTGTCCATTTTTCCGTCATTTCATAAACCTTCAGAGACTGCAGTTCTCCAAATGGATTTCAAGACTTTAATATTAAAGTTACTCAAATAATAACTAATCCACCAGGCCTTAGTTTTAAAAACAGGGAAATAAACTTTGCTAAGCAAGAATTGATAGCACATAATTCTTGCTGTACACTGTCCAGGCAATACTTCACAGATTAGTTATGTCTGATCTTCTACACTAGGGAGAAATTTTGTCCTCAAGAGCCTAATACTAGAAATGGCATCTCATGATCCAAGGTTTTTTTGTTTTCTTTAAATTTGTCTTATGTTTAAAATCTGATATTTGAAATTAAGAGGAATCTGTGAGGCAAAAGGCCCAGCTTGATTAACATACTTCATAATTGCAGGAAATGTTTTTCAACCCTTAGTTGACTCAAAATTTTTTCTCATAATTTTTTAGCAGCATGATCTACTTCCCTAATGAATCATTCAGAATGAATGAGAAAAGATCTGCATACTTGGAAATAGCAACAGAATCTCGCAATCGTTTTGAAATCCTCTATATATTAAATAGCTTTATATTTTCAAAACAAGCTCCAGATGTGTAAAACAATGATACTTCATTTGTGATAGGTCTAAAGGATCATTTGGCTTTTTCTTCGCGCCTTGCAGCACTTCAGTTTGCTGTCACGTTGCTCTAATTCTTCTAGTCGAAAGAAGACACTTAGGGAAATGTTCTCATTATCTCGTCTTTGACATCTCACTTACATGAGTAGTAGTACAGCCTCCTAGATAGTCAGTGAAACCTCTAGACTGCAGTTCAGAGTGTGTAAATTTGATGCTAAATGTCAGAATGCATGAAGACCCTCTTAAAGAAGTATCTTTAGGAGTCATCCCAACAAAGCACAGGCCTTGAAATGAAGACAGGTGACTCGGATTTGAGCAGAAAACACAAAAAGCATTCAACATATCCTGAATAATGCAGATAAAAATAACACTACCCAAAATCCTTTCCCCTGCCCACAACTTAGCAGATCACGAGTCAACCACAGATCTCATAATACATCACATTGTTTCACAGTCACACTGGACTTAACATTTAATTTATTAATTTAAAAGTACCGAATTTTTTTTTCATATACATTATGCAGTTAACTAGTATGACAGCTCTTGTTTATCAGCAGCTAACAAATGTACTCAGCTACTCTTGATGGGGAATATCTTTTAGGTGGACTTAGTATCAGGGAGGATCCATAGTTCCAACACTACCACACCCAGCTAGGGTCACCATGTAGGAGTAAAATTAATAGAAAAGGTCAAATTGTTTAACAGCATTATGAAGTAACATTGTTAGAGACAGGAAGAAATCTTGTGATTATTTATCAATGCCATCAGCTGTAGAACAAAGAGTTGAACATAACCCAGGCAAAAAAATTTTACTCATTAAAAAGGGAACACGTTTACTCATTTAAAAAGTAGTCCTAAAGGAAAATCAGAAAAGATAATCAACAAAACATATGCCACACTGATTTTAAACATCACAAAAAAAGCACAGTACTGCACTATATGCTGAATGAAGAAGAATGAAAACCTTTCAGACCAGAAGATCAGATTGGAATGTGTATGGCAACATTGGCTTTAGTCACATAGGTTAAATGTGAGGACATGTACATTGCTAAGACTAAAGAGACTCAAATAAATGTAAATAACTTCCTTGTACTTTGCATTCTTTAAACAACCAGCAAAAGAGTTCAATTAAAATGTTAAACAATGCTTTTCAGCACAGAAATACATATGTTCCAAGTGTAAATGCTAAAAGATACCCTAGAGTCTTTCCATGCACCAGGAGCAACTCTGTTATTTACTTTTCCCCAAGTTCAACCTGCTTTAGTTCAATAAGATGCCCCCAAATCTTTTTATAATTATTTCCATTGCATATAAACATAATCTCCTGGTATTAGTAAATTAGCTTGGCTAAATATAGCAAGGAGCACTCATGTTTTATGGGGCATTTTCTTTGGTATGCAGCTAATATAAATAAAATGAGCAGAGAGAAGTTGGCAGTTTTCCACTGACATTACATCACTTTTCCTTAATAGGAAACCTCTCTGCAACTTAACATCTTGCTTTAAACACTCAGAAGTGTCCACAAAGTCTTCAGTGAGGATCATCATATAAGGCCAGTAGTTAGCTGCAAAGGACTAGAACATAGAGCTGGAGCTCACGGTACAACATTGAAAGAGAACACCTAATGAAAACCACCTTTAAATTGTCACCAATTGCAGAGGGTGAGACTTGCATAATCTCTAACAAAAGATACATGTAAGGTGTACATAATTCCAGTAAAAAGTTCTAATTGCTATGACTTTACTTCAGTAGACTTGGGATTTCCTCTAGAAACCTTAGAAAGCAACAAATTAAAAAGAGAGGCCTAATCCACCAGTCAAAAGCAGGACAGAAACACAAGCATCTACCATAGTTTTATTTGCTGCTTGCTCTTTGTGATCCTGAAAAGACAAACTCTCGATTTTATGGTAGCATCAGTACCATCCCTCATCTCTAGTATGGCATTATTTTGAAGAAATTAGCTAATTATTGTAAAATATTATATGATATTCATTTACTAAGAGCCAGATGTTGCCAACCATATATATGTTGAGCTTTCCACCACAAACAATAGGACTCCTTGATTGTACACAATAAAAATAAATTAAATGCGCAGCAAAGCCCAGTGGACCTACAAGGTTTTTCTGAGAAAAAGATAGTCCTTGCACTCAATTTCTTGCGTCCATTACTGAGCTTGCTAGACTTTATTGTTTGTGTCATATATTGAGAGACAAAAAACAATCAACATAGTACAGGAAGAATAAAAATGCCCAAAGAAATTTATGTTCATGCTGGAATTAATGTAAACATAAATTCCAGTTATTGTATTTCTAATGTGCGATTGCTGAGCAATAATCCAACTCCTGCTTCAAGTCTGCATGCAGTATTTGCTGGCATGGAATTTTATTGAGAGCATAATTTATTTAGGCACTGTCACATGCACACACAAAACATAAAAATGTATTTACCACAGTACAAAAAGTCAGGGTAGGTCACTTTGTCCTCTGCTTTTTCCAAAAAGTTTGAGAGGAGTTCACTGAGTGGCTCCTACTGCTTTTAGCTGCAGCTGTGCAACATACAATCTTTGAAAATTTACAGTAAGTTTTGCCATGTTTACATCAGTGACTCTCAGGAAAGAAAATGCTAATCAAGTAAAGGTAGACAGTGAATAAATGTGAGACGGAGTACACTGAATACCACTGTGAATACTCTCATTTAGGAATCCCGTGGTCTTATGATACCATGGATTCTCTATCCCCCTTACTCAGCAAGACATCCCCCAATACTTCCGTGTGCCCTTCCCTGTTCTTTCACACCCAGTTGTGGTGGCACAACAGTTTAGGACACTTACAGCAGAAGGGGCAAGTGAGTTAAAATTTGAAAGTAGCCCTAGCATTGGAGTGGATTGGTGGTTTTGTTTGTTGGTTGGGTTTTTTGTGGTTTTGTTTTGGGGCTTTGGGGTGGTTTGGTGGTGGTTGGTTGGTTGGTTGGTTTGTTTTTAACTCGGATCTCTTCATTGCTTCAGACTAAAGAGCAGCCACCCAAAGGGTCCTGCAGGTGCAACAGAAGGGTGGTGCTTGTCCAGGAACAAGTAACTGAAAGCTGGAACTCCCACGGCTCACATTGCCCATGAGGAAGTCCCTTCCAAGGTAGGGTTTGTGAAGCCATACCTTTAGTTTGTAATCATGAAGGATAAGACAGACCTTCTATACCCACTTTACTTCTGAATGGCAGCATACAAACAAGGTCTTTATGTTTTAATTCACATACATATTTTTAATTCAACTGCCCTAAAATTAATTAAGTCTTTAATGCAAGTAAAGCCAAAGTTTAGGTTATAGCAGAGAAAAATGATTTTAAACTGGTTAGCGTGCACAATCAATAACTGGAGTAAATTTCACCTCCATCGCTGGAACTATCTAAAGATTTCAAATGGAGAATATTTGTGCAACATTAACAGTCTCTCCAAGTAGACAGCACAGGCCTTCATTTCACTAAAAATGAAGACATGGAGTTTAAGACTTGATTGTCTGAATGACAAAGGTATACATAACAATAGTCACTTGACCAGTTTCATCTTTGTATACTTTTGTTGACCAGTGAATTGGCTACTTACTAAATAATTAGGATTTCTTTATTCTGTAACTATATGCAGAATTATTAGCATCAGCCAATGCTCATTTTCTAAAATATCATTTTAGCAGTAGTTTCAATTAATGCCTAGTTTTCAGAAAAGGTCAGGGAAAGCAGAAGAATTAAGTTAGACTCACACCACAATTTTAAATAATATGGCAGCTATATTTATCTAACATTAATCAAACCTTAGTTACGATAAAACTTCACCAAAATCTGCCGATTGAATGACACAATTCCTGCTAAATAAGTTGAAACTTATGGAGAATTATAACGATTGTACTGTGTTGCACTGTCATTTTGGAAACAGAGACAACATCTGCTAAAATGAGCTGTAATGGAAAAAATTCAACTGCGAGTCACTCTCGCTCATCCATCCTAGCACTATTATTATGCAAGTTAGCCTACTATATATAGCAGCCACAAGAGGAACTGATACACTAGCTGGGCATGTACATGTTGAATCTACCATCTTTTTGGTTTATCACAGAAAAAACAAGCTGCAACAGCTTTCCAAACTTGTGTAAATGAATTCAGAAATTGAAACCAGCAGCCAATTTGTTCAGGCACACAGACATTCCATTGAAACTAATGGAAGCAACGGTAATTAGTAGCTCTGAGAATCAGGCAATTTTTGTATTAATTGAACTTCATTCAAACAAATTTAAAAATTTACTTTTAAAAATTAATCCATGTATTACAATAATTTGTTTCAAATTTTAGTTTGTGGTTTAGGAGTAATTCTTTCAGGTGAATTAAGCATCTCAGTAATTTGCTTTTACATAAATGGCACAGAAATACTTGGAGATACAAAGGTTTCATACCCAGGTCCCCAGTTAAGTCCAACCAGTAGTGACAGAAATGGAAAACATCTGATTAGCATTTGGTGGTGTGATTGAAGTGAGTCAATCTCCACTCTCTTCCCAGAAAAGTTTTCACAAAGTCTATATATCTGACCATTCATGTCAACCTTTATTAGCAGATTTAAGCAGTGGAAACACAGAAATTTCTCTTTCATGCCTGGAAGACATCCCTATACATAAAGGAGTGCAGGCAATTTTTTGTGGATGTTAACTCAGTGTCCCTGGTGTCACACTGGAGTCTTTTCCAAGTTTTAATCATATATTCAGATCATAGGGAATGCTTGTCATGGCATACAAACCCAGGTAATTTAAATAACAGTGATGAATGACATCATCTGCTTCAAAAATTGGAATATAAACCCTTCTTATTAAGGGGTATGGCAGAATTTCTCAGGAGCTCAGGATAACTTCTTTTGCTAAACAACCATGGAAAAGGCAATAACATGCAGCTTGCAAAGATCCACGCATGTTTATAATAGTTCTGATTTCAGGTACTATTGACATATTTTAGCATCTTTTATGGTTTATACTGTCTAAACTTGCTTTGTTACTGCTACTTAATGATTTGACTGCCTGAGCTACAGAAAAGCGACAAAGATACCAACTCTTCCCAGTACAGAGAACTGCAGAAAAATCAATAATTTTAAATTAAAATATGAATTCTGCATTGCAAAACTAGCATACAAAGACTGCAAGCCAAAATAAAGTAAATCTAGAGAAAGCTCACACAATGAAGCCTCAGAATAAACTGTACCACCACCAGGTGAATAACAGTTTAAAATATCTAGAAATACATAAATCAGAAGGTATCTCCTTCAATACCAGCTAAGTATCACTTAGTTGTGGCTTAACAACCACTTGTACTAAGTTTCTGCAGTAGTTTTACCCTACAGTACTACAGTTTAGAAATTCTGCTTTTCCCTCTGCTTTGGACTAGGAAACTAGAGAAGAAGGAATCATTTGGGCTGGTCTATAGGCAGAATTGTATCAGAATAGATACTCCTACCACAACAGGTACTCCAAACTACTTACATGTACACACTTACCCTGGAACAGAAACAGCCAAGTTCAGAGCTAATGAAGTATAACTAATTGAACTTCACACTTCATAGACTTTTAGAACTTTATGTTATTCCCAGCCATAGCCTGACTGACATAGCCTGAATATGATGTACAATGCTATTATTTCTGATTGCGTATGTATCCTTCAATTTTTAGGCCAGTGTGTAAATTCGTCAACAATGGTAAACATTTACCAATCCTGATTTTACTGGGAAGCAAAAAATCCAAACATGCCACAGATAAATCTCAAGAGTGAGTTAGCACCTCAATGATAATGTGATTAGAAAGGCAATTATTCAAAGACATTGGACAATGTATACTATTATCACAGCAAAACTACTAATATTTTCTGAAAAAAAGGCACTGAAATGGTTCCATTAAACCAAAAACCTGGTAGTTTAAACACATGCCCTTGTCCCCACAACATGCCAATCTGCACATCAATGTGCACCATTCATATGACAGGAATCTGTACAATGCAAGACCTGATAACAAGAATATTGGGCACAGTCAGCAATTTACAGGACAACCAATTAATTTAGACCTGAGCGTATACATCCAAGATCATCTGAGGAAAACTCTGAAACATTGAACTGCTTCTCAGATCAATTAGGGAAATATGTTTTCCGTATGTTCCACATCTTCCAAAAAGCCCTTTCACCACCTCTTTCCTGTCCTTTATGCAGCATGCTGCAGTTGCCTCTACCAACCATGAAACACATAGGAAAACTAAAATTATTCTACAAACTTCGCCAGCGGTCAGTGGTTTTAGCAAACCCTAAATTTTCCAAAATGAAGGGCAATTAACCGAGAAACTAATCATATTGGTTGCTTCCTTCCTTTTTAAGTGACTCTTGTCAAAGACATTTTCAATTTCATGCAAAAGAATGGACAACATGTAACAAAACTCTTGAGGAATCTGAGGTAATTAAATAGCGGAAGCGTTTGCGAATAATCTCAACAACCAACCACAAAGATTAACATCAGTAACTCAGAAAGCTTGACAGCAGATTTCTGTGATTCTTCCTCTATCACAAAGACCATCAATGATGACAGAGACAATTTCCCTAATTCAAAAACACATTAAGTATTATTTAATTATGGCTTTGTGAAGAATTTAATCTCTCGGACAAGCTACCTCTGTCTTGTATCACTCTCTATATGAGGCCCTGGCATTTTTTAAACATTTCCATTAATTACAAAGGTACTATTCACATGTTTCCTAAATGTCTCCCAAACATCCTAGTTTCACTCTAATTAGTCAATCCTCTATTACTCTGCATAACCAACTTTGCTCTGCCAGCGCTGGAAATTCTGGCAGACATACCAAATCTTTTTGGAAAAAGGGAGGACACTCAGTAAAAATATTAGGCATCCCAGAGCTTTGTATGTTCATACAAATTCACTCAACCCCCCCAAACATTCGTCTACTATAGATCAGCTTCCTGCTTAAATGCATTCCAATTCTATTCTGCTCTGCTCTTCATCAATGGGCATGTTACTTCAAATATTAGCATTGCAAACAGTTCCTCTAATTCAGTACTCATACAAGAATTCACTCAGTAAACAGGGCCTGTCTTTTGCATTTGTAGGCATTAATGATTACAGCACAAACATGTATCATCTTAAACCAAAAAAGGACATAATGTGAGCACTGTGTTTTAGTTGCAAACTGATAATTAGCCTCAGTGGCCGACGGAGCTCTTTTGTAATTCGTTATAATTAACTGTCCCTAGGTCACTCTTCTAGTTACAATCTACCACCAAAAAAGTCCAAAGTTTGTACCCAACAGGAATGGTAACTTTACAAAGTTACAGAAGTACTACAAAACAGTCTTCAAAGAGTGTTCAAGGTGAGGATGAAAGAACCATGCCTGGCAGTTTGTAGGGGAAGAAGACTGCAGTCGGAAGAGGATGAAACCGGAAGTATTTTATTGCTTTTTAGTAAAGCAACATGCTAAGTCTAGCATTAAAAATAGCAATATTTTTTCTGAACCAAACGTTTCACCACACAAAGAGCCATGCCCATAGACAATAATCAGATCCTTGTAAGAAGTGTAGCAATGGCTTGCTTCATCTCAAGACATGCATGGCATAAAACCCTGAAACTAATTTCTAATTAAACATTTGTGCTCACATGTTAATGCCCTGATTTATTACTGCAGTCTGTAACAAACCGAATATCCACTACTTGTGTGTGTGTTTCTGGGGTCTTCATTTCTTCATACTTCTGTGAACCTGCAGAATCCCTGCAATCATTTGTTTGTGATAAGAAAACTTCCAGTGAGGTATCATAGACCAGCCGGATAGGCTGAAGCTTAGACAGGCAATCACAAAACCCTGCTCCTTTAAAATGGCAGCTCATGCTCCAGAAAGCATTGCTTCCCTCCTTAAAAGATTCCTCAGAGTTGAAATCGGGTCTTTGATCGTGGGTGAACTGCAATGCATGTGGTCAGCGCTGAGCTTCACCATCCTGGGAATGGTTCCACCACACACTGGTCCACGTACCACACGACGCGCCTTTGACATCAAGACTAGATTACTGCAATATGTTCCAGCTAGGGCTGCAGAGAAGGCTCACGTGTTGCTTGCAGCTGGTTGCTGACAGCAGCCATAGAATTGGTGGGAGAACAAGGGAAATGTGGCAAAGAGATCCTGATATCTGAGTCTCGTGCTCGTTTTTCTGGGTATTTCATATGATTCAGAAAAATATCATTATTCACATTAACTGGCTCTTTATACCTATCCATTAGCATGACCACTAAATTTTGAAGGGATGGGGACACAGGAATCTAGACTTTTAGAGTGAGTTGTATAATTTTTATTTCTAAAATCTCAGAAACACTTGGAGATGCTGAGTTTTATGGGCCAGAGACAACCATAGAACTAACCTCAGAGTCAATGATTGAAAGTTCATTCTTTGTTTGAGAAAATGTTGACATATCATTTCGGTTTTATGTTAATAGGCACTCTTTTTTTCTCTCCATCTATGTGGACAAATATGCATGCAACACTCATCTAATTCAGTTGTGTATATATGAAAGCAGCTTCTAACCTTGGGGTTTTTTTTCCTGAAAGCTCCGTGTCCCGTGAGCACAAATGTTCCTGAAATACAGCTGATACTAAATTCTTTTTTCTTTTTTTTTTTTTTAAAAGAAATATCATGTTTAGAGGGTATTTTAATACAAAGCAGAAAATGGAAGCAATGGTTTTCCAGACATTCCT
This sequence comes from Pelecanus crispus, assembly GCF_030463565.1. NCBI lineage: Eukaryota > Metazoa > Chordata > Aves > Pelecaniformes > Pelecanidae > Pelecanus > Pelecanus crispus. Next base: position 43,849,620 of record NC_134646.1, on the reverse strand, counting down.
GATGAACAACTTAAGAAAATGTTAAACAGTTAATAACCTCAAAATCTCTAGCAGAAACTCCAAAAGCCACTAAAGATAAAAGAATGGAAACCACATGTAACATCCTAGAGACTCATAAGACAACATAATGTACTTTCAATATAGTTTGAACTTCCGTAGTCTCACTTTATAAATTGGATTTCGTATGTCTGCAGAAACTGATAGAAGAGGTGTGTCTCTTTTTTACTTTATATACAGATCTCCAGATTTTTATAAAGATAGAAAAACTATGGAGATTTATAGGTAATCAAGACTTCCTCCCTAGAACACAGCCAAACAGTATGGTAAACTCTTTACTGCCTGAAAAAATAGGCTACAAAGGTTATACATGAAAGAATAAACATGTGATTTGGTGAGGATATTGAACCTAGGCATGTGAGAATTATCATAGATATATGAAAATTATCAGGGAACTTTAGAAACAGAAAAACAATAGAACTTGACTATGACAGATGAGGAAATGTGTCTCTTGTGGAAAAGAAAACACAAAAGTCTCTGACTCCTTACTGAAAAGAATCTGCAGTTTACAGAGCAAAATACACAGTCTGGTGGCTTGTCAGTTGAGTAATACTGATGAATACTTCTGAAGCCCCGGCACTCTTTTCATGTAAATGTTTGAAAGACATTTGAAGCTATGCACCAACACCTCTGTCAGTGTGGATATCAATACTCCCTTTAAATATTCTTTATGTAAGTCTGGTTTTAGGTGCCTCGGATTTGCACAGAAGTAAATGGCATCATCTTGCAACAGACTCACTGTAAGTAATGCAATACCAAGTAACTCATGCTTTCATTTAATACCCTAGAAGTTTTGACAGGAAACACAGATTACACGCAAGTACAGAGTGCATGAAAATGCCCCATCCACAAAGTATTATGACCACCTCTGGGGTTTTCAAAGCCTCACTTGTACTGAAAAATTCACTAGATCTTGGTCACTGCAAAATACAGCCATAAAGGAGAGTGCCCTCCTGAAACCTTCAAACACTGAAAAGAAAAGCTTTATATTTCAGAGCCAAAATAAGTACAGTGAGGTGGGCTGGAAGAAATACAGCACCACTGGGTTTCTGCGCAAGGAAACTCTCATTTGTGCAAAACTTTCTATGTTGCCTTGGTGAATCTGCTCTGCTAGCCAAAGTTGGCTATTAAAATTGTTTTGCTCTTTAATAGCTGCTTTAAACAAATCATCCCCATGAGTCAGATACAGATTTTTACTTATGCTCTGTACGGACACACACACACATATTCATATACCATTAGACATAGATGCACACAGAAACAGACTTGCATTATGTCCTGTCATTTAAAAAAATCTGCATTATCTGTTATTTGAAATCAGAAGCATATATTTTACACACATCTGCATGTACATACGCACATGGTCTTTGAAACAGAACTGAAAGAAGCAATTCTGTTTCTAGTGACTACTTTCATAGTGTGATTCAGCCTATTCAGAAGAATGAATTCAGCCATGGAATAAAAACTTAAAAAGACAACAAAATCCAACTACAGAAATAACATAATGATCTTTTTTTAAGTATAAGTCTTCCAAGTTGCGAGTAAGGTGCAAAAATGGGTAGGAGCAAGCCCAGCTTAAAGCTTGGCCTAAAAGCAGCAGGTTTGTTGTAACACATGCAGGTCTTGATTTAAACCAGATTTCTGTATTCAGTGTGGCTGGAGAACTGGGGTCATACTTTTTAAATGATTCTGTAGCAGAAGCAGGACAAAAAAATCAAAATATTCCATACTCTTTTTCTAGTCATTAAAGCCCAGACAGGAACTCCTAATGAAGTTTCTCCAGCCCATCAGATACAGCCTGCATGCATTTCTTGCTTTCTGAAGTGGATTCTTCTTCATCATAGGGGAGGAATTCTTTTTAAATCATAACTTAAAAATTAAATCCAGCCAACTGAATCTTTGGGGTCCCGCCGGGGCAGCTATGGCAGCGCTGCGTTGCCTCTTGCTGCTGCTGTGTGGCGCTGCGCTGGGGCCCGCTGTCCACCTTGACTTCGCTGAGCATTGCAGCCAGGCGGCCAAGATCAAGGTCAACCCCCGTGGCAACCTCTGGGCCACAGGTCACTTCATGGGGACGAAGAGTGTCACAGGCTCCCCACACCTGGAGTCTCTGGAGGAGCCTGCAGTGCCAATGGTCTTTGGTCCCTCTCTCAGACCCTTGCTGGAGGACATCATGGAACTGCTTACCCGTGAGCTCCTGAAAATCCTTGTGCAAAAAGACTTTTGGATGAGAATCAAGGAAAATATGACCTCACTGACCAGGAGACAGGGCTTTTGACAAAGGTGCTGGAGAAGTATTTTTCAAACTGAAGAAGCACAGCTGTGGAGGATGAGGTCTGCAGGCTTGGCCATGCATGGCAAATGGAGGAGAGCATCATCCTTGTGGGTTACTGTAGCAACATCACTTTTATTTTCTGTAATATTGTTAATAGTGATTGCTTGTATGAAAAGCAGAGCCTCCCTGTGTATTTCCTGTATGTTTTCTGCTTGCTTGATGTCTGAAGTGCCCCTGTGAATAAGAGTCTAGTCTACCCTTAACTGGTTTAGTGTGGACTTGGTAATGTTGGGTTAATGGTTGGACTGGATGATCTTAAAGGCCTTTTCCAACCTAAACGATTCTATGATTCTATGATTCATCTAAATTCAATGCTTTTAGGGCAAAGTTCAGTCATTTTCCTGAAAATGCAAAGATTAAAACAATCCCGCCTGTGATCGTAAAAGCAAGGAGTTAAATACCGATGTTGTAAACTTAATTCCCTATGCTTTCCTATTATTTACATGCACACCTCAGGCACTGTGTTGCCTTAGCAGGTACAGTAGCATACAAGACAACTATATCACTCTTCACTGTGAATTTGACGGGGTTGGTTGGTTGGTATAAATGTTAACATTACTGAAACACATTTTTGTGTGTTAATCTATTTTTAAATTTTAGCTTGGAAAAAAAAAATGTAACCATGTTGCCAATGAAAACCAAAAAACTTTTCCTGTACATTTCTGCTGGCTGACACACCATGTCTGCAAATAATCATCTTTCTCTAGAAAGCCTTCACTTTACACAAATCCAAAAGGACAAATGAGACATGTGCCATCTTATGAACGTTTACCAAAACTTGGATGCTTTGGCAATGCGGTATAGCAGTTCCTGACACACAGACTCAAGTGTTCAACTAAATAACTCTTTCACATTTTTAAGGATGAAGTATGAACTCAAGCTCACATTGACACTTTCTTTTTGAAATATTCTGCAGTGAACTGTGATATAAGATTGGTTTCTTCAAAAAGAAGAGTTGGAAGAATTGGGTTTTTTTCTTCTCCTATGTTTTAGGCCAGCATATACAATATAGACCATCTTCTGAAACTGATAATGTTTCAAGGAGGAATTTCAAGAGGAATATTTTCTGGTGACGTGAAGGAATAAAATTCCCCAGTTTCAGAAGAAAGTCCTGTGAAGGACTGGAATGAATTCTGAATAACTGCTACCAAGGGATGGTTTAGGGTAATCTAAGTTAATCCAAGATTTCTTACTCAAATCATCCCTGGAGAGATACGCACACTATGCAAACTAGGGAAAGCAGATTCGGTTGTTTCTTGGCTCATCTCATGCAGGTGCACCAGGCAGAGAAAGGCCCAGTAATAAATAGGGCCCATTGTATTTATTTATTTATATAAAAATAAATGTTGTTTATCTTAAACTCCTTCCCTTTGTGGAAAAGGAAAGTGCTGGGGAGTGCCATACACAATACACTAATTACAATCACTTTCTGCTTCAATAAAGGAAATACAAACTTCCTGCCTTGGCAAGGGCTAGAAAGTCTCAAGCAGGTGGGATAAGGACCATGTTAAGTGTCTAAACAGCAATGTGGAGGAAAAATATTGCCTAAATTTTCTATTCGTGTGCTAATCCAGAAAGTATACTTCACATATGTAAAAAGAACTGCCTTCCATTATCGGTTCTCCTTCTACGATAGTGGAAGATAGTAGATAGCATAGTAGGTATGATAGTAGATAGCATAGTAAGCATTTTTTTTTCAATTATATGAATACCAAAATGTTAAATGATCTGCAAAGCTCCAAGAAGTTCTGACACGTGTGGTCACAAAAGACTCTCCCTCTTCTCTTTCTGTGGAATAAGAGGTTAAAATGAGCCTTCCGGGCATACTATAACTTGGTTAGTAATTACTCTGTATGTAGTATTCTTCCCAGTTCCTCCAAACGGATGTATTATCACTATGAAATCATTGCTCAGTGTTGCTATTACTGAGTGGGAGCTTCACTCCAAAGGGAACTTTATTACTTAATCTAGCACTGAAATGCTATCTGTTAAGAAAACAGGAATATTTCCAAGATAGAAGATGATTCATGAACACAAAATTCCATAGGCATATTTTGATTAAAGAATATTCCCAGGATGAAAGATTTCCAGCCAATGATTATGTTCTCAAACATATATGGGACTAGCAGTTAATTAATATGTTCTATGTAACCCTGAAATTTTTAGTGGGCCACCAACCCTTCTCAGGTCAGTAAAGGTCCAGTAGATCCCCAAATACTTGAAGACTGCTTTCTTGGAGAGTAAACAGCAAATGAAAAGACATACGACAATAACATAAAACATTTCATATGGAAATTATGTAACTAATAGTGCATATGCTTATCTTCATCTTTCAGACAGTTTCTCCTCACTGCACCCCATGCACTTCCCTTAGCTACACATTTTCATCTTAGAAACTCAGCTTTTTAAAGCCAAAGGTCTTTATCTTCATGTCTTTCAGGTTTAGTGCCTACCACTATTCATAATGTACAGGAAATGATGCTATACACACAGAGAAAACCTATGTACATGACATCACACTGACTGATGCTCTACTCTGCTCCCAGGCACATGGGTGCACATTAACGTTGGCACGAGTAAAATCACAAAGCAGCCACTTTAAGCAGAGCTGGTTGAGAAATTAATTTGCTGTCTGAAGAATACAATAATTTCCCATCAAATACGTGATTTTACAAGTCACATCAGTTTATTTTGCCCAGCTGAGAACCACGTACATTTAAATAAGGTGAGTCTCTCATGGATCATTTTGAAGCAGAGCAATAGAAAGAAATTCTGTACAGGAGAGAAAGAAGGAGTTCTCCATGTAAGCGGGCTGACCAGCATCCCACAGGTCACTTCCAGCCAGACCTCTCCCTTTGCCTTCCAATGCCAGAAACCAAACAGCTGAACATTACTCATCAGATTTACCACTGTGTCCTTACAGAAATGGAGGCACGCTGTTCTAACATAGCTAACATAGCTATTAGAAATGGCTATTGCAGTCATACAGACCACAAAGTGGATGACAAAACTGCAACCCCCACTCCTGTTTGTGGAGTGGTTAGACTATCATGCCCTCCACAACTGTCATATAAGCTCAAAAAATTCTCCACTGCAGAGCAGAGAATAGTGAGTTGCTTTCTGTTGCCTGGAACTGTAGATCTCAATAATTACTTTACAATAATTGTAATTGTACAAAACCAGTAATTACTGTAGAATAATGCTTCACAAAGTTTTATATGTTGCAATCATCACACAGCCTCTGCAAAGAGAGAGCAGTAGAGTCAGGCTAGTCAAAAATAATAGGCCCACAATACTAGGTGGATGAGCGTCCAGGAAGATGAGCTTGGCCAGGACAATATATATAACTGTTCTGCTCTTAACAACAACAACAACAAAAAAAACCCAAACCCGCCCCAAAAAACCAAACCAAAACAAAACACAAAGAGAGAGAAATTGAAGAACAATTTGAAGATAATAGAGAATTTTCTAGGTCTTCATTAAGCATGAGAACATAAACCCATGTATTTTACAGCAGTAGTTTTTTAATGGAATCCTGATACATCAGGCTGCTTATTGTTACTTAAATCACACTTTAAATTTTCAGAAGAGTTTTTCACTGAAGAAAAAAAAAAAATTGCTTGGCTCCCATAAAGCTACAAGAAAAGCTATGTGACGTAAATCTGCCAACTGCTAACAAACCTTTACCATACATCCACCATTCTGATTTTAGGAAAACTTCTGTCATATTGCAGTGTATAGTAACTTGGTAAATACTGACTTTGTGATTATCAAGTTTCTACTATCTCAAAGATGAGAGAAATGTTTTTATCTAAATGAGACACTCCTAATCCTAACAAAATCCTACCTGTGTATTCCTAAGAGTTTCAAAAGTTGTAAGAACATCTGTATACTTCCTACTCAATCTTCTCAGTTTCTTTTATTCACACTCTTAGCCCTTTGCCCCCACCTTTTCCCACAGGGTTTTTCCTCCTAGCCAGGAAAATTAGTACCAGAACATTATTTCACAGTCTCACAAGTATTTGCCCCCTTTTTCATAGCGAAGTGGTTTAGATACAATCAACGGACATGGGCTGAGAGCCATTTAACTTTTTATATGTTTTTTTCCATCCTCTTGTTATCAGTTCTATATCTTAATCCTTCTATGTCTGGTATGCATTGTGAATCACAGACCAGCTCTGGATGCCTGGAAACTGTTGGGCTTCCTTAAAAACATCATCATAACTTTTCCCACCCCAGAACTCCAGTGTATTTCGGTACACACAGACTTGTGAGTAGACATAAAACTTTCCGTACAATACGTAATACATCTTACAGAGTTAATTTCAGAAATGTAAGGTTTGGTCCCAGGAATCATGGTTTCAGTTCAATACAGCCACAGAATACTGTGGAAAAACAGTTTCTTGACCTCAAAGCCTAATGAAACATCGAATGTGTCCGCTCCTATTTTTAGATGTATGCTCTGCAGTGCCATATTCCTTAATATAAGGCTGACCCAAATGTTCCAACAGCAGACGTTGGTTTCTCTTTGATAGCCAATGCGTATCTCCGCTTTCCAAGTTTCTGTAAACACATCATTATAAGGAAGGCCAGTCTTACTTTTCCCAGCCTTCTTTCTAATTATGTGCCTGCTGCCAGGAAACTTTCACTTTTTTTTTTTTTCTTTTTTTGTCTTCGCTACTAAAATTTAAACAAATGTCTGCTACAGACTTGGAAAAGAAGGAAAAAAAAAATCTCCAAAGCCGTTACCGTTGTAAGTTACAAAGTTACTAAGTAACACCAAATTCCTTTCAACACTCAATGATAAACATCTGACAAAAAAGTTAGCTGCAAGAGTACATCGTTGCTAGGGCACCAAATATGTCTTCCTTACAGACTAATGAATTCCACGAGACAAAAAAAAGCCCCGATATTTTCCTTGATTGTAGTTTAATTTTGGTAAGAAGTCGTAGTAAGTTTTCTAGAACATCCAAGTCTCCCGCCCATTAACAACTCTCCTTTCATCCAGGAGTACCACCGGCTCCCTACAGAACTCTCCTACAAGGGCGGCTGCGAAAGCACGCCGTATTTTACGGCTCCGTCACATTTACTAACAAAGTAAGCACCGATTTAGCAAGCCTGGAGCCAGGGAGCCACCGGCGGGCGCCGCCACAGCAGCATCCTTTCCGCGCTTGGAAACACCAAGGGGATGGCCAAGGTCGGCAAAGAAAGCGCGCCCGCCACACTCCAATGCAACCGCAGCCGAGGGGGCAAACTTTACGTTTGCTTGAAGTTTAACTCTAAGGGCAAGAAGGAGTCGCGCAAAAAAAAAGGAGAAATACCCGACAGAGAGGCGGTCAGCCCGATCCGGTCGCAGCGCGCTTTCCTCCGCCCCGACCCCTCGCCTTCCATCGCCGCTTCTGCCCCGCGTTCGCCCGCCTCACGGGGAGAGCGAACGCACGTCACGCGCGAGCGCGCGGCAGCGCCCTGCCATCTTACCTCGGCAGCCGCTGACGTGGGCAGCTACCGCATCGCCGAGCGGGAGCTTTCGGGGGGCGAGGGAGCGCGGCGGCGGCGGCGGCGGCGGGGCGGGGCGGCGGCGGCAGGTACCGGCGCTATATAGGGCCGGGCGGGCGGGCCGGGCGGCGCGGGCCCCGCGCCGTGACTCAGGGAGCCTCCGCCGGCGCGTCCCACTCCGGCAGCTTCACGTTAAGAGTCCCGGCCGTCAGCCCGGGCTCGCCGGTGCCGGCGGGAGGCGTTACCCGGCTGCTGGGGACGGCAGGGAAGCGCGGGTTCCCCGCAGCGAATCGCCGTCGGGATCGTCTCGCCCCGCCGCCGCGGGCTGAGGCTGAACTGCTCTGCCCTCGCAGCTGCGAGAACCGGCACTTTCGGACGCGCTTTTGGCCAAAAAAGGCTCGGGCCCGGCGCTGGAAGTTCACTTTCTTCCCTCCAGGCGCTGGGCACCCGCGGGCGGCAGGAGAGCCTGAGAAACTTGCGCTAAAGCAGAGGCGGGCGCTGCGGCTGCCCGCAGAGCGGCGGGGGCACCCCCGGCGCCCCCCTCTCGCCCCCGGCCTGCCCGAAAGCCTCGCCACGGGACTCCGCAGGAGCTTCTCCGCGTAGGAAAAGTTTCCCTGACTTCCACATCATTTTTTTTTTTCTGTCCGTATGACAGAGCGGGTGGGATGGCTACATGTTTTAATGGAGAACTGCGGAAGCGATGCCTCGAGTGATTCTTCTGAGCCTTTTAGTACTTCTCTGTTCCTTTTAAATAACACTTATGCCACTACTCATCACTACTAAGTCCCTGAGTTTTCAGGTTAAACTGAACTTAAAACTTTTTTTTGGAAAAAACGTATCCCTCTATTGCACACTTTAGTCATCTGTTTTATAAACAATCTCTTCTTCACCTGTCAAGGAGTAGCATCAGAGTTCAGAGAACATTTACTATATGTTACAAAACCCATGCTATTTTGCAGCCTAATTATGTAAAACCATCTAGAGTGTCAAACACTTACTGCAAATACACTAGTTACTACTGCATATTCCACTAAGGGCATCATTTGGAGGTAGACACTTTTTTTTTTTTTTTTTTTTCCCTTCTTTTTTCCACAAGGAGATGAAGACTGAAGAGCGGATTTCTGTAGTTGGTTTATACCCTTTCTACTAGAACCCACCTGGTCTGGATCCAGTGCTTTCTTACAGATTACAGGCCAACATCAGTTTTGTAAGTAATCACAGAACACAACCAATCATTTGTAACATCTACTTAAACATCTGCTTAAAACAAGACAGACGATCTCAAAAGATACATCTATAAAACCTCTATTCCCAAATCCATGCTTAGTCCACAGAGGTGATCAGTGGTATCAGTAGAGTCTTCTACAACTTGGACAGCAAAAACAAGTGTACAAACACGCTGCCTTTTATCTCACTACTATTAAACATCCTGGACGATGGTTAAGAGATTTTAGGGCAGCTGAAAGTAAGGGTGCTCCTCATTCTTCTTTTAGCTCCACTTCCCAGTCAGTGTGTATTATAGTCCAGCTCTGGATGCCTAGAGTCTTGTTGGGTTTACACAAGAACACATCAGAACTATTTTTCTTCAACTGGTATGAACCCCCAAGAAGAGCAAGACTCGTACCTGAGAAATTTCATTCTACGGTGGACGATGCAGAATAAGGTAGCAGCGAAACTTCCCGTGCTTACTCAACCCCCTTCGCCCCTTTTCACCACCCAGACCTCTTTAGGACTCGGAACTCACTCCACATTACTCGCTCGCTCCACAACGTGACAGGGAGAACAGAGGAATGCTGCCAACTAGGAAAAAGGGAGAGGGATATAAAGGATCTCCCCATTCCTAGAACAGCGAGTGACATGCCAGATCCTGGCAGCAAGGAGACTGGCACTGCACTAACACTCTTTCCAGTTCTGGAACATGACTAGGGGAAGAAGCATGGTAGCTCATACACATAGTATTAAGACAGTACAAAGATAAAAAAGAGTATTACTCATCACTAATCAGGCCTCTCTATGCTTTTGGGTAAGTATGCTGGTCAAGGATAGTATTTTATCTAACATGCAGAGCACAGTTCAGCCAGTAACAGCTGCAGATAACCTAACACACACAACAAAGAATGGACTGATGTACAGTAGGAAAAGCCAATCACAGAAAAGCGGTACCTGGACTTCATGTCTCTTGACTGCACCTTCTCCATTGTATCTGATTATAACAGAGTCAGTTAATACTGCAGTAAAGAAAATGGAGTTCTCTGACATTTTCTTCTGTCACAGCTCTTACATTACACATATTTTGCACATATGTTCCAAGAATTTTGGAGAAGAATTTTATGTCTGTGCATGTATGCTCACGCTCACTTCATGGAGATGGAAGATGAAAGCAAAAAGACAGCTTGTGCACATCAGCTTAGCTCAAGACACTTGCTTCACTGTGACTCCACAAGCATAACTGGGCATGGCAAGTGAAAATGAAGCTCAGCTTACTGGGAACCAAACATGAGGCACAATGTGAGATAAAGATCCAAAGAGAAAGGAAACAAAACCATATGTTAACTTAAAACTTAATATGATCTGTGATTCCTTCTTGTAAACAACTTTGCCTATCATTCCAGCTCCAGGAACATTTGTTTCTAGTTGAAGGAGTTTCCAACTATATGTATAGCATGACTGGCAAACTAAACCGAGGGAAGCTAATTTACATGTAAAAAGACAATGACACACAACTCCAATGAAGTCCTAATATGTAAATGAAATATTTAAAATGTAATGAAAATTATAACAAACAGGTTTTGGAAAAATGCAGTAGAAACCCCAACAATTAACTTCTGTGAACTAATGGAGGTAATGGTAAATGCCATTAGTAAAACAGGCAAACACCAAACTGCCTGAAGTTGTATGAGGTTTTTTTGCTAGCATTCATTCAGAGTTTGAGAATCTTCACAAAATGAAGATTCACTTTTTATGCCACACTGTAAATAAAATGAAATTAGTATTGCTTAAAGTACAAAAATGCAGAGAAAGACCTTACACAAAGTAATTACATCCACAGCAATCTGAGAGAAAACAAATGAAGATAAAACAACTCAATGGACTTCTTAAGAGAGTCTGTCAAGTTCTTAAACTACTACAGAATAATTTGTAGTATTTAAATGCAACCCTTTTGCTTGCAGTATATCTTCAGTGAAGGAAAAGTTTTTAATAGAGTGTACATACACTGTCACCCACAACAGCTAGTTTCCAGGTGCTACTATACTACAAATAATTACACAATTCTTTTCCTTTCTTCTATTTGCCTATTTGGTTTTTTTTACAATAGGATATGCAAAATTTTAGCATCCTAGCTGGTGAATAACAAAGACATTAAAAGCTACACTGCAGTGTGCAGTTCTGATCATGTTAGTTAAGACCAGATCTCTCAAATTCTTTAAATAAAACCAGGATTTTTTTTCAAAAAGAAAACAAACAAAAAAAAGGCAAAAAAATTCTGAGGTCTAAGAAGTTGTGATTGAGACTCAAATGGTGTTTTCTACATGGGGGAAACACATGACACAAGTGTGTCTTTTAGTCTTAAAAACTGGAAATTAATTCAAGAATACAGGCATGCCTGTAAATCAACCCAAATAGTATTCGGCTAGCCACAACAGAGCTTTGCATCATATTGCAGTTCAAACATAGTTAAGTTCAGATGGAAATGGCAGTAACACAGACACTGAAGGACTAGAAGAGAGAACTGTAAGAGTTCACAAGCTTTCAAACTGATTCATATGCAGCTGACTGAATTCAATGATTTATGGAGCCCAATTCAGCAATCTCCCTCTGTTTTTCCTACATAAAAGAAATATGTCCCATTTATGCTAGCTGTGCAAAATAAGCTTTGACATGCCAACCACTGTGGATTTTCAAATTTCTATTTGAAACAAACAAAAAATCTCTATAAAATTACATCCCCTCCCATACTGTACTTGACAACATTTAAAAGCTTTGAATGGGGACTACTAAGCCAGGAACAGACCACTGATTTTCTTGGAATGCATGAGAGTGTGAGATTTCTTTAGAAGGCCAGAATGCAAAGGTAGGTTTTCCTAAAAACAAAGGGACTAACTATACCTCTGAAATGGCAACTGCCAAGCACGTACCAGTCCAAAGCACTTAGCACTACTTCAAAAGTCTCTTGAATCCTGTATTACAAGCATGCTGTACTACCTAACTTTGCTGGTGCTGGCAGGCACTGAGGTCCAAACTGTAAAGTGCTTTGTTTGGTATTATTTCCTGTTGGTGAAATTCACAATGTCGAACTAGGAGTACCAAGTTGTTTGTGGCTTTTGTTTTTCTTAGCACTTCTGGAAAATAAAGGATCACGTGTTTGTTACAAGGAAGATTATTTGAGCAAACATTTCCTATTGCTTTCATTTCTGCCAATACACACCATCAAAGTTATGTGTTTTACAGGGAGGAAACCATTGCTGCTAGAGCCAACATTTGAAAGCAAATCATACTGCAAAGTCTCTGATCTATTAAAACATGATTCAACAAAAATAAAATGAAAACAGGACCTTTTTCCAGACTTCTAATTACACATAGAGGAAAACGAAAACTAAAAGTTTCTGAGACTGCTGAGACAATTTTCATAAGAAAGCAATTTCAAAAGAAGGCATTTTTTTTTTTAATGGACATATATGTACACACACACGTGCACGTGTATATACATGGTGATGAAATGACTCATGCTTAAGTTGTCTTTGTTATAATACTAATTACTTCACCTTTTGGACTAAAATAGCAAAGGTCTTCAGGGTACAAAATTGTTTCAATTACATTGGTTAGACTTACCATGTAACCCCTATGACGGCATGGAGAAAGACCATGGGTCTACTACGTAGGCACTTTCAAACAAGGAACTGGAACAGTGATGGTTGAACAAGCATATTGAGGAGTCAAGCATCCCAATGGCTTCCTTAAAGTACCTAAATACTTCGGCACTCAAGTTCTCAGTCTGTTTTCAGCATGAGTAATCCGTGAGAATCTCCTGGCCTGCACAACTCCTGGTATAGCAATGTGTATGGGCTCTGGAAATAGCTACATTAAATATAACAAAATATAACCTGGAAAATTATTCACTCCTCAGACTCAAAAGCATTTTGACCCATGTTAAGCTGCCAGTTTCAGTAGTCCCACAAAGGAGGACTATTTTGTAAGTTTTTGTCCAATTTCTTTTCTCTCCCAAGCTGTGCAGCTGGTTCTACCCTATATGTGTTTCCCAACTCTTGCAGCTTTTCTGCGCACTTCCATTCTCCCTCACTCTGCTATGTCTTCTACTACTTCTCAGAGTCTCTATTTTTTATTAATGAAACAAATTACAAAGGCATCTGTAATATAGTCTTCTGTTTCAACCAACATATCGGCATTAAGAGCAAAATAACCTTGCCTAAGGCTTACCCTCTGTGGTTTTGTTAGTATTGTACCTATGGTTTCTTCTTTACTTCATAGTAAAATTGGCATAACACTCTTCAGCTGTGATATTGAAATCACATTTGCAAGCATCACTATGGATTTATGAGAGGTCTACCTACACTTCAGATGCTTAAATTGTTAGGAGGCTTATCTAAAAGTCACAGGTGGTTACAGCAATGTGACTGTCACCTGTAAGTCCTTCCCAGTTCCCAACTCAAATCTCAACACTACATTCTCTTCTTTTGTACTCCTGATACAGTAATACCGAGTGTCTTGTATCTTTCAATTAGTTACACTTTAGTAACTTACAGCTGCTGCAATTGGGAGGCCTGTCAGGAAAGATAAAGAAGCTGTTTCTTGAGAGTAGGGCTTCCCCGCAGTATTTAAAATGTTTTTCAGTAGCTGTTTATGAGCTGATCTGGTCACAATTTCAAGCTCAAGGCGTAGCTTACTTCCTTTCATCAGGATGTCATGCTCATAGTGCATTTAATTGTTGGCTATAAAGGCTGTGAATTTAGGAGACACTCTGTTGCTAACGTTTTGAAACCAGAGCAAACCAGGCCAGTATGTTAAACGTTACTGCTGAAGTTTGTGCCCACAGCTATTTAGTTTTCTCTGTTCTAGCTTTCACACAGTCAGCAGAGATCACAGCTGCTCCTCCATCTACTGAATGTTTCTGTTGTGTTGATTCTTCCTGCTCTTAAGCCTGAAGTGAAAAGGTGAATGGTGTTCTGTGTCTTTTCCCACCAGGAATAAGACTTCCCCCCCCCCCACTTGTATAGGCTGAATTTAAAAGAAGTCCCAAGACGCTGGTGATTAGGATCGCAGGGTATGAATTCCATACAGTAGCTTACTTGCATTTCTGGTATCGTGGAACATTTTTCCACCAAGTCATTTTGTTACGAAATGCTTTTCTATCAGTCTTGTCAGGATGGTCCTTTTTAGTACCATTTTCTTTCTCCTCTCTCTTTCCCTACTACTGTTCTCAACTGCAAAGACACCTCAGTCACTCAGGGGTGCATATGCACCCTTTCTAGATGAATTGCAAAGTTTTCATTAGAACACTGCAGCAGACAAAAATTCACAACGCGTTTTTGTAATGCTTAAAATTATCCACAATGGGCTTTTTTCCCCCTGGCAGAGGAAGACTCATTTATCTTCAAGCTGCTAACCAAGGGCGCTGCCAAAGACCCCCGCTTTATAAACAAAAGTCTGTAAAGGGCTTTCAGAAACATGAGAAAATATGACAAGCACAGCTTGAGATCGTCAGCTTTGCTGGCAGAAGATGAGAGGAGGAGAGCGGCGAGTTCGTGAGCCTTGATCCCCTGTATTTGCCGGCTCGCTTTTGCCACCAGAAAAGAGCTTCCTGCAGAAAGCCCGCTTCCCCGCCTCCCCCCAGCCCTCCCGCCCTTGCTCCTATTCTGAAATCCTCCGGCTCCAACTTCCTTATTTGGTCGCCGGGACGGTTCTTTGTCTGGCTGAGCCCCCCGGGCCGCGCCGCCCCCGGCTCGGCCGCGGCCCTGCTCCAGCGGGCCACCCCGCCCGGGCCCCGGGCGAGCGGCGGCAGCCGCCGGCCGCGGCCATGCCCATGTAAGGAGCACCTTCCCCGGGCGCCGGCGGGGCGGGGAGGGCCGGGCAGCCGCCCCGCACGGCCGCTGTCGGGCAGCGGGCACCCTCGGAGAGCCGGCGGCCTCCGGCTCCCGCCTTCGCCCCCTGCTCGGCAGCCCTACCTTGAGGCCGCGGCGCGGCGCCTCTCCGGCCGCCGTTGCCGTGCGTGCGAACCGCTGGCAGCAAGACAAAGGAAAACGAAGTCGCAAAGTTCCAGTGTGAAAACTCGCAGATTCCTGTCATATTTTTCGCTCTTCTTTAGAACAGGTTACAGCGTGTCCCTTGGGGATTTAGCCGCTGCTTTCCGCAGAGGAAGAGGAATCCCTCGACGGTGCTACCTACTTCTTCAAGTGTCGACTCTGTTACACTACGTGAAGAAAGCAAGCGAGGCTAGTTTTACTCCCCAAATATCCCTAAACTCTTTTAAGCAGTATTATAAAGAGCAGCATACCTGCTGGAAGTCGGCATAAACTCGCTAGCAGAACACTCCCTACTGTTACTACTGTTGCTTGATACTTTCAGTAGCGCGTCAGGTACTTAATGAGAAAGAATTTACAGGCTAAATGTACATGTGTACGTAAGCCTGACAGCAAGCAAGGAAGAACACTTAAATAAAAGAATTGACCCTGCTGGCCACTGTATTTTTTTGTTCCCGTCTTTTAGATTTCGTCTTGTTGAAGTGGAATATCCCAGGCATTTATGTGATGGTCATTTTTTTAAATAAATACCAAGGAATCCTGCAGGAAGTGAATTCTTTCTCTAAATTTAAATGTGAAAATGCCAAGAGTTCAGGAGAATATATACTGAATATGTCCACAGTGACAACTGAAACAAAGAAAGTTAATATGCAGCGATATCTCTCTCTGACTAAGGAAATTTTTGAGCTGTGACTCCTTAAAAGGAATACCCTTCACGAAGTAATGATTCGAAGTTAGTAAAAGTCTTGTGAGACAGTCCTCTCCGAGGCATCGTGACAGGAAACAGTATTTTATAACAAATTAAAGAAGTTGTAGCTAAACTTCTAACTTTCTAATTCTGTTTGGGAGTCTGGAAGCGTTGCCGTATTTCTCAATACGGTTCCTCAGTATTAAGTTGTGAAAAGAAGTCCTTAAGTAATGCTAAAAGTTCCTCCATTATGGCAAGCTCCTGTGGATGTTTGGGTGAGGCAGAAAACAAGTAGCAGACTGGAACAAAGAGAGCACTGCGTTAAGTCACTGATGTATGGGGCAATAGTGACTGCTCCTGGGCACAAGTGCATGAAAAAAAATAGTAAGGGAGAGTACAAAGGTGCATTTGTAACCATCTTCCCATAACACTCCTTCAGCTGCACCCAGCACAGTTGTATTTTCAGCTCAACAGAAAACTGACTCTGGTATTTTTATATTGCATTCTTGCCCTTAACAGAGGCCTGAACAAGTTTGTTTACTCATGAGAAACTCTCAAAGTAGAAGAACTTAAGGAAACAGCTTATAAAGAATAGCAGGATAAGAAATACATTGACCACATCATAAAATACCATGCTAAAATTCACCTCAGGAGGAAAAAAAAAAACAAAACCCAACTTATGGTAAAATAAGAGACACATAGGAACAATTTAGTAGAATTTATGTTAAGAAAAATCTCCTGGTTTCAAGCTATCTGTTTTGATACAAATGTAATTAAAACATTCATAACTGAGAAAGAAAATGCTAAAATTAAAATCCAAAATACAGAAATGCTTTCAGAGTAAATGAAACAAAAGTCATAAGCACATATGATTGTCAAATAGTAATTTAAACCAAAATGGGATAGCTCATGGAGCTCATCCTCTCCGCTGCTGAAGGCTGTAGCAGTACTGGTTTATTTCAGAACAACTCCATCATCTCCAGCAGGTGTTCAGGCTCCTGACAAATAACTCACTGCTGATTCTCCAAATAATTTACTGTCCAGGCCCTGTCATCTGACATTAGTTCTTCTGAATGGAACGAATGACACCATAACAGACATGCTCAGGGTAGAAGGACATACACTTTGACCTCTGAGGTGCTGTTCTGTTTGCTCTTTGCTGTTGTGCCATATTTCCCTTCTGCAAATAAGAGTATGTCTCTGCTGAATGAGGAACTCACAATGCTCTCAAGAAAGCTATCTAAAAACTTCGATAAATGCACACGAAAGCTTAGGCCTCTACCCTTGCAGAAAGGATCATCTCCCAGATATCTGGAAGTTATACTCAACCACCTTTCAGTGACAATGCCAGACCTCTCTCTGTCTGGTCAAACAGGTTTCAAAGTACAGGTTTTCTCTCCCTAAATATTCCACATAGTTAAATTGCTACCATTGACCCCAGTGGCACTCTTTCAGCAAGTAGAGCACATGTGTTCCCCATGCCATCTTCTCATTTTGGTAGCTGCCAATTGCGCTTGCACGATTGCATCCTTCCTTCTCCTCCCCCAGTGAACCCACTCACTCAAAACTACTCCACTGCACGCAGTAAATCAACAGTTGCAACTACACTGAACCGCGGCAGCGTCTTTCGCACGGGCTTGAAGCGCTGCCCGCAGGGACCCACACTGTATGCTGTCCCACCTGCACTTCTGTCAGAGTGTACTCATGCTGTCCAGCTCCACATCAGTGTTATGCCAGTTTTATGTCATCAAAAAATAGAAGGCTCTACAGAAGCAGTGAAATAGAAATGTGCCACGAAAGATCACATCATTAATCCAATGGGCCTGAGTAGTTTTATCATCTGAATATGAAGGTATTAGGTACCAGTGCACAAGCATTTATCAAATTTAGAGTACTAGCAGCAACTGTTTCAACCTGCTGCTGGGGAACACCGAATACGTAAACTACAAAATCCTTTACTATTATTAAAGGAATTATGAAAACAATCAAAAAAACTCAGCATTTTATCAGTAAAACAAAACTGAATTTCTGTACTAATGTTCAGCCTTGTCATAAAAATTAAGAATATCAGCATTCTAACATAAGTGCTAAAACATTTAGTAATACTGTAAAGCATAATCAACAACACATAATCATATTTCTCAGGCTTAACATCTTAACATATTCTGGATGTATAGATACACATCCTGATAATAATATATTTTCATATAGAACTTCAACAAATCTGCCAAAGTGTGAGAATATACATTGACTTAACTGATAAAAATAATTCTTTACAGATCTGTTGTAAGTAAACACCTGAAACCTGAACATGGTTTTTTTTGTTTGTTTTTTTTTGGAGGAAGGGGTTTATTGTTTTGGTTTTTAAAACATAAGTGATCTGGAAAAAGAGGCACATATGAAGAACAGTGCCAGACTCAGCACAGTTCTGTATGGAGTTTAGCTGGTTATCTCCTGCTTTTTTGAGAATTGACAGTTTACTTCTATTTTTGGTTCCTTTGTTTTAAATACTTATTTTTATTTGGGCAAGAAGGTATCTTTTGTCAAGCCTTTATCCCTTGGCGGCTTAGTTTCTTCAGAGGCCTTTCAAAATGGACTGTGTTGAAAACCGTTGGAAATCCACTGGTCTGTATCAACTCATCCACATGGTTCTTGTTGATTCTTTCAAATAATTTGAATAGATTTGTGAGGTGCTACCTCTATTTACAAAATGTATTTTGTTTTTCCAAAATGTCACATTATGTTCATGATCTTATTATTCTAATTTCTTTATTCTAGAGCATACTATTATTTCTAAATTATCTACTAATTTTTCAGATACCAGCCTCATCAGTTAAGAGTGCCCTGAAACTCCCTGAGAACTCTTTTTAAAAAATCAGTGCTACATTTGCTGCCTTCACTTTATTAGCTAAATACACTATTTCTTTCATATCAAAGTATCATCCCAAATTTTATTGGCCAATATATAATCTGTAGGTTTAATACATTTTTCTTTTTCTAGACCTTTTAGATACTCTTGAAAGAAACACATGTCCACATTGAAACCAAGGTACTGTAATCAAGGACTGCTTGCTGCAAATTTCTCCCAGAACTTTCATGGAAAGATGCGGAATGCACACATGCAAGTGTCTAGGTACCCATAGGCAGTCACACAGACACAGGCAAAGAATTGTTATTTCCCAGTTTAAAATTAATCTGTGTAGTTTAGCTGACCATTAAAATATGTTTGCATGGAATCACAGGAAAGATAGAGACAAGACATTTCTATCTCAGCATTTTCACCATGATAAGAAAAACAGACAGCTGATACGAAAAAGAACTCTGCATCATGCACTACATGCCTGAACTTACAGCATAGCATTAAATATTCAAACATAACTCTGCAGAAAAGCTTTTCATGATGCTGTAACTATCATATTTAATTTTTTTTTTTTTTTCAAGTATCACAGATTTTTGTCAACTAAATGTAAGTGGGACTCTAAAAGAAATGCCATCTTTTACTGAAACCAAAACCATTTGCTTATTATCAAGACTTTGGTCAACAATATTTCATTACTACACATCAATTTATTGCTCGAATTGAATTCTCATTTAATCTTAATGCATGCTTTTCTGATTACAAACTCATGTGAGCAACATTAACAATATATATCTCTGAATGAAAGCCATGTGCATTCATATCAAAATAGTATTGCCAGAACTTTCAGTGCAGAAGTACTAAAACCTATCCTGGGGGAAACCTGGACGACAGCTACTCTGAAATATAATGCAGTTATGAGTGGTAAAAAGACCTACATTTGACTTATATTTACAGCAGCAGCCAAGGACAATGCTCACGTATGAGAGAGCTGGGCATGAATTCATGGGAATAGGAAATCCTATTCTCCATATGTATAGTTGACATGCCCCATTGTATTGTATTTAGATCTGGAAAACATTTGCCAACACGGTATCATCAAAATGGTGGAAATACAAGGAATGGAAGCAGAAATCACTGCCAATTACAAGTAGATGACCACTTTCCAGTCTGGTTTTAGAGAGAAATATATGCTGCATGACTTCATTAAATGAAAACTAGTGATACCTGCAAGTGGTAAACAGTAAATAAGCACAGACTACAGTGAGAAGCGGCAGCATGAAATTAAGAAATGACAAACTGAAGCTGACTACAATGGAAAACTGGACAGCATTATTCTGTAGTTTAACTTATTTTAGTCTGTTGGGCAAAATAGGAGATTGACAGATCAGACTGTGCTAAACAGAGAATAAAGCAGCACTGTAATAAAATTAACTCAGCGATACAAAATAATTTTTGGTTTAGCTCTCTTAGTGCACTGTACTAGTGAGATCATCTTCCTTTGTAGGAGTCATGCTTATTGGATGCTCAGGAGAAGAACAGAACTTTTGAGCAACCAAAACCCACTATAACATGTAACAAAAAGACATGCATTGTGAAGTCTGGGACTGTCAAAGCACAACATGTTACAGACTTAATTTTGTGCTTTAGAAAGCAGGTTACTTCTTCCTAGACATTACAACACATTTAAAGAAAAAAAAAAAAAAAAAAGACTTCAATAGTAATTTGCAATAACTGATCTTATGGGTAATGTACTCCAAGTGGGAGTTCAGAATGACTTAGCGTGAAGATTTGTGGACAAGATCTTTATGCTCTGTTTACATTTTCTGGGAGCTTAAGGGAAAACAGTCTGAAATAAGCTGCAGCTAACATGCTACAGGAAATGAAGGAAGAGAACCAGACTTCTCAAAAAAGATTTACATTTATATAATGGTGATGGCTATGTTTTGGCTTGGTAAAAGGAATGCAATTGTTCTAAAATACACAGAAAACCTGTTGACTGGCGCTTCTCCTTACTTAGTGGATCATGAGCCACTCCAACACTGTACACTGTATCAAAATGCTTTTGAAGAGAGCTCTTTCTTCATTGTACGGGACTTTGTTTACAGACCAAACCTTCTTACATCAGCAAGTCCTCTCTCTGTATGGCAACCAAAGAGACACTAAACCAGCACAACCCTCACCTCTGCCAAAGGTGTTGGTGTGAAACCCATCAGGGCATTTTCCATAGTTACAGAAGAAAGTGTTCACACAGTTTGTTGCTAAGTAGTAGTACACTCTTCAAAGTATAGCATCATATTTTATTAAAGATGTCCACAGCACATTGCTAGAAGAACCTGCAATCAGCTGCTTACAGCTTTGCAAAAATTCCATTTGTGCCGAAATAATCCATGGCAAACATTGGATCAGAATATTTTTGTTGTCTCTTTTTTTTTAAGTTTTATGCAAAGAAGTTTTAGGTGCCTTTGTAGATCAAAGTCGAAATTAATAAAAGGAGAATGTGCTTCTTACATCTTAGGGATGTTCTAGCATGTGAACACTTCTGTAGAGAATTAATTTATTTGGCAGAGGATCTTACTAGTGCCAGAAATAAGTCTTTTTTCTCTACACTAAACTATGCCTATATTTGGCTAGATCATGAGCTCCTTTATTGAAAAGTAAACAAACAAAACCCAAAAATTCAGCTTTGCACATACTCAGTATGACATCAGAATTTCCAGCCAGATTTTTTCCTGTAGGTCAGAAATCCATGGATCATACACGTAGAATGGTCTACGCTAGATCTCTGGGAGGTTACTGGCTTAGCAGGACTTTCCTAGAAGTCCTGTTCTGAAATCATAGATACAAGGCATGAGAACTGAAAGCAAGGAGTTTGTCTCGCCTGCATTCCCAACATTTTCTCAAGACGATGACAGGGCAACTGGATGAGATTCTGTATGAAGGTGAAAGAGTAGACTAAAAGGAACCATAGGAGATTATAAACTAACTTCTTGTTCTTGACTTTATAAACTTCTTTTAGTGTAATTTTTTGTGGTATGTATGGGTAAAATGGATGAACAGACTTGTCCAAATTAGTTTTAACTTCAATTTTCATCCAGTCTTACACACTCAGCTTCCACAGAAATCCTTTGAGAGAGCTTGCACCATACATCTCTTTCTGGGCTTCTTACCAGTATTTTTGGGAAGAATCAAGTTTTGCATACATCAGCTATTCAGCTGAGATGAAAATAAATGGCAAAGGAATATGGTATCATAAAACTTCATTTCCAGAAAGAAAGTACTGTTAAGACAAATTTGTTTATATTGCAGTAAGCCTGAATATTAAAATGCTACATTTCATTCAATCAGGATTATTGGAACAGTTTCATAAAATCTGTGAAGTGTAATATTAGACTGCATGTTTTGATGCCTCCCTAAGATGTATATGACCTCTTATTATAAATTACTTCACAGCTATCACTAAATTTTTGCTAATTTACAGTGAACACTGGGTTTGGGTTTTTTTTTAATTACCTGGACAAGAACAGGTAAAAAGATTGTACCACACATTAGACCAAAACTTCTGCTGTTTCATCTTGAATTTTGGTTAAAACTTTACCCCTCTACCTATGCAATTCTATTAAAAACACAGTGATTTTCACTTTAAACTCAGTTAAAACATGCAATAAAATGTCCACACTTCTGTTGTAGGACAGAAATACCAATCCACAGATATCCAGAAATTTCTGAAGTATTCTCCAGTTCCTTTTCATCTCTAAAAGATGATTTTTTACATTAAAAGTGAAAATTAAATAAAAACAAAACTGGAAGTCTCTTCAAAAACAAAGTTGAACAGGTATCATGGAGTGGTCCGTGATAAAATATTCTGAAAAGCTAATGAAGCAGTAGATACATAGACTTTCTTAAAAGCATTGAAATCCTATTTTTCTGTATAGGTTTTAATTTGGTACAACTTCGGAAGTATGCAGTTTCAGTGGTTTAAAAAGACCATGCTCTGTAAAAATCACAATTTTGATTTTTTTGTCTTATATGAATTCTTATGAACAATATTTTGCTTTCACATGGTTGTATTAGTTTTTAAGATCCTACCTGAATTTGTAACTAGGCTTTAAAATTATAATGGACTAAAAGAATGTGGATGGAGCAGACAGATAACATCTGCTAACTGATGACACATAGGTGCTAACAACCTTTGATACTTTTCCTTTTACAGTTTTAGTTAGGCCATGAGAAGGCCATTCTTTGACAAAGCTAAACAACATGCAACGTTCGTATTCCAGAAGCATGACAAAGACTGTTATGTGAGGTTTTGATTGAGGAGTGCTTCATGGTCAGGGATGCTGTATCTCAACCCAAACTTTTAAAGGTAAAAGTTCCTTTGAGAGGATATGCCAAGGGAGCAGTAGTGCCGGCCAGTGCCTAGGCAGCAATCTGTGGGATGCCAAAAGTTTTGTGGACTTCTACAAGGGTAGACGTGGCACTCGGACATGGTTTAGTCTAGTCTACTCTTAATTGGTTTAGTGTGGACTTGGTAATGTTAGGTTAATGGTTGGACTGGATGATCTTAAAGGTCTTTTCCAACCTAAACGATTCTATGATTCTATAAGCACCCATTGTGAGAGCAACAGCAGCAGACAGAAAGTTCTTAGGCAGGAAGTGTAATTCATGGTATTGCCAGCTATGTTGGTGACTGATCATTTGGCGTATTCACTAATTCTATTGATATCAACAATATTGATTTTTTTTACTCTGATTAGGAAGGATAACTGGAGAGTCTTTAAAATTTTTTGAAGCAAATTTATCTTCTAGTCCAACAAATGCACTTATCCCGAGAAATTTTAAAAGCAGTTCAGCTCCATTTATTACTTATATAATGATCAAAATGAAAAAAAAAAAAAAAAAACCCCAAACCCAACCACCAAACAAACAAAAAAATATCCCCCAAACCCATAGCAAATGAGGATTTTTCTGTATCACAACAACAATATGTTCCTGGCTGGAAAAGGACAGCCTTGCAGACATACAGTTCCTATCAATAAACTGGTACTTAATGACCAAAACTGGATTTTTAAGAGGTTTGGCCTCCTTTTTCCCCAACAATGGGGTGGGTGCCAATAAAGAATGACTGACAATTGTATATTTTCCCTCAAAATTCTACTCTTTTGGTTAAACTAAAACCATGATATACTTGCAGCAAGGATTTTGCTACAATACTATATAACTTGTATGGTTCATATTTGGAGAAACATAACACCTTTGTTAAAACACAGCCCTTATGATTAGTATACACTAACATATGCTGTCTTACAACATTTTGTTATGGTTATCTTGAACTTACAGAACTAGCAGAATCTTTTTTGGAAAAAAACCCCAAAACACTAGGAATTCAATAAGGGTGGTGGAGGGGGGAAGAATAAGACAGTTCCCCAACATATTAATTGCCAAACATATTCTTGGATTACTTCTTTGCCAAATCCAAAGTAAATCTTTTTCTATAGTTCTCAACTATAAATGAGAACTCGCTATAGGTATCTTGTATAATAGAACACTGTTTATTTTGCTGCGGGGTCTGTTCAGTTTATGGAGAGTCTGTTCTGAAAGAACTACTGTGTTCCTCATACAACTTTACACTCTGCCATTCTGTAAAACCTATCCTTCAGCTTATTAGGAGGAAAGGAAGGGGTATCTAATTCTCTCCAAGACATTCCACTATGTTAGTTGAAATTGTTTAGTATTTAGGATTTTGCTGTAGGATGCTTACAGGATTTTGCTATAGGATGTTTATGCTAGAAGACTTTGGAAAAATAAGTTGTTTAACATACTGAAATCAGCACTTACAGAAAATACTTTATAACATAGTAGGTACGCTGTCATGACCACTATCTGAGAGTGTCTGGGCCCAGGAAAATACCGCTGTCTCTAAATTGAATCAATATTTCTTGTATAGAAATTTCTAAACCAAATTCTCATTATGATTACCTGTTCAAGGTAACAAAATTAACTATAATTATCTCTCACTCCGTATTTATAGACTTATAAAATAAAAAGGCATTCCAGCTAACTGTTGTCTATAGCTGTAATATAAGATTTTTTTGTATGACCCCTCTCTCTCACTACATTTACTGCAATTCCTATAAATTATTTAAATATTTTATTTTTTATGGTAGGAATATTTTACAAATGTTTTGTACTTTAAAAATAAAATAATCAAAATCCCTTTCTCAATCATCCAATGGCTGTAAAATAACCATGCTCTGCAGAATTCATTTACATAAGTAACACTGGTGGGAAAAGAGAGAGCGGTCATGGAAAAAGGTTTAGCCATATTCATTTATAAGTAGCTGGGCAAATACTTTGAAGGATGACTCAATCTCTTCATGACAGGCCTCTAGCACTGTTCTAGCCTTGCACAGGAAGAGCTGCCAGCGGATATGCAGTTGCTATACCAACTTTCTGATATCCCTAAAAAAGTGGTGCATGCTGGAAGTTTCAAAGAAGAAAAGTTAGGGTGGCAGCAGGTTTTACTTCAGCAGTCCTCGCTTAGTCAGGAACCACATGGAACTGCTGCTGGGAAGAACAATATGAAAATGCTCATATTTCAGTCCCAGGAATTGTTCTGGGTACTCTAGGGAGAAAGACTCAATATTCAGGTTTGTCCCAAGAGGCTTCTAGTTTTCAAGCAGCAACAACCCCACATTAAGAATCTAATCTATGTGCAAGGAGAAGGTGAATGCATAACAATTACAAAATCAGAAAGAAAAGATTACCTGAGAAAGTACTAAAGACAAAAATGGTATCAGTCATGCAAAGAACATGGGAAATTTATTTTGACTGGAAACATGTTGTAGAATTAAACTATGATGTACAAAGTGATATAATAATACTATTTTTTAAACTTTTTATTTAGTATTTTATTTATAATGCAAAAAGCATATTTTAGATCTTCACTGAGTACATATAATCTTTATTAGTGGGGAATTACTGGGGAATGCTGCTGTAAAATAACTGAACAGCAATCCAGATGTAACACAGCTAAAAGTTTGACGACACATGAGGCTGAATTCCCTCAATTAGTTTTTGCAGAACTAGTTTTAAGCAACAGTTCAGCATCTCTAAAAATAGGACAACTGGAATCAATTTAGCCTAAGCCGTGCACAAATGTGAACAGATTTCTATCAAGAGCTGTCTCAACCATGGCCACTTGACTATCTGTACCAATGTCTGTTCTCAGGATCCCATGAGGCATATCCCAGAGGGAGGAACTCCTCAAGCCTTTAACTCTTAGAGGGGTAGTAGAATTGGAGAGGGAAATTCCCTAGTTTGATTATTCTCACTCTGCTACTACAGGTGTTGCCTGTGACTAATTCAGAAGTTTGTTTAATATACATTGGCTTCTTCAAAACAGAGTGTGATTTATGTCATTGTACTTAAGGAGCATTGTATTTAAAAATAAACACCGTGTTTAAACAACTCCAGAAACAACACAAACCACACCAAAATGAGTCTTACCTTTTCAATGAATAAAGGAGGAAGCTCTAGCATGGTTACCTATCTCTGAACTATTTGCTGCACACTGTCTTCCCTTATCGCTTCCTGGCCTTTGCCACTGAGACACAAGGAAGTCAGTGTCTCATTATTATCATAAGTTACTTTGTTCTCCTTGAATCTTCTGTCTTATGCTTTAAGGATCTTTTGACCCCCTCAGGCCACCCTAGGGAAAAATATGCAATTCTTTTTTGGATACAGTCAGCTGGGTAATTACACTAGCTCACATTTTATTAGCACCTTCAAAAAGCTGTGCCTGTTTGACTGATTTATTTGCATCACTATTTCCTGGCTTGTTCTTCTAAGAAATACTGTATAGCTTCCTTTACTTAAGTACACATTCCAAACAACACAATACCCAGTGAAGCGAGGAAACAGTCCCACATATATGTAAAAGGTAATACAGTGGGGTTTTTTTAATTTCCCAGTGAGCTATGAGAAAAACATGCCCTAAATAATACTGCCAGTAGAATGGTATGATTGATAGCACGGTTTGATACAGGGCCTGGGATGTCATTCGCAAAAAATGAAATAAGCCTGATAAGTGTGATCACTAAAAGTGTTTTCTTATCCTACTTTAATCAGATGTTGCCTGGACAGCATTCCATACATTCTGCAATAAAACAACATATAAATAAAGGTCTGGACTTTTGAAATAAGGAGCTGCAATTCTAGTTACTGGTCTGGGAGACTAAAAGCCACCAAAACCCAACACTACAATAGCCACTAAATCAAAGCTGAATCATTTCAGACAGACAACTGGGAAAAGAAAAAAAAAACCCCAACAAACAAAAGAAAAAAAAAGCAACCCACGCTTCCACAAAGCCTGAAGGAATCAACTGGCTTCAGGCCAAAAAATGCTAATAGAACACATATTAGCTGAGAAGAAATGAAATAAGTTTCCAAGAGTCATGGAAATTGTTTAAGATAAATACTCATTGTACAGGAAAAAAAAAAACACAACTCCACTGGACCATTTTCCAAACACCTGATCTTGCATTCCTTGCACACCCTAATTCCCTTTAAAGTAATTATGAGTTTAGGCTACGTGCCAGGGTTATATAACTACATCTTAAGACAAATGCACAGTAGCACAAAGCAAAAATACGTATAAACTCAGGATTAGGAAAAAAAAGCTGGACAAAGCAAGCTAGAAATTTAGAAAGAGAAGTACAATGAAAATAGCAAAAGGTGAGGCACATTTCTAATCCCATGCTCTAGAACTGGAAAATATTAAGGAGGAGGAAATTCAGAGTAAGGGGGGTGAAATTGGAAAAGTTAAACAGGCTTGTCAAATAACAGAAATATTTGAGTTACATTTCCTAAACTACTTTAAAAGGGAGTAAACTAACCAAATGCCATCTGAAATTGGCTGTACGCCCACCACTTTGGTTGACTTCAGGGTCAGTAAGGCAGAGGACAGACATAAGCTAGCATAGCTTAAAAATCAATACAAATATAGATAAAACACAGATGGCATTTATTATAGAGCAGCTGGAAATGCAAACAAAGAATTCTGTGGATCTATACTGATGGTGTAACTTCAAAAAATATTCTCTGAGTATGAAAGTGCTTTACAAAACAAACTTTAAGAAGCGAAGTTAGACATAGCCATACTACAGAAAACAGACCGTGCTACTCTGAAAGTCTGGTGTAATGTTTCTGATCGGTTTAATAATGTTACCTTTGAAATAAGTCCAAACAGACTTGCTAATGAAGATCAATAAATCCCTCACATAATAATGTAAAACATGCATGACAACATCCATGAATGGGCAGAAAAACACTGCCCAAAATAAAATGGGAAATTCTAAGCTGTTTCTTTCCCCATTGCTTTTCTTCTAATATGTATTTTGGTTAAATTCTCAGGTACAATTTCTTGTACTGTGCAAAGTTTTAAAGAATTCCTGGAAAGCTTTCAAGACATTCATCAATGTCAAGATTTTTATTCTGTAGGGAGTCATGTCAGAATGAACACAATAAATGTTGCCATGAAGTATTGCTAGCGAGCCATTCTTACAAGAAAGTTTCCTTCTGTAACACAACACAGGACAGTCAGTCATATCTCGTTCAAGTTTATATTTCAACAATGCCTTTTCTAAAATACTCTGCACCAAGAGTAACATTTAAAGGATTTTTATTAAAGGTGTACTGAAGCCATCTTCCACACTAAGGATGCAGTTTCACTATCAGTTTAAGGTGATCTAAATCTGGCCCAACACTGAAAGGGTAGTGATCTGGCTGAAAAACTAAATTTTGGGGTTTTTTTTTTTGGCTTTACAACTATATCAGCTACCTAGTTCAGCTGGCCATGTGGCTGTGTGATTGTCAGTGTCTTCACAGGGGAAGAAGTTGTAAGATGGGGGTTGGGAAAAACAGGTTTATGCTTTTTGCGGTAAAATATGGCCCTTGGTGCAGCATGAGCCAGTCAACAAATTACATGCTGAAAACAATATGATGATACTAAATTCCACCACGTTTTGCCTTAGGGCGTATGTGGTATCTGAGACTGCAGATGAAGAGAGTCACTGATCATAAACTTTCATACTTAAAAAGACTGGACAAACAACACATAATGAGAACATCTAAAATGCTCTTTAGAAGAAACTATGAAACTCAATGGATAGCAAAGTGACTGAGTAGCAGGTTACAGGTATTTCACTGAGAGGACAGAACTCCACATAATTAAGAAAGCCAGCTCATTTCTGGATCACAGTATGCTTCTCTTCCCCTTTTTTCTCTCTGTATTGATACATGTTCCCTTTGTTCCTACTTTGCAAAGTTAAAAAAACCTCTTCTGACAACAATGGCACACGTGCTCCATTAGATCTTGCAGTCCCACCTGAAATGGTGTAGAATGGTTTACTTAATAAACATTAGAGATTACTAATTATATATTGAATTCACAAATCAAAACCAGAGAAGTAGATAATCTTTTTCAGATGCTTACATGAATGTTGATGTTGGTGAGAATTTGGAAGAACTTGTGAAAACAACAGAGCATGTCAAGATTACAACACCACATATATAACACTTGGGAGACAGACATGAACAGCATTTGAAGACAGATATGAATTTAGGCAATACTGTTTTCTATAAACTGCTTCTCACATGAATTAATATGGATGACTGCCATTCTTCAAAAACAATAAGCAGTACCTTTCAAATTCTTCTCTGTATGGATACCAAAAATGGGCTATGGTATTATCAAAACCTACTTTTTTTTTGTTTCTACAAGACATCGGTGGGATTTTAGAAATGTGGGGAGCACAAAGGTCCCATTCCCTCTTTAATCCTCCAACTACCAGTTCAAGGAGTAGAAGCAGATTCCTACTTGGCAAAACAGCCTAGTTTCTGCATTTTTGTTGCTGGAGGGAGAGGTAATTTGCATTACCCTACCTACTTGAACAAACTTTCCTCACTGGCAATGACCTTCACTTTGGGAGCGCATTGCTAACTATACTGGCAGAGAGAAACCTCCCAACATACACGCTTGCCATTCTACCCATGCAGCACCACCAGCTCTGTCCTTCTGCAGTCCCTCTGCAAGATCTGGGAATGTCAGGTGCATAAGGCAACCGGAGGCTCCATCTGGAAAGAGTCACTATTGAGTCCCTTGTGTCTATAATCTATCCTTACTAAATACACTAATCAATTAAAATGTATAATTGTGCTTGAAAGTGCTCATCTCAACTCAAAAAATATCACAGCCCTGCAACTAAGCTCATTTGTGTGCAACTGCCTTAAATCTAAACCACAGTTATCTCAGCTTCAAGTCATTGGACCAAGAGACCTGTGAGGTGGTCTGTCTGTCTAAATTTCCGTGAGACAGGTTATGTGTCACTGCAAGGGGGGACTGGAGGTGGGGAAGGGAAGCTATCTTGAAAGGCTTTCAAGAGCTTCCCCAAGCCTTTCCAACTACTTGGCAAAGAACCCTTCAGGATATACTAAAACTAAACTATGATGCTGGGCCAGTTCATGAGAGTAATTCTGGCCACAAATAAATTTCAGCAATATTGCTTCATAGTCAGTCCAGAACATAGATTGATGTGATGTTGGCCTTGATATTCTGCAGAACACTGTCAAACACTTGCCTTGTTTAGCTTCTTCCTTCGGGAGCTTCAACTCTTTAACTTTCAGTTGTCTCTCTGATGTAAGCTGAAGCTTTCCTCTCCTCCCACCTCATGCTTGAGCTACATCATTTCAAAACATTTGTTTTTTTTTTTTTTTTTTTAAACAATGAAAAAGAACTGAAGGGGATTTTAGTCATTATTATATGTGGCTGAAGGTGGGCCTGAAACAAAAACCCATCTCTGAAATCCCCTGGAGCTCTGATTCATAATTTTCAGTCTGAACCATTTCTTGATACCTAGTATGAGAACAAGTCTGGGGAAAAAGTAACAGGAAAGTACACGAAAATAAATCAAATGCTACACAGGTTATGGTACTCAGACTGCTGTGGCCCTGAAAATGAACAGCCAAAGCACAGAGAGGAAAACCATCGTGGCATGTTATGGTTACAACTGCCGTTTGTAATAAAAATCTGCAATTTCTGTATAAGGTAAATTTGCAGATTAGTTTGTAAAGTGTTAATAAATTAAAATGTGGAGGTTTTTAAAAACTGTGTTATTTACTAGTTACCTGATTCCACCAATTAGGAGTTTGGCATTGTTCCTTATTAAAAAGTTCTACCAGCTTTTATAACCCACCAGATAGTGGGGGAAATGGGATGACTGCTTTCACTGAAAAAAGGTTGATATGGATAGGTCAGATTCTTCCCAAGACTTTCAAAATCCTGCAAATATGTTTTAATACCCATCGAAAGCAAGCAGCCTTGCTTTAAATCTTTGTGCTTTGAAGATATAAGCAGACATTCACAATAAATCAAGATGAGCACCAGCTTAATTTTGAATGTATATGTTACATCAGATTAATTAAAAAGTAAGCATAAATAAGCAAAACCATGGAACTGCCATTCTAGTTACTTAATACATTTTTCACAAAAGGAAAGGGAGCTTTAAATGAAGAGGGTATACTCCTAGATCCAGAATATACTCTTGAAAGAACATACAGTATGACATTTTCCTCATTATGATAAATGTGGATTACAAATTCATTATTTTCAGCAATATTTTTGGCTTTTGACATGATTACTATTTGAAGGAGAGATATAAGTTACATTAAAATTATCTGTATTGGTATTTTGTTTTTCAGTTCAGAGTTCTAAGAGTGGGAGCTATAAGCAACCTAGCTTAGAAATTACCAAATGACCAATAGCATTGATTTGCAAGGACATCAGAAGAAAAAGGAGAACAAGAAAATCAGGATTCCTTGATGTGGAAATAAAATTTGAAAAGGGGATGGTGCATCCCGAGTCTTCTTGTGAGATAAAATCATAACATGGTTTGATGGGGCACCTGGAAGCGCTCCTGCATTCTGCAGACCAATAATCTGAAACAAGCCCTGTAAAAGTTCCCTCCCTCACTAACCACATGGGAGATGATGCGCGACCAGCCTCCTGATATAGCATTCTTTGTGTGCATTAAGCAGTGTGAACAACCCGTACTTCTTTGCAAGCAACCTCCTTCACAGTGACTGGCAAGCCTTTGCTTTATGTCGAATGCTGGAACAGTTTTTGCTGGACAAAGAGTTCGTCACAAAGGAAAAGAATTCCGGTAGTTTGTCAATAGCTGTAATGCTCTGTGTGGTGCTTGCTGGCTAGACCTGTACTCTGCAAAGTACCACCATTAATATCAGACCTAACCTGATTTTGAGGCCACGAGGTCATAACTTTAACAAACCACTAAGGTTTTTTGTGAGACCTTGACTACTAAAATACGAAATGTAGTAAATGACTCATTATTTTGAGAACTGTTTTAATTCTGGAAGCATTTGAACTTGCTGTTAAAGTCCTAGCAATTAGATTAAGTTTAAAGTTCTTCATGGGTGGTCACAAGTAAAAGTAAAGAAGTAAAATAGCCTGACAATCAAGAAATTTCAAGAAAGTACAGGCTTCCTGAATTGCCTCCCTTAGGGATGTTAAACTAGGAGAAAGGGAATTATAGTATGCTTCACTGTTAAAACAGAGCTTGGAATTATCTAAAGGAGCAACAAACTAGCAGCTCACACTGTGTGAAAATCAGCAGGAAGAAGAGCCTTTACAGACTCCTTTTAGTTTACAGTAAGTGGCTACAATCTTCCCTAGAATGCTCTTTTTCCTAATACAATTTAAAAAAACTCCATTCAGATTCTTCTCTAAAAGGCAATGCATGAGTGTTCCTCATTCCGTTTCCAAGCAGACTGATAAATATATGCAGACAGATATGTGCCCACATGGAGAAGAGTCTGGTTCAGAAAGTTAGTATAATTCATTCTGAAATGCTCAATTGTTCTGTCTGGAGCAGCCAGTGTTTTCATCTGCCCAGGAAAATGCTTTTTTACACTGCCACTTCAGCAGAAGAACGCCATTGTGGAAGCATACTTTTTTGCTTTTGTGTAAACAAACAGTTTTAGGGTCCTATCTTTTAAAAGAGAAAAACCAGCTGCAGTATATAGTTCGTATCAGTGCACATGGGTGCATACTGCAGCCACCCACAAATATCCAAACACAGATACCCTACAACCATTTTTATGGGTGTTTAGACTAAGTGCTAATATAAACACTACATACAATTGTACATGTACCATTTTTTAAAATTTGGTACTTTGTTTCCGAAAACAGAGCTATGATCAGAAAAAACAGATACAGACCTGTTTGTGACACTGGCCTCAAAAGCTCAGGATATTGCAAACTGGCATCTGACATTAAAACCAAAAAATCCGTTGGTGATGGAATTTTGACAGGTAACAACAACAACAAAAAATCCAAACATTTTTGCACATGCACCAGGCTTTTGATCAAGAGCTGGGATGACTGCATTCTTGTTTTATCTGATCTAGTTTACTTTTTTCTAATCCTGAGAGAGACACTCAACTGCAAATATGAGTTGTAGAAAAAACTATAACGTCAGGAGTAAATGTTATGTATAAAATACAAATTATCAACTCATGAGGAAAGTAAAATTTGCTGGATTTTTTGACCAGTTTAACTATTTTCCCTCAGTTGGGACTATTAGATGTTGTTTTTGACATTGTAATCTCATGTCTTATGTAAGATTCATTTGCCCTAACTGAAAAGTGGCAAATTTTGTGAAGTGTCTCTATGGCTCTGAAATAATCATAATTCTGTATGAATTATTATCATGTATCATATTCATAGATGATAGTGGGTTTACATTCTCATTACATTTTAAAGAAGTTTCTGTGCCTCACACACACACAATCAGTTTTGGCACAACCTGATGGAGATGAACATGCAGCTGGGGACAGAGAATGGAAACTAAGTGGAACAGAGACTTTCCATCAGCAATTTTAGGAATTTGCCTTTTCCCCTCCTTTTCAGTGACTTCTTCATCCCTCTAGGCACCATTGCTAGTTTCTCACCTCTCTGCTAATACAATTTTTTGTGTGACTAGACTCCCAGGTGACAGAAATAATGTTTCTGTTAAATGATAATTATTTATTTCTGTCACCTCAGAGACACACAATTTAGTTTTTATTCTTCCTTCCCAAATCAGTTACTAGTTGACCTGTGAAGCAAAATTCACAGTTGCATTAGAGAAATTTTGAAATCAATAACTGGTACTAAAAGTATGCAATGCAAGATTCCCAATAGCACTATCACGGTACAACAGAAGGAAAGATAAACTCACCCTGAAGGAGACCTGTATTTGCTAATTTTTATAGCTGGGGGTTTGTCTGGCTTTGAGTAAACAGTGGAAAAATGGAAAGAATTTGGGGAGAGGCTACTATGTTTGAAGTGACAAGAACTGAGGGGAGGGGGACAGGACAGGGGATGAGGGGGAAAGGGAACAACACAGGACAAAAAAGTAAGTGGAAAGGAACAGTGCTACTACACTGCTCAGTTCCTATGGAAGTTTCTACAACTCTCCTTCTTTCCAAATGAGTGAACATTCCCTCATATTTTTCTGAAGGATGGGGTGAAACTCACTAGCAGAGTATAAATCAATTGCAGGTGTTTCTTTGGAGTCTGATTTTCTAGGTTACTTGTTACAGCAGCTTTGTCTATTCAGTTACTAGACCTCAAGGGACCGTAAATCCATGATGAGAAAT
The DNA here is from genome assembly GCF_030463565.1 of Pelecanus crispus. Lineage (NCBI taxonomy): Eukaryota > Metazoa > Chordata > Aves > Pelecaniformes > Pelecanidae > Pelecanus > Pelecanus crispus. The sequence goes on along the minus strand of NC_134646.1, from coordinate 43,815,217 downwards.
AAAAAAAAGCAACAGAAGGAGCAAATGAACTCATGGATAAAGATCCCGGGCCAAAAGTCTTTTCTGTTAAACTAAAACCCATTTATACTGCATCGTCATGAAAAAATCCAAAAAGCAACAAACACATTTCTCACAGTAGAGTTATTGAGCAGGACGCCACTATCACTGGAACAGCAGGACTTCTGAAGCCCCAGCTTCACATACAGATATTTTAAGTTGGCATTAGTGTCATTAAGAAGCTACTGCTCGCTGCCCCCACCCTAGTGCCTGCACAAGCATTTATGCAGGTATCTGCTGCATTTACCTCTCACCTGGCATGACAATCCTGGGCTGATTCTTCACTTGCTCCAAGGGAAGAAGCACCATGGGGCTAGGCTGTCTGTGAGACCACAGCCTAAACTAATCCTCTCACATCTTTCAGTACTGGCATGTTGAAAGTAGGTCAAAGCAGAAGAGGCCTCCTGTGTGTATCACTAATACTATCTACTACTGAGAATCCATAAAAAGCCTACGAAAAAAAGCAATATAAGCTATAAAATGCTGGAAACCTTTCAGGCTCCCAACCATCTAAGAAAAGTGGGTTTGCTACAGCTAGTTTAAAAGCACCTCCTTCACTTGCTATGATCAGGATCTCTTGCTCTGAAATTATTCTTAGCATTAAAAATTCTATGAAAGAACAAAGCTATACAGTGTACAGTAAAAACGTTCTTGCAACAGAATTCTTAGCTTTCCATGGAGTATTTGTGGGTCATTGGGTTATTACAACCACCCACTAAAAATAATAACTGAAAGTGTATAATTAATTGGTCAAGAAAAAGCTACTGTCTTCTCTCCTTCCCAGAGCATGTTTACAGTGATTTGAAGTAATCTGCCTTGCTTTGGCAGGCTGCCTAAAACTGACTGAGCTGAACAAACCAGTTTTAAAGGGACAGCTTTACATTACCTGAAACATCTTTTGGCAGTTTGGTAAAACAAGAGTGTATCAAATGTAGTTGGCACCTAGAGCTATAGATTTTTTGTTTTGTTTAAGAATATTCTCATATAAAAGTGACATTGCAACTATGCACCATCAAAAAACTCAACATAATGTCATCTCACTGCAGAAATTGCAAGTGCACTATCACAGTTTTACACTTTCTGTGCTGCTTTGGTATAAATAATGTTTTTTTTGTCATAAATAATGTTTATAAAAAAAAGTTGACTCCAGTTCAGCAAGCTTAGATTAGATGACTACAAACTGACTTCTAATAGATTGAGTGAAGACTGTGTGAAAACTGACCTCTAAATGACCGTGTGAAACCAGCCTCATCAGTGAGACTAACACTCAAGGCATACTGAAGATAAACAGATGACAAAGCTTAATCGATCAAATTAAATGAGCTGTGAAAGCCTCACGTGAAGTGTCAAAAGAAGTGTCAGACTTCTGAGTAATGTTCGAGTTTCCTCCTACATACAGGATGGAACTAGCCCATGCAGTTAATCTAGCAACTAAGTCTCTCAATCTGGAACCACTGTTTTCCTGTACTGGAGCAAAGGAGAAAAAATACAGCCATTTTGATAGTTTAATGGAACAAGTCTGTCTGGGCTAACTTAGCTTACTAGGTCTCCTGATCCATCAACCGTACAGCCAAATGGGCACTGTGTCTACCCCAGTGGAGAGATAGTGAGTTCTTCAGATTTGCTCCTTGAAGACAGTGATGTTGAGGAGGTAGTTGTAAACACAGTTCTTGGGAATCAAAGCCAAGAGAGAAAGGTCAAGTGTTAATAATTTTGAATCTGTGAGGAATTAGAGGCACACAACATCCTAATACTCGAAGTAGCAGTATGCTATGTCTAGTCCCCCAATAAACTTGGAACCAGCTTCAGGGATGTATATTCAGCACGACTTGTCAAATAAGGGAATAACAAGAGCAACAACAAAAAGCCCTTAACAAACCAAAATGACAGCAAAAGTCTTTTCCAGGTAAATACCATGAAATCGAAAGTGAAATCACATTCAGCATATCACTTGCCTAGTGCAATGACTATCATACATCATTTCTAAACTGGTAAGACTGAAGTTTCCTCTTAAGTATTAGAAAATATTTTTGAGTGAAGGAATCTTTTAAAAGGGTTATCATAGGAATCCATAGACACATTGCATACACTTTGACCCACTATCATAACCATAGACCTAACCAACTTACATTTTAGATAATTTTTGTTCATAAAAGAAAGGATCTAATAACCCTATTATTTCCACATTCTAGAAGATGTGTGTAATATTATTGCTCTGAGGACTGGTAAGGAATGTAGCTGGGTTCTACTCCAACCAGCACAAGACTAAAGTATCTTTCAGGAACTTACAGAAAGATAATTACTATGGTCTGCAAATATTCAGAAGAGATGAAATTATTAGTATCTGAAAAACCCCTTCTCCTTACTTTCATGTTAGCATATATAGCTCATTTCAAACGGTCTTATAAAAGTCTATCCCTTTCCAACCAAAAAAAAAAAAAAAAAAAATTTAGTGGTATCAAACAAGAATGAAATCCATTTGAATTTCTGGCTAAAATAAGCTACAATATTACTGGGTTTTAAAATCTGTTTCCAAGAAGCTACATACACATAGGGTATTAAGTGGATATTCCAGAAAAGCCAAAGAAAATCAGAGTCCAGTCATTGCAAATGAAAATGGGGATCTGAAAGTTTATGTTTTGGATATTTGCAAAGTTTGACATTGATTACTAAAACAAAACTTACAAAAATACCTTTGTCTTCTCAGAATTGTTTTTGCATTTACATCAAGGGTAGAATACTAAATATTTTATGTTTATAATACCTCTTTCTCATTTTAGAGAGAATATTTCTCTCTCATTTGCTTTTTCTGAAGTTTAAGTGAATAAACCTCCTTCTAACCACAAATTAAAGAAGTAAAATACTTGGGCTGTAAACCAACTGTTTTCTGACAGCTTATGACAAATCCTTTGACCATATCTAAAAATAGATTCTGATTTACGGAGGCTACTAGGTGGTATAAAAGCAACAATTAGAACTGGTTACAAAGTTTAAAAGCATATTCCCATACAAGCAAGAGCAAATGGGTACAGAGAACTCAAAGAATTTGCTACATATTTTCAGCAAGGTCAACAACCAACAGCCAGCATACAAAGCTGATAAAGTTACTGTCTGAAATCTGGACTCTTAAAAATGTTATTCTGTCCTTAAATAATGCTGTACTGCATTTTCCGTTGGCAAAAAATTGACACAGTTTCCCAATGTTTTTCTGAAACATTCCACGGGTGCGTAAACATGGAATGTACAAGTGGCATGCAACAAGTTCAATACAAGCAGCTATTTCCTATCCTTAATATTTCCTTTAATAAGTTACACTTATGTTGTCCAAATCCCCAGTCATTGGTTTCACAAGACACTAAAATCATACCTATACTCATCTGTTACTACATTTTAACCTCTATCTGTAAAGCTTTGTAGAATATCATTATCCAGAGCATTGATTCTAAATGTTGCACTCCAAATATTGCCTGATCAGGCTTGGCAGTCCAGAGCTTGCTCTTTCGCTGTTTGAGTACAAACTGGGATTTAGATGTGGCTTCAGCAGGGGTTCTTAGTATGTGCATGTATTTTTAGGAGGATCAGATTTTATCTTTCAAAGCTGTTCTTTTGTTCTGAATTTTGTTTGCCATAAAGAAAGGACATAACGTACTAGACCAATATTTGTAACAGAGAGGTATCTAAGTTTTACTGCTTATGCCATTATTTATACCAGTATTAATTGTATGGTCATAGTAAAAGAATATAAAGAAACACATTTATCTACCTCACATTTTACCAGTAAGTTTGGGGGTTTTTCAGCTATAAAATGTCAGTAATTGCTGACTGACTTTTTCAATATTTTTTCAGGAAAGCTAAATGATGATTTGTGGAATAACCATTTGTTCTATTGACTTGAAAGTTTCTTGTGAATTGACCTTATCTCATTTTGGAAAGAATAGCATCATTTATTTAATGGCCTAAATCCATATCTATCGTTAGAAGCATCATTCCAGTGAGCTACAATGTCTTTCTTTCAAGTTATGTAACACTATTTTTTTCTTAAATAAGGGTAAACTTTGTCTTGCTTTAGTAAGGCTGGTTCTCTGGCAGAAATCAGAGAGGCTTGCTTGGAAAAGGATTTGACATGCATGCTCTCTCCTGCTCAGAACTGGCAGAAAAAACCTCATATAAAAAGCCTGCTACATCAAAGCCCAGGAAGCTCATCCGCTCATATATATTTAGCTTACTTTTTTAAAAAACAAGCAAACAAACAAACAAACAAACTTTTCCTTGTCTTTCAGCTACTTTTGATGAACTATATTTTACGTCCTATAACATTCTTGTAGATTGTACAGGCAGTAACCAAGCAAAACACCTATGTGTCAATATCTTTAAGTTCCCATGCTCATTTTCAAATGCATGTCTTAAATCCAAAATTTCAAACCTTCTGAGTTCCAGTTTGATGGATTTATGAAAAGCAGCTAGATACCCTAAATGAAGATGATTTAATTCTGTCTTTCACATTTTTGTGTCACTAACTTGCTAGTATTAATTCACTTTTCATTCTGGCAGTAGAACAATACATGGCAAGGCAATTTAGAGCCTCCTTCAATGTCTTCTTGTTATTACTAACAGAGAATTGGCACGTATATTTAAAATACCTCTTTACCAATCAGCACAGAATATTACCCTGTGTTGGGTAACTTCTATCTCTGACTCAGGTTAAAGTGAAATGCTTTCCTGAAATTCCCAGCTGAGTTTTTCTCATGAAATTGTCCTGCCATAGGACCACTGATACGCTGATAACTTGATAAAAATTAGACTCTATCGAGGATAAAACACAAGTCTCCTATAATGGTCCTGCATTTCTTAACAACTGTCTTCTCTCCACAGCTTACAGCAGAGAGCCTTAAATAAGGTGTTAATAGCCCCACTGTAAGAGGATTCTGACAAAAAATGGAATCCATTGCCAGACACTGCTTACAACTAATGGGATAGGTAATGTGATGGTAACTTGAACAAGCAACATGCTTGTTTATAAAAGCTGTAGTAGATAGGCCTGCAATATTCCGAGTGCAAGTAAAATCTGGACTATCCTTTGCTTTACACTTTTTTCCTTAATGAAACACAGCATCATTAGAATTTAAATATTTACCTTAGCTGTGAAAACACTGTGGAATATCTTAATTAGCTGATGATAATTCAGCAGTATCTCTAATAAGCTGTTTTATCTGTTTCTACACTTACCAAGAACAGAGGACTTTTTTTTCCAATTTTCCTCAACCTGGGAATATTGTGAGAATGGTATTTAGCATTTCATGATGTAATGAAATTATAAATTATGTCTGGACAATATCAAAGTCAAAAAGTCATGTCTGTAGCTTTCTCCAATAAAACACATTGCTGCAACTACAGTTAATTATGAAATCCTGTGAATTAGTGACAGAAAAGGTCTCTTGTGTCTTTTGTCTTTCTACTGCCAGGGACAGCAATTCACATTGGAAAAATAAATTGGACAGAACAAAAAGTACACACACCAGCATTAGAACTCCGGAATCCTATCTCAGTGACTTACACATCTCTGCTATCTTTAATTAAGTTAGCAATTCTTAGTCTTTCATCTACACAAACACATGCACTAGGAAAAAAAAGAAGATATATTTACCTATACTACAGCAACAGTCAGTGTGGACATTTGTAGTTCCAAACATGGTTTTTGCCCCCCACCCCCCCAGCTTCTGTCCCTCCCTGTTGTGAATATTTTGTTTTGAGGCAGGTGTTTTAAATGCACAACATACAGTCCTCTGCTGTGGCACATAGTCAGTCTTCTGTGACTTTGGTAAAGCCAGCATGAGGCTTATTACATGATCCCAACAGCTATGGATGCTGATAGGGTGTTCATGCTTATTGAGTATTTTGTGCTGCACATTTCTATGGTGTTCGCTGATAACCCGCACCATGGTTGTGTGTTTTAATGGAAGCTGAAGGCACACAGTTCTGACTTCAGGGGCTGACTTGGCAGTTTCACTCAGACAGGCATTTACTAGATAGCAAAGTCTGCAAATGTCACTAAAGTCCATTTTAGACTGTGTTGAGAGTTAAGTAAACATGATTAGTAGGGGGGCCAAAAGGGTAGTTGTGAATTTCTGTTTCTGACAGAAAACACTGCTTATCCTATATTACTTTAGGGAGTAATAGTTTAATTCCCAGTGAGCATTATAAAAGTAAACAAAAGTTGAAGTGTATCCAACTCAAAATTCTAAGCAATTTCAGGAAGGCAATAACATCTAAGCCAATATGACAACTATTTCCTTAAGTATTTAAAATACCACAGAAATTACTAAAAAAAAAAGGATAAAATGAAGCACTTAGGAGGACTTCTCACTTCTGTGTAATCTCCAATGACAATTTTATCCTGTAAGCGGTTACGACAAGTTACTGAATTTTAAAAACGGAATTAATATGCATGTTTGGAGCATTCAGTTGTCAGAAAATAAACTTTTCCAATGATGTTTGCCCTTTCAGCATTGTAGGTTTTGAATATTTAATAATAAAATAAAAAGCATTTTTCTTAAAAATGCCACAACAGAAAATGTTGCTACTGAATTCAGAAATGTGGAAAATAAAAATACCTCCATCCTTTAGGTAAAACTAGAAACAAACTACTGCAGTAAAACTGTTGTCACTTGAAGTTGGTTGAGCTTTCTCTCTGTGAGTATTTAATTCATAGGTCACTTTCTGAAAGTACATGTGCTACCTGACATTCATTAAACTTTCCCTAAACTACAACAGTAGCAATCCATGCCATTCTGCTTTGCTTTTTGGACCTACATGTGCTGTTGATGCTCTAATTTGTTCAGCTACCGGGGATAAATGCACTGCTACTGAACCGCAAAGTTGGGTTCTTTGACCAGACCACCACTCGCATACCTATTGCTATTCTTGAGCACCTGAGAAGGTTCTGCAGAGATACAAGATTTGCTTACCCAATTCATATTATTGAACCTGAACTAGAAAGAGGTGGCATTCAAGTACTCTGAATACAGGTCCTCATTAGGACTCTAGAGGCTTTAAGCTTAGTAAAGTTTGTTTACTTCCCTCATTCTCTTCCAAATTAAAGAAAATAATAATGTTGGATTGTAGCTGCAAACACAAATAAAAACCAAAGAAATCCTTAGTTTAAGAAATGAGCTACAAGTGGAAATATAAAAAGGAAACAGGTACAGATAGGATAGGGGAAAAAATACCAAAGGACTTGCACAATGCATTCACTGGCAAGGTACTATATGAAAGTCCATGAGATAAGCTCTGATAAATCACCACAAGATCACTACCTGTTCATGTTTGGCAAGTATACTGCACACATATGAGATTACAGAAGAGCATTTTCTTCCAGATTCCAGACCAGTCTTTAGCACACAGAATAAGCAGAAAATTACATAACGAGTAAGTATCCGTCTACAAACAGTGAGAATTTAAAAAATATTATTATATTTTATTATTATATTATATTTTTAAAGAAAGAAAAGGAGTGTCTACAGCAACTCTTACATTATTGTATTTGAAATGGAAAATATGCTATGAATTTTTCCTCTGACTCTGCTATGAAGCCTTTGAGGCCTCATGAAAACATGACAGTGCAATTAACACAAAACAGTCTTTATCCCGAATTGATGAACCTTATGCTAATAGTAGTTCATCTGTCAGAACTGTGAAGGTTTTTCATCAGAATGAAAGAAGGGGGGAGCGAGAGAGAAGGCGAGAGCAAGTGTTAGTGAGAGAGTGCGTGAGTGACAGCAAGTGAGGGAAAGGGAATGAAGGAAAAGCTACTTCAAGCTCTAGTTACTTTAACATTTCTTTTTCTATTACAATTATTTTAACAAAAGTCTTTTAGAAAGAGAAATGTAAAGAAATTCTCTCCTTTAATTGCACTTTTAAAATTCTTAAGCCAAAGATTTTCCATGCAGTGATCTAAGCAAGAGAAATTTTTCCCTTGGAATGTTATTACTATCTCCCCATCTCCATTTTTCACTGCAGAAATATATCAACAGCTGAAACAGGGTTTCAGTAAACTACTACCCCTTGCGCTGAATTGACTTTAATGAAAAGAATGACAGAGAGAATACTAAATATTTGTAAATTTTTGGTACTAATATAATAAAAATACTAAAAATTTAAATTGTTGTGAACTTCACCAAGCAATTTTAACTGAGTAAGCTTCTTCGCTCAGTCCTAAATATTTCTGGGTTTTTTTAAACATAAGTTATATCCTTCAATTATTTTCTGGAAACTAATTTGTAGAAGTCTCTAATGCAGGCAGAAGACAAATGTTAATGAAATTTAAACAGATCTTAATGGCATTCTACCATTTTCCTAAATACATTTTTCAGCTGCTGCCATCATTCTCTGGATGTCAAATCAGCATATTTATAATGGATTGATATTTATCAACCATATAAAACAGGGAAAAATACAGGCATTCAGTCCCACAGAGAACCGGGGATTAAAGAGTCAATGAATCAAAGGTTATTTTGATTATATTTTCATATGCAAACATGTTTTTCTCATCTGACTTTTGTTATTTTGCTTATTACATTTCACATTATTTCCTAGGTTTAATGTCATAGACAGTCTTCAAATTTCTGTTGAATCTTGACAGCTAGTGAATCCCCAAATAAATTTATGTAAAACTACTTTCTGACATGTCATTGTGTCTGCCAGATATTTTACATATTATGGGACCTGTGACCTCTAAAATATGCCAGTGAGTTTAGTGTTTTCACAGCCATATGAGACACAGATAACCTGTAGATCTGATCGATTTGGCTTCAGTTATTCTTCAGTCGCCAAAGAAGATAGTTGTTTGCATAAGCATATTATTGCTTTGTGTTGCAAGTATCATATAAGGTGTGAAAAGCCCCCCATTCTTGGTGACAAGTGACCATGATTTCTGGCTTTTCATGGTTAATAACTAAACATGCAGCTTTTTCTTAGTATTTAGCTCACAAACAACAGCTGTGGGTAACTAACAAAGTTTCTATGTAGATTGTGGTGAGCCAGAAGTCAGTTTAGGAGAGAAAGTCAGACCTAGAGTATAAGATCAACTTGAACTAATATAGGACAACCAGTATATTTTGTTTGCTGTTAATGAGGCTGACTGAAGATCTAACACATGGAGCTGTAAGAATGTGGGAGGCACCAGGGAAAGAGGAAAAGTTGTAGAAGATGAGACAATGGGAGGTAAATGCAGAGAAAGGTTGGATGAAGGCAGTAGAAATAGAAAAGTTGAGAGAATAACGCTTGGTTTTTAGAAACAGATGTCTTGAAGAATTAATATCAAACAGTATGTATGTGTTTAAGAATAACTGCAAAAGGACATCTTAAGAAATCTGACACCTATCAGCAGTAAAGTGAAGTTATATCAAATAATTACAAAAAAATTATAATAATTCTCAAAATAAGGTTTGCAAATGCAAGTGATAATAAAAGGCAAAACAAGTGACTGATATTTCTAATCCATGATTTATTAAATTCATAGTCTACACAGCAGTAAGGGAAAGGAACAGGTGAGCAGATCTATGGAAGTAGAAGAAAAGGATTTTGTGACGTTTAACTATTGTGATGTAGCTAATTAAGGAGAACCGGGAGATCAAATACAGTGCAAATACAGTACAAATACAGAGTATTTGTGAAGAAAATGATGAGGCAATGGTTTTTGTCATGCCATCAGAAAATAGCATGAAAAAATGAAGATTCACAGGCTGCACAGTAGAACAAAGGTTAGAAGAGTTCCTGACACAGCAAGCATCTCTGTCCCTTTTGCAGAAGTCAGGAGTCCATATACATTTATCACTAAGAACCAGGGACCAATCATTTTGAAAAGGCTTGAAGGGAAAGGGATTGCTTAATTTGGGGGCAAATCTTAATTCGGTGGCCCTGAAAGACTTAAGGTGAGTATCTAAAGGCAAGTAGCTCTGTCTAGCTGTGCCAGAAATAGAGGTGGAGAAGGAGAGCAGCTGATGATCTTTACAAGCACAGTTGGTGATGGATCCAATACCTTTATTAGGATTAAACATGGACTTAAAATCTGCATCTTCCATACTTCTGTACTACCCAGCTCATCACTGCTGGATCTGAACTCCAGTGTTTTTGATCTTAGAAGATGAAAATATAAAGTATAATCTAAATCTGACTTTAAAAAAAGCAGGGTATAAAAAGCTACAAAAGTTACATTCCTACCATAACAACTTATTAGCTGTGTGATGGAGACAGCAATAACCAGCCTCTAACAAATAGGCATACAGATTTTTTTATAAACCTTGCATATACTACAAATGGAAAAGCTGGAGATATTGAAGAACAGTGCATAGGGAAAGCTCTATGGGCCTCACAGAAAAGATTTTAAATGGAACAGTACTTAAAAAAAAATAATACATACAGAAAGCTCACTTTGTCCTAAACTCACTGTTTAATTAAATTCACATATCACACCAGTTATCTGACTCTAAGTGCAAGTAAAAAAAAAAAAAAAAGCTTAGGTATTATAAAATAACTGAAGACAGTTCTACTTCTATTACTCACATGATTTACCACAGAGAGGTGAGAAAGGTGAGACGGGGGGACAGTGAGCAAAATCTTGATGCACAAAATCCTGTGCTTGAGTGAAACATGAAAAAACACATGCCATGTCTGTTTCTTAAACAGTTTACAGAAACACTGCATTGATCAACACGGTTAGGGAGAGGGAGAAGGAAAGGGATAGGGAGAAGGAAGGAAAAAACTCAGAAAATTTGCAACTGTATCTTTCAAATACATGCAGAAGAACATGAAAAGTGTTTTCAAGTATCAGTCAGTACAATACAGATGAACTCCAGAATGAAGACAATGGAGATAAGAGAAACAAATTTCAAAGAACATGCAAGAAAGTAATAATTTGCCTGTGTAAAGGCATGTGGAGTAAAGACAAAGACACAGATTTCCAGGTGTACTGAGTTGATGCTTCACATTCTTGAAAACCAAAGATATTTTATACAGTGCATATTACCAAGCCACACAGATCTGCTTTAATAAATCTGTGATGAGTAATAACAAGGAATTAGTCAAAAGAAACAAAAAAGCAGTGCCTTTGAGAGGTCATATGAGTGTTGCCTAGATCTCATCCTGGAAGCAAAATTTTGAGACTTTTACTAGGGGTCCAATTCCATTAGCTTCCTCTAGGCTAATTATTTTTCTGACTAAATACACTGCAGCGTTTGGTGAGGATACCTAAAGGCCTGACACAAGGTAACAGGCCTTAGAACATCACAGATCTCAACCATGTTAGGTTCGTAGGAGTATTCACAAGTGACACATTTTTTGTATATATAATATACACATACACACACAAAATACATCTTTTTTCATACACACACACTATATATGACATATTATCAAGTCTACTGGAAGATAAAAAGGTGATTATATCTCTAGTAAACAACTGTTCTGCTTGATACAAAGGTCAACCCTTTCTCATCCCCTGGAGATATTTTATATATTAATCTTTGAAGCATTCTGTATAAACACTTCTAGCATCCTGCCCTAAGCATTGGTGTCTTTTCTGCTTTCACTACTACCAGTTTTGAGCTAAATACCCAGCTTTTCCTCTGTAGCCAAATTCTAGACTCATGCTTCCAACTTTGTATTCTTGCTAGGGCAGGAACGAGATCTCTGAAAGTGGTCCCTCACCCATGGCTCTTATCATACTCTTTTCAGTATTCTAGAAAGTATCAAGCTGTCTCCTTGACAGACATCTACCCAAGCAACACAGCTCCCTCCACTGGATAAGCCTTTTCTGTTCTTACCTCCATAAAAGTCTTGGTGATAGCAATAAGTCTTCTTATAGCAAGAAATATTGAATAGCATTAATAAGGCTGACAGAACAGGACCTGTAGTACTTGTTCCGTTCTTAGGTCTTCTCCAATCTATTTAGTGTGGGCATTTACATGAGTACATAAACTAGGAATATGGTTTTAATTGGCTGACAGTACCTTTAAACCCTGGCACCTCTATTGATTCTGTATATGACAAAAAATTAGCACATGGAAGTTCTTTATCCAGAGTTTTATAGCAAGCATATTGAACCAGAGAGAAACAAATGCCACTGATTTCCAATGTCCCGTTTTTGCAACCGGAAACTTTTCTTAACATGGGGCAGAAAATGAAAACACAGTAAATGTAAGTAAATGCAAAAGGTAATGGAAGTTAAACCTGAAGACAAGGAACAAAACTTGAAAGGGCATACAAGGAAAGCTTGGTAGTATAATTGCAGCTGGAAGAAGCACGGAAACCATCAGACAATTATATCACTCAAAAAAACCCCCAACCAAACCCAAAACCCTAAAAACCTGGCATATGTCAAGAGGGAACAGAATAATAATAAAAACAGGTAGTTCTGTAACTATGTGAGTTTATGATTATGTGAGTTTATGATTGCTGTCCAGCAATTCTCCTTACCCAAGTGTCAGTTCCTACTTTCGCAGAGCATTTTTTAAAGCATGGGCATGACCTACTGCAGGTAGATGGGCAGGACTAATTGCAGGTGGTCAGATGTTTCTGTGATAAGGTAAGTTCCAGTAACAAGTTTATTAAACCAAGGGGACAACCTAACAGTAGGTACCAGGAATCTGAGTGTAGCCAGCACTTGAACTTGTAATCAGTTTAGCTACTTTTTTGCTTTACACAAAAATTACACAGTAAATTAGCTATTCAGAAATTATCCTTGTGAACTGAATCCTCAAATCACCTTCTTTTTTATGTTACAAGAATGTATATAAAGAATGATACAGCAATTACCTATCATTTCTCATTTAGTTGCAGATTTCAAGCCAAAGTCATGTAGCTTCCAAATTCCATTCAAACAGAATATCTGCTGTTTACCCCAACTACCATTCACATAATTATGTTTATGCCTATCATGGCCTACTGAAGTGTCCATAATACTTAAAAGTTCATAGTATCAAAAGGAACTTTATACCTGTATATTTATCTTCCCTGACTCTACCAAACACATTTTCCAAACAAAATGAGTATTGGCAGAACTAACTTTGGCCAGTACTTCTCAGGCTCTTAAACTGATATTGGTTGATCTTTTATTTCAATTTCTTGATCAATTTTATACTCAGCAAAGAACATGATAAAAAGTACTGTCAAAAACTGTGCAAAAAGTACAAGCAGATTTTCCCAAAAGGCAAATTGTATTTTCTAATATTAATCAACTTCTATGTCATGTCTTGGCTGAGTAATAATGAGTTTCTCATTTTGGATTAGAATACTAAGTGCTGTATGCAGAGGTTTCCTTCATTTCTGAACAGACCTGGGTGCCAAAGGAAGTGGCAGTGCAATCTTCTGCCCTACTATTTAAAAGCTCTTAGCCTGAACCAGAAGGGACCTTTCTCTAGGAAGTCACTCAGAAGGCAAAGATGACAGACATACTATTATTGGTACTTAAAAATTTAGTGTTCCTCTTCTCCTCTTTCCTCCAAACCAAACCCAAAATGATGAACACCATCTGTCTCAGGTTTGAAACTTCAGCATCTACCTGCTACAGGCAAAGTGAGCAGTCCTGGAAAATGGATTTGTCTGCATTGAGGCAGAGAAAAACAAAGGTAGTGGGGAAAAAAAAAATTAATCCCTTCTCACCTCCCTTCTTCCTTCTCCCCGTCAAAAGATGATACTTTTACACTTTCAAAATTATGTGTAAATTGCATAATTATGAGGTCAGGGATGAAACAATACCAAGGCAAATGTGGTTGCATGCCATTTTCAGAGTCATGTAAATATGGAGTAAGTACATATGATGATTAGTCTGCAAGGCTTAGCATGCAGGGAAGCATTTAATCAGCTTGTTTGAGAACTCAATCCTGTGATCCAAGAGAATTCTTGAACACTTCTACAGGAACTCCCTATCCAAAACCACACTGAGAACCTCTCAGAAAATGCTGCATACTAGAAGAACTGAACACTTGGATTTGATTTGCTTGATCATTTCCAAGCATTATACCCATCCAGTTATTTCAGTGAGAAGGAAAGAAACAAAAAACAACAGAAATGTTTCAAAAGTCAAAATGTTTCAATTCAATGCTTTTTAGCTATCATAAGACTACCAAAAGGTGTTTTTGCAGACAGATGGTACAACATTTCCTCCTGTATTTTCTGGTTCAAATGTGCATCATAAATTGCCAGCATACTGATCCACTCAACCTTGTTACAGAAAAAAAAATCCACCCCAATGGCATGATCTGCCCCACATCCCCCCAGCCTTTGCTATCTTTATTCTGTAACACTGTCTGGCTATTTGTGTATCTTCACGATTCCATAAACTTCCAGCACCAACTGAAAATGAAGAAGGTTCTTAGCACTTAGGCCAAGCTTCGAGTTTGTATTTGCTTCTTAGAAAAAAGCCTGCTATTGGTACCTTGAGAAGAACTGGGAGTAACAGTTGGCAACAAAGGTGTGAGAAAGGCAACAAAGCTATGAAACAACAGCCAGGCAGAAAAGAGAGGGAGAGCAGTCTTGGAGGTACTAAAGATTTTTACAAGCTTACAGCATATGTTTAACTAAAAACTTACAATGCACAGGCTCAAACAAGCGGCTGAACCTGTGTTTATTTTCCTCCATTTCCCTGCATATCCTGTAACCTGAATTACTTTCAGTGTTAAAAGAAAACCCTAAAAACCACAGGAGTCCTGTGTGCATATTGTGCTGACGGCACACACACTACTGCAGTTTTGGGAGGGTATACACTACACATATTTTATAACTGATTCAAGGATGTTTGACTTTTCCTGTTAAAATACTGATGATTAGCTTTTATGTAAGCAGGATGTGCAGTTCTCTCCACCTACTAAAGGTCAGAAAACATCAGTGTCAAAAGAAGAAAGAAAAAAAACCCTAAAAAATACATTTCTCATCTACCTTTAACCTTTCTTTTTGTGGATATCCATTGTTACAAAGAGATTTCAACTTCTATTGCTGCAGAATTTAAAAGGCTTAAAGTTCATTTACATATACCCTTTAACACTATTTTAACAAAAGCATTGGCAAAAAGGAAATTTCTCAGCAATAGCCGCCACTGTTTTTGGATCATGATATTCCTTGGTCTGAAACAGGCAATTAAAGTCACTGAAAGCAGAACAAGCACAAAAACCTGATTAATGATTTTTATTTACAATTTCAAGTTACTATCTGTTCTTAGTTTTTCATTAAAGTCACCTTTAGGAACTGGGGAAAAAAGTGACATTCTACTGCCTGAGCAGGCTGCCTTTAACAGCAGACTGACCAGCACATCATTTCAATATTCAAGTTATTTGTGACTATTTTGAGGAATATGAAAGAAATTGTTCACACATTTTCATGTGACTTTAAGTGTCTAACCGAGGAATCGTGAAAGTCACTGGGATTAGAACTGTCTCATAAAACTGAATTTAGGATAGTATGAAAAAATAGATCATTCACATGCAGCATCAGATCCATCTGATCAGTAGTTACAGAACAGAAAGCTCTATTTTGAGGTGGAACTGGAATAGCTTCATATTTCTTCAAGTTCATGCAGTTCCACTAGAGCTGATA
Source organism: Pelecanus crispus (assembly GCF_030463565.1). Lineage (NCBI taxonomy): Eukaryota > Metazoa > Chordata > Aves > Pelecaniformes > Pelecanidae > Pelecanus > Pelecanus crispus. Next base: position 43,799,575 of record NC_134646.1, on the reverse strand, counting down.
TAACTTGATACAACCCAATTACAGCATTTTCAAACAAGCATTATATATTTATACTTATATTTTTTTAACATACTAAGTACAGACAATCTAGTTTTCTCAGCAATATTGGGTCTTCTTTCTTGTAAGAAAAATGATGCTTAAATTGTTTGCAGTTCTCTAGGAAAGCCATGCTTTTAGAAGTGTTCTTTTAGTCATAAGGAAATAAAGATAGAACAGCTTAAAGATTTGTAGGGAGATTTAGGATTTAGCCCCTGGAAGAAAAGAGAATGATAGTTTTGACTCGAGTCCTCTCACTGGGTCTCCCTGCATACTTTTTTAACAGGTAGCTGTCTCTACAGCTGCAACTTCCTATCATCTGTGTAATTTTTCATCTCTCCTACCTGCAAACATCAATCTAACATCCACAACATGCTCAGAAACTTTGTTCTACTGATCTATCTTTTTTGGTAAAAACTAAAAAACACTCCCTTCATTCTCTAAAACAGTGAGATAGAAACCAGGATAAATAAATGCAAATTTCAACCTACATTTCTTAACACTTCCTATTTCCTCTCTTCCATCTCCCAGTGGTCTCAGAGTTTTTCACAGTGATCTAAGATCACTAAGGAAGTCAACTAATACCTTGGTTTAAACTAATCTAATCTAATCTACTATATTCTGTCCTCAGGCGTGCCATGAAGCACTATAATATTTTTTGTTCCTTCTCAGGATTTACAACTTTTGTGTAAGAAAATAGCCTGGGAAAATTGAGAGAAACCCCTGTTTCTTAGTATATTCTCTCATAAAGCCTTTTCTATTTTTATATATTATCAGTTACTAGTAAATCATAAACCCTAGTCCTAGTACAACAAGCGCCTGTTGATTAGTAGCCACTGAAATGGAAATTCTTCACAGAAGTTTTCCTTGTTTTATGTCTAATCCTGTTTAAAAAAATACTGGTATGAAATAAGAAACAAAAACACTACAACTACAAATGAACCATTCATATATTAATTGTGAAAACAGATGTAGAAAATGCTCAGGAGACATACTATAATCAAGTGATTAACTTTCTGTGCAGTTATTCTGCTTTATATTTTAGCAAATTTTGTTAGCATTAGTTATTTCTACTACAGCAGAAAATATTTGTAGATCAGTTGTATTGTGGCTAGACTTTATGAGCAAGATAAGGATCCAAAGGTCCTTACCAATCTTGAAAGAGCACAGCAGATGAAACTAAAGAAGTGGACCTGGATGGACCTTTGTTCGTGAATGCAAAGTTACAAGTTTACTGTAATCACTAACTCCTACACAAGTGTGTCACAAAATTTTCTTATACAGATGCAGATTTTCTTCTTCATTTCCAAGTAAAATGCTATGAATGTTTACAACTTTGAATTCTGTTCAGCCTTATGGAGTATGAGAACCTCAATTATACATTACTTTACAAGTTTTTTCTATCAGAAAGTATTACGGGGGATGCTAACCACTGTCTTATTCTCTATAAGAGCACATATTTGTAATGTGAATTTTCAGACTCCATGGAATTTTAAATTATTGTCTTTCGATTTAAATTATTGTTTGTCTCTATAAGTTCACAGTTTTTTGTAATGGCCATGTTTTCTTTTTCTTTTTGCATTTCTGTAATGACAAAGCTTTCACTTTCCACATTTTTGCTGTAACAAATAAATCTTGAATATATACTATACAAATTTCTGATTGAACGTTCTAATTCAAAATTAATAATATCCGCTTTTGTTTTTTAACTTAACTTTTGGAGAAATATGGAAAACTCACTAGGACATAGTTCATTGTTGAATCACATATAAGAGGTGGGGAATATCTTTCCCATAGTTGGGAAAGGCTCTGTTACTTTTTGTTTCATACAAATAATGGCAGCAGAGCTCTGCTCTATGCATCATTCAAACTATGCAAGAATGGTTTTCTATTCAGGTTTTTATCAGTAGATGCAATAACTTCAAACAAAAACTTACATAAATCAGTGTTTAACATTCCAGTTGAACATTTCTGTGGTCAGTCTTTGCTAGTTTAGGCTGCTAAAGCAAATCACATTCATATATACATTAGCACAACTAGTTGGAAAACAGTTTTCCTACATCACATGTCTTCTCACCATTTCCAGAATGTTATTGTTCTGGAAAAGAACAAATGTGAAGCCTTCAAAGCTCCCAGCACAAATGTCTGGGCTTCAGTGGCCTGGGCTCTCTTAGGCTTTTGTATATTCCAAGGCATTAATCATAGGTTTCCTGGCTATTCTCATATGTTCTTTTTCTATCCGGCTCTACCTAATATCGTCTAAACACTGACTTACTACTTGCATACATCAAATACAATTATTAAGGAACTAGTAATTTCTTGCAGTATCTTTAAAACCCAATGCCTGGCAGGACAGGCATTACAAACATCATAGCATGTACATGACTAGAAATACAAGTTCAATATTAAGCAAATTGCTAGCAGAAAGATCAAGTTAAGAATAATTTCAGTGATGAGTGAAAAATAGTGAAGTAAACATTTTAGTAAAGGGCATAAGACACATTTAGAAATGACTGAAGTAGCATCTTTGCAAAAATGTCTGAGGCATCGGTTACAAAACAGAAGAAATCATGAAAGAAACAGCTGCTGAGGAATGGAGACTGAAGTGACAAATAGTTCAAGAAATAGTATCACTTTCACAACTAGTATGAACACAAGTGTTTTTAGTTAAGGAGGTTCTATCAACTCATACAGCAGTGACTTTGATGCATATCAACTGGATTAACTCCTTATCTTTAAGAGATAATTTTAATTATAATCTCAGCTTTTCCTTACTAATTTTACATACAAACTGATATCTTTTATATTATGTTTATGATTAATTTCTTCTGTGTATTATTTAAAAAAACCAAGACTTTTGAATACATCTTAAAACCCCCCAAAATCTCAGAAAAAAAACCCAAGAAACAATATAGCCATGTCTGTTGAAGGAAATACTAATTATCAACAACTTAATAAACTGCAAGAAATTCTATCTTACCACTTTTCACTTTTAACAGGTATTCTTTTTACAAAATTAATACCTGCCTTTCATTTTCACTGTAAAAAAAAAAAAAAAAAAAACATTGTCAGAGAGAACTGGGTGAGATGGAATTCAGGAATTTTGCCCATTCATCTCCTTCATGGCATGTGTGATGCACGCCCATGAAGAATCCTACTTCTCACAATAATGCAATATCATTCTACAGAGGTAGGTATTGCTGTGCTAATTTTAAAGGTGTCAAACGTGTCACTTCCTACTGGCTTCTTTTGAGTTTATATTAATGTATTAACTATAGGAAGAAGGCTATCAAGATCTACAGTTGCTCTCTGCATCTGAAAGGGAGAAGCATGGGAGAGAACAACTCCTGCTAAGCTAATACCTTTTCTAATCATTGTATATGATAGACTGCAATAATGCTCCAGCACAAAGAGGGTAAAACAGTAGCCATTTGAAGAGAAGCTCTCTGGTCAGGAAATTCTGGCACCACACTGTAATCACATTGAGTCTATGAACCTTGAACTGATGGCTTGTTATGAAGCTAACTTACATCACATACCTAGGTATATCTAGTATCCATATGAATGCCATCTTCTTTTCTGTTACTGCTTTAACAGACTCACGGAAAAATAACAGTAATACTAGGCCATTTGAATGGAAATTCTTCATCTGAAACCATGGACATGTTATATACAGTTCTACAGAACAGTGTCCTGCCTTTTTTGCAGACATTCAGACTGAGGATTATGAGAGGTTTAGGGCAGCACTTTCACATGCAGGCTACAGACTAAAATTAATACTAACACTTATTTGCCTAATCGTGAGAGAGGCAAAGTATCTGAAGATATCATGCACTCATGGGGACATGTTGCAAACAGGGTGTGACAAAGTATTGTGCTCTTTAACCATATTTAGCATTATTGTCTTTTAAATTCTGTGTTAGCAAAATATCTGGTATTGACTGCTTTCCTAGTTAATTCTCTCTATATTTTTTTTTCCAAGAAAATTCTGCATATTATCACATTAAACGCTGTTTTAAATATTCTCAGCACCAGACTGAGGCAACAACTAATACTATGCCTTAAGGATTACTTAACTTTAGTGTCCGTAACCACAAACTGAGCATTTTGTAGGGTTCTAAAAACACTTTTCAAGCCTGAAAACAACTACAATAACTCTCTGTAGCACTCCAGCTCTTGGTTGGACTGAATTGTGGTAAATCATTATTTATAGGTGTTGGTTACAGCTGCATTGCCAAGGCGCAAATGTATTTCATACTTCAAGAAGGTACTCAGTCTCTCCTCCTTGTTAAACTAAAAAAAAAAACAAACCCAAACCCAGAAAAACCCACCAAACAAAAAAGAGCCCAGCATTCCCAAAGTCTTTGCAATTTTTTTCAGTGTTGGCTGAATAAACTATTTTCAGAGAGTTCACAGATAAACCTATTAAGTAATTTATGAGTTAAGATGACCTTGAAAAGAAAAGGCTCATTAGGAAATTTAAAATCTGAGTCAGTCTTCATCAAAAATAAAACTCACTAATGATATTCAGAAGCTTCAAGCTTTCTACATAGCTGACATTACTTTAAATAATTTTAAAAACATGGGTTATAATAAACATATTTGCTGTTATGTCATTGTTAATATATGCTGCTTCTATCATCAAATACTAATACTCTATGGACATATACAACTCCATAGATGAGTTCTCTTCAAGAGGGATCACTCTCGTGTTTTGAGACAGCTACTTTACTACTTAGCTAATTTTAATGCAATTATTTTGTTGGCTTTGACTTGGGATGCAGTTTCCCAAATGCTGAAAGCTTATTTTAAGTCTCTGCAGCCAGACATTTTTTTCTTCCTGCTGTTAGCACCTTTTCCCTTTCTTATGCTATCACTATGCTTGGGAGCAAAATACTTGGCTGAGGGGAAGGCAAGATTTCCATTTCTGACAGCAACATAGATTTACACTGGCCTTGGCCAAGCAAAACATGTATCTTGACTGCAAACAGGATCAGTCTCTTGCACATCAGGTGTTGTTAATGGCAAAATATAGAACTCAAGTGCAATTGCACTAGGGATTTCCAAGGTCATAAATTTGGACATCAGCAACTGATTCTCGTAATAGCATCCCTCTCACATCATTGTATACAATGTTCACCTCTGTTTTTATGTTGACTCTATGTTTAAAAACAAAATAAATTTTGCACAAGTAGCAGTGAACATTATACACTGGGAAGTCTATTACACAGCCTTCTCGCCCTTAACTAGGGCAACTCACATCTGGGAAAGAAAGCTCTGGGGTGAAATTTGATTTTTACTGCTCTGCTGGAGCTGCTATCTCCTTTCTTCACAAATGGTCTTGCAACAGATGTGCTGGGTACAGGACCACCCGGCTCACTCCACACCATATCACCTGCAGGTTGCCATCCTCAGCACCCTCCCTCCCATATCTGCAATCACTACCATATATACTCTTCTTCCACCACTCTGTCTTTCTACTTCTTCCACTCCTCCTTCTCTTCTACAGTTGTCAGAGACTGCTTAGAATAACAAAGAGCAACAGAAAGGAAAAAGTGACGAATGCAGAAAGGGAACCCTGTTGGCTTGCTGCCTTAAGCATATATTTTTGTGTGTTAAAAAATGGTACATGATTGCTAAAAGGACAGCATTTTTATATTTTGCAAGTTATCCTGTGAAAACTTGTTATCAAGCTTAGCAAGGTCATTTGCTTAAAGACCATATGTCATGCTTCTTAAACACATTTTTATGATTAATAATCCCTTCTTATTATTGATGCAAATGAAAAAAAAAAAAAAGATTTTAGTTCCTTTGTCACACCCCAAAAATTCTTGAGGGAGATGGAAAAGAGGAGTCTATGCAATGCTAAAATCAAGCTATAAATTAACAGTCAGCATAAGATCACTCTTGCATAAGTACGGTATCATCACTACCATAGGGTAAAAATGTTACTACGTTTTTTTTCACTTATTTCTCTCTCCCCTCCTTGAGCTTTTCGTTTTCAGATTTTCAGTTATAAAAGAGCCATTGTAATCTGACAGCAGAATGAGTTACGTTATATATAAACATAATGTAAGAAATACTACAAACACTACACACCTGAATATCCACTGACTACACAAAACCAAGAACATTCAGAATAAAGATAGCTAACCAGTGTTGAAAAAGGAATAGCATGCAAGAATCTCAGGTCACTACGACATTTAGGTACAGTGACTAAGAATAAAAAGTGCAGAGCAACAGGCACTACCACTTATTTCTTTTTTGTGACTTCATCTTAAATCTGTCTGTAGAATTTTGTATATGTAATGCACTTCCCTTTGATGTAGCATTATGAGAAAGAACACAGCTCTTTGGGACATAAATCACAGCAGTAAGAAGGTAGTTCAAGGGATAGGCACAGTCTTTGTCCATTATTTGTCTAACACTAAATTGCTCCAGGCAAAAATTTGCTTTCAACAAATATCAAGTTTATATGAAACAAAACAAAACAAAAAAACCCCAAAATACTCACAGTTTTGGTTTGGCAAGCACAGGTGGTGGCTCCTTTGTGGGTGAAAGCAAGACAGCTGTAGGCGGGATGGATTTATCACTATTTGGGTGGCTGTTAGTCATTCCATTTACTCCATGAACCGGGTGGATGCCATTTGTTTTTTCCTCAGACGAATTGAGCTGTAGTTGAAGGGCTGTCACACCAGATCTCAACTCAGTGTTGTTTTCTTGGTGGGTCTCTGTATGTTTCTTAGGAAGAAGCTCAAGAGAGCTAATTTCAGCTGGAGGAAGTGGTGGGAAATGATGGAAATCATCACTGTTGGATTCTTTTGTCAATGATTCATGACTAGAGTTTTCTGAATTGGCTAAAAGAAATCAAAAAGAATGTCTCTCTGACAAGTCATAGACAAAGTACATGGTACATACATGCTGTACTTTCAGTTTATTAAAGGTGAGATCTCTTTGGTTCTGTGCAGATATTTTTTCTAGACCTCCTGTTGATAATTCATGCTGAATTAGATACATGACTGGCTATTCATTTTCTGACTTTGCTCCATGCAAAAGGCACAATAAGGAACCTTACAGATCCTTCTAAATCTGTTCCAGGAATCCAGCCACCAAGATTGGCAAGTACTATGGGACAACACCATCTAAAACAGGATTTCTTCTTCCTGGACTCTCAGCATCATTTAAGAACAAATGATTTAAAAATACTGAAGGATGTATGTATACACAGCATGTTTGCAATGGCAGCTGGGTTAGTGCATTCCACAACAATATGTATGTAAACATCTTACAAAACTAAACATACCATGTCACAGTTTTTTTATTTTACAAAAGGCATATGCCACCTTTGGTAGCATAATTTCATCTGCTTTCATTTTGCCTCTGCTGCCATCTAGTCCCAGAACCCTAATGCTTGAAAATCTGCCAGGTTTGTGGCAGACACTTTAAAAAATGTATTTTACATGAATAAAAATACTAAACTAGGAAATAAGCCAATAAAAACATTGTTTGCTTTATATGAATGCTCTGATGTTGACAAGACCCCTGTCTCACAGCAGCCCTTTTCTACAAGGGAAGCAGACTGATAACTTCAGAGGTAAATTAATTATCTAAGATCTAAGATTAAAAATTCCTCTTTCCCTTCGTCACATACCTGAGCAGACAGTTAATTGTGCACTGCTTGTTACTGAACCATGTTCATTTGTTGCTGTGCACGTGAAAAGTCCTGAATCTTCAGGGAAAGTTTCTGCAATTACAAGGGTGCATATCTCTTCTGGAAATAAACAGAAAAATAAACTGCATCATAAACTATTTAAAGTAATGTTTTTGCATTGTATGTTATAAGGACACAAGCAAGTGCTCCTTATACAAAGAAATGCTGGGAGAACTGCAGAAGAGCTTCCAACATAAATGGCTTTGATAAAAATCACTTTGTATATAAAACAAGTAAGTTTACCAAGTCAAGTTTTAAAAAGGGGCCTGTCTTGAACTGTAATTTTGCAATCACAAGTCTGTGCAGTCATTTTACACACTCAGTATCTTCATTTTTATGCAGGATAGTACTAATTCATACAAATCAATACACAATTGCAAGATCTTTTTGGGTCTCTAAATAACACCACCAATATGAATGTCACATCATTCCTTCTTTCCCTGAAATTTTCTGTATTTAATGCAACATTTCAGATCAAATCCCTTTCCTAGTAAAACCAGAAAGTATTTCGTCATCACTTCCAATTAACTTTTCTGTATATACTGACCAGAATTAAAAAATCTGGATCCATAAATATTCCCCTTACGTGGAATTCAGGAAGATAATTTCTGTCTCTGTCTGCACAGCAGTAAGAATGGATAAATTGAAAACATAGGATGAAGCAGCATCCTCAGAATCTCTTCAGAAAGCTGTGACACAGACGTATTCTGTGGCTGTTTGAAATCTGTTCATTCTACTTTGATATGCCATAGTATATGCTTTGATTTTACCAGGTCCTCAGTCGGAAAACTTGTACAAAGGCTGGACTGTTCATATTTCAGGTTGGGTCTCACAGTAATATTTTCTAAATCAATTCCATCCATTTATAATGGGCATATTTAATTATCTAGGAATATTTTTTTCCAGATTCTTCAAGGAAGTCACTTTATTTTACCTCTACTTGTAGTGGTATTCTAATATTTTTAAAAATTCACAGTATAGCTATCTAAATAATCCTAGTATTTACACAACATACCAAGATAATTTTAGACCTGGACAATGTTACATTGTGCATTTCCTTAATTAATTAGGAGTTTCTTTTGCTTATGCTCATTTTCTAGTCTCAAAACCAAAGCAGGGAAGTTTCACAGAATTCAGTTTCATGTAAAAAAAAAAGGCATTTTGCATTTTGAACACGGAATCCCACATATTATCACAAAATCAATGGAATATAGCTAATAAAAACAAACTGGAAAGTGAGGAAAATTATTTCAGACTCAAATTACTTTCACATGAAAATTATTTTATACAAGACGTTCAGTAAGGCAAGCTTCACTTATTTCAAAGAAGGAAAACATTTTCTAATAGGTTGTTTTGTTTTTTTTTTTTTCTTCCCTAATTTTCACTGTGGAAAGGCAGACTACTGTCTCATTTAGACAGTTAACAAAAAAGTTATGGAATCTTTCCAATTACAAATGACAATGTATCCAAAAACTTCCTGTACTGGAAATGGGCTAAAAATGAATGACTAACTAAAGATTTGGCACGGAGTTGTTTTTCAGACAGCAGAACATGCTTTTTTTTTTGGCAACACAAACCAGTCATTCTGTGTAGTTGCAAGAGGCATGTCTGGTAATACTGTAGCATGTTGGATCTTATCTGACCCAGATGAAGATTAATGACTCATGAAAGGTCTTATCAGGAAAGTAATGGGTAACACAAGCTAGTTTTTGAACTACTGAGATCAGCTTTTTTTAGAGTCTTGGTGTGCTGTAAGCAGTTGAAGCTACATTGTTAACCACACATGCGTACTCCTGGATTGAACTGACTCTGGGGATGCCATCTGATACAAGCAGCATACCAGTTTCCTGTTCATTTAACAGCAGAATTCTGAAAGCTGGGTATTTCAGGACTGCAAAAGAAAATCACTCCCACCATGCTGAGAACTGCAGTTTGAATGAGGGCAAAGGTACTACAAAATATAACAACCAGTAGAATTGCTATTTTCCAAACAGCAGAACTAATTAACAAATAACGTTCTTTCAGTTTTGTAAAATGATCACATGAGGAGAGCTGATCTTCACTCTTCAGTGATAAAAGAATGCTAATGGATTCTACCATGATGTGGTTTGTTTACTGAAGTCGTATATTTGAAAATTATACATGGTAAATAGCAGTAATCCTTGTAAAAAAAATTAAAAGTAAATTAGTGATGAAAGTAATCAGGGTTTAAAACTCAGTCTTCTCAGCCAGATGAGCAAACAACACCACATTTGTGATCAATCATGAGAAAACTAGCTAAATCGAAAACATAAAAAACCCCTAAGAACTAATCAAAAGGCAGCTCGGGCAAAAAGCATGGACGAACAACACATTGCCATTGTCTTTATTCATTTTGCTCGCCCCAAACCAAGAATCACTGACCTCCAGGTCCTTGCTAAAAGGCTTACTACTGTGGAAAGCGTAGAAATAAAATACTATTTTGACAAAAGAAATGTTCTTTAAAGATTTCCGTAGCACACTCTGGATGCATAATGCTCTGAGTATTTTTCTAGCTTTACATCCTGACTTATGTAATTATTTTTCTTTCTGTTACTGTGCTAAGTAGAATCTGATGATTTGAAGTAAATAATGTCTGTTCTACTTCCCGGCAATCATCAGCTGACAAATAATTTCATCACAAAAATGTGTTCCAGAAAGCAGCTCTGAAATGCTGTTCTCAGGGCCTTAAAACATATTTAACACTTGACTAAATGAATACAAAAGCATTCTGTTCACTCAAACATGTAAAATGCCTAGGCATGCAAGTACTTGACTATTTTGTCAGTTATTTAGAAAGAAAGATTACATTTTACAGAGTAATCCTTTCCCTTTATGGTTCATGGGTCCATTAGGAAGAATAATCTTTGGTAAGACAGACAACTGTTGCGTTTTAACAAATTTTATCACTGGCAATGTGCTTACTTCAGAATGTTTCTATGTATTACACTAATGGTAGAGTAGTTCTTATATCTGCACCTTCATCTCCAAATGTGATCATTAACTTCCTCCACTGTAATGTACATACAGTCCTGGGAAATAAATACTGTCTTTTATTACTAGTTGTTCATTATCATAGAATCATGGAATGCTTTGGGTTGGAAGGGACCTTTAGAGGTCATCTAGCCCAGCCCCCCTGCAGCGAGCAGGGACAGCTTTAACTGGATCAGGTTGCTCAGAGCCCCAGCCAACCTGACCTGGAATGTTGCCAGGGATGGGGCCTCCAGCACCTCTCTGGGCAACCTGTTCCAGTTATGATGCAATGAACAGAGCTATTTCTCTAGATGTAGGTTCAAAGCCAGAAGTTTTCTGCTAAACAAAGACAGCGGGTAGTCACAATGGTGTCTTCCTGGTAAAAAATTCAATCAAACACAACCCTGCCATCTTCTAGACAACTTGTCTCTTATTATCCCTCTTGTTCCCCTATCCATCAGATGTTTAGCTACAGTTTAACTGCAAAGCAATATGCCCATCAGGTAACTTCTTCTCATTTAGGTATCTGTGCATCTTTTATATAAAGAGAATGGGGAAGTGTGAAAATAGAGAAGAACTGAATATGCAGAGTAGCATAATAGATGGTAGTGTTGCAGACCTGTAAGATGCCTTAACTTGCAATAACACAATGAAAAAAGTATTTAATTTACCTGCTTCTGATGATCACTATTGTATACACCTTTAGCCAGTCAGGCAGCAGTTCTGGCTTATTTAATAGGCTTTATGCCACTCAAGAAATGAAGAGACAAGTTTTTGAAAGATATACACAACTGACTATCTTTGAAGACATCTCAAACAGCCCTTACAAAATATTGAGAAGCAAACTGAACAACAGCAAATGTGAGTGTGGGCAATATAATGCAGTTTTAGGGTACAGAACCTAGGTTACCGCATATGTAATCAATGCCCAAGATGGCTGCTATCTAGCCAGTTCAGGTAAAATAAATAAGAGTGCTGCTATGGCAGCATGGACTTTAGTCCCAAAAGCAGTGTTCAGGTTTGAGGAGAAATTAAGCCATTAAATTAAGCCATTTATCAGGGTCAAGGAAAAGTTTATGTTAAAGCTTACACTAAGGCAGATATGATGCTGTAGATGCCTAAGCCAGCTAGTTTGAAGTTGTCAGGCATATACATCGAAGCTGAAATCAACGTATTCAGCAACATAACTGTGATGATTGATGTACCCCAATAAGCTTTAAATATTTACAATTGAAGAGGAATAGCGACAATTTTTTTTATTTAAATCACATAGTACAAAAAAGATTAGAGGTTTACTTTGAATTTGGAAGCATCAACAAGCAAGGACAGCCATAGCAGTCAAACTTAAGATGGGTTCACTGACAGGACCAGTATTCTGTAGGTACCTTGGGAGCGCAGAGTACAATTGAAAATGTAATTGACAAGCAATAGCGCATAGGTTGATCAGACCGCCTTTAATGAAGGATAATTTTAGCTTATTTTCAGTTTTTCTCTTCATATGGCATCTTGAAGCTATAGGTTATTCTTTGCTGCTCAGCAGTGAAAGAGGGAGCCAGGCTCTTAGCCATAATTCTTTTGGTTTTCCTAAACAGTACAAGGATCCAACATGCATGCTGACCTGCTGAATTTTCTGTGTTTTGAATTCCATCAGCTATCAGAAAGCTGATTTTCTTGGTGTGGGGAGGCAGTAAAGATTTCTGTAACATTTGCCATATATTTTCAGTTTCAAACTTTATGCAGAAATAGGCGAGGGGGAGTTACTCACTAGAGTTGAAACTCTGGAACACAGCAGCCAAACACGGAAAAAGAAAGCACAGTCCAAGAGAAGTGATGACTATCTTTTGAGATGTTTTTGGTGAACATACACAGTATTGTGCTTAGGAAAAAAAAGCATGTATATGTGGCAATTCCCTCACAATTTAAGAAAAATTACTTCATATAGTTTTCTTCTTACATGCCATTAGACAATTGTTTTAATGTAATTCAATACAGTTTGTGGCTGCCTCCAGACAGCTGAGTAATGGTCAAAATATCAACAGCTGGCAAATGACTCCATGGGACTTTTCATTCTCAGGCAGCCTGTTCTTTGAAGGATTCAATCAGTATAAAGTCAAAATGTCCAAGAAAGTAGTACAGAGCCGGTAATTTGACAAACTGTGATGTTGGCTTTAAGTAATCTGACTAGCTATTAATTCACAAAGCAGTCTGGAGAGATTTGTGATGCAAACTGATTTCTGTCTAGACAGAAAAAGGAGTGCAAAACACATTAGGGTGGATAGAATGTACCCAGAAAAAGTAGCCACCCCTTCTTAATTTCTTACCTGTGTGAGTTCATGGAACAGTTTTCTTTTAATTCATTAAGTACTGACCTAACAGAGGATAACCAATGTTTTTCAGCACTATAAAGTGTTTATTGACAGTTGGACTTTGGTTGACAACTAGCAATTAAAGTCATACTATGGCTGGTTACAATTTATGTAAAATTCCATGGAAGTTGTACAGTTGGAAAAATTTGTAGAAATCATGTCCATATTTCAAAGTTCTGAATACTTATCTAGCATAGACATGTTGATTTCACTATTAATCTTGAACACTTATTCAACCATCTGTACTGAATAGCAGTTGTGAGTTCGCTTACGAACAATTTCCTCTGCAGGTATTGTTTTGTCTGGCTTCTTAGAGTATGAATTGCATCACAAACCAGTGCTGCACCTATTACATTTCTGGTACCCACCCAGCTTCCTACTGTAGAAATTTTAAGATCCTTCATGACATCCTAAACCCCAGTATTACTTGTTACCAATATTACTATTAATACACAAAACACTGCTCTTCATTTATGCCAAAAGGAAATATTTACATTTTGCCCAAGCTTTATTTACATTCCCTTTGCACGCACAGAGTCAGTTCCTACACAAATAAGCCAGTAAGTGTACTGTCATTAATTTTAGTGGAGAGTAAGACACTACACATTATTTAGTAAGGTTTAGTAGGAACTGATACATGCACAAATCTTACAGGGATAGTACAGGGAGAACAAAATACCAAACTGAAACTCTTTCATAGGTTTTGGGTAGCAGGAAGGTGCTTATGAATATAAGTTACAACAGAATTCCAAGCATAAAAAAAAAGACAGACAGACCGCTGTCAGGCATTCACTACTGTTATGTCTATTAAGCCGCAACAATACAGATACCAAAATAGCATTTTGAGATGCCTTCCTACTCTTGCCTTGCCACCTACCTTGAGAGTGGTATGAGATACCTTGATATTAAATAACTTTTCTGTACCCGTGAAAACTCAAGACATGCACCTTTCATGTAAGGATTCATTCCCTAGTGCTCTTTAGAAGGCTTCAGGTATCTTCTCCCAGGGTCTGCAAGCTAAACAGACATGGGAATGAGAGCATTCAGCACCATCAACATGATGGTGCAGTTGTGTGAGAGGGCTGGCAAAGCGATGATCTTTTTGGACTCAGAATCCCACCTTCTATTTCCCATTTCAGGTAGTAGTTATGAAAGGGAATTTTTAGCTTTGTGAACTATCATGAATATTCTTACTTATTACACAGTAATATCTGTCAGATAGGCTGTATGAACCTTGCAACTAACAATACTGAAAATTACTTAGTTGTCCATGAAAAAAAAAATCTTCTAGCAAGAGGCATAATATACAATTACCTTTCCTTTGTACTCAACTATTCACACAATGGAATTTGAACATTTTGTCTCAAGCAAACCAGTGCTTCTCTTTTCTACTAGATACCACTGCACTCCTACTCTAAAATATTCTATTCATCTAGCATTATACACATTACATTGCCTAAAGAGGGTGAAGGGGTAAAAAAAAAAGATTACCAAAAATAAGCAAACATTATTGATGATTGTGAGTTTTGACAGAACAGTTTCAAATTAGGTATTAAAAGAAAAACCCTAAGATATGCTAGTAAATTTAGTCTTCACAGAAACTTGCATAAACTTTTGGTCCTTTCAGATACTTTCTATCATGTTAAAGGAGAGAGTGAATGCAGTTCAAGTGATTCTGTAAAAAAGAAGCTCCTAGTAACAGTGAGCTAGATGTATTAGTACTGTTCTCATAGCGTTGGTAGATGAAATCTAGAAAAGATATTAGTACTTGGACAGGAAATAAGTTTCTCTGGGAAGGGGGAAAAAAGTCAACCCATTGATGTGATTTTTTTTTTTTTTTAAAAGATATCAAGAAAACAGCTAAGTTGGAAGACTTATTTTGTAATATATATTACAGGAGAATGTTCCAAGAAAGATACAGAATTGAACATATTTCAACACAAATCTATTCTCCTTTATTTCTTTTCACATCCAAAGGCTTAATATGATATTGAAACTCTCCTCAAACTGTTTTGTACTGTAACTTACAATTTTTAAAACTTAAAGTTTGGGTTATGATTATAAACTACCAATAGCCCATTGTTAGCACTCAGACATGTTTTAATTCCTCATTGGAGGTTAATTGGGTTTTCCAGCACTACTCTTTCCTTCACATGGCTCACATTTCAAGCTTCCATAAATCAAATCATACAGTCACATGTATTCTGGGCATCAGCTGTGACTAGAGGTGATGCTGCTGCAGACCAAAATTAATAATATTAGCTGTCAGGATAGAGTACATGTGTGTGTGCACGTGTGAATATGTATGATGGTCATGAAGTAAAATAGGTATATAATAATTTTGTGAAGCAGTTAAGAAAATTAGTGAATAACTGACAAAGCAAAGTAGAAGCTTTTTCCCTCTTCACCTCCTCTCCTTTCCATGAAAGCTAGGAGAAAGCTGCATTTCTCCTAGGATTAACCCTTTGCTGCTTTTTCCTAGTCCATATCCGCATAGCCACACTGCTACTTTACTGTCCTGGTTTTGGCTGAGATAGAGTTAATTTTCTTCCTAGTAGCAGGCACAGTACTGTGTTTTGGATTTAGTAGGAGAAGAATGTTGATAACACGCTGATGTTTTTAGTTGTTGCTAAGTAGTACTTATGCTAGTCAAGGAATTTTCAGCTTCCCATGCTCTGCCAGGTGCACAAGAAACTGGGAGGGGGCACAGCCAGAATAGTTGATCCAAACTGACCAAAGGGCTATTCCATACCATATGACGTCATGCTCAGTATAGAAACTGGGGGGGGTTGGCCGGGGAGCAGCGATCGCTGCTTGGGGACTGTCTGGGTATCGGTCGGCGGGTGGTGAGCAATTGCATTGTGCATCACTTGCTTTGTATATTGTTATTATTATTATCATTATTCTATTGTTATTATTATCATTACTATTTTACTTTATTTCAATTATTAAACTGTTCTTATCTCAACCCAGGAGTGTTTCTCACTCTTACTCCTCCAATTCTCTCCCCCATCCCATTGGGGTAGGGGGAGTGAGCGAGCGGCTGCGTGGTGCTTAGTTGCTGGCTGGGGCTAAACTACGACATTTACAAACATCACTCAGCTGCAAAGTCTGTTCTCCCTGCAGTCAAAAACTGCCATGCAATCCCTCAAAGTTTAAAACATCCCCCCATTGCTAAGGTCCTTCAGTTCAAAGAGACTCTTTGGGAATGCCCAGGTCTTAGAAAAAATTTCTGTTTTATCTTTCTACTCCATAATTTAATCTCTCTCCAAATTCAAGCATATTCAAGCACATTCAAGCACAACCAGCCACCCTCTTAAACAAGGCTCAGACTGTATCACCATCTTCTCTTCTACATGTTGTTTGACTTAGAAACATAAAACAAAAGAACAAACATTCTCAGTCTTTTAGCATCCACTTACTATTCAAGAAACTACCACAGCATATAATGATGTATAATGGGAAAATGAAGCAGCCAGAGAAAACCTGTAGTTGGAAGAATACTTTTTGCTTGCTGAAATCTAGGACTTTTATCTTGCGTATAGGCTAGAAAAATTCAATGTGCCCTTGTTTTTGAGGATCAGCTTTTACTTGTATTTAAGACACTTCACATCTGCCAAGCTAGACTGGCAAAATTAGCATTTAGTGGTTGGATGTTATGAAACTCTTATGAGTACAATTTAGGTAATGGAATTTTGTGGGATTTGTTCTTTTTCCTCAATAGCATGCAAATTGCTCATTTTCTGAGAATGAAGTTTGCTTCAAAGTTTAAGCTGTGAGACTCTCCTTGCTGGTCTAAATGGAATTTACTGTTTAACTATTAAAGGAATTGATATAAAGGACAGTGTAGAGTATGGAAGGTGTGATAAAGAAACATTGTCTTTAAGGGAGTTTCATATTACCAATGCTCAGCAGAAACACTTTTCTATTTATGGCTTCAGTACAAACTCAAAGAGCTATAATAATCAAGAGATTATTTTTTCACATGATTCTTACCAGGTTCAGTTGCAGATCGTGGCTCTGCATTTCACATCATAAGGAAGGGAAACAAACAAGAAAAATGGTATTAGAGATTAACAAACAACAGTATACTGAATGAACATATTGTACTGAAATACTGCAGACAAGTACAGAATCTGTGCAGAGACATTACAAAATAAGGAAGACTTAAATTGTCTGTTGGTAACAGTAGTTCAATTATTACTTCTAGCCATTATAATCACTGAAATGTGAGGAATAGAGGACTATCCAGAACTCAATCCTGACAGACTAATTTCATGATCTTTCCCCACCCTGTATCAGAAGTAGCCACTTCAGATTACTGCCTTACTTTTTTGGAGAATTCTGAAGTCTGGAGAATCTTGAATTTCAACGCCCTGTCGAAACCACTTAACATGAATGGGAGGGGGTCCTCTGACCCTGCATTCCAATACCACAACTTGTCCCTCAGATGCTGTGGAGTTTTGTAGCTCCTGAAATATAACAATCACAATTCAAATGAACTGTGAGCATTTTACATTCTTAAAAATAGTTTTTTTCTCTTTGTATTTCAACTTTGTTTTATTGTGTCATTACATTTTTGCAACAGACTTTTCTCTGAACTGTATTTTCACTCTGATTAAATTCAATATATCAGCTATATAGTTAAAAATGACTGAATAGGTTATTTTCAAACACATTCTTAATATGACCAAAGATGGAAATGGTGTAGAAGTATTTAATTCCTCAGACCATCACAAGCAGATAGTTGCAGCCTGACCTTTCATTTTTCATCCTTCTTCCACAAGGTGAAATGAAGATTCTGCAACTAACTACACATTGATTGACTTGGTCCTGAGGAGTAGCTGTGCTGCTTTCAGGTCAACCGCTAGAATGTGGAGTTGCTTTTCCCCTGAGCCATTTATAACCAACCAACCAAAATTAGATGACACAAATATGATTAGATAGCTTGTGTATGGATACCTTCTGAGACAGTATTATGGCTGTAATAAATTCTTATATACATCTGAAAAATTTCAGGAAGAGTCTAAATCTTTGATGAAGAACTACAGTGGGAGAGGAGAAACACAGTATTTTAAGTAACATAAATGACAGGAGACAGCCACTATTTTTGCCTTTGTTATTCATCTTAAGATTATAAATCAAAGAGTATTTTTTACTGTACTGGCTGTCTCATTCCTTTTCCAGTTTATTAATAAAGTTTCAGGCCTTGATGCAGCAAAGCACTTGAAATTAGGTCTAAGCGCAGAGTTATCCCTAGTTACTATTCATAGATCTCTAGTTATTCAAATACGTAATAATTTTGTTACATGGAAACCTAAAAATCTTTGTGTACTTCCCTGAAGTTTGTATAGGAAAAAAATTACCTCAGGAAGCTGGATTAAGGGTAATTTTTGTTGTTCCTATCTGGTTCATTTCTTCTGTAATTAAAGTTGTTTTGGTTTGGTATGTCCCAACTGGCTTAAGCCAGTCAATACTGGATTTCAAGGACAAGAGACAGGAGGACTGGGAAGGAACAGTGGAGTTCTGATTGCTTTGGTGGTTTCTGAATGAGGGCTGGATTTCTCCTATTTCCCACTCTTACTCTGAAGTTGCCTGACTCCCTACCTTGCAGTAACCACATTCTCTAATCCCTTGCACCTCCACTATTCACTCTCCTGTGATACCTGCAGTATCAGTGCAGAATTATGAGGGATAGAATCAGACTTTTCCTGACATGAGAAAGGGATATGATGGAGCCAAGCTAGACAGTTGTGGAGAACAGGGTTTACTCCTACTTATCTCTAGGCAACCACTTGCTGTTCCATATTAGCTTTTAGTCAACTGCTTTTCTGAAGTAATAACCAGAAATACCTTCTTTTCTTCATTTTGACCTCAGCAAATGGTGATTAAATAATAGGTACTACTATGGAAATGATGGTTTGAGGCACAATGAAAATCATATTTTCAATTAAAGTTGTATTTTAGAGATTAGGGAAATATGCTGTCCTTCTTTTTGCTGTTACCTAATTCCCAGTTCTAAAGTTTGATTTGGGATGAATGTGAAGATAAATACTGATTTGAATAATTACTTAAGAATTACTGAATAAAAGTTTCCCTTCTAGAGAGTCCACATATCAGAAATAGCGTGGCCAGTAGGACTAGGGAAGTGATTGCCCCCCTGTACTCAGCACTGGTGAGTCCACACCTTGAATACTGTGTTCAGTTTTGGGCCCCTGACTACGAGACAGACATTGAGGCGCTGGAGCATGTCCAAAGAAGGGCAACGAAGCTGGTGAAGGGTCTAGAGCACAAGTCTTATGAGGAGCGGCTGAGGGAACTGGGGTTGTTTAGCCTGGAGAAAAGGAGGCTCGGGGGAGACCTTATCGCTCTCTACAACTACCTGAAAGGAGGTTGTAGCGAGGTGGGTGTCGGTTTCTTCTTCCAAGTAACAAGTGATAGGATGAGAGGAAATGGCCTCGACTTGCTCCAGGGGAGGTTTAGATTGGATATTAGGAAAAATTTCTTCACGGAAAGGGTTGTCAAGCATTCGAACAGGCTGCCCAGGGAAGTGATTGAGTCACATGCCTTACATTTTACAAGACATCCCAATGAAGAATATCTGAGCTGCTTTTTTAACTCACATACCTGCATGGATTTTTTTCTAAAACAAAGTAAAAACTCCTGTGTTATTTGTTCTTGCCAGTAGATAAATTATTGTGAATGAGGCTTTATTCATAGAATCATAGAATCATAGAACGCCTTGGGTTGGAAGGGACCTTAAGAGATCATCTAGCCCAACCCCCCTGCAGTGAGCAAGGACAGCTTTGTCTACATCAGCTTGCGCACAGCCCCAGCCAACCTGACCTTGAATGTTGCCAGGGATGGGGCCTCCACTACCTCTCTGGGCAACCTGTTCCAGTGCTTCACCACCCTCACTGTAAAAAATTTCTTCCTTATGTCTAGTCTAAATCTACCCTCTTTTAGTTTAAAACCATTACTCCTTGTCCTGTCACAAGAGGCCTTGCTAAAAAGATTCTCCCCATCCTTTCTATAGGCCCCCTTTAAGTACTGAAAGGCTGCAATAAGGTCTCCTCAAAGCCTTCTCTTCTCCAGGCTGAACAACCCCAGCTCTCTCAGCCTGTCCTTGCAGGAGAGGTGCTCCAGCCCTCACATCATTTTTGTGGCCCTCCTCTGGACCCGCTCCAACAGGTCCATGTCCTTCTTGTGCTGAGGGCTCCAGAGCTGGACGCAGCACTCCAGGTGGGGTCTCACCAGAGCAGAGTAGAAGGGCAGAATCACCTCCCTCGACCTGCTGGCCACGCTTCTTGTGATGCAGCCCAGGATACGGTTGGCCTTCTGGGCTGCAAGCGCACATCATTGGCTCATGTCCAGCTTTTCATCCACCAGCACCCCCAAGGCCTTCCTCCGCAGGGCTGCTCTCAATCCCTTCATCCCCCAGCCTGTATTGATACTGGGGGTTGCCCCGACTCATGTGCAGGACCTTGCACTTGACCTTGTTGAACCTCATGAGGTTCACACAGGCCCACCTCTCCAGCTTGTCCAGGTCCCTTTGGATGACATCTCGTCCTCCTGGCACGTCAACTGCACCACTCAGCTTGGTGTCACCTGTGTAGTCATCCTGACTATGATTTGTAATTGGTGCCTACCTTGTTTTATTTTACAAAGATTTCTCAATGGAGGACAGTCATGGGCATAAGACAAACACATACAAAATATTCCTGTAATTCCGCTAGTGATTTTAATAGGATAGAATGCATAAGAACTTCATTGGTGCAGTGGAAAGTATTTTCTTAGGAGGTCATTGATATTGACAAGGATAATGAAAACTGTAAAAGTTTTAACACGATCATACATTCCTGCATTAGGATATATGATTTTGATATTTCTTTCTGGGCTATAGGAGGATGATATAAAAATCATGATGGATAAAACATACCTTTGTAAAAATAGGTGCAGAATATATAGGCTTGGGTCCATCCAGACGGTGCAGGTATGAAGTAGGGCTTTGAACCTGCAAAGCAATGCAACACTGCTATAAAATGGAAAGAATATTGGTTTCAATAATATGGCCTGCATATATCTATGCAATAATGCAAACTCTAAAAAGCACAGTCTTATTATGGTGTTCTCATTCTAGCATGCTTCTTGAGTGACGTCACTATTTCACATCTATTTTATTTCCGAAATCAAAATACAAGCTTTAAAGGCTTCTATATTTCCCCATGAGAATTCTGTATCCAGCTGTCTTTGCCTTGAAATATTTGGAGAGTTTGACTCCTGTTAATATAATTGAAGTAAGTCCTTTGCACTGAAGCATTTTTGCCTCTCCCATTGTTACATCCCTTGACTGATGTAGTAATAAATAAACCCAGATACCTAAAAGCTTATCAAGGTTAGCCAAAGGATGGGAGAAGAATTTACCATGTACAGTCTAACAGAGATTTTTATTTTATTTGTTTCTTATGATTTATATGCAAACTCTAAGTCACCTACAGTGGCATTAAAACTTAGTATAAACTAATGAACATTGATTTTCTACATTTAACTTCTATATAGTAAAATTTAATTTTCCCTAAAAGGCCCAGAGAAATGACAGCAAAATTTTGTTTAATAATAAAATTTAAAACTTTTTATAAAAAATACTGTAGGCATTCATTTGTATTACATTCTTTTGGAATTGGAACAATTCACTATTAAGTGATATACTCTGTAATTTTCATCATCACGAGATCTGTCAGCTGCTCACATGCGGTGTTGATACACACTGTGTAAGAATCCATATGTATATTTACTTTTAAGCCCCATTCACTAGGTATATACTTAATTTTTTAAAATCATCATTCTTAATATAATAATGTAAGTTTGTAGTTCAATAATATAATTCCTCAAAATGACAGTTTTTCAGGACTTACAAATTTTGAAATAAAATTTAAAATACTTTTAGAATTTAAAAATTGGTGTCTAAAAATACCTGCTGACTGGGCACAGAGATAGGTTGAATTACAGCTGTGGTGACTCCAGACTTTGGTGTAGAAGATCCTATTGTCAAGGAAACGGAGGTGGTTTTCTTTTGGGCCCTGAAAAAAAAGAAAACAGCAAGCACTTTATAAGATCTGAAATCAGAATATGTAGTTTGTAACCCAGAAGCCACTTTGTATTTTCTACGTCTTTAAATATGTCATTATCAGCTGAAAAGATCAACGTTGAAGGAATCTTGAGTAGAACACAATCTTTGGCTAATTTACACTTTCACACCCAATAAAAAGTACTGATTTAAGATAGAAACTAAAATGTATTTTGTTTCTTTTATTGTAGGCCTCTGTATATGTTTTTTTGGGAGGCACAGGGCTGGGTGATTACAAAAGAAGACTTGATTAACTTAAAGTTACCCCTGAATATGATAAGTTGGTATCAACAAAAGAGTTATCAGGGTAGGGCCAGACTCTGACAGAACAAGCACATTAATACAATCTACAGTTATAATACTGCACAAGACATACACAAATATACCCCAGATGTTTATTCAGATCTAAAACTACCAAAAATTTTCCAGTGCCCCTTATTGAGAACATTTGCACATCATGGGTTCTACTTTGGACACTTACTGTGGCATAGCTCCAGATTTTGATTTGAAAATTAAACTTTCACTCTCTGAATCTGTGGAACTGGCACCTGGAAAAGAAAGTATTTTCAATAATCTCATATCCCGTTACTGATTGATTTAGCGTTTAAATTCCAAAGAAAAAACTCTGCTATTTCTGCATTTCACTTCAAGAGTTGAGAATTCTCTGAAACTACTGCAGTTTTCCCTATGTGATAAAGATTGTAACTATGTACTTTAGACAGTTACAAAAATCATAACCATGCCAATTTAATTGCAAACTGTTTTCCCTAGGCTCTTAGCTGTCTTCCTTCATATTGAAGCAAATATGGCCAAAAAAGAAAAAAAAATGCTGACTACTACTCCTCCTCTACTGGAAATGTATAATTTCATTTACTTGAATGTTCAAACTTAAAGCTTAAGCAAACATATGGCTTATACACAGATAACAGATCTTCAACCTTAAGTAAGAGCAACTCAGTATAGCAAGATATTTTCAGACTAAACTTGCTACCCACGATCTCCACAGTTCAGACTATTTATATTAACCTACACATAACATTTATGTACTGGTATTTCTTGCCAGTGGAAGTCTTGGTATAACATATGTATTTGGCAATACCCTGAACTCACTTAAAGAAGAAAACAGGAAAGCATTTATTCCCTTTGTCTTAATTTTTCCTACCAACTGGTAGTTCACACAATATTTATTCTAGACATTTATGTAGTACATTTTATTCCTCAAAGGATTTGTGCATGCATATGGATAGCTGTATTTGTAATACAAATCATAAGCAATTAATAATCAATAAGCATAGTATAGCATAGACTGATTCCAATGAAACAAAGCTTGGATTGAGGCACCTGAGTACCCTATTTATTTACAAAGTTTGGACTACAAAACTCAAAGCAACAAGTAGCACAGAAAAGGTAAGAAGAGAGAAGCAATGTCAAGTCAGCAAAGTGGGTCTACATGAAAATATTCCTTATGAGCAAAGGATAACCAGGCCTTGTGTGGCTGGGCCTGCTGCACAGAAGAAAGTATGAGGCATCAGTGTCATCAAGACTATCAATGTACAAAGTAATGCCTGTGTGACAGTCTGGTTTCCTTAAAGATCATAGGGGAGGAGCCTAACAACTCGCACAATTCTCTCTCTTTCAAAATTACATGTTGTAAAATTTCAAGATAGTAAGACTTTGCCAGATCTCAAAACCCATATTGTTTTATTCACTGTATCTCTCTACCTAGCTGTTTCTTTTTTAGTGTTTCTTCTGTTATTATAACTTCACACAGTATTGTATATTTGTACTATACCTGAGTATTTCTGAAATCATGCTTACTTCTGTAAAAAGTCTTACTAGAATCCATAAGATTCAGAAAAGTCTTGGGGATTTTGCTATTATATCCCAATGTGGGATAACAAGGTTCTGAGAATAAAAGACATAATGAAAGAAACCCTATAAATGCACATCTGTCATGATTTAGCTAATTTGTAGTGGAAAGTATATTGCTTTGTTAATCAAAAGCTATTTAATCATTTTGGTATGGTATTATTCAGATTTGTTATGAGTGTTTGTTACATGAATTTGTTTTATGCTTTTAATTAACCATTTAAATTAATATTAATGAGTTGCAAAACTGGTAAAAGAATACATATTACTGAAGTGTTTGAAAGTTGCATGAATTAAAATAAAAATCAGTATTCAATTAATGTAATCATGCCTAAAATACAGTCCCCCACTTAAAAAAATAATTTAATAATTTCACTCATGTTCAAGTCATCAACTTTCCTCAGAGAATATAATACTTGAATTATGACTAATTTTGAAGTCAAGAAATATTTTGACAATTACTAACAATTGATTCTGGACAAAATCAGTATGACTGACTTCTAACCTGAGTTAAAGTCAGTGTACCAAATATGAAGAATTATAATACATTTACACATGACTGAAAAAGACTCATTTGGAGCAGCCACATTTATTGGCACTGGGAGGAAGTTCAGAACTGAGACAGGGATTACTGCTATCATGAAAATCATTATTGATATGACCAGTCAAATCTTTAATCTACAGAGGGTACTACTTAAAAGCTAACCCTATGCCAAAAGCTCTGCTTGTTCCTCCTTTTCCATTCTTTATCTTACTTGTACCCTAAATAAACAGCAATCTACCCACTGGTTCTTGGAACATTCCTTGAAATACCTGAATTAATACAATGTGATGTTCAAAATGTGTTGCATTAAAGGGAAACAGAGGAACACCACAAAAATAACCACCAAAGCAAACGTAATCTTAACATACATAACCAAAAGTAAACTTCAGCTTAGTTGTCTTTTCCTGTATGCATCACGTATCTTATTATTTCACCTCTTACCTTCAATGAATATTTCAGCTGATGTACTATCTGAACCAATGGAATTTGAAGCCAGACAAGTATAGCGTCCAGTATCGTCTTCAAAGGCTTCTGCTATAATTAGTGAATGAAGTCCTCCACTTCCAGAATGGATCTGAATGTCAGGGGAATTCTGGAGTTCTTTTCCTTCACAGAACCATCTGCAGCCCACCCACACACATTTAGAAAGACAAAGAAAAAAAGAACATAGAAGATTGGTTCAGGCTCATTGCACGCAAGAAGACATTACACTCTGCTGCAAAAATCTAAATTGCTACTGAAATCAGCACATGGTGCTTTGAAGTGTTTAATGGCATTTGCAAAGAAATAACTTGCTGGAAGAATACTTTCTTGAAAAGGCAGTGAGACATTTCTGCATGCTAAAAAAATTGTACACACCTACAATTTAAAACTATTTCCTGTCCTGTTTTGGTAGAATTAATGCTTTCTGGCTTGCTTTGACCACAGTCTAATCCATTTCAGTTTAATTTGCTATTCCCTTCTTCCTGATACTCACTGATTCTCCACAAAGGATGTTTGATTTTTGTCTGTTGTGCCCAGTTAACCTAATATAATCCCATAGTACCGGTTCCATATTGCTAAACTTGAAATAGGTTTCCTTTTGCCAGGAACATAAACTGGGTTTCTAGCCCTGGATTTTTATGTATGTATATATATACATATAATACATACACTACCAAAAAGGTATACCCCAGCAAAAGTGCTGGGTTTAGGTACAGGCAAAACAGACACTTATCTTGGGTGACATCACTAGGTAAAAGCACAGCCTGTTTTGTTTACATTAGGTCAATCAAGCATTTTCCAGTGCAGGCTGTCTGAAGAGCTAGTCCATGTTCTCAGTCCACATTGCTGCCAAGAAGGTACCAGCTCCCATCTTTTAATGTTTGATTCCTTCATATCAGCTAGTCCTATTCGCCTAGGCTACTCCCTGATTTATCCCTATCTCTAGCAGCCCAGCAAGTACGAGAAGTGGATAATTCTTTTTTTACAGGGGCTGCTATACATTTTTGTGAGGGGTGGTAGATTGGTGGGTCACTAAAGGAAAATCATTAAGGATCAGCCTTCTCAAATTTTCACTATGTCCTGAAAACAAATTTTGCCAAGTCTTTCTGAGCTTGTTATTCCCGCTCCAGTCCTACAAACTCACTCTGATCATTACCATTCTTCCTTCTCTTCCTCTCACTCCATAATCCTAATCTGTGCTTGTCCATGTTCTCTCTCCATCTTCCCTTCCCTATTCTTCCTCTGCCACCCCAAAATTCAAATCTTGCTGTGCTGAGGATAAGGACACAATGAGTAATTCTTGACAGCAAGTTTCAAAAGTGATCTTTCATTCTCCTCTTCCCATACACTTTTAGTTTCCTACTACAGTAAGGATTTTTTTTAAAAATAAATAAATATAACCACAGAAATTCATGGAGAGTCAATTCAAATTAAAAGATGATGGTATTTTCAAAAAAGATTTTTAAAGACTTAAAATCTGTCACCAAAAAAATTTGATATTTTTTCTTCAGCTTGTACATGTTTATGAGAGAATTTTTGCAGTTACATTCCAGCACTACTTCAGAATTACACTTCTTTTCTGCCTTCCTATCGGATGACTTTCCCCTGCCCCCAGCTGCAAAGAGTTACAGGAGCCCACCTACCAATTTAGGAGAAGCATGTGACACTACAGGATGGCAGATACCACACAATAACTATCAGTCAGGAGTCTTCAGAAATGAACTGCCTCACTTTTATTGCACTTTTCTTTAATTAGTAAAGTATATGTAATTAACAGAAATAAAAAAAGTCACAAAAATTTTGTCTGAAAATATTAGATTGTAAACCTTGAAATTTCATGCTTATTTCAGAATGCAGATTTAAGAAACCTAACAGAGTTACACATCAGAGAATTCCCCTTAATAACACCTAGAACTGTGGGCAAGCACTCTGTGTTTATGAACAATAGATCTTTTATTCCTGAAGGAAAAACTTGTTGATAGAGGCATTAAAACCATACGCAATTGTTTTCTGTAATTAAAAGACAAGTTCCTTTTCTGTCATCTGTTGTGCCCAGACAGAGCACACAGAAAGTATCATTTTTGGAAAGAACTAACAAACTTCCATTTGTTTACTCAGTAGACCCCTTTGGCCTACTTTTACAACTATTGGGCTTGGAGACAAATCTATTCTGTCAGCTCGACTGCCAAAATTAACATTTCTCTTCCCCCTCCTTTCCTCTCTTGTCACAAGTCCTCCCTTCTCCCGGTGTGAGGACTTCTGCTACTATTTCTACTTATTAGACCTTCAGAGTCCTAACCTTTGTGCAGCCTTTCCTAAGTTACATTTTAAACGATATGCACAAGAGAGAGGTTAATTCAATTTCTAGACGATCACAGACAAGAGCCTGTAACATGAGGCTCTACTTAACCATTAGTTCTATTTTTCTTTCCTTTCCAGAAACATCCTGCAAAGGAAAACCTCTCCTCCAAGCCTAATTATTTTCTCAGATAGATCCCGTTTTAGTTTCATGCAAATTGTGTGGCTTTCTACTGTTTCCCAAATTCCATGCTCAGAAAATATTTAAGAAACTGTGATAAGCATATGAACCTAAAATTAATTTTTTTTTTTTTTTGTCAGATGATATTTAATAGGCCAATTGTTTTCTTAGGAGGACAAGTTCTACACTGTCCCTTGATTCATGCATAGACACAGTCGGCCTCAAGTAGTGGGAGCTATTTCTCAACATTGGTTGGGACTGAGACTCATTGCACCACATCAGTGACATACCACTGAAAATGAGTCCTGACCTGCTACATCAGACACTGTCTGCCACAGAGAAAAGCACATAAGTAAGCAATTCAATACAAGATTACCTCAGCTATCATTAAGGTGATGTTTGATGAATGGGAAACAAGCCTGGTGTGGGACCGCAGTGTTTATTGTGGAAAGAATTCGCCTTCACCATGGGCAAGAGCAGAGTTATTTGAAATGAAGAACACTGGAATAGGCATAGTTATATTCTCTTTCCTTTTCTAATTGTATTTTTTTTCTTTTCTATCTACATTTTGATAAAAGGAGAGGATTAATTAATGTGAATTTCTTTTGGAGATTACATCAAAATTAGGTGAATGAGAAAATACTCAATTGAAATACTTATCCTGCAATAACTTGCTAGTTGCCAGTCCAGTTCAAGAGAGTTTGTGAATTAAAAAAAAGGTCAGCTATTAAAAATAAAGGAAGTATTTTTTGCACAAACACAGACTAAATTTTACTTTTCCATCTTTCATATAGTATGGGCTATTATAGAACACAAAACTGCTGTCTACAGGCCCCATCAGCCTTACTGCCATTACACTTGGAATACTCAAGGTAAGAGGATTTTTCACTATCAAAGGGAGACTGAGCCAAAGAAACCATAAGGACCCATGGCTAGACACAGAAAAACAGCCACAAAGCAAGTCTTACAAGAAAATTCCAGCTTTATGCTAACTAGGGCAGCATTAACTCATGTCCAGTCTATTCCAGCCTACTGATCCTCTTGGGGATAAGAGGATTACTACCTAGCTGTGAGAAGGCAATAACGCTTCTAGAGAGCCAAAAAACCCCAAACCAAACCAAAACTGAAAGACACAGAGAGTAACACAGAAGAACAAATGCACTGCAGATGCTTTGCAAAAAAGAGAATTCCCTATACAGAGAATATTGGTTTAAAAATACATCTATTTCACAGGTTCTGGATACCCAAAGTACAAAAATGATCTACTCTTTTCCCTACCCCTTTGTTGTAGGTTCTCAATATTGTATAAAGTGTGCAGAGAGAAAGAAAACAGACAGAGACACCAGCAAAAGGTTTTGCATATGTGTGTATATATCAGTCTGCAGAATAAGAACTCAAGATTCCATCCTAGGTGTATTCCTGCAGGCCATGCTAGCATTCATGCAAATTTGTAGAGAACTCTCCCTTTGAAAGAGAACTGTAATGATGTCAGATAAAGGCTGGGGGAAAAAAAAAAAATCAAATAAAAGGAATATACATTTTATGTGACTCGAATTCAATTTACTAGTCAGTATCTTGCCAAATTTCAAATTACACTGAATTTCCCTGTTCTTCCCTGCTTTCTTCTTCATTCTCTTTCCTCCATTTCTCTTCCTGCCTGCATTTCCACTGTACCACTCTTTGCCTTGCCTTTTCTCCAACTATTCATAGTTTTCACCTACATTGTATCTACTGTATGTTAAAATGATAGCAATTAAGTATTTAATGCAGACACTGAAACACAATCACTAGACTGGAAAGTCAATACTCCAAGGAAGCAAACCAGAGGTATTTTGGTAGCAGGGGAACAATGGTTAAGATACTCGCTTTTCATGCTTCAAAACCTACTTTGCTTTTCCACTGGCTACATTATTGTATGATGGCAAAATTAGAACAGCAGACAAAAAAGGGCAGTCAGGTGCCAGGTGAGCAGCAGTTCATGCACACTGACATCAAGTAGCAATTCACAAAATACATCTTTCTTGTACACTCTTCTTTTCTTTATGCACTCACAATCTTCTATGCATGGAAATACGTACGAGCACATGTGTCTGGGATTTTAATGACTGTGAACAAAATATAAACAGAGTTGAACACTACACTGACTGAGTAAGCACCAGGGCCTTAAGAAAAACAGCTCAAGGTTCTCTCTAATGCATAATCCTGCTGGAAGTTGTGTTTTTTGAGAGTCACTGAGGAATAGAGAGGTTTTCCTTTCTGCACACTCTTAAAAGTTAATTTAAAATGGCAGCTGAAGTGAAACTTTAAGATACAGCCTTAGGGAAGAATTATAATAGGGAACTCTGACCACTACAAAAAGTGCAGAGAGATAAGTTGTAAATTAAAAAGTAATTTTATCCTTAGTGGTGTTAAGTATGTCCAGCAAGAAAAGTCAAAAATTAAATACTCTGATGTTCCTGCACTGGCAGAGTCAGCATTTCCATCACAATACTGTGTAACTTCCATTTTGTTTTTTCCCCATTCAAGTTAAGCAATCCAGCACTTCCAGACTGTAAAATATTACTACTTAAAGAATTTAACTTTTTAAAGGAAATCAGCTTTGCCATGTAAAATTTAGAGTGCACTGCAGTAATCAGATTATTCAGATGCTTACGTTCTTTGTACACCGCTCAATTTTTGTGCAACTTGCAATGCAATATTTTTATGCGTTATATACAATTTCATTATTTGTATAGGTAATTCATAAAAGAGTTACCAATAACAACATACATACTTTAAATACTTCTATTTTGTAATCTTAAAAGAAAATGAAGATCTGAATATAGATGCTGGTGCTTTGCCTGAACCTCCAATTAAGCAATTAAAAAAATGGCTCTATATGATGAAAACCACAGAAGCCAATTTTACAGTAAAAAGTGTGTTACATTATAAACAGTATACATTACATACTTATTCAGAATTTAACTGATTCTTCAGGTGTTGCACAGTGTTCTCCAAGCTCTCACAGATTTCAATGAGGACTTCACATCCAGCTGAGTAAATTGCATAATTACATATTTGGGGACCAAATCTCCCTTCTCAAAGTGTAAAAAAAAAAAGGCAAAAGGCTTTTTTACCAAAAAGGCTGTATTCTCAAGACACTCGTCAACATTTCAGCCCACCACTTTTTACAAGTTAATTCTGCTCCCTCTGAAGTCAACCTTTGCATCATGCTCTGTGCAAGGATGCAAAGAGAAGGGTGTACAGAAGGTAACAGATGTGACCAGCTGAGCCATGGGTCTACAAAGCTTCCAAGAACAGTGAGCAATGGCCTCTGTCGCTGTTTGCAGGCTGCAGTAACTCCAAAGATCTTTTTTTTTAGCTTATTCCTGTCATTAGGAAAATTCCTTCTCTACATTCCTGTGTAGGCTTTCCAAGTCTCTTTATGTGCACTTTACCTGTGGGACAAAGATTCTGCTCTGCTTCAGCATTTCAGCTGGGGAAATAAACTGAAAGTTATCTTGAGCTTTTGACAGCTCCAGACAAGATATTCAGAGTTACAGCAGAGATCCTGCCTGTAGCTCATACAATTCTCTCTGGGTACTGCAATGTTCCATAGCCTTACATAGCTGTGTACAGTTAATTACAAAAGGAAACCAGTATTGCCAGACTTGATTAAAAACTAATTGTTCTGTCTTTAAAATCACAGGATTAACTTAAAAGTTATTAATATTTTTTTTTTTTTAAAGATTGTATCTTGTCTCTGTCTTTGCAATTGTTGGCCTCACCTTATAGCTTTTAAGTATAGAAGCTTTTAAAAAATATATTTATGATGGAGGCTTTTAATCAGCTGAATGATAGAGATATTCACGCAAGAAAACAAAAAATTGATGCTAGAAGGTATGAAAATGGAACACAACACTGAGCAAAGAAAAGATTTACAATTGTCTAACTTGCCACACACTAAATCTTTTAGAAAACATTTTTTTTTTTTTTTTTTACTTTTTAGATTAAGAGAATTTTAAATCATTTGCTTGACAGTTACCTTTGCTTATTTTACATGTCTCTGGCAGTGGTATAATGCATGCCACTTATTTCAGCTCTTTAATTGCTAAATTATTCTTAGGCACAATAAGAATTTTTGCAACAAAATGTATTTTTCTGAAGTTACTGAACTTACTGAAATTTACTCCTACTACAAATTTACCACTGAGACATCTACCTCCTATTTCCTAAGGCCCTTCTGATTTACCTCAGCTTTTTGTTACGAGCTATTTTTAATGGAGCACCCGAGTCAAAACAATGTAAAGGATGTAAAGGAAAAAACGGTAAGATTTAAAGAATAAAACTGAATTACATTCCATGCCTATAATGAAGTTAAATGCTATTTTTTCTTTAAAGAAACCAGAGATAATATACCATATAGAAAAGAGATACCTGCTGTATGACTTCTTTGGATATGTAATCCAAAGCTATTTATTTGTGATTAATAAAAATCTCTGTCATAATGGGCTGTGCAGGAGGTTAAAGTAATGTTCAATACTGGCTAACTCAGTTCTTGCAGGAGTAACTTTTTTAAAAAAACTGGGTATGTTCACTATTTTTTTAGAACTCTGATTATAAGAAAAGTATCTAAATATTTAATAGAATAACAATGAAAGGCATCTAGCAACTTTCTTGTTGAAGTGGCTTCAAAGCCTCACAGGTACATTTATGACATATGGCCAAGAAACCAGGGAAGTGACTCTTGTTGGCAGTACTGTGGTGTTGGGGCAACTGATATTTCACAAATACATCTGATGGTATCCAAATGAGATACTACATTTCAGGTAATCCTGTTTCATCATGTAGAACAAAGACATCTGTGCAGCTGTATTTATTTAGTAAGAACAGCAAAGAGATTGTATTTCTTTAACTGGCCAAAGCAGCAGTCAATATTAAAAGAAAAATCAGTATGTTTTCTTCTCCAACCAGAATGAACAAACATCTTATGCTTATAAAGAAATTTCTTCTAAAAAAATATTGCTTATGTTAGTCAGCCTTCATGTATAAAATAACAGAATGCTGAACAACTTATTTTCCATTTCTGAAGTCAAAAGTTTAAATCCTACCTCATATCCTATTTTGATTTATTTTTGCCCTTTGCCCCAAAAGATTTATCTTTTTTCCTTATCTTTGTCCATCACCAAAACACAAAGTACCTTATTACTTTTGATCCTAACTGCATGTTTTCTGAAGACAAAAGCATTGACCAGGTGTAGGTGTAACCCACAGATTTCACAGTTTCAGAAACCTTACAGAGAACTTTCTTTTCCATATTTGGCACAAACTCACGTTATAAATGTGTCACTTTCAGAAGCAGCAATTTAATTGACAAATAGATGTGGATAGATAATTCAGTTTATTCTATATTTGGGTAATCATCAGGTCAAGAAAGAGAGAAAATACTGTGCAATTTAAGGACCAATTATGTAGTGCAAACTGCAAACCACCTTTTACAACAAGCATGTTGATTATTTGCCACACATACAACTAGTTATTTAAAAATAACTATGCCTTCTTGTTTCATTGAGTAACTTCTATAACTAGTGAATTTGGGCATATATAAATTTACAAATTATGTGTCCATGTTCATATATGTAAATAAAAAGCATGAATAAAAACCAAGTATAATTTATATGCAATTTAAGATACTAAGGTTTCCATACTTTTATCTGTAAGACATTTTTGAGGGCTGTTGGACTCATTAGGTAAGTGGTACGGTACTGCAGATTAATTTAATGACCTTCTTTATAGCAGTCATTTTCTTCAGAAAATTCAGAAATCTTATTGCAGAACAAGTGATTAACAATATTTAATGTAACAATTTCCCTACATCTCTTCTTGGACAGTTTCTTCACACTTTACTGTTTTCTGGACCATTATTTTGTACCTGACATCTTCAAGTCTACAGAAGGGTACTTTATATAATCTTCTATTTGACTAAGCTTGAGTTCCTGGCACTTATATGGGTACTATTGCCACTTACAACCAGCCATACATCTGAGATATAGCTCCTAAAGTGACTTTTGAGATGAAGTGCAGTCTATGCAAAGATGGCTAGAGCTTCTTTGCAGGTGCCTAAAAAATAACTCAGCTGTCTCACAAGTTAGCCAGACTGAAGGAGAGTAAATCAGCATAATCAAAGGCAGCACTACTACTCTCCTCAAAAGTCAGAGTAGGCACCTTCTGACACAACTGAAAAGTCAAAATAACTCTTTGCTCCACTACAATTACAGTTCTGTATTTCAGTAATGAAAGCAATCACTCAACAACTTGGATGGATGCACTTGATAATACATCATTTTTTCAAGCTCTCGTTACGTGTTGAAATTGAAATAAATTTCCTTCAGAACAAAGCCAATACTGCCTCACAACAAAATACCTTCAACTTCAGGAGCCTAAGCTGGTAAAGGTCAAGATTGAAAAATCTAATCTCTTCAATTCACTTAAAATTATTTTCCTTAGATATAAACCCCCCAAATTTAGTTCTAAAAGTCTGGAAATATCAGGGGGAAAAAAGAGATTGGATTGGAAATAGAAGCAAGCTGCAATAACCCAACCATTATGTATATATTTTTTTAATTCACATTATAGATATATGTATATATGTATATGTTTTCTCAATATCATTAAATATGAGATGTGGCAAAATAATTGAATACTTGCAAATTCCCACTTGTTCATAGCCCTGAAATCACACCACTTTGATTTGGAAAATGGTTGTTTGTTCCATAAATACAGTAGTAAAACCATCTGTAACCTCTCTGGTTTCAGAGTTTAAAAAAAAAAAAAAAAAGAAAAAAAAAAGAAAAAATCACAAACCAAAACCTGTGAATACTAATGGATCATAATGTTGTCTGAAATTTGCAAAATTATTTAAAAGGCATTAAAAAGGCAAATTCTTTGGCTTTCTGACATATCTACAAATGCTGTTCTCCCTAATGGGTTAGCAAAAACAAAACAAAAGCCAAGAAGCAGGACAGTAGATACAGAAAAAGAATGTTCATACAGTAGTTTTGTGGTACATTTACCTTTATTTCAGAAGATTTTATGCTAAAATCAGTAGGTGTGAGAGGAAGAATGAAGCAAAGTACAAGTTCAAATTAAAACAGGCAGTGTATGTACAGCTAACATACATTCATTTAATTCCTTAACATTCCATGCAACTTTCTCATTTTGTCTTTTTAGGTTTCATATTTCCCTGGAAGCTTTTTTTTTTTTTTTTCTTTTGAAATATCTTATACATTTTGATCTCCACTGCAACACAGGCAATAGCTTGCCTCCAATGCCAATAAACATGGAAGCTGCTCCCATATATCAAAGCACAAAGACAGAACAGTTCGTAAATGTGAAGAATGAGGATCTGCAGTCATAAAAAGCTTGACAATAGCTGACTCTGAATTTTTGTCCCTAATATTATTGCAGATGCTTTCATTAATTTTTTAAATGTAATTCAGGTTTAAATGATTACCAGATATAACCCTTCATTTTCTGCATTTTTAGAGTTTTATACCCTCAGAGGATTATCACAGAACTGTGAAACACTCTATACAGAATTCAGCACCTGAAACACGCACTTTTTGCATTTAACTAGTTACTACATAGGAACCCCTATAGTTCTAGGGCATGAAATGCCAGACAGTGAGCAATAATTTCTTTCTTTCTGACAGGTAATTAAATTGACTGGTTTTGTACAACTTCCTCCTTGGTCCTGGAACATCTTACCCTGAAGTCAAAGTGTGGTAGACATTATCTGCATTTCAGATTGTTCCACTAATTCATTTGTCAGTAAGTCAAGCAGACCCCTTCTGCTTGTGTCTGTAGCTGTGCCAGAAGAAATTGATTTATTTGCTGTTTTGTTTCATGCAAAGATTATCATCTCTTTCCAAAAAATCAGAAGATTAAATTTCCAAAGCAGAGATGCTGCTCCGTATTTTTCACCCTGTGGCTAAAGGAACCCGTTGCCACACATGGAAATACATACATGTAAACTTTCTCTCCAAAATGGATTCCAAAGATAATCCAGAAAACTCTGGCTCTTTTATTTTCTATTGAGCATCCTCAAGTATTTGTTTAAAGGAAGTTATAGACAGGTATCCCATACATTTTAAAAAGCAGTCTTGAAATGCAACCAGCCCTGTCTGTACTGAGGGTCAGTAGTGGGGGAAGCATATGAGAACAGTTACAGTTTAGTGCTTCAGAAGAAACACACATATAGTATCAGAGATAACATTGTTGCTTTCATATGGTTTGTTCTCAGTCTCAGAGTGTGCTGGAAAAGCCAACTGGAGCAGCATACTATGCCTCCCTCTTTTTATTCCACCATTCCCTCCCCTCATTCGTTTTTCCCATTCTGTTTTGTTAGGCATACCCTCGTGTATTTTCAATAAGAGCATTCACCATAATTTTCCAGAGTGTCTAGCAGCACATGGGACCTATCTTACTGAATACAAGCATTGGACCACCTGGTAACAACAGCCTAGACGGGATCTAATGGTTCACAACAACAGCTCCCTCTAATCTACTGTGCACCTCAGCAATTGCACAATGAATTTTCTCATGTCTCAGGTAACTGAATAGAAATGCTTCTCTAAAGAAAAGCTCAATGAAGAGGACTTTAAGCACTGAAATAGTGATTGAACATGAGATAATTAGATAAATTTTATTGAGAAACAGAAGTTAAGCATTTTGTTCATCTTCGCCCAAGAAAGGTAAGAGCCAGGTCAGAACTCAGCCTCCTCTGCCTTAAGTCTAAGACCACCTTCTATGCACTGACCAGGTCTCTAGAATAAGAGCAGATTCTGACCTTGCATTGCCAGATGTACTGTTAGCCTTAAAATTATTATTCAATCTTTAAAAACCTAGCAGATCCAAATGAAAAGACTAATGTAACTTATTACACAGTGCTGCATGGTAATGAAGTACTGGAGTTTCATTCTTACGGGACTGTTTGCCGAGTGTTACAGAAGGATTTCATGTGGCCACCTTCTGTTAACTCTGAGGGCAGTTATGCACCTAAGTCTCTGGTGCATGCACTAAATAAATGTAACTACTTTCACTTAAATTGCAGATACCATCACTTGGCTTATGCAAACGTAGGCTTACATCAAGTTACCACTTCTGGTACTTGATAGGAAATGAACACTATCACAGAAGGGAAGAAAGGAAAGAAAATTAAAAGCAGTGAAGACAATTGCAGCAGGTTAAAAAAACTATTTAATAATCACATGTAAAATGCTGAACATTTTCAGACCTGAAGAACTGTTGAGGCTTGTAGGGTTAACACGATTACTTGTCTAGATGAAACGGAACGCGTATCATCTGTAACAGAAATGCCACTCTTCCTATCCATTATAACAGTATACTGCTTTGACCAGAAATGAATTTTGAACTAGCATGCTGTCAGTGTTTTGCCTACATGGGGAGGGGAACCTCTTACAGAACTGCCAGACATAATCTTCCAGTGGAATAACATTTTGAACTTTGAGGGAAGGACTGTAAAGAGTTAAGAGTAAAGAAAAAGATGGAAAGTTATAAGGATAAAATTGCATGTACACAGTTTAAATTCCATACATAAGGTAGACTGCATTTAATATGGTTGTGGCGAATGAGTTAGTGGCAAGTTCATGGCAACACACATTTCAGATGAAGCAGTAATACTTCTCAAAACCATAATACTTAAAAAGGGGAAGAAGTTGAGAAGTATTTTAGACCAATCACTCTAGTTCACAGAAAAATGCTCAACAACATTCAATCACGAAACCTTAATAACTTGCAAATCAACAATAAGTCAAAAGGAACCTCCATCCAGCATGTGTAGTCTAATTCATACTGAAAATATGGAAGTGGCAACTGCAGAACTTGCAGGTTTACCTTTAGAACTGCCAGACATCTTGCTGGAGTTATGAAAGGTGGAAAGTTATTAAATCAACTATGACATATATTGCAATCACCGTGCTTTTTATAAGCACAATTAAATGATGCCTACAGAAGACAGTTATCTACATTATTGTAGCTGAACAGATAAACCCTTTTATTTGCAGCTGCAACATTAGCTAAACTAGACCAGATTAAATACAAAATGAGACCCTACATATCCAATACAAAACTGTTTCATTCTTATATGGATACTGTTCCTACTATCACCTCCCTTTTTGTTACTTCCCAGTTACTTCCAAGCCAGAGTTAGTAAATGTAACTTTGTTGACCAGAAGATAAAACACTTGATTCATGCAGGTCAGGTGACCAACTTAGAAGCTGAGAACAATGGAAGAAAGCTGTCAGCAGTTTTGTCAGTGCCTTGCATTAAGTATGACAGCAGCCAAATGTACTCAGTGAGGCTGAGCCTGCAAAGGTCGGCATCGTTCTGCAGAGTGTCACAGGACGTAGAGAGCAAGCACCTCAGCACTTCACTGACTACAGTTTTCAATAGTAGCAGCAGGTCTTGAATGGCTGAGGTGCCAACAGAGGAAACTTCCGTCACTGAAGCATTCAAGATTAGGATGACCTTTATTCACAGACAGTTGCAACAGTTGAGTCTGTTTCATGTATTTACAGATAACAAAAGCAGCAATTGTATAGTTAGAACAGATGGTTTGGCCGAAGTTGGTGGCATTTGGCTTAAAGCTCCATGCAATAATTTCTGCTAGTGATCATCACAGTTTTAATCTCCTAAGCTTAAAACAAAGTCCTCATGCAAGTGCCCTCAGGACTATCAGGAAAATAAAATGTGGGTTTTTTGTGTTTGTATGAGGTACCCGACAGCGTATACCAACAAAATCTCAGAAAAAAAATTCACATGCCTTCTGGTTGGTTTTTATTTGTTTGTGTTTTTTTGTTTTGTTTTGTTTTGTTTTGTTTTGTTTTTTTAAATCACTAGTAACCACTTATACTCTGGTTCTTGGGGTTTTGTTTGCTTGCTTTTCTAATCAACAATTTCCTAATATTTTCTTGTTCGTAAATAAAATCAGAACTTTGTAAATAGAGACTATTCTGCTGTTTTGAGTTCTTGACAATGTTATGGTTTAAATGTTTTTCTTTAGTCATGCCTGAAACAGTGAGCAAAAGCAGAAATTCTGATCATTCCAGTTCAATTTTAATTTAAAATATTTATCTTTCTATATAGTGTTTTCTTAAGTTTTATTCATTTTGAACTTTTTCTTTATTTTTCACATTTACTTGACATCCCAGAAACCAATAGGAGTTAAATAATCAGGGTCCAGCAATAATGCAGCTAATTTGCACTACTTTTAAATGGCTAAATTTCTTGTCAGATTTTGTTCTTAACCTATGGATACAGTCTTTGCCAAATATGCTGAAGTCTTTATCCATACAGTTACATCTTGCTATGTTGCATGCATTCTTTAGTTTGTAATTCAGAGTCAGCGACAATGACTACTTTCTTTAAGTAAGGACAACTGGAAAGTTTTGAGAAAACTATTTAAAGAGAAATTCAGGAAAGGAAATTATTAAAGCTAGATCTGAGGTCACCTGTATAATCACTGAAATACAGCAAACAATCTAAAAATTAACTTTCTTTCAATAATAGTTTAATATCCAGAAGAGCCAGAGAACTTCAGACACTTTGCAAACCCACATTTGTAATGTGAAATATTTCCTAAGTCTACTGGTCTGGACTGAAACGGGAAGCTTTCTGAATTAATTTCCAGCATTAACTGGCAAAACAATACATCAGCAATACTGATTATGCCTGTTCTGATTCATAATGTAATGTTATCAAAGACGTTTTTGACAGTTGCTGGTGGAAAAAAAAAGGCCTGATCTTTATGTAACAGCTGTTATCTTTACAAGTACCTGTACTTTTCATTGGCATGCTATTTCCTTATATCCTACCTCAGAGATAAGTACAATAACAGACATAGCAAAAAGCTACCCATTAAAAGAGCTAAAACAAGATTCAAGACTTTGGACTCCCCGATAACATCTATGGTGTCCTAGGATAGATTTAGAGCGTGCTATGTGAAAGGGCCTAGTTGAAACAGCAGATAAGAGGACGGAAAGGGTGGGGATGGAAAATCGCCTGTCTTTGGAGCCTCAGTTCTCCCAAGGCAGCAAAACTTATGGCACCATTTCCTCAGCATCCTTATACATAGCATCCCTTGACAGAAATTACATAGCATAGGCAAAATCTGATCGACTTACCTGGTTTATGCAAATAGATACCTGTCATTAGGGTTAACTG
The DNA here is from genome assembly GCF_030463565.1 of Pelecanus crispus. Taxonomy (NCBI): domain Eukaryota; kingdom Metazoa; phylum Chordata; class Aves; order Pelecaniformes; family Pelecanidae; genus Pelecanus; species Pelecanus crispus. The sequence goes on along the minus strand of NC_134646.1, from coordinate 43,759,746 downwards.
CTGCATCACTGTGCATTTCAAAACCCACAAGGACTCTGTTTAGAGGAGGACTACATTCACCACCTAAGCCAGGCGTGAGGGCTAGGCATAGCCTTCACCCAATTAATAATGATTAACTGGTGCTATCTGTTCAGCTATCAGTTAAAGCACCTTTACATGCTCTCATTAGCTGCAAAACACAGCATGGCTCTCACTTGAGACTTTGGTTTCAGCCTTATCAGACAAGCTTATATTCATGGTTGCCAGCCATCAACATGGTATGATCCAAAAGCATTCAGGTACCCTTGCTATGTGCTTTGGTCACTATCTGCATAGCTATGGCCAGTGCCTGCTTGCTCCAAACAGTCATCACTTCCAAGATGCTTCCCACCTACCGACATACACTGGCCTAGCCAGCCATGCCTCAAAGCATACCATATGTATTTTTCACAACCATTATGAAAACTGAAATATGAAACAGTACCAAAAGCAGGTTTTACTGGAAAATCAAACGTTCCGTAGGAATCCAACAGGTTGAGGGTCAATGCTCAAGACTGCTTTAAGGTTTGCTCCTTTTTGCAATGACTAAAATTTATATATGCTTACTGTGGCCCATGTAAATCCTGGAATTCCTTGATACATATTTCCAGCCTTTTTCCAACATGCCTCTCTCCCCTGTTTGAAAAACTGACTAAAGACAGGGGATCTGTTTTACATATGAGCAGTGCAATGCAGATTGCACCAGCATTACAGTCAGAAAAGCCATGTAAGTATTCATTAAGTTTGGGAAGAATGACAAATGTCAATCTAGTTACAGATTAATACCTGCATAGCCTCAGCAGCCCTATGCTTCACTCAATGTGTAAAGCACTGAGGGGCTCTGGAATTTGTTAAAGACTTCAGGCACAAGATGCCTCTTTTCTGGGCACCATAAAAGCCATGCTTCCTTTTTTTTTTGGTAGAAAAATGGTAGTTTTATCCACACTACAATTAGGATTGTCTAGTATAAAAACAATTCAGGTTGGTTCTACATATTTCATATGCATTAACACAGCAAAACTGAACATTGACACAACACATTAACATATCAGAGGCAGGAATGCCAAGGTGCTGTAGTATGCATTTTGACCTCTGATTAATTCTCACAGCAGTTACTCAGAAATACTAATAGCTTTCCCATCTGCACTGTACACTTCAAAGTTACAAAAAACCGCAAATAACTTTTAAACATTTATGTTGTAGTTTACACGAGGCAAAAGTTAACTAACAGTGATTTGTGAACCCTGGTTAAATGTTGGGGGTTTTTTCAGTTTTCATCCTTTTTTTTAAGTTAAGAACAAAGTTCACATGTGTCCTGGAAATTTGAGAGAGAAGTAATGTTAAGCAAGAGACTAGTTCAAAAGAAGGTACACTTCCCCCCCCCCCCCCCCAAGTTTCAGCCCACTAAATTTACTACCCAATACGTTAAGACAGCAAAAAGCTTATAATTGTTGTTTATTGGATTTGCTGTGTATTCAGAACTACTGTAGGAATTGTTCTTCATCTTTACTTCATCCTCCAACCAGAGGCAAGAATAAACAGTGTTTTTCAATGCTATAACATTTGATCAGTTTTCTGAATCTGAAACTCCATGGACTTGTTTTCCCATTTAGAAAGTATCTGTATAAAAACATGCAGCATCTAATACTCATATTTGAAGGAGATTTGGATGAAAGTCTTATATCAAGTGTTATGCATCAATTTATGGGAGAAAGGATATAATTGAGAAGAACGAACTATGAGAGTACTGAGGGAAGGACAAGATTTGATTACAAGTATCTACTGCAGAATAAACAATACGCATGAAAAGAATATAATAGTACAAAGTGCCTACAATGTAGATTATTACAATCTCATCCTTCAGATTAGGGATATACTTTGTTCTAGATAATTACAACAGTTTAATAAAGTGTTTAATAATATAAACTTTTCACTCCTCTTAAGAGCAGCCTAAAATGCTAACTTTGAGAGCAAGCAGTTAAACCACATGCAGTCAAAAATGTCCTTGTCCTTCCTTTTTACTTTTCACACTTTCCATAATGTATTTGTAATGGAACATATTTACTGTGATTTATGACAGGGAAATCTTCCCTTATCTCTGTCCTTCTCCCTCGCTCTCAAATCAGGTCACCAATTACCCTGTAATGTCCAAAAGAATTCCTGAGATACATTTGCGCTGATTTGAGAGGCATGTTTGTATTCTACGCAAAATATTCAAAGAAGCCATTTCTCCTTTTATTCAAAGGAACATTAAAAACTATTTGTTTTAACCCTGACCTTACCATTAAATGCTATGATCCCAACTCTTAGGCTCTAGGCAATTAAAAAAAAAAAAAAAAAAATCGTTTGAGTACATCCAGCCAACAATTTCCACGTTAAAAAAAAGTCTAAGTTGGAGCCATGTGGTCTCAATCAGGCAGTAAAAAACTCTCTGTATTTTCTTAAATGCACAACTGCAGTATGCCCATAACCTCTCTTTTAAATCATCTTAACCAGATCTGAATCACTCTCACCACAAATGATTCGGTGGCCCAGGAATGTGCTGGGGTAGACAGAGTTGCTCTGCAATGAACATTGGGACATTTCCCACTTCCCTAGTGTTAAGAGAATAGTCTGCAGCAGAAAAAATGTTCTTTAAAAGGTTAAAGCCAAGACAAAAAGTGACATCACAGTTCAATCATTCAAGGAAAAAAGGAAAAAAAAAATGCAACTACTGCCTAATAAATCAGTGCTGTGTGCCACAAACCACAGTGAACCAACACAGCCAAAGAACAGCTTTTCTTGCTGAAGCAAACAGAGATACCACAAGCAGCTGGCAGATGCATGTGTAATTGTATTCACAGAGAGCCATTGAATTCATTAAGCCAGCCAGACTCGAAGTTGATCAATTAAAAAAGCAGAATAACCACAATTTCAGTAACAATCTGTGCAGCAATACAGTATTTCTTACTATAGGCTACCAAATTTTTTTTCACAGATTATTATGTATATGGCACTTTGTTTAAAGCTTATGGGCAGATCACTTAGGATCAAAAAACCCCTTTGAGGTACCTGCATTACCTGCATGTGTGCTGCTAGTCTTCTGCACTCCTCCACTCGAGCAAGTAGGAACAACAGGCACAAAGCACCTTAGCTTTCTCAGCACATCTCAGAAGGAGTTCCAAAATATTACTTACATCTAAAGTTATAACAGAGGAAGGGGAATGCAATTCCTTGGGGGCTCCTAAAAGTCAATTTAGGCAGCAAATGAGCAAGCTTTGCTTAACTAACTGTAAGATTCTTAAATGCCACTTCCTCTTTAAAAGTCTGTCTGCAGCCTGAAAGATTTCTTTCAGTCTTAATCACCTCAAAAAACAATTTAAACATGTGGCCAAAGTGATGTGCACTCAAAACAGGAATAGGCCAGAGCCAAGACATTTGGATCCAGTTGTTAGCCTTCTCATACTTCATGGATGTTGGAATCTGGGGGTTTTGGTACAGGCCCATCTCTGAACTCAACACTCATTGCCAAACCTCACAGTCAGTAGAAAATATACTTTAACATATCAAAGCAGGAAAAACAGCATAAAGATGTCAGATTTTTCCACCACATCAATGAGAAAAAATGTCATTATAGTACCCATGTAAATTGTGAAACTGAAAGCAGCTGCTGAGGCAACCTGACCTGGTGCCATCAGCAGGGGGGAGCCCAACTCAGGAAAACACTATTCCATTTTTAGCTCTGAAAAAGTGTCTTTGCTAGTTCTAGTGTGCGATTCCAGTTCAGTGAATAACTTGCCATAAATAGAGCTAGTAACTGCTATAGAAAGAAGTGCCTTAGTACATGGCAAACAAAATGTGTACTAAACATCCCCAACATCCTAACACATTGTACACTATCCTGCTGACCACTGTTTTGCAGTCATTCCATAGTAACAGAATTTAACAGATCATTTTTACCAATTACCACACCAAGCAGAGTATTTTTCTACATGAAGAGTTAAAGTCAGAATGGGAGAGCTTTCATTACCAGTTTCTGAATTAGAAAAAAACAAACTTACAGACCTCAAACAAACAGTTAATTGACTGTGCGGGCTGTACTTTGCACAATCACCCATTTGCTTATTCAGCATATTTTTCATGTGACTAGATTCACCTTTACAAATCCCTGATAACCAGCAGTAGGGGGAAGGGGCTGCTCACCTTGTCAACACAAAATATTGGAATAACTACTTGAAGTACCTGATGGAGCCAGAGTTAAGGGAAGGCGAAGGAAAGCTTTCCTCTTTTCAGGTCTATTGCCCCAGTAATGTTTGTTTGTTTGGTTGGTAGGGTTTTTTTCAGTACATAAGTGCATTCACTCACCTGGTCTTTCCCCCTTTGTCAAATTTATTACACAGTTGAACTTTTGGATTTCAAGGGTTTCTTATCACTTTATTAAGATAACCCACAAAGCAAGACATAATAGCACGCTGATAGCAGGGCTTATCAGCAGCTTTAAAACAAATGGGTCTCTACAGTGAATTTCCTTTGACAGCTAGATGGCATTTCTGAAAGCAAGGCATTTGGATTAACCTGTCGCTGTGCTGATCATTATAAAACTTTTCCTAAAGACAAGACAGGGAGATGAAAAAAAAAAAAAGGGTCCTTGTAACAAAGAAATCCATTCTGCTAGTAAACTTAAAAGGCAGCAGTGTTAACACTTTTATAAAGCAAGAACAGCTAAATCATTTTGCTTATTGGAAGAAAACCAAGTTTCTTTTTGCAATTCCTGTCTTCTCTCAGAGTCATTTATCCAAGCATACACTCTTTTCCACTGCACATTAGCTTTCACTTGCATGCCCTAGAACAGTAGACCCTCAAAGCTTTTAGTTTTTAAAAACAGATTCACTTGGCTTCTAATGCTGGGGAGGGGGGGAGTGGGGTGTGTGCTCTGAATGAATGCCAATCATTTAAAACAAGTTTATTTTGGGTTCCTGGAACCTAAACAGTCTTAGGAAGCATCTCATCCCTTTTCACTCCCCATCCTCCTGAACTTTAGTTGCATTTGTATGCTCTGTGATGGAAGATCTTTACTTCCCTGGTTCAGCTCTTGCACTTAAAACAAATGGGTTACTCTACTAGTTAAAAGTTACTCTATACTACACACGATTCAAAACAAAACAGATTTGCAGAAAACCCAATAATGATGCCATTTGGAAAGCTTTCCAGAATTGTACAGGTACTTAGGAATTTTGCTAAAATATATACATTCCTATAGTGCTTTTTGGAAAGGGAGAAATGAGGAACATTTTACTGCTAGGCACTGTTCCGAGACCACTATAACTGAGCACACACTGTATGATTCACTCACGTACTTTTTCCCCCTCCTCTATTGTAGTAAAACAGCCAAAGCACCTTATTTTTTCTTGCGTCTTTATACACATTTAATGCTGGCACTTACCGTTGCAGAACAGATGGACCCCCACCCCCCACAAAGAAGCTGATAGCTGATGGTCTCTGGATCCTTTATTTCTTGACTATCCCCGGCTCTTAACTTTGCTGCTCTAAATTCAGCCTAGTTCGCAGAAGAGCACAGAAAAAAATTAATAGACAGCCGAGTTGCCAAATTCCAACCACTCACGATCGGCAATGAAGACGTTCTCCCTAGTTCTGACTGATTCCAAAGAACAAAGCCTGCTGGCAATGAGGAAGCGGAGTTTAAGTCCTCTGGCTTCAGTCCAACTGTTGCTCTTGCTTTTGCTTCAGAGTACGTGAGAGTGTTTGTATGAGCTTGTAATGCATGTAAGAGATGGGGGCTGGGGAAAAAAGAGGGTGTGTGTAAGGGGAGGAATGCTAGTCATATCCAAAAATAACATGAAGGAAGTAATGTAGTGATCCGTCTCCCCTCATTCTCTCCTCTTATCGCATTACTGCGAGTGTCTCTACCCTAAGATTCTGATCTCAGGAGTAGGTAGAGAAAAAATTCCAATGTGACTTGCAGCTCATTTGATTGTGCTATTAAACTGTAACTGAGGAGCTCTACACTTACAAGGAGACGTCATGAAACGCATGATTTAGTAGCAATCTGCTTGATAATACTGAAGCCAGAGTGCATTTCACACTGTGTGCGTTTGTTCACAAACTGGAGAGAAAAACCAGAAACTACTATTGAAGTTTACTACGTGTCAGAAAAAATAGCATCACATTTGCCTTTCCAGAAGTTCCTAAATTCCAGTCGTAGGTATTTCTACAGACTGCATAATGTAGATTTTTTAAAATAACAAATGTTGCAAGTTTACAATAAAATGCATAAATAGGGATATAAAAATCTCTATATAGTTTAATTTCACCCTACTTTTTCAGGAATTTTCATAAACAAATTACACATTCAGAAGAGTACCCTCTGTCAAAAAGAAAATCAACACCCACAACACAAAAAAGAAACCCCCACAGTACAAAAAAAATTAAGGCTTCTTTCCTGGATAATCAGAAAGCTACAATGTAACCATTTTCACTTTGTTTTGGTAAAAAGCTTTAGAATACAGGTTCCAATAATTGTGGACTTTTAAAAATCTTAAAAATGGTTATTAATAAGTGAACAATAAATTTAAGGAAATGTAATCATCAGTGATAGCCTCTTTTTTTTTAATTATTGTTATTACTTGTATTTGATCTGGACCCTCTCAAAGAAATTTGAGGACCACTAAAACTACCTATACACCCAGTAGCAGTCTCTGCGATTAGTTTAAATTTCTGGAGAATCTTTATTGTATCCAGGAGGGCTTCAATCTCAAGCACGTGCCCTCAAAATATTACAAGCTAACGCCATACAATTTATACTTTTATCATACTACTCTCTGCGAAGACTAGTACTTTGCAGAGCGTAGTATTAATTTTTAGAAGGTTTAATTAAAACATTACAATAAGAAAGCTCAGTGCAATTTTGGATTTCCTTTCATCTCATGCAGAATAATTTAGCCCAAGATTTTGAGGTATCTGACCTGGTACTTGGTATTTTAGAAAAGCAAAACTGGTCAATTTCCACAATGACTGGTTCTGAAATACCAATTCTCACAACAGAAATAAAAGTGGGAAAGAAGGGAGAAAAGAGTTAGAAATTAGACTCCAGTGTGCCAGTTCAACAATGATAGCATAAACCAGCCACCTGTTTACACAAGACTTTGTTTCTCAGTATGGGAGACGGTGTAGATCAGACCTAGTGATTTCCATATCCAGGGTCAATACTTTTTCTGGACTTAACTTTTTTTTATCCGTTAGTAAGACTAATGGAGCTTTGGATAGGAGCTATGGTTTTATAGAACCAATATAATACACTTCCCTACATTCCCATTACATTAAAGTAATTTTCAGTGCTTTTCCAAAACTAGTAGCAAAAAGAATTGTTACGATAAATTTTAAAACTACAAATACACTTTATGTTGAAGGTAAATCTCAGAAGCCTATAGAAACCATCTGGAATGAAAGGAAGTTATGATGATTTAAGTTTGCCTTCCTGCATATTCACTAGAGACTGAATTTCAATATATTGTAAGGCCATAAAAGTTACAGTAAATCCAAGTTCTGTATCAGGAAGTTCACTGAGCCCTACTGTGATGTACTTTTCTGCTGGTACTTTACTCCTTGGTAGTATTACAGAGTTTGGCTTCCTTTGCTATCTTGAGGTTAGCCAGCCCAAATTTAACCTGACAAATTTCACGTGCAAGAAAAGATCAAGAACAGATAAGATTACCTGAGGGTTTTTAGTCCACACCTCATCCCATCTTGAACATCAGCTGCACTGAATTTGCTGAATTGGCTAATTACAGTTCTAACTTGACAAACATACGCTTCGAGTGGACAACAATAAGCCCACATTTAGTTTTGTTTGCAATTGAGTCTCCAGACGAAAGAGGTTAGTCTAAAACCCAGTCAGTCCAGACATTTGAATTTGTTTTGCTGTTATGGAAAAGCACAGGCCTGAAAGAATACAAATTCAGCAAAAGTATAAAATTATAACATAAACACAAAAAAGCAAGCAAACAAAAATGTAATGGGGAGCTGTCACCTGCTTTCCTCTGTCTGAGCACTGCTGTCATAACCAGACCCAAAACTGTAATGCTGCTTTCAGGAGAATTTGAAATCCAGACAACCAAAATCTCAAATAAGATACATCATTTATCAAAGTAAGATTGAGTAGTTCAGTAGCTGATATTCCACATCATTTATCCATCAAATGAATTATTACCAGCTTAGATATTACATTCTTGTTATTCTCTCATGTCTACATAGATGACAGAGACATGTGGCACAAAAAAAATACCTGGAATTATTTGTTATTGTGTAATCAGTGAACCAGAAGATTGAATTTTTCAGGGGTCTCAGTTGCATAAATGATTACTACACTAATATGGTTGTTATTTAACTCAAATATAGTGTAACCCTTTCACGTTTAGGAAACTTATGACAACTGTACATTTGCTAATTTGCAGCTGATCTGCTCCAAGTAACATATCCCATTTTCTGCCTACAAGCAATTCAGCTGCAAGTTTCAAATTCTGATGAACGTTTATCAGCATTCAGTTTGTTTTCCAACTGTTCTCATTTCTAGTTAAGTAAGGAAGGAAAAGAAGAGATATATATTATAGTTTCTTTCACTGGAAGTTCATTGTCATCATTAGACACAGAAATGAAACACTTTGTGGGAGTAATGCTTTGACTGGTAAGATAGCCATCATAAATTGGTTGCTGCTCAGACCAGATGGCTACAGTAATTTCTGAAACATTAGATAAATGCATCAGAAATTATAATCAGCAAAAAACAATACAGATTTAAAAGATTTCTTAAGGGTGATCAAAGGGTTTTAAGTAATGTCAGAGTTGACTACCAGTAGTAGCTTCTAAAAAGCAAGATTTTCTCATATTACTATATGCTAAGGCCCATTCAGAGATGCTATGGCAGACCCTCCTGGACTGTTTGCATGAAGAAGCCATTATATGTAATTTTTTTTCTCCCCAGCGTAACAGTATATAACAGTATAATAAAAATAAATTTTGCTCGCTTCTTCTGAGCAGTAACTAGACACAAGCTCTGGTAACTTGGGCCATCTAACAACTTCAGTGTCCTGTACTCCGTACACACAAATGTGTTCCCAATATAGCCTATGTAAATTTGGCATTCAGCAGTAAAGGTCACACAATGTTTGGATGTAGGGAGCACTTGCAAGACAAGGGCTATAATCTAATAAAAGAAACAAGACTGGTAAAAAATGCAAAAAGGCAGAACACAGAGGTCAGACAGTCTATATTTTCCTAATTCAAACATTTTCCTTCTAGTATGTACATACCTTAATTGTTGAAACAGTGGCCCATGCTGAGTTTATCTTTGATTAAGAAAACATTTAAAGGTTTTGCTTTTTCTACCCATACAGCCTCTCCATGGTTTCTGTGACTACTGACCCAAAGCACGCTCTTTCCTGATCTCCCTTGCCCTCTCCACTGCTCCTAAAGACTTGTGTTCTTTTAAAAAGTGGAAGTGTTTCTGTGGCATAGGTTTAGAGAGGAACTGTTTCGCTGTAAAGATGAGTGAAGTATTTGCATGTTCTGAAATAATTTAATGTCAAACTTTCATTCTCAAAAGAGCCTAAAGAGCATTTAGATGTTTTTGAAAGTGAGACTTACTGTATAGTTTCAAAGTCTTTTCTGTCTCTTAGAGGAATAACCTAAGTTAGTATTTATTTAAGAGAAATAGAAATTCCTCCCCTCCCTGAAAAATTTAAATAAACTTCTACAGAAAATATAATCTAAATCAGAGGAAATTAAAATTTTCATAACACTTTCCTTGCCTGAAAACTTTCTTACTTGAAAAAAGAATATACTTCATTCTGTCTTTGGGGTCTCTAGTGTTTCTATTTACAAACAATGTTAATTCCCTTACACATAAGCAGTAGAGATGCAGGAGAACAAGGTATTAGGAACAGCCATACAGGCTGTCTATATAAGGGAATGTGTTCAGATATCTCAGAATAAGTTAATTAATGAGATCTCTTCCACACAACCCAAGGTCAGAATTAATATCATACCTAAACTGAAGTTTCAAAGAAATCACAAGTTTTTAAAACCCAATATCTATTAAAATGAATGGTACCTACAAGCTGCAGCCTCAAGCAGAATGCCCTCAAGATTAGTATCTATATCATACTGACAGTATGCGTTCAGACAAGTTTGATTTTCCAAATGTTTTATAGCTGCATCATAACATAAACCGATAGAAATACGTTTGTTACAATTACACAAATAAAAATCTTCCTCATCTGCACTTAAGCCTGAAAGTCAGTCAAACCACATGAATGATATTCCAGAGCACTAGAAGAATGCAGGATTCTTGTAGAGTATGCATCTCTCATTTAGATGCCAACAGGAATTCCCCAAAGACTGAAAAGCCCAAGAACCTTTTTAATAACTATTACTTTCCAAATCAGTTGCTACATCTGATTTCAATGAAAATTTGTTTACTTTTAGGAGGGAAACATGCATGCAGGCATCCCAAGCCCAAACAAGACAAACGTCTGAAGTATTTGTTCACAGAGTTAAAGAATCATCTACTTCTTCTGTTTGTTTATTGAATCCATTATAATCTCAGGATAAGTATATAATAATCAGCCCTGAAAACAGTCCCATTTAAGTTGCTGAGACATTAAATGTAAAAGCACCTTAAAAGGATGCATGAACTAGGATAATGGTAGGGTGGAGATGAGGGGAACCAAACATTCCTAAAACTCAGCTCATCCACTTGTTTAATTCATGCATTGTCCATATGATTCATACACTGCGAATATTCTTCTTGAGGCTATAGCTCATGGGAATTATTATTCTTAATTGCCAGTGAGTCTGAGAATCTCATGCCTTCTCTGATGCACCTACTTATCTGCAGTTTTAGTTCACAAAACCTAGAGTGTAGAAATGGTTGATTCTCCATTACATTCTGTCAGAAAGTAACAAACCAAGTACTTTCTGGATAGTGCACATATTCTCAGTAGAATTGAAGATTTTCAAAAATAAGTGTACGCTTTGAAAGCTATTAAAGAAAACTACACTCCTTCTTTCATAAGAAATTATAAATCCAGTATAGGGCTAGAAAAAAGTGTCAGTTTTGGTTGTAAAAAATAACAAACTACACCTAAAAATTGTTGCAACTCTTGTAATATAATTTTCAGTGTGAACGCCCCCTAGTTCTGCCTCATCCTCTCTCTTTTTTTTTTTCTTTTCTTAATTTTATTTCATGCCATTATCTGCTAATATTTACTACAGAAAATCTATGAGGAATGCCAGAAACAAATGTAGCTCAAACACAGCATAAAACTTCCATGGTCACATTACTAAAGAAACTGGAACCACAGGTGTTTAGCAGCCTTTCTTTCCAAGCACACAAGGCAAAAGGTTGGGACAACTGACCCGATTCTACTACCAATACAACTCTAGTGTTCTGAAAAAGCAGAGCACCTGTTATTAGTTCTTAAAACAGAGCTTCCAGCATTACCAGTACATCCTTCTCTACACAAACTGATGTCCAGGATGTCAGCAGATGACGCTGCTACCACCTGACTGCCAAATCCATTTTAGTTAAGAAACAAGAAATCAAAGAGTAATGATAGAAGAAACTCATAAACAATCTTCTTTCAGTTTAAACTTAGAGAAGGTAGTTTCCATAAAGTAACAAAATGATCACTAAATCCTGTGCAATATACTCTTCTTTTTTCTTATTTCATTTATAATTCTAAGAATCTGTGAAGAATACAGTCTGTGAAGGAGAACTATTTATATTAGTTCTTAGCTTAGTTTACATATTTTTTTAGCATGAACAATGCCAAAGTCCTTATGTTATGATCTAATAACTATCAGGAGCTTAATAATAAAGTGTAGCAATACAACAAGAGGTTTGTGGGGCCCAAATCCTTCCGCCCACATCTCGTACAGATATTCGAAGGTGGGGGTTGTTGTTTGTTGGTTTGTTTTTAAAACCACAGTGCTTTTTAAAAGTATAGCCATCACCTTATCCCATTCTAGTTGAGCTTTTAAAGAACCATATGTTTCTGCAGCCTCTATTAGTGAAAGGAGTATTAAATGAAGCAATCCAGCTACTGCTCCGTTTCCATTTAAATAAAAGTATATTTTAAGATTGAAACAATAAGTATTTTGCAAAAAAATAGAATGAAATAAAGTGTAGCTAAGCTGGGAAGGAAAGCACCTATTTTTTCTCATGTCCTAAAGGATCATTTCTTGAACTCTGATCAAGATTTTAAGTGACAGCAAGGCAACTGCCATCCCCTGAAAGTCATAACAACAGTTATTAAAAAATAAGCTGCATTTTTTACAACAAAACCATGCAAAACTGTAACCATCCTGGCCTTGTCACCATACAATAAATCCTTCTATTCTCAGCAAGCAGCAGGTTGAGAACCAACAACCACAAAGCTTTAAGATGGGAAGAACAAACTCCTTTTAACGAACACAGTGATTAGTTTAAGCCAAATAAAAAATGTTGCATTTTTTCAAGATGTGTTTACTAAGCAGTAGAAGCATTCAGCAGAGTTGATGGTTAGCCAGCATTTATAAATTCTCATAAAGAAAGCAGCTAAATTGAAGAAACAAACCCTTGTATTGGGTTCTGATGTTAAATGAATCAGTACTTGAGAAGTTGTTATAGCCACGACACTGAGACTTTGTTTTCAAAAAAACCCCTGTGATTCTTTGGTTTACTACTAACAGAAAATGTAAATTGTTTGCACAAATGCTTTATGTTAGACAAGGGTAGCATTTAAATAAGCCAAAAATCCATGTCCATCTGCAATGACATAAACAATATGCATGTCTACTTAAAAAGAGATCTTCTCTTTCTATCACTATCAGTGTTTTCTTTACTAAGTGAGTTACAAAGGTGGCCACAATTTTTCCTTCTCAAACTTTTGTAACATTAAATCTTGAAAGATACTATATATTAAAAAATTATGTTTTTTCTGGAAGGTTAAAATATTTTTCTTTATCAATGAAACAGAAAAAAAGAAATTACATTTGGATGTAGAGAGTAAGGACTAGAAATAACTTAGGAATTAACAATTGTCATAGAGGAAGTATTGTTATCAGCAGAAAATGAAATTAAAAGTACATTTAAATAATCTGTCAAAAGTATATCTAACTCTTGAATTTTTTTAATGAAATCTCATTCATCTACATATTCCTTACATATTCTTTGACTTTGGAGTCAACACTGAAATTTTTTAAAAATAAACTATGCAACGTCTCTAAGAATGATTTCCAGAAAAGAAATTTTGGCACAAACACTGAGGATTAGGTCGGGTGGGGGAAAACTTCCCAATAGATCACCTAGCAGAGACTGCTGACTGGACCATAAGGGGGTCCCAGTTCACGCATCGCCTGGAACAGGCCTCCCTTGAACATCAATCAATGCTTTTTATATAGAATCAAGCTTGCTTTGGCTGTTTGGATAGCTGCAGAGTGAAGGCTGAGTTTTACCAGGCTGCCTGCTTCACCTACTTCTGGGACAAATCCCCTTTCATGATTTGAAAAAATCTTAAAAATGCTATTCAGGCAGATTAACTGCACAGCAGTAATTCTTCAAAAGTAACTTGAGGTAAACCACATATTTCTATGCCTGAGTATGGAGGAAAGTCAGTTCAGGAAATGAGCTCATAGGTAGATTAAAAAATAAAACTAAAAAACCCAGAAAAAGTAATGCTTAACACACAGTGCTATCCCCTTCAAATGCATTGCTGAAACCTTGAAGAAGGGGGGGTGTATGTGCATGTTGATACATGGATTTGGTAGTGTTTCTGGCCAATAGCAACAAGCTGCACCCAAGATTTTTTTTTGCTGTCTTTAATGTGATTTTAAAATTAAGTTTTTTCTGTAGACCCTCAGATTTTTTATGTTACCAAGTACACAGCAGGTTCTGCTGATCAAAACAGTATTTTTGAAATATTTAAAATATTCAGCTATTTTGGAAAATCAGACTATTTATTAAATATCAGGCTGTTTATTAAAACACACAACAAACAATTTAAGAAGCAATATGCAGTATTCTTGTGTTTGTTTTTTTTTCCAAAAATATACATTCCAATGTACAGGCTATTTGTTGTTACCTCATGTCCCAACTTTCTTCCTTTAATTACTCGTCTTCCCAGTTTTGACTGGGAGCATTAGGGAACCTAACGGCTTCTTGCATATAACTTCCAAAACAGCTATGTTTGTTTATAGAAGATCATTTTTGCCATTTAGAAGTTAAACCTGGTTTCCAAGCCACTATCTCAAAGAATGACTGATTTGTAGTTTAAGGCACATATATCTGAACTGCCCCATTTTCAAGTGCATATTGCCTTCCCCAAGGAACATCAGCATACAGTTAGCAGTAATTGTAACCACATTTATATTTATAAAAGTATTACCTCTACCCCAGAGGTACTAATGGTTGGAGACTATTTTTCTTTTCAGACCCCCCACATATGAAGTTTGTGCCCCTTTGCAAAGCTAAATTGTCCCAAATTCTGGATATAGTTTCCCCTCAGGCTCACTTCCCTTGCAGTAGCACAGAGCACTATTTTTTAAGTGTTCCCTAAACATTACCAGTTAGTTTGGGCCAATTCAAGGAGTGATTTCTTACCTCTATCCAATCACCTAAATCATACAACTTTTTAATTTTACAAGCAATAAAATTCAGGCTATTCTTCAGGGATGATTTCTTACAGATATGTATGATTTATGTTTTCTCCACCCTAATATGTTACAAGGCTGTGTTACACAAATCACTTTCTCTTCCCCATAAGAGCATCAGTGTCAGCCCTCAAATCTGCACCTTGCAATCCTTTCTATACCCAACATTATACGCTGTGTTGACATCGATACTTCTCTGGTATGTATAAGCTGACTCAACAGGCAGCTGGGCAAACAAAATAATAATTTTGCATAATGATTTGTACCAACAAAGAAGCCTTAAGCTCAGAGCAGGTATATTAAGTTTGGTTTCTTATTTTAACAGAACCTTTAAGTAGTTAGCTTTGAAATCTCTACTAATGATAAATTCTGTTTCAAACCAGCCTTCAGTTCAACAATTATTATGCCAGAAAGAGGCAGAAATATTGAGCTGAAGGGCAAGCAGGACTGGAGTCGGGCCACAGCAAGGAGATCACTTTCATGGCAAGCTTTCATGAACAGTTGGGATTCTCTAAGACCATGGCTCCTACAGAAAAAAGCTGTCTAAACTCCTGCTGCTGACACACTTCCATTGCTTTTCTCACAGTGAGCTAGCATATATGGGTGTGCTTTTTTCTACTAGTCCTTTGAAATCCCATGCTCTTTTAACTGAGGCTTTTCATCTGAGTTTTGTGTTTATATTTGGTGGTGGCAAGATGAAAGAACAACAAACAACTGCAGTGAAACAGAAACAGTGCCACAAACAAATCAATGAAACAGGAACAGTGCCACATCTTTGTATAGGTTTTACATTTTTAAGAGATAAGCTTTCCTAGATTCATTCCATGTAAAGTAACTCTATGACAAAGCTGAATTTGCAAAGCTTTACACAAAAGGAAGTTTCAGGATACTTGGAAAAGATGAAATTATAATGTACTTGTGTCTGGGCAATTAATATCAGTACATCAGAGGAGCTTTTTGAACCGAAGCTTTTAAAGGAGGAAGTCGTCTCCACAGAAGGCCACTTCTTATAGATCAGTCATAGACATAGCAAGGGCAGGAGATCATTAGATGGAAGAAGCTGAGATGCCTTACCTCTAGTGTGCTCTGCCTGAAGCATGTCTCTTACCCCCACCCCTCCGCCTGAGCCCTCTTTGTGAGAGAGGGTATGGCTCTTTAAAACAGAGACCAGAGCCCTTCTTGTGTGCTCACATCTGCTCCCCAGCAAGGTGCTTCCTCACCTGAGTGGGCTGAAGTAAAGCATAGGTAATCATAAAATTGTTTAGGTTGGAAAAGACCTTTAAGATCACCAAATCCAAGCATTAACCTGAACTGCCAAGTCCACCACTAAACCATGTCCCTAAGCGCCTCGTCTACACACCTTTTAAATGCCTCCAGGGATGGTGACTCAACCACTTCCCTGGGCAGCCTGTTCCAATGCTTGACAACCCTTTCCGTGAAGAAATTTTTCCTAATATCCAATCTAAACCTCCCCTAGTGCAATTTGAGGCCATTTCCTCTCGTCCTATCGCTAGTTACTCGGGAGAAGAGACCAACACCCACCTTGCTATAACCTCCTTTCAGGTAGTTGTAGAGAGCAATAAGGTCTCCTCTCAGCCTCCTTTTCTCCAGGCTAAACAACCCTAGTTCCCTCAGCCGCTCCTCATAAGACTTGTGCTCCAGACCCTTCACCAGCTTCGTTCTTTGGACACGCTCTAGCACCTCAATGTCTGTCTCGTAGTTAGGGGCCCAAAACCGAACACAGTATTTGAGGTGCGGCCTCACCATTGCCGAGTACAGGGGGACAATCACTTTCCTGCTCCTGCTGGCCACACTATTCCTGATACAAGCCAGGATGCTGTTGGTCCTCTTGGCCACCTGGGCACACTGCTGGCTCATACTCAGCCAGCTGTCGACCAGGTTCTTTTCCGCCAGGCAGCTTTCCAGCCACTCTTCCCCAAGCCCGTAGCGTTGCACGGGGTGGTTGTGACCCAAGTGCCGGACCTGGCGCTTAGCCTTGTTGAACCTCCTACAGCTGGCCTTGGCCCATCGATCCAGCCTGTCCAGATCCCTCTGTAGAGCCTTTCTACCCTCAAGCAGATCAACACTCCCACCCAACTTGGTGTCATCTGCAAGCTTACTGAGGGTGCACTCAATCCTCTTGTCCAGATCATTGATAAAGATATTAAACAGAACTGCCCCCAGTACTGAGCCCTGGGGAGCACCACTTGTGACCGGCCACCAACTGGATTTAACTCCATTCACCACTTCAGGCCCAGCCATCCAGACAGTTTTTTACCCAGTGAAGAGTAAGCCCACCCAAGCCATGAGCAGCCAATTTTCTCCAGGAGAATGCTGTGGGAAACAGTGTCAAAGGCTTTACTAAAGTCCAGGTAGACAACATCCACAGCCTTTCCCTCATCTACTAAGCCAGTCACCTTGTTGTAGAAGATCAGGTTAGTCAAGCAGGACCTGCCTTTCATGAACCCATGCTGGCTGGGCCTGATCACCTGCTTGTCCTGTATGTGCTGTGTGATGACACGCAGGATGATCTGTTCCATAACCTTCCCTGGCACTGAGGTCAGACTGACAGGCCTGTAGTTCCCTGGATCCTCCTTCCTGCCCTTCTTGTAGATGGGCATCACATTTGCTAACCTCCAGTCAACTGGGACCTCCCCAGTTAGCCAGGACTGCTGATAAATGATGGGAAGTGGCTTGGTGAGCACTTCCGCCAGCTCCCTCAGTACCCTTGCTGGATCCCATCTGGCCCCATAGACCTGTGTGTGTCTAAGTGGTGTAGCAGGTCACTAACCACTTCCCCTTGGATTATGGGGGATTCATTCTGCTCCCCATCCCTGTCTTCCAGCTGAGGGGGCTGGGTACCTGGAGAACAACTGGTCTGACTGTTAAAGACTGAGGCAAGAAAGGCATTAAGTACCTCAGCCTTTTCCTCAGCCTTTGTCACTATATTTCCCCCCATATCCAATAAAGGATGGAGATCTTCCTTAGCCCTCCTTTTGCTGCTAATGTATTTATAGAAACATTTTTTATTGTCTTTTACATCAGTAGCAGGATTAAGTTCTAGTTGGGCTTTGGCTCTTCTAATTTTCTCCCTGCATAACCTCACAACATCCTTGTAGTCCTCCTGAGTTACCTGCCCCTTCTTCCAAAGGTCATAAACTCCCTTTTTTTCCTGAGTTCCAGCCAAGGCTCTCTGTTCACCCATGCCAGTCTTCCCTGCTGGCTCATCTTTTGGCACATGGGACGGCCTGCTCCTGTGCCTTTAAGATTTCCTTCTTGAAGAATGCCCAGCCTTCCTGGACTCCTTTGCCCTTCAGAACTGCCTCCCAAGAGACTCTGTCAACCAGGCTCCTAAACAGGCCAAAGTCTGCCCTCCAGAAGTCTAAGGTAGCTGTTTTGCTGACCCCTCTCCTTACTTCTCCAGGAAATGAAAACTCTATCATTTTGTGATCTCTGTGCCCAAGACAGCCTCCAACCATCATATCACCCACAAGTCCTTCTCTGTTCATAAGCAACATGTCCAGCAGGGCTCCTTCCCTAGTTGCCTCACTCACCAGCTGTGTCAGGAGGTTATCCTCCACACACTCCAGGAACCTCCTAGACTCTTTCCTCTCTGCTGTATTGTATTTCCAGCAGACACCTGGTAGGTTGAAGTCCCCCATGAGAACAAAGGCTAGTGATTGTGAGACTTCTCTCAGCTGTTTATAGAATATTTTGTCTGCCTCTACATCCTAGTTGGGTGGTCTATAACAGACTCCCACCATGGTATCTGCCTTGGCCTTCCCCCGGATTCTTACTCATAAACACTCAACCCTATCGTCACCATAGTTAAGCTCTAGACATCAAAACACTCCCTAACACACAGGGCTACCCCATCGCCTCTCCTTCCTTGCCTATCCCTTCTGAAGAGTTTACAGCCATCCATTGCAGCACTCCAGTTTTGTGAGTCATCCCACCATGTTTTTGTGATGCCAACTTCATCATAGTTTTCCTGCTTTGCAATGGCTTCCAGCTCCTCCTGTTTGTTGCCCATGCTGCGTGCATTGGTGTAGATGGACTTCAGTTGGGCTATTGATCCTGCCACCTTTCTGAGGGGAGAAGCCCTAATTCTCATGTGACCATTCTCAGGTGCTTCTGTGGTTTCTAACATATTAATAACACTTGCATCTTTGCTGCTGCATGGATCTCCACCCCCTACCTCCACTGAGACAGCAGACCAAAGGATCTAGCTAGCACACCATCCCTCAAACATTGGCGTGCCACCCCCAGGCTTATCTCTAGTGAACCTGGTTTTATCCCTTTCACCCTTCAAATTTAGTTTAAAGCTCTTTCAATGAGGCCTGCTAACTCCTGTGCAAAGAACCTTTTCCGCCTTTGAGACAGGTGTACCCCGTCTGTTGCCAGCACACCTGGTGTTGTGTAGACTGACCCATGATCAAAAAACCCAAAATTCTGCCAGTGACACCAGGCTCGGAGACAGGTATTGATCTGCTGGCTCTTCTTGTTTCTTCCCTCATCATTCCCTGCAACTGGAAGGATAGAGGAGAACAGTACTTGTGTCCTGATCCCTTAACCAGTTGTCCCAAGGCCCCGAAGTCTCTCTTGATTGCCCTCAGACTTCTCATTGCAACTTCATCACTGCCTACCTGAAAAATCAATAATGGATAGTAAACTGAGAGCTGTACCAGGGTAGGAAGCTTTTTCTTCACATCTTTATCCCAGGCCCCAGGGAAGCAGCAGACTTTCCTAAGAAGTGGGTCCGGTCTGCATATTGGGCCTTCTGTTCCCTTCAGAAGGGAGTCTCCTATGACAATGACCCGTCCTTTTTTCTTTACAGAAGCAGTTTTGATGCAGGGCGTAGACAGGTCTGCTGTCTACCTAAAGATTGCTCCTCAACCCTGGTAGATAGTCAGGAGCGAGTTACAGCACTACTGGCAGCCAGGGCAGGAAGCCTGAGAACTGTGCATGAAGAATGGAGGTACCCGCCTGGAGGCTGCAGTCTGCTCTTTAGCTGTCTATCCTACATACTTAATATCCCTTCAGTTTGCATTTGGAGATGAAGTGCCATCAACATGTTGTCTTCCTTCAGTCCAGTATTATTTAACAGGGTAGTTGCACCCTGTCCATATGCAAAAATATCTCATTATGGTATGAGCACCAGTAACCAGTGTACAAAAGTAAAAGCAGAGAGACTGCATGTGTGTTTCATGGTAGAACCTGATCACATTTCACATCATTCTGCAATGCAAGCTCTGAGCTAATTGCATGGCAAATAGGATTTATGGTGAAAAATGGATACTCCATGCATACACTAACCCAAATGGCTTAAGCAGATATCCTGCTGCTCTCCAGTGCAGTATCTGTGATCTTTGAATACCTTCAACAATAGCCTCACAAACTGGAGGGCAAACTGCCCAAGCAGATCTGGAAACACATTCTTAAAGTTTCACTCTTGCAGCATGGCCAGCTGCTCTATAGCAGCTGATGAACAAATGCAGAAAACATCCACAAAGCATTCGAGCACTCCTTGCTCCTTCACAGCCTCACTGTGCACAAAAGGGTTAAGCTAGGTTAAGAGGACTAATGAGTAATACAGCTGGCAAGAAGTTCTCTTTCCCCTCTCACTCACTGAAAAGCTGGCTTTTGTTTCTACATTCAGTGAATGAACTCATGCAGCAATACCTGTTGGCAAATTGAGGCTTGTTGTATTGCTAAGATACAATGCTGCCAAGTCCTCGATGTCTTCACAGATCTTTGCTACACAGATCGGTATGCCAGGGACTCCGCAGATCATCAAGCCCACACAGTGCCAGAAGTAACATCCCTTTGCCACATGCCAGTCAGAGCTCTTGGGACACAGACAGAGCATCTTTGTTTGCCAAAGTTCGTTCACAGCTTCCCCTTTGGATACCACTGAAAATGCCAACCCCTCATTTAAAATGGAAGCCATTTTATTTTAAGCATGTAGTAAATTGATGCAAAACTCATCATTCCTTTCCCTTGCCTTCGCCCCTGCCTACTCCTATAATAGATATTATTAACATTGATTCGTTATTACTTGTTGCAGTGATCCATGCATGTGGGGAATAGAAATAAATTTACACTTGCTTCTTGTATATTTATACAATTCCAAACACTGGGGCCCTTGACTTGGTGAAGGCAGAGAGATATTGTTATGCTCTAG
This sequence comes from Pelecanus crispus, assembly GCF_030463565.1. Lineage (NCBI taxonomy): Eukaryota > Metazoa > Chordata > Aves > Pelecaniformes > Pelecanidae > Pelecanus > Pelecanus crispus. The sequence goes on along the minus strand of NC_134646.1, from coordinate 43,738,859 downwards.
CCTTTCAAAGAAATTAAAGCTTGTTAGGTAATAGTGCTCCATTTTCTATAGGCAGTTTACCAACTTTGTAAAGTAGCCAAAAGCGCACATAAGCTGAGTTAAGTCTGTCTGTGCCACCATGGTTCCGTCAACAGCTTCTCCATTCCAAGGGCAGCATTTTACAAACATTATCTGTCTTGCTGTATGGGTTATCTGTAGGAGGACTTCCACAGTAACTACCTTTCAACAGAAGTGTCTGTGGAAGGAAACCTGGCCGTTTTGCAGAGAACTACAATCTGTCGAGCAGGAAGCTTGCTGAACTGCATTCACCCTTCTAGTCTGGGAAGAGGGGATGAGCCTGGCCAGATCTAGATGGTTCATAAACAACCACTTTGTATTTCCTCTTATTTTACTGCTCTTCAGAAAAGCAGCAAGCTGCTGAATGACAAGGAGAGTCAACTGAAAGCTGCTACAAATACAAGTTACTGGGGATGTGAAATAGTATTCTAATTTGAAGAGCAATCAGGTCAATACACACAAGCGTGAACAACAATATTTTTATAAAAATTGTTAGTACCTACAAAAAAGCATATTTATATTCAAATGTATGCATTTCAACATACAACACTGGCCTGAATAAAAATGATCAGAGTAGCAACTTGTAAAACTGAAGTACTGAACAAAAGACTATAAAGACTTTGAACTACTTAAGGCTCATGATATTATCCATGTAAAGCACCTCAAATTGCACAGTCTCAATTTTGCAAGCATTATATTATCTGCGTACTAAGATATTGCAGGTCTTCCCTGTAAATATACATTCAAAAAACAAAGAAACATTTCAGATTTGCTTTCCATGTTCTTCAAAAGAGAAAAGAGAGAATAGAAAACCAAGAACAGATGCCAACCAATAGGTAAGATAGATAGCTCACATCCATTATTAAACTCGTATCATGAAGTCAGAGTTTCAAGAACTTGTTTTATGTTACAGCTACGGTTGACATTTGTTCTGCAAAAGGCAACTACTGAAATGGAACTGCAAAATAGGTATCTATAGCAAATTCTTGGTAGCAGCTCATAGTTAATGCTGCATTCCTTTTTAAAGGCAGGGACTTTTCCTTTAAATACGTGTAAACTTTGTAAAATTGCATGTAAGATTGAATTATTTGTATGGAATAAAAGTTATTTTCTTCCTGTTCACATTGCATATCAGGAACAGAACATAAAGACTTTTTCTGCTGATACAGAACTTCAGCTTTTTTCCTTTGCATTCCCACTTTATGTTACCTGGGAAAAAAATTTAGCTACAACACAGAAATATATGTTCACTAGAGAAAAGTGTGTCCACTAGAGAAAAGACAGGATTAATTTGGATTTAGTTTCATTTTTTAACAGCTATTTACATTCTAGACAGTTTGGTAACGTACACAGGAGCCTGACTGATTGACGCAGACTGTGGGCACACATAAAGCTATCTCCATCAGAAGTCACCCTCTTCTATTACATTTGCACCCCTTTTGAAATATGGATTCTCATGCAAACATTCTGGATAACCCAGCTCAACGTCACTGCAAAGCATATGGTTGTACAGTTCGCACCACTCCCTAATCAAAGAAATACAAAGATAAGCTACCCAAATGTCAGCTCCTTCTAAGCACCTAAGTACAGGCAAACATTAGCTGAAAGCTAAGCAGGTAAATATAGAACTCTTCTTCCAGGTGACTAATTCTGAATAGCTACTTTAGATTCCTGAAAGCATCAGCATACAACTGAAAACAAGCAGTTTGAAGTTCCATTTATTAACATAGATAAAGTCACTAAAACCTCCTTTCAATGTATGTTGACTCTCAAAGGAGGAAGCAAAACACAGAATATTACACGTTGCTTTAATATTTGTCATTTTGTATCAAAAAACAAGGGTGGAAAAAGACTATAGGCCTCCAAAAGTCATCAGAATTTTGGAAGGCATTAGAGTAGGGTGGGGGAAATATCCAGACCATGCACTAGAGTGCAGTACAGAGGTGTCTGAGGTAGTGTCTGTCCTGCTGCTGCACAAGGTCAGTACCGTATGAAGGTGTTGCGCAAAAATGGTACCAACAAGTCTCTGAAAGTCAAGACAAATGAAATTAAAAAAAGGGGTTAGTTATAAACATCAGTATGTCTACAGATACATTATGCAGAACACAAAATCAAATATAAGGAGCATAAGCAAACTACAAAGGGCTGAGAACCTTTCTGCTGAAGATATTTTTCTATAAGCATCCAAGATGAGACTTCTTACAATTGACCAAAAGAATCTAGTCTGACATTTACAATTTTCCTTTTTTTTTTAAATTAAAAATTTCCCCACAAACTAACACACACAGGGGGATGAAACTAAAAATTGAACTAAACCCAGTACACCTGCTTACAGTTTTTCTTTCTGAGGTGTCATCTAGTATGTGTATTTCTCAGAACATGAATTAATGGCAATGATAATTCTAGAGATTGGACTATCATTTTCCAGTCATCACCAGAGAGGAAACAGGCTGATACCACATCAGCTAGAAGGATAATCACATGAAATGTGACAATACATAATGACTTTTTTTTCTAATACAAGGTGGTAGAACCTACATATATTAATTAATATATTGTACAAGTTTCATTTTAACATGTTGTCCTGGTTTTGGCTGGGATAGAGTTAATTTTCTTCCTAGTAGCAGGCATAGTGATGTGTTTTGGATTTGGTAGGAGAAGAATGTTGATAATATGTTGATGTTTTTAGTTGTTGCTAAGTACTGCTTATGCTAGTCAAGGAATTTTCAGCTTCCCATGCTCTGCCAGGTACACAAGAAACTGGGAGGGGGCACAGCCAGGACAGCTGACCCAAACTGACCAAAGGGCTATTCCATACCATATGATGTCATGCTCAGTATATAAACTGGGAGGGGTTGGCCAGGGAGCAGCGATCGCTGCTTGGGAACTGTCTGGGTATCGGTCGGTGGGTGGTGAGCAATTGCATTGTGCATCACTTGCTTTGTATATTATTATTATTATTATTATTATTATACTGTTATTATTATCATTACTATTTTACTTTATTTCAATTATTAAACTGTTCTTATCTCAACCCAGGAGTGTTTCTCACTCTTACTCCTCCGATTCTCTCCCCCATCCCATCGGGGTAGGGGGAGTGAGCGAGCGGCTGCATGGTGCTTAGTTGCTGGCTGGGGATAAACCACGACACATGTGGACTAAACACCAACAGTTTACTTTAGCAACCTTGAAGTACTCCTTGAAATGGTGCTCTCAGGTTTAGGAATGAGTAGCAATTTGGGGCTTGCTAATGTTAATATACAATCAACCAAAGATGTCACTGTTGAGAAAGACATAGATAAGAAATTATTTGGCACTAAATCAGAATGCTACATAAGTTATCTGCTGTTCTTACACCATAAATGCTAACTCCACAGCAAGTTGATTTGTCCCTGATGTAAACTGTCTTTGTAAAATAAGACTCTAAGATATCACCTTCAAGTACAAAGGATACCTGAAAGAACAAAAAAGACAAATCTAAATGCTTGGGAAATAAATAGAGGATGAAGAATTAAAGCACCTTCTCCAGCTGTAAGCAACATCCACAAAAGAAATGGGAACTGCATCTTCAGCTCCCACAAAGGAACCATCCACACATGCTCATTTTGCTTGAATGATGAGCACACATGACAGTGCTAACTAAGAAGAGGTTAAGAAGTGGTTACAAAACTGTAACCTAGACAATTAAGCTTAAGTCCATGATATTCACAATAAGCAACTCCACAATCATTAAGCAGTTATTACAGTACAATCAAATTGCATTTTATTTCTGCTGGTGTCACTTTGGATAGATGTTCTTGTTTATCCTGAGAACAAAATAAATTGTGCACAAAGATGCAGTGAGCACCCCATAGTTAACCTTAATTGTTTAACAGCAGTTGTTAAAACAAAAGGTTTATTTTCTTCTGTCAACAAACTAATTGGAGAATTTGACAACAAAAGTTATTCACAAATGTGTATCTGCTTGATAAGCTTTGACCTGTGAATTATTTCAATGTTTAACTGCAAATATTCAAAACATATAATTTCCTGGCTTTCTCAAGGAGGAAAGAGAAAGAATCCTGCTAAATTTACTAGAGTAAAATGCCACCTTAAATTATTAAACTTAAAATATTCTCATGTAAAAGGAAATTTATCTTAAAACAAAAATTTGTAAGGGATTTAGAAATACCTTCAAATAGTCATGTGAGAAGTGTCAGAAGTGACAATCAAGAAAGCAGTCAAATAAAATACAAACCAGTATTTCAAATGCATTTTGCCTGGCCTGGACTGGTCAGCTACATCAATGTAGCTTTTTCTACATTCTGCCTAGTAAAACTTTATTTCACATTCTTGCCAATTGATTTTCTTTCCTATTCTTCATCAGTATTCATATTTATCCGTATAAGACACGTTCTTCACTGATTTCACAGAATATGCAAGTCGGTTTATTCCTGCAGTGACTTGCTGTAGCCTGTGAGATGCTTCAGTGAAATATCAGATACATCACCATAACAGAAAAGTTGGGTGAGAGACAAGGTCATGTATCCTGTTCTGTGATCACAAGATGTGCTTAGCTAAGATTTGCAATATTAATTGTATTTATTAATATATTTTACCTCAGAAGTTTGGAAAAATGGCCATTCTAAAAACTGTATAGTATCTGCTCTCCCTGGCTGCACTGATTTGTGTGTGCAACATCGAGTTGGTGGTACAGTTTGGTTTTTTGTCTTTACTGTAAAAGCATGCTTGCAGAAGGAAGTGCATCAAAAGATCACTTGTATGCAACATGGAAAACAAGGGATGCTGGCTATGAAGTCCTTGTGTTTTCTCTAGGTTTCTTCTTGATTAGCAAAGATGACAGATTTTTATGTTCTTTAACAGTTAACAGTTCTTATGGGAAGTCTTTTGCTATAAGATTTTTTCCTTTTGGGCTAACAGAAAAAGAAATAGCATATACTACAACCTTGTTCCCACCCTTCTGTTGTCAGAATGCATAGTCTTGCACTAACAAGATGCTGTGGTCCTACTGAAGTGCAGGACTTTTGGGTTTGATAGAAGCAACAGAGTCTTTCATTTGATCAGCTGAGAATTATGTTCTTTGCTATCATTTCAGGCCATTCTTTTAACACTTCTTCTGCTGTTTCTTCTGGTGCTTATGCTCACATTTCTATTAATGCTTCATTCATAGCAATCTTAAAAGTTGTTTTAAGCCTCTACAAGAGTTATTTCCATAGCTGATAATTCCACTTCACTACCTCCTCTTACCCCTTGAGAAATCCCCAGTCCTATACTGCATAGACCTTTGTTTAGTAGGATTCGTAAAAAACTAAAACAAAAGTTGCTTTCAAAATCCTATTGGTATGGTTACTGCCGACTGATAGTTTCCCAACCAGTCTGTGCTGACTGTTTTGAAAACACTTCTAGCCTATATTACCAGGGCAGGACCAGGAATGTAATAGCCATTCAATCTGACAAACAATTTAGTGTACTATGAAAGTACTCACCAGACAAAACTACACATATATCCATGCAAAGGACCACCCAGTTTACTATTAATACATAGTGCCGAAGTAACTAACTCCTGGCCGATACCTGCTTACCAAGTCAACACTATCCCTTACTGCCTGTACTCCCACAGACCCTGACATGGCCTTTCCTCCTTGATGGCTCTCTGAAGGCAGAGCTTTAAACAGTCCCTCAGGCCCAGCTATGCTGTGGAATTTCCAATTCCCTCTTGAAAAAAAGAGGGATGTATTTATGGAGTGCACATTATTACTCTGAAAAGGAAACTAGGAAATAGGTAGTTCTCACATATTAAGTAGAGATAACAGATGTTAGTCTTAAAAATATCACACGCACAAAAGGCACAGTAGCCTCCTTCCAGTCGAGGCCTTAGGCCCCGCTTGATCATAGACTTCATCCTATAAAGTGGACGCTAGAATCTCTGTTGTTCTCCCTTCAGCAGAAAAAAAAAGAAATAAAATTGGTTCCTAATTCCAATTGGGAATAAAAATGAATTTAAAATAGTGAAAATTTTCATAACATGCAATGCCTATTCCACATAATATCTAATATTCAGCTGGATTTCAGATTATTTTATAAGTTTACCTGTACTTCTTCCCACGGGAAGGCTTTTGTTTGCTTGTTTCTAAATTTGAGCCAAGAAATACCTAGATCACAATATTAAACAGTGGTATTTGGCTCCTTCTGGCCAACAAAAGCACAGAGACTGTATTTCAGCTCTTCCCAATGAACGTAAGCCCTTTTAGGAATAAGACCATTGGAGCTCACTAGCACCTGCTACTACCGTTACTTAGAGGGGATATCCAGAAATAATAACAGCTATCTGCCAATTCTCTTTCAAGCTCAAACACTGCTTCCCCTGTATTTTCAAATATGGCAGTGTGATATATGCACAAATCATCAAAATGCCCACAGCTCCAAAAGACAGGTTTACTTCAAGTATGCTGAGTTTATTTACTGCAGTTAGTTTGGCTGAAATAGTTTATAAGATTATAAACATTTAATCTGAGATGCTATTGCATGTAATACAAATAGGTTTAACAGAAAGTAGAAAACAACTTTAAAAAACAAAGACCTAACAACCCAGTATGAAATTTTCCTTTTGCACATCTTTTCCAAGTCTGAAGTTGTTAGTAGTTTCTACTGAGCCTAGGGGAAATGTTAGTTTATAATAGGTAACGACCCATTTATAAACTGAATCAAATCTCAATTTTAATGACGCAGTCCTTCAAGCCCTATTTATGCCTCTGGAGCTTAAAAAAAGCAAATGAGAATTTTTTCATTTAAAAAAAAGGAAAAGGCTTAAGTAGAAATGTTTAAGTATGCAATGACACTTCCCTTGTTTGGTTTCAATGGCACTGGGACTTTCTGTAGCTATGAAACTATAATGGTTCATAACAAGTCAATAATCTAAGTTCCTAATACATCCAAATACAGAGGTAAACAATGAATAACTTAAAAGAAATATCATGGAAGTTTGTTATTAAGATCCTTAATCTAGGAACATTCCATGATCAAATTCCTTTCTTCTTCTGTAACATCCAGCCTTAATAAAAACTGAAGTTTGTCTACCTTTTAATCTGATTTTATCACTCTGCTGGTATGCTAATCTGTCATCAAGATGTGGAAATCAGAGACTACAAATGTTAATTAAAATGACACAATTCAGTTTGGATCCAAAGGAAGCCATGAAGTTCAGCGCTTGAATTTCTGTAAATGTTCTATGGAAAGGCCAAGATCAAACATGTATAAATGCAATATACAATGATATAATTTTTGTGTAGCCATAGTGAAGCAGTAGAGAATTTCTGCTCTAAGATTTCGTATGAAAGGAAGTACTTGATATCTTGCTACCACATAGACTAAATCTGTTTTGTCACTTAATTTGAGCTATTTCAAACATCTGTCTTACAGGGACCATATATGTGCAATTCTGGTACAAATAACCTGCAGCATGATCCTCACAGGGGTAGTCCAGGAAAGAATATGAAAGAACAAAGTGCTTTGTGACCAGTGCTTTTACTCTACCTGCAAGGAAGCTTACTGACTCATTTTCTACATATTCTTGATTTTCCTTGTCTTTAAACACTCATTTCACTCATTTGTCTCCACATAGCCAAGATCATTATGGGGAAACTTATGAAAGAGAATTAATGTCTAATGACTGAATTGTCATAAATAGCAAGCATACATGTTAGAACTTAAACACCCTAAATTTTATGCCACATTTGTGTTCTCTAAAAGCATCCAAAAATGATTCAATCTATATAACTCCTCTTATGTAGAACATGTAATAATGTTGGCAAGTCCTGAAACAAAAGGGCTTCTGTATAGGGTAAGCATAAATTCACTTTAAATTCAGGAATAGAACCAAGAGGCAAAAACCACAATGAAAACAAAGATAAAACTTAAGGGAAGTATTCATTTGAGGCAAGAGATTCAGTAAAATCAATGTGTATATTCCCATGCTTACAAACATTTAAGTTCTACTTAAAAATCTGCTTAATATTCTTTGTCAGCAGGACAGCATGGGTATTGGAGTTTTAGACTTTTGGATCCCATCCAATTTTAAATTTAACTTTGCAGCTCACCTTTAAGGACCATGTGCAGAAACCATTATATCACTGACCTTTCTGGTCTTCAGATGAAGTCGACAGGTTATTTTAAGTGACCTACTGAAATGATTATGAAATCTGCACAATCAGCAGGAATCAGAACAAGAACATACTCTATATAAAATGCAGCAGTTCATGGCATAAGAAGTGATTTTGTATCAACATTTTTTATATCAACAATTTGTATAAACAATAATTTCTATATGAGCACTGCACATTTAAAAAACTGTTATTTCTGACTTCAAGGTACTAGATCTGATATAATATTGTTTCAAAGTGGTCTACAGTCTACAACTTTTGAAAAGATGGTCCTACTGGTTTTAATCCATGTATGACAAGTGGCATCTTTTGTTTCATGAATTTGAAGTCAGACAGCTACACTGAATGCTAAAAAAATTGAACTTTAAGTAGCTCTTTAGAGTCAAAATAGCTCTACTTAAAATTTGAGTTTAGATGCAGGAAGAAACACTACTTTAGCACATTTGACATTTTTGGACATTTCTTACTACTATTGACACATAGACTGTCATCGCACATATCTCTGCAAGTCAGAAACACTATCTTTAAAACATAAGATAACACTATTCCTAAAAGCAAAATTAAATTAAAAGAAAAGGTAGTGTTTTCCCTATTGGCCTCAAAGGCCTCTCTCTCTTTTCTTTACATTGCTATAGAAGCATTTTCATGTAATATTTATGATTAATGAGGAGTTTAAACCTAGATTACTTAATATATATGCAAAAATTATAAGATATTATTTATCATATTCACTAGTGGAATATAAACATATTACAACATTTACTTAAAATTTATTATACTGGGTTTAGACTGAAGTTGGAAGTCTCCATAGTAGAAATCGTATTTACATAGAAAACACCATTAAACAATAGACACCTATAAAAAAAACCAAGCATGTTTAACAGTCCAAATACTTTCTGACTTATACTTTTATGGCTCACCTCCTTGGATACTCTAAGTATATTCTATATTAAGAAGTAAATTCTATATTAAGAAAATGTAAAAGGAAAAACAAGCAATATAATATTTTCACAGTTTATTCTTCTATCCAGAGTGAAGTAAAGGCACTTTAGCAACAAAGTGAAGAATTAGAAGAGGTGTTATTAGGTGGCAGATGTTAAAAGCTTATAAACAAGGGTAGTGAAAAGATTTGGTTTTTTTTTTTTTTCCAGCCACTGCTTGTTTATGAACAATAAAAGGCAGCTGAGTGCAGTTCCACTGAGAGGCCCTGAAGACAGTGAAGACTTTAAATAAAACACTACATACTGCACACATGAATTCTTAATGAGATTACAAATAAATTAGAATAATTGAGTACAATTTTTTCATAAATATAAGTAATTAATAACAGAAAATTTAAACTGCTTCCTACCTAAATTCTTCATGAAGCAAGCCTCAGCACTTTGTAATACTTTCCTGTCATAAAAGTGCCAAGTATTTACAATTTGCAGATGAGATCATACTCTAAAAACGTTCACGTCAGTGAAATGGGGAGGGGGTTGTCAGGAGGAGGAATTGCAGTACAGTGCTATTCATGTGAGCAAAGCTGCCCCAACGTGCCCTGCTTCTCATTGGCCACTCCAGACCACTGGAACAATATTTGCTGGTTGCTATGTAGACAGAAGTTGTTGCCAATTCATCCCATTAACAAGACTGAACCTGGTTCTGGTTGATAAGAATGGTTATTGTTTGAATAAAATGTGCTGATAAAATACTCCCCACAGGTAAAACTGATAGTTTTTATGTGCTTGAAGAATGTCAAACTCATGCCTTGCAACCACTCATTGACAGAAATTTTTATTTGTGTATCATCTTTGTTAGTCTTGCTTTTCGGCAGATTTGGAGGGATGATTCCTCATGCTTTTCAAAGGGCACAAAGAATTTGTTGAGTATTTTAATCACTTCAACCCACAGGTTAAATAATCATTCTCAAATAGTTTTATAATTTATGATTTGGGTTTTTTTAAGTCAGCTGGAGCAGCTGTATGTCTGACAAACTGACTTTATGCATCTCATGAATAATGATTGAGGGCTCTGAGCTCTTAATATTATATTTGGAAAGAAAAGACATTACATGCAAGCCTAGTATGTTAAAAAGCATTGCTAAGAAGTTAAGCACTTGGATGTTAGGAAATGCCAACTAGCAAACACCTACTCTTGGGAGAATTCACTGAGCAGATAATGGTGTTTGGGAGAAGAAAACATGGGACTGTTTGTTACCAGGTTTCACCAACATTTCCAAATGGCACAGGAAGGGTAAGAGTAAAGATCTGAGAGTCTGAAAGGGACTTGTTCTCCCTCCATTTGTCCTCAACTTGATATACCCATGCCCATTCCTGTTCTGTCTCTTCCATAACCTTGCCTTCATCAACCAACATTCAGACTTCTTTCCTAAACAATGCCTACCTACTTTTAAGACAATTATTAATATCTCACAGTCTTTTTTATTTCCTTCTATGTGAATACTTCATAAGCAACTTCTTTTCAGAATTAAACCTGTGAGACAAAAGGTGTTATCATTGCTTTGCAAAAGGGATTGCAAAATACAATTTCAAATATTTAGGAGCTGTTTTTTTAGAGAATACATAATGCTGTATGTATTTAAATCAGCATTTCTATTACTTTCAGCTGCAGATGAAAACACGGATGTCTACCTTTTTTTCAGTATTCATTCAATATTATGTTTTCCAGCTTAAGCAAAAATAAGCTAAGAATCCTACAAAAATCCTTTCTTGATTGTACCCCTCATCTCATGAATAAGATGGGGAGGGGAGGAAATGTGATCATGTAACTACATATTGTAGTGTACTGTTTATGTGCAACTTTGTTTTCTACATTTTGAGTCCTTGACTTTATAACTTTATAACAATTCTTAATAACTTTATAACAATTTATAACTTTATAACAATTCTTTAAACTTGAAAGTTTCTAGAACAAACCAACAAGGTAAGTTCTATTATACAGCAGCACAGAAAGGTATGGAATTGCATCAGAGCATTTTAGTCTACTGTGAGAACTTCTGACTTACTAAGCATTGAGCGAGACAGTTGAACACTGTTGTCCTCACCCATCCTGGTTCCATCCCTTCTACATCTATAGCTTTTTGTCTAGGCAGCCCTAATCCATGTTCTTCAGATTTCTTACCACAGGCCGAGTGTTACCCTAACCTCTCATTTAGTTTTCTTTGTATTCTACCTCCTTCCATCTATCCCTACTGGATCACAGTTCCAGCCTCTTTATTCAGGCACTGCGTCCTTCCCTCTTCCACTACTTCTCAAGGGCTTTCATCTGATCAGCTCCCAGTTTGTTCATAGCTCCCAGCAGTGGCCTCTTTGGACAATCAGTGCTGATCCTAAGTGCACCCTACACTCCTGACCAAAGCTTCTCTTCACATTGTCTCAGTCTCCTTAGCCTATTGGAGAGCATAGAAGTCCAACAGCCCATAAAGGCTTTAGCCTGCTTGGACTGTGTTTCAGAGATGAACATGGCCAGTACAAACATAATCTTTGCTTTAAGGCAAAATTCCTCAATCATGGAACCACATATAAACCCAGGAAGAACTGCAGGTTACAACTTGGCTAGCTCTGGGTGGATTATCATAGGAGTGGCAAAAGGCACATCTCTAGCACAAAGTTTGCCCTGTATCAAATTTCAAAATATGCCCTAAAGAACTGGCAGGATAATATATATATTACTGGGTAGCATTTTCTTTTAATTCAGGCAAACTAAACACCTAATTTTCTGCTCATTCTTCTTAAAAAGAAAAAAAACCATAAAAATCCCACACCCTTAGCTGTCACAAAATCCTTCCCAGAACCTTTTAATTGGTTGGGACTTTTGAAGTTAAGGGATAATGCAGCCGTAGTCAGCAGGTCTTCAAAGGATAGAAACAATTAAGGGAGGTGTGGATGCCCCCAAAGAAATAATTTATGATATGATGTCATTACAGTATCTGGCATCATGAATCAGAATGCACGCAGTACTAACATGACTGATGCTGATTCTCCCATGCTATCCATGGTAGAATTCCTGCATGGGACTGGCAGAAAGAAGGAATCCCACATTCCCTCTAATGATACCTTCTGTTGCAACATCCATTCTACTGCAGCAAGAGATGGGACCAGACTGCCTTGATGGCAGACAGTGGATGTGGTTCTGAATCTTAATTCCCCCTACCCCACTGGATCCTACTGGTGACTTTTTAAGTTACATGACTTTTTAAGTTACATGAATATTGAGATTTTTGAATCGTTCTCTTAGACAAGAAGTATCACTATCACAATTCATATGGTAAATGTAATACAGGTAGTGACATTTCAAAAGCATTATAAACTGAAGTGTACTTTCTGAAGTAGAAGTTATTTAGTACATAACAACATATTGTGTTAGCTTTGCTCCCATAAATAGAATGGTGCTCAACAATCTGCAATCGTCTTGAGCAAAAACGTATTTCACTGTTCAAATTTGAGCGGCATACCTTTTTCTGTACAATAAATAACAGTTCTTTTAGGGGTCTGTAAGTAACCAAAATCCTTTCAAGGTTGAAGGGATTTGAAATCCCTCGAACCATCTAGAGCCTTCCCCCCTCTCCTTGCTACCTCCCCTGCCCCAGCCCCGGTGCTATATAGATGCATACAATGGTCTCTCCACAAAGACTTTAAAAAAAAATTAACAAACTCACTTGTTAAAACAAACAGGAGAAGCAGAAGATAATTGCAGGACACATCACTGCACTTTTCAGGATTATTATTGACATTGACTGTGCCAAGAGTCAGTTCTGTTAAGTAAAATACTGCAAATATGTTATTTTAGTGTGTGACTTTATGGTGACACATTTGTACTATAGAGTCATGAATAGCATATGCTGTTCTCTAGTATATATTCCAGTATACCATTTTTCACTAGTGATAAGGGTCCTTCCTAGAACAATGGTACTCTGTAGTTCTTCCCCTCTCTCCCCATCCAATTAAAGCATATTTTAAATAAATACAGAAAAAGAGTTAGACTGCAGACTGCTTTTCAAACAAGAAGTCTGTTCTCTAAGGTGACAATCTAATTCTAGAAAGCAGTGTGAAACGAAGTTAGTGTCTCTAAAAATATATTACTTTTCAAGTTACCCGATACCTTCACTCTCCCAGAGAAAATTTCCTGCTCTGGCTGATGGCCAAAGAGATTATATAGTAAGAGGCCATATCCTTTTGCCTTTCATTATCTAGACTATATTTCATACTATTACAATGTAATCAAAATACTTCCTTTCTAGCCAATATTTGGCCCTAACACAGATCAACAGTGGTATTCTTAAGTAGCTACTCTGAAGAAAAACTTCGTTGCATCTCAGCATTTCTTCATTTTGCCTTCATGCTGTGATAGAAATCAAAAGTATCTATGATGACTACCCTCAAAAGGTTCTCAGGCTATAAGGTTTCATGAAGCATAACATTAGAAAAGTGAAAGGGATTCAAATATTAGGTGAAAGGATAGTTTTATTTTTCTCAGTCCAAAATAGACATAGCAGAAGAGCCATTTATAGAAATAATATAATCACATATAAATAAGAAAAAAGAGATACATTTAAAAAATTTGCTGTTTATTTTACTCACTTCAAGTTCCTCTCCTGATTTCTGTGGAAAAGTAACAAAAAAACACAGTTCTGTTTTCAAAGCAAGGTAAGAGAATCTCTACAGGACTTGTTGATCTTAATGAAGTTACGCAGTGCATGTAAAATTTGTCTTCCTGGAAGAAATGGGTTTTTTGATCATCATGTAGCCAACAAAAGAGTTTGCATGAGAGATATGGCGTGTTGTGAAACCATGGTAGACTATCATCTTTTCAGAATAGATATCTGTTTGTATGTATGGAACAGATTTCATCAGGTACATGCATATTTGCTAACAAGGAGCAGAATAAAGGAGTCAGGAGTTCCGGACTCTAGTGGTAGCTCTGGAATGGGACATGATACTCTGGTTACAACCACCACAGCGAAGTACAGACTAGTCACAGTCACTCTCTACAACTGAGTGACTTCATGAAATTCCATACCACAGATGAGAGGTGGCTGTAGCTGGGGTGCAGTGGAGCTACAAAAACACAGTAAAACTCAAGTCCAGTGAAAACTGCAAAACTCCCACAAGATTAGGGGAAATAGTAATACTAATAATCATATTTGTAGCTTGCACCAAGGTCCATCCATTCAACTATGCCTTGCGCTTACACCCCTGACTGATATTTGCTTTGCTTGCATCTTGGGATATCTTTGTGCTCTGTGAGGAGAGTGAGTCATCAAAGGATCTCACGAGGTCTCTTGTACCACAGATTTCTTTAGTTCTGAACCTGGTTACATCAGATAGAAGGCCAACCTCTTTTCAGTCCATGCTTTCTGCCCAAGGGTTTAAGACTTGAGAACTAAGTGAAAAGTATATTAATCTGTCAGACTCTTGAAATCAGTCTCCTAGCTTCCTGTTTACTGCACCACCTTTATGATAAAGGGTATTTTGAAATTGGAACTGGTTGTGCCACACGGTTGTTTTCTTGAAGCTTAGAAGTATGAACAAATTGTTAGAATACTGAAATAACAGTAAGTAGCCTTCTTGTCACTGGCTTGCTCTCATTAAACACTGATGTGCTTCAAAATCAACTTAGCATGCAACCTGCTTTTGCTTCAGTTAACTAACAAATGAGAACTGGAGACTTGCAAGAAATTTCAAAATATGACTACAGAGTTATCAACAGCTTTAAACATATTCCTTTGGAATGGAGTCCTTTTTTACATATTGTGCCTTTCTATTTATTCAGGACCTTGGGTTTAAGTGAACTCTTTAGTACAAGAGCTTGCATTATGGTCGGTACTAAAACAGTGATCTCCCCCCAACCCCAAAAAAACAGTAACTTTAAAAATAATTTAAAACTTTCTCAGTGTTATTATGTACAAAGACTGCATCTTTCAGAGATGAATCTTCCTGCAGTCTACATGGTCAATCTGAAAGATTTTGGCATTCCATTCTTCAGCAAGTCAAGAAAAGGTTCAGTTTTATTCTATAGGATTCACCAACATAACAGAGCAACTGATTTCACTGATCTTATAGCTGAAGCTATCCTGCTTCAGCTTATGCAAGAAAGTTTAATTTTAGAAGAACACCAGATGCCTGCAATATTTTAGAAGCTTCAGCAGTTCTCCTCCTCCCTTTCCCTTTGGCCCACAATACAAGCTCCTTTTGGGAGTCGAGATGAAATATGCCAGACTGAACATTTGATATTGTGTGTTTAGACAGTTCTGTTAATTTTGACTTTTTTATAAAACACAGTAGCTCTTTAAACTGCCTCATAGGACTTCAAATAGATGACATTCTAATTCGCAGTTATACATACATTTTGATTTGCAGGCATAATGCCTCAAATAATATTGGTGATACACTAAGTACAATATGAAACCTACATTCACTGCAATAAATGTGAGGAATGACCAGTTAAAGACTTTACAAAACATCTAGTCTTACAACTAAAAAAGTAAGATCTTCTCAAAATTTAGCAGGCATATGCCCAAGTATGTCAAGCACTATTTGTATATTTTAATTTCAAGCATGTATGTTTCAGTAATCTTCAATATGTCATGTGATTTGCCTCCATTGTTGTTGGGTTTTTTATTTTTAATTAAAGGAAGAGCAAAGAACAGTTCTTTATGGTACTGCAAGTGAAATTCCCTTACATTGACAGTCACATGCCTTCCTCCTGAGATTATGCTAACCCTTGATTCACTGCAGAACAAAGAAAGCAACAGAAAAACTCCAGATTTTAAATAGCCTACTGTCATTCCTAAACAAAGGTGCAAATAATTATTTTATATCAAATATTACATCTGTGTTAACTCGCCAATGAAATCCCTTCTAGTTCAGATAACAGATATTAAGAATTATCATTACACTTTTCAAGACTTTAATAAAAAGTTCAATGTCATGTTTCCATCTTGGAGATGCACCTAATACACATGGAATGTGTCATGGAATAGTATCAAAAAAGCCCCAGCCTTCCCACTGCACTATCTTTTAGATTTGATTTCAAATATTCAAAGTTTTTCATGATTCCATTCTTAATGCCAGCTTGAATCTTTTCCTCATTACTGATTTTTAATTGTCATGGATTTATTCACTGTTTTTTGATGAACAAGGAGGAAAAAAGTCTTTTTATTCAAAGAATGTTATCTTAGATATCTCCTATATGACCAGCAATTTTGAGGGAGATTATATACCTAACTAGATGGTTTAAATTTTGAATAAAAGGGAAAAAAGTACTGAGAAATAGTGCTTTGATCTCCAAGTTGTATTTGAAAACCAGACCAAATCTGAGGAAAAAAAAAATCCCTAGCATTAGAATCTGGATGTTATGCATGAGTGGGACTATCTTATACTGTGAAAGAGAAAACTTTCTGAATACCTAAAGGAAAAAGTAGGGAGAGATGAAGACTCTTGGTAGACAGATGTAAAGGGTTATGAAGTCACTTGATTTCTCAAATAGATGCTTGCCTTTCTATGAAATGAAATTGCTGTTTTTTAAAATACAGGTTTTAAGAATAGAGAAAAAAGGATAGGCACAGATAACAGTGGTAGATGGTCTTCCACAAAAAAAAAAAAAAAAAAAAAAAAGGCATAACTTGACTTTTTTAGGTAAATTACTAAAGTTGATTTTTAAAGTAGAACTCCCCATTAGTAATACAGATAAAAGTATATGATAAAACACTAGGAACTTCTTCTCTTCTGTTGTATGTGATGGTCATCACATCTTCCCTACAATGTTCTACCTGTAGTTTAATTAGTAGAAATAAATAAAGGACATTTCTGTTGAAAGAAAATACATAAATGTGTGGTTGGTACAAAAAGCAGTCAGATTGTGGTATTCCTTTTAAACCTGCTCCCAGGAAGCTCTGCACCTCAGTTTCATCACTTATGAGCAGGAGATAAGAATAAGATTTTTGTTTACAACAGTGGGAGTTCTTAAAGAGATACCAAAACCAGACTGAACTGGCAAAAAAAAATTCCAGTAAAGGCAGTGCCTGAGGCCTCTCTCTAGCATTCCTAAGTAGTGGCTGTTTCTTCAGTTCTTTCATTTCACCCATAAATAGCGTGTTTGCATGTACTGTAGTTTTCTTGTGCTGCCAATTCACAGAATGCCTTCGGCATATATGGGAAGATCCATGCACAGGGTCGGTGGTTCCTCATGTCTGCCACTGTCAGACATTTGCATTCCAAGCATCTTTATTAGGTGTGTCAAGAGAGCCTTTCTAAGGCATCAAAAGTTGCTTATTTCACCCCTGACATTCCTTATCTAAGGAAGCTATTGCAATACTCTTAATGGGAAAACACAGATAAGCTGCCAAAAGTGCAGCCACATTATTGTCAGCTACCACTATGCAAATTTCAGTAAATATTAAAAGGAGACATTTCACTTTGAACTGCTGTAAGTTAGATACATTATTCTCATCTATGTACCTTAGAAATAGCCCTGCACTTCTTAAGGCAGCAAAGGGCAACCAGGCTATTTCCAGAACAGTGTTTTTGCTTCCAGCTTGTCTCTCAAAAACTCTTGCTGGCCACAAAAGCAGTCTTAATAGAACACCATGTAAACTGGTTGTAAATAGAACTTAAACTTAGTAAGGACTCCTGTATCTAGACTACCATGCTTTTGTTTGCCCCATGCTTCTTTTAGGTGTATAAACCCTATTACAACATTGATTCAGGTTTCAGGTTTTAATAATCCCTGCTCCAAGTTTTAAGATGATATCTTTTTTAAAAAAGATGGAAATCTTTTAGGTCAACTGAGATTACTGCAGCTGCTAGTCTCATTGCTGGTGCACAATCAGAGGAATTGGCAAGGCACTGTACAAAACGGAGTCAAGAATACATTTGCCAGGCAACATGTTTCAGTTTGAAAACAGACTTCACTGAAGTTCATGGGAGATTCATACCACATACTACAATAATTATCTGAACATGGGCCTTTCCTGAAAAACGGAGTTGAATTTTGTTTTCACAAAGATTACTATAAATTGTCTTCCTCTCACTTGAAAATGGAGAACCAGTAGTCTATATTGAATAACTTGGTCTAGGAGAAAAATTAACCTTTTAGATTAAAAGAACTTCAGCCCTTCTATTAAGGGCTATTTTTATATAGAGAGATTTATATATGTATAGATATATATTTATATATAGATATAGATATATCTAATATTAAGATATTCAAGACAAAGAAAAGACTCAAAAAATACAAAGAAGCTTTTCAGTAAGTATACTTTTTGTAGATTGTTTCCCATTACTTAGTGTGTGATCCCCTGTGATTCTGGATATTTATTCTATAACTTAAATATTAATCCACTGTTAGACAATGCTCATTTTACATCAACAATATAAAAATACATGACTAGAGATAGTAACCCCCTTCAACCCAACTTTCACACTCCCTTTACCACAAAAAGGTGAGGAATAGATACTTTTCCAAGGTTACCTAAAACACCAAATTAGAGCTTATGATAGAATTAAGTAAAGGGCAGGGAGGAACCAGAGGGCTGCAAAACAATACTCTGCTGGCTATTCTCTTTGCCCTATCATGTGCAGAGCATTGAGTTGTCTTAATCACACATTTGTACAAGAAAAACAGAGAGAACTGGACTTAAGTAGCAAATTTCCAAGGCCCTGAAGAATTCCATTTGTTAAAGTAAAAATTTTCATTTGCACCCTAAACCCCATAGAATTGCTCTGAATTAAGCATGAAGAACCCCATGCAATTTCTTTCTAAACTGAGAGATTATTACAATATGCATTGGTTCATTTTCCAAAGGGCCTGAAGTTTAAATTTGCATATAATACACTACAATGCTCTTTCCTGAAGCAGAAAAGTTATGGATAGCATTACATACATTCAATCTAGAGATGCTTGTTGGGAGAGCAATGTTGACTTTTATGTCAGCACTTAATTCCTTTCCTGTTCCCTATTTAGAAAGCAGTAGTTAAGTTATAGGTGAGCAAGTTAACCTTTGAGAATGCCAGAACAAGAGACAAGTGACCAGTTATCATACTATGAACAAATAATGGTGCAGCAAATCAGGAGTATCCTTGGGATCAACATGGCCATAGAGGTACATGCCACATTTTTGTTGCAGTTTGAACTATCTAGACATTACATAATGTAGCAGCTTTAAAATGTATAATGCCAAGCAAAATATCCACAACTATAATGGAGGCTGCATTCAAAAACCTGTAATGTTTTTTAGCCAGTCAAACTGCACTACACTAAAATCAGCAGAGCAAACTATACGGTTAATTGAAGCAATAATTAATGAATTTAATCTGTGTTTAAAATGCAAAGAATTGAAGTACAATCTAACCTTGTGCTCAAGGCTGATGTAGTAGAGCCATCTTTCAGATAGGCAGGAGGCAGAGCAAGACAGTCTGCTTTGAATGATGATGACTACCTTCAGTTAAAGGCTACTTACCCAACACCATCCAGCTAGGGAAACTAGTATTTCATCTTCTCAATCCAAAGCACGTAATTTCTATCCTCATGTCATACACCTGAAGATCAGTCCTTCTGAGGACAAAACCTGTAAAGGAACATAATCTAGTGGGCCTGCTATAACTATCAAACTAGCAAAGGCCTTCATTGAAAGCGAGTTTTTGCATCAGTTTATATAGCAATTTGCTGTGGGTCTTATGCCAGTCCTGGGTTCTGGAGTGACTTTGGCTGTAATATCACAGTATGTATGCTTACATGCATCCAATTTTCACGTTGCCACTTATCTGGATTACAGCAACAGTGGTGTTTCCTCTATCCAACAAGAGATTAACTTAATCTCATTTAGGTTGTATTTTAGGTTACGTTTGTTTTTTTTTTTTTTTTAAAGGGGCCAGGGGGCTTTAGTCAGTGATTTAGAAATCCTCTGAGAATAAAGAGAGATTCTAGGCTGAAACTCTGAATCGCCAGCCTCTGAATTTGCAGTCAGTAGCATGTTCTAGAACTGCAATGCCTGGCATCTGTAACAATTCCCCAGTGAACTGCAAATCACCATCTCCACCTACTTCCTTTACAGGTAAAGTCCCCCAAAATTACCTGTCATGGGTTTTGTGGAAAACAGGCTTTTATAGATTCCTTCTGGCCATATGGCAAGCCCAAGGAAGCTCAGATAGAATCAGCTCTCCTTCTGTTCCAGCCCTCCCTAATTAAACTTGAAAGCCCTCACCAGCGGCAATGCTGTTTTGGAAAAAAGGCAGAAAACATACAGTAACATTTACCTCTGTAAGGCTGTAAGTGTTTTCCCTTATTCTTCACTACAGAAGAGACTCACTTTACCAACAACTCAAGCAAATCATAAATTGAGAATTAAGTCATCCATCTCTATTGCCCTAAGGGACAAAGGATTGCAGTCTTAGATCCAGTCAATATCAGTATTAATTGATAATAAAGACTGTAACATACAAATGCTCTCTGCAGTGTATGGAAAGACACTTTAAAAAAATTAAGATCAGCATTCTAGTTTGGATTATTTTATACTGCTTTTTAACTATGATTCAAGCTCTCCCTAAATTAACATCTGCAGAAGAATTCCTTCTAGTAGCAGCAATTCACAAGCATTCTTGAGGAAACTGTTCAATACAGAGAGATAAGTATTTTCCCTTCCAAGTTTTTCTCCTTTCCAAATTTGCTTCACTGATGAGTGGTTAAATTTAATCATAGTTTAGGAGACATAAAAATCCTTGTTTAATTAAGAAAGCTGTTGAAGTGCAGAAACAGAAATTGAGATAATTTCCTCATTTTTTAAAATTTGATTTGGAATATTATACCAAACTTCAACTATGTTATATTATTTATAGTATCAAAATTAGTTGTGCATGAGAGAACTCAAAGAAATTAGGAACATAAATCCCATTCATTGATTATCATGGAATTAACTTTCTGAGGACTTTCCATGCAGCAACTGTGAGAATCAAATTTTCTACAGATTAGTCATTCAGAATTAAGGCAGGGCCTTAAAAACGAAAGTTATATTTCCCTACTTTTTATCAACATTTTAAATTCTGCATAAGAACTTCCCTGGAGGATTGTTTTGCCTTTTTTAAAAACACTAATACACTCAGTAACTTTTGTTTATCTGCTTGAGGCACATATCAGTTGGTCACTGCAGGTTTTAAAAGGGTTTGGTTTACACTGCTTGTAAACAGGCTACTTGATAAATAGCTATGTCAGTTATCTTAATGTAAGCCTTGAAGGTTTAAAAAATAGAAAATTCTGAGTGAAGAGATCTAACTGGAACTAAGAATGAATTTTGCCAGTAAGTATTTAACAAAAGAAGCTGATTTTATACATTAAGAACAGGAAAAATGAAAAGCCACTTTTATACCTTACATTTGCTAACTTAATTATCCACATAATATAATTCCTGTTATTTTCTGAAACATTGCATTTGCTAACTTAATTATCCACATAATATCATTCCTGTTATTTTCTGAACTAATTGGTTCAGTAAGTATTTACATTCAGAACCAGTAGAAAAACACATTTCCAGGAAGAAGGGAGCAAATCAGAAAAAGTTTTGATGAGCTTTACATTCTACTAAGTGGGACATCTGATACCAGAATAAGAATTCTAAGCCAGCACACTTTTTAATCAGCTTATACTGGACAATAACAGAAATTCACTCCTCAAACACTTTAAAATTTGTAAAAAATAACTTACATAACTCAAACTATGCATATTGCATTACTTCTTTCTATCCAGAAATACGCTTTAGCTGAAATAAGCATGTCAATTCACTTATGCATTATCTTGTTTAAATAACTTGGGTTTTTTTTAGGGAATAAGGTGTAAACTAAGTTAGTTCACATTCAAGCTTTAACTATGGATAACTGTCATTATGACATCCATGTTTCTACTTGATCTCTGGGCTTAAGTATGGTATTACAATTAATATCTCTGTGCCCACTCATGGCTTTCACAGTCTAACACAGGCATGTCGAAAATTTAACTGTAGCAATGAGTTACTCTAAGCATTCTACCTTAAAAAACAAACCAAACCCCCCTTTCTTCCTTCTATACATCACACAGTGATTGCTTGTCTTAGACATTGAAAGCATTTATTTACCTGATAACACAATATCTATTTTTGCAATGTTCTCTAACTTGACAATGAATAGGAACACATGCCTACATACAAAAGGGAACAACAGTTTTCTCTATTGATTCTGCAGATATCTGAGAGAATGCCGTTGCATTGTAACTAGCCCTGTTTTGGTTAAGTCGATGTACCTGTTAAACTAATCAACAGAGAATTTATATTTTTGTTGAACTGGGTTCCACTTTGCTATCTTATTCCCAGGATGACACTGTGTGAGTATTGCACTCAGCACCCGTGGAAGAGT
The DNA here is from genome assembly GCF_030463565.1 of Pelecanus crispus. NCBI lineage: Eukaryota > Metazoa > Chordata > Aves > Pelecaniformes > Pelecanidae > Pelecanus > Pelecanus crispus. The sequence goes on along the minus strand of NC_134646.1, from coordinate 43,716,262 downwards.
TTATTTGAATACAGCTTGTTTTCCTGCATGAAGGAGCGTGCTTCAACTCCTAGGTTTTTAGGGTGTTTTTTTCTTCTTGCCTCTTAAAAGCAAAGCTACCATAACACACAGGGACACACTTGACTGAAGAGACCTACCTTCCCCTTCAGAATCAGCTATCTGGAAAGCATGTACCAAGGATAATAGGTTCTGACAGCATCTGATGCTATACCTGGCCCCTAATTATCAGTGTGTCAATACTTATCCATTTTACTAATAAGTCACAGTGAAAAAAAGATACTGGAAGAGCAAAATGCTAAGGATGCTAGATTGTGGCCAAATGCTAAACAGTCTTCTATGAAGCTTGTTATCAACTTGCACTTGTCAAGACTAGTCTGTAGGAGTAGTTAGTTCCAGTTCATGTTGGTTCACTTAATTACATGCCTCAACTACTCACAGGGCAAATATTTAAGTGGTCTTCCCGTAAGCAATGATTTAATGTTGGGCCATGCATTATCTTAGTGGCCACATTTTCTGTGATATTAAAAGAATTCATAGTTAGCTATGGGTATCTGTCAGTTGTACCATAAATGAGAGATAGATTCTATTTGTCTAATCTGTTTCCCTTGGCCACCTGAAAAGCACAACCTTATCAAATAAGAGGAGATAAAAAAAGCTGTTCATCTATTATACAAGCTTCTCATAAAGCACTGAAATGTTCAGATGAAAGGCACTGTGTAAGTGCAAAGTATTAATTATTTTTATAACATTAATGCATACATGTACTGCAAGTATGGGTTATTAATAAGATGGAACAATGAATCACTTTGATTTGAAGCAGCATGTTAGTGTTAGACTAAGAGAAACATGTCTTCATAACAGACTTGTTGCACAGAAATTTTAGTCCTCTACTTGCTTTGACCTGCAGGTAGCTGAAAAAGCCCCAGTGTTTTCGGAGTGATTCTACCCACTAATTACCTCCAACCCCCAAGCATTTTAACTTATTACCCTTTCCCACAGGAAGTCTGACCTATTCGAGTTCACACTACTCCTAATCTTGAGTTGTGTACTCATCTGTACCGAGTAGTATCACACTAACTGTAGCATATTACTTAAGGAAAATAAGGTTCTTGGTGTCTGGTCTATAATAAGCACTTTGACATGCAGTACTTCAGTACATCAGATAAGATACTTCTATAGAGACTTTTGCCCCTTCTGCAACTTACAGGTATCTTTATATATACAGGTGAAATTATCTAGTTGAATTATTCCTTCTGATTTATTTCATAAAATAGCATCTCTTCTCTACCATTACCTAGGTATGTATTAAAGGAGTCTGCTCATTTCCTGATTTACGGAAACATGTCATATGGATATTGATTCAAGTTTTCAATACTTCAGCAAACCCTTAATATTTCAGTTGTTTGCAATTTTTCACTATTGTTATTGATCAATTCTCCTTTTGTGAGTTGACTCAGACAAGGCAACTGAGAGGCACACAAAGTAGCAATTAAGTCTATTTCTTACATTAATTCATGTAGAAGTTTTCTAGAAGACAAAAGCTAAAAAACACTTAAGTGTCCTAGGGGACCACACCTCAGTGAGGGTTTATTCCGTGCAAACCATTATAATGCCTCAGATATAAACAAGATAGCTGTTCTGCATATAGCACGTCTTCAGAGGTTTTACAAAGTTCTGCCTAAAGCAGGAACAACAGGCTTCTTTCATTATTATATCCCTTGAACATCTCTCCCACATACCCTAAGAAGCTACCCAGGATTTCTATTTTTTTTTTTTTTTTTTTCTACCAGCCTCACCGTTCACCAGTGGTGGGTTTCAATGGAAGGAAGATTTTCAGAGGGTTCACAGAAATAACATGTCTATTTACTGCTGTTCTTGCACCACCCACCTCAAAACATGAGCACAATTGTACAAGGTATAAAAACAAAGCACCGCTAATTCCTTAACTTCCTGCTCACTTTACATCTCTGTGCTCAGGGAAGGAAACGCAGATATGATGGGAAGGACTTACTCTCTTATGTTCATATGTGACAGGGAGTAGGTGGGCAAGGGAATTTCTTTTACTCCTTCCTTTAAGTTTGCATGGGTTTAAAGGGCAAGCCCACGGACTATTAAATGATCCACATTTACAGTCCACTTAACAGAGCCCTATCAAACTGTAAGACTTGTTAGAAAGAACGCACTTTTCAGATGGGTTGTAGAACTATAAGAAAATAAGCTCAATTTTCACTGCTGTTTAACAAAGTTTCTCCTATGTTTGGTCTGTTATAAGCTTTTAGTCCATAGCCTTCTCTACCTCCCTCAAAGTCCTGTCAGCTCTAATTGCATGAACTGAAGTCTACCATTTTCAGTCATCAGCTATGAATGTTTGCAGGAAAGTCCTATTTGTTCAATTTCATCATCCAGATCTCTAAAGTTAGCTTTCACATTGTCAATAATGCATTTACAGAGCATATTTCAGACATGACAAAGTTTTTTGTTGGGAAAGAATTTTTAAAGCATCAAGTTTCAAAGTGATAATTGCATTTACTTTTTTTATATTTATAAAGCAACATATTGTATCTTACAAAGGTATGTCCTGTTTAAGTAACATTATCAAATTGCTGTAATTACTCTTAAGAAACTTAAACAATCCAAGATGTGGTATTGCCTTTAGCCAAATTAGCAAACATGTCAAAGAATATTAAGCATAATATTTTAAATAGGATTTAGAATAGCACTGCATACCTGTTGAGCATTGATAAGTAATGATGCCAGAATTACTGACTCCAAACACTTTTCTCCATGAAAAGCCTCACTACTTGGTTTGTCTTCACATTTCAGTACAAATAAAATAATCTACTCCTAAAATGTGTGGGTTCATTCCCACCTTTGTTCTACTTAGTGTCTAGGTTTAGTTTTAGTTTTCACAGATCAATACTTTCAATCAGTCCATGACAAGCAGATTGCTAATGTATTTCCTCACTGTCAGACGACTTGGCTGTTGATACTTTGCACAATACTGGAAAGGCCCAGAGACAGTATATAAGATTTATACAAATAAATGCTGAAACATGAAGTAAAAGCAGCCTCTTGGAATATTGCCTCTGGCCCTGTTTCAGCACCACTTTTGTTGGAAATCTATATTTTAAAACTACTTCAATTAAGCTTAGTTTTTAAACTAAAAATGTTTAACATGGACAAAGCTAGTGTAGTGAAAGAGCTTTCTGAAGACATGTGGTGCCTTGTTATTTTAGAGTTCATCCAAGTCTCATTCAATTCCTATGTAAATAAAAGGCAAAAGTTCTTTATATATTTTTTTCATTACGCAGACAGCAGCACCATTTTTCTTATTTTAGAAGAGTAATTTTTATTAATTTACTTTTAAGCTTTTCACATTAGCCATCAAGCATAGAATCAGTTTACAATGTACTTTGATAACATTTTCAGCTAATCTTTGAGTCTTTTTATAAATACTAGTTAATATGTTATGTATTTATGGTACATTAGCAAGGAACTTTATATCTGCATTCTTTTACTGAGAGGCAGACAAAGCAGAACAAAAGAATAAAGAAGTGAACTGAGATTCTTTTAAACTTTCAGTAATATAATCAGAAATACACCAAGGCAGAGACATTGGTATTCACAAGTAGACAGAGAAAAAAAAAAAAAAAAGTAACTGAGCTGGAATTCTTTTCCTAAATCTGATTTGAAAGAGCAGTCCTAGTTTCAACAACTATCCTATTGTTTTTACAGTTGCCTCTTATAACACGCATCTTCATGCACCTAACAGGCTTTGTTCTTCCTATTTTCAGGATGGAAAACCAAAAAGAAAGTATGCCATTTTCTAAAACAAAAACTACAAAAGATATTTCAGCATTCATGAATACTAAATTCACAGCTCTGAAGAAAGACAGCCTGATGATGCACAAAGCCTGTATAACAAAGATGAGGAAATGCATACATCATGTAGTCAAAACTGTTCTACAGAGGCAAGAAATAAATGAAATGTAAGAATAACCCCAGTGTCCAGGATCTATAGCTCCTCCTTGGGGCTTTTACAAAAAACAAACAGGCAAAAAGTCTGTGTCCCCTTCAGCCACCCCACCGCCCCCCACCATACCCACACATTCTCAATTTTAGATCTTTGAATATTCATTTTGTAACATCAATGGACTTCTCAGCCTAAGTTATGCTTGAATTAGCAATTTGTTTATTTTATAAGACTTTCATAAATTCTGTTATCACAGTGTGGACTTTGTAAAGATCATTTCACCTAGGAAAGAGCCTGGCTGTCCAGATACCCATTTTAAATACTGTGCTCTATGGTTTTAGACAATAAAGCAAGACAAAAAAAACCCATCCAAATAGAACATTTGGTTATCATATACAACATGAGTCTCCTAAATGCTGTTCATAAGTAGCATGATGACAAAGAATAAAGAATCGTCTTTCCAACATCCCTGTGGTTCTAAGGTAAAAGGAGTATTACTTACGAGTTAAGAAAACTGATGCACTATTAGCAGTTCTCAGATACACACTATTTTTAAAGCAGATAGGTACATGATCTAAATAGGCCTTAACTCCACTGTATGTTTTCCCCCAGATGCAGAAAATCCTGACAATGTGGACTTTCATTGCCACAAAATGAATGGAGAACGGAAAAGAAAATATTTGAAAGATGCATGTTATCTACCTAAAACCTGCAGGCCACAAATTACTACAGGCAGCCACCACAATAGCTTAACCATTTGTGGTAGGGTATAAAACCTTGCTTCCCCAATAAAGCCCACCAGTCCAGAATACTGTTCTAAGACAAACAGAATTAAGAAGCAGTTTCACAAGTCACTGAGGTGACTTTCAACTTTACATTCCAGATCTGCTCCTAAGGAAACTGAAACTCCAGAGATGCCTGGAGATGGACAAGGCTTATCTCAAATTAACAAAGGCAAACAGACAAAATTCATGGCATAAGAATGGCATAGCATGGTCCAATAAACCAAGAGTATAAAAGGAAATAAATGAGAAGGGAAGAAGGGCTAAAAGAATAACAAGGTCAAGACTGAAAATAGCTATTATTTTGACTTGTAAATGAAGAAAAAAAGCAGAAGTAAAGAAGAGATTATTGACATAAGGAGGAATAAGAAAAAAATATTCTTGTGACAGAAAAATATTGAGGATGTTGACATATTGTTTTCATATCTATAGATATATCTTAATTTGAATGCAAATAAAATGTTAAATGACAACACATTACTGCTGAGCAGATTTCTGAAATGAATGTACTACCAGATTAAAACGGCTAACAACTTTTTTCTATTTACACTCAACGATATTACACATGCTGTTTATACTTTCAGATGATCTTAAATGCTCCATATACAGAAAAACACCTAAATCTACAAAGATAACATTTTTGACCCAAGAAACTCCTTAGGTGCAAGAATCATCCTCCATTCTTAAGAAATACTCTCTCTTTGCATAAGACTAGCAAGAAGACAGATTAGTGGGATTCTACTCTGAAATGATTAGTAGAGGACTATTGTAGATTCCTGTATAAAAGTATGCTTATAGGGCAAAAGAGTTTCATAATGAAAACTGGTCGGACTATGGGGACAATACAAGAAAAATGCTTATATCTGGGAGAAGTTTAGCAACTAACTCCATAAACTATCTCCCTTAGAAAATAAATACAAAATACTCTGGAAACACTTACTGTTTACAAAAGGTTACATAACAATAAAGAACCACTATTTCTTTAATAAACAATAACAATAAACAATTATAACAACACTGTGAATTAATGGAATAGAAACTATTGTATAAGTTAGGGAAGTGTTTCAGATTGATTCTTACTGTAAAATACTGCATTTGGTAATTGTGGTGGCTTGACCCTGGCTGGATGCCAGGCGCCCACCAAAGCCACTCTATCACTCCCCTCCTCAGCTGGACAGGGGAGAGAAAATATAATGAAAGGCTCGTGGGTCAAGATAAGGATGGGGACATCACTCAGCAACTACCGTCACGGGCAAAACAGACTCAACTTGCGGAAATCAGTTTAATTTATTACCAATCAAATCAGAGTAGGAAAATGAGAAATAAAACTAAATCTTCAAACACCTTCCCTCCACCCCTCCCTTCTTCCCAGTCTCAACTTCACTCCTGATTTTCTCTGCCTCCTCTCCACAAGCGGCGCAGGGGGACAGGTGGTGGGGCGTCTTACCCAGGCCCCCAGCCCTGCCCGTGCACAGGGGATGTAGCTCAGCGGGAGAGCACTTGCTTTGCATGTAAGAGGCCCTGGGTTCAACCCCCAGCATCTCCATGTCCTTTTTGCCTCCCCAGAGCCCCATCCCTGCTAGCTGCTGGGCTGCGGCTGATTGATCTGGTCTCCCAACGGGGTTGCGGTGAGTTCATCACACGTTGTCTCTGCTGCTCTTTCCTCCTCAGAGGCAGGACTCCTCACACTCTTCCCCCGCTGCAGTGTGTGGTCCCATCCACAGCAGACAGTCCTCCACGAACTTCTCCAACATGAGTCCTTCCCATGGGCTACAGTTCTTCATGAACTGTTCCAGCATGGGTCCCTTCCACAGGGTACAGTACTTCAGGAGCAGACTGGTCCAGCGTGGGTCCCCCACGGGGTCACAAGTCCTGCCAGGAGCCTGCTCCAGCATGGGCTTCCCATGGGGTCACAGCCTCCTTTGGGCATCCACCTACTCTGGCATGGGGTCCTGCAGGTGGATATCTGCTCCACCGTTAGCCTCCATGGGCTGCAGGGGCACAGCTGCCTCACCATGACTTCACCATGGGCTTCAGGGAAATCTCTGCTCCGGTGCCTGGAGCACCTCCTCCCCCTCCTTCTTCACCAGCCTTGGTGTCTGAAGGGCTGTTCCTCTCACATATTCTCACTCCTCTCTCCAGCTGCAGTTATGCAGGTTTTTGGGTTTTTTTTTTTTCCCCTTCTTAAATATGTTATCGCAGAGTCACTACCACTGTCGCTGATGGGCTCAGCCTTGGCCAGCAGCGGGTTCATCTTGGAGCCAGCTGGCATCGGCTCTGTCGGACATGGGAAGCTTCTAGCAGCTCCTCACAGAAGCCACCTCTGTAGCCCTCCTGCTGTCAAAAACTTGCCATGCAAACCCAGTACAGTAATAAACTAAAGTAAAACCACCACAAATGCACACAATAAACAGAAAATCCAGGAGACCAACAGACCAAAGGAAAAAGTGAAACATGATAGAATTGCTGTGCTTAAAGGTTGTTAAAATACTTTTTATCTGAATTTATTTGAGTTAAAATGCAAAATGTCACTTCATCCTAAAACTATCAATACCTGAATAAAAGGTATTAGAGACCCACTTAAAGCAAGCAGGCCTCAGAGCTGCAAGGTTGCTAGAGCATCTAGAGAAACACATGAGGAGATGGATGTGTTAAAAAGAAAAAAAAGAAAAAAAAGAAAAAAAGAAAAAAAGAAAAAAAGAAAAAAAGAAACAAAGAAAAAAAGAAAAAAGAAAAAAGAAACAAAGAAACAAAGAAACAAAGAAAAAAGAAACAAAGAAAAAAGAAACAAAGAAAAAAAGAAAAAAGAAACAAAGAAAAAAAGAAAAAAGAAAAAAAGAAAAAAAGAAAAAAAGAAAAAAAGAAAAAAAGAAAAAAGAAAAAAGAAAAAAAGAAAAAAAGAAAAAAGAAAAAAGAAAAAAAGAAAAAAAGAAAAAAAGAAAAAAAGAAAAAAAGAAAAAAAGAAAAAAAAAAGAAAAAAGAAAAAAGAAAAAAGAAAAAAGAAAAAAGAAAAAAGAAAAAAGAATTTTTAGTAATGAATTTTGACAAGTTTAAATGACAATTCTCAATAATAAAAATTGCAAAAATTCAGAAATAAACCATTTGTGTAGTCAATACTATCTCCGGAACAAAGTAGTACTTCAGTTTTTGCAACAGAATTGTTGCCTATTTCTATCCTCTCTCAAAAACTACTGAGCTTCATTTTAAAGCACACGTAGAGGAAATAGAGTGAGAATCATATTAAACCTCAATAAAATATTTGATTTTTACAGTATAAGAATAATAGATGTAGCTGTTCATGATTTTCAAATCACAAGAGCCCTCTCCTGCCACATAGAGTACATACTAATCCTTTTAATATTTTATAAAGTATTTCTGCACACTGTAGCTACCATAATGCTTATAGCCTAGTAAAGTCTGTTATTAAGACACATTAAGCATCTCACTATTCAGAAGCAAGTTTAGTTCTTGGGCCCTTCCTTGATCTTGGGCTAGCAAATAAGAATGGAATTAACAAATACTTCAAACAAGTTCATCATAAAATAGCTTCACTAAAGTTTCCATCTTGAATAACATAAGTATGTATTTAAGCTTATGAAAATACTTGAAAAGAATGACCTGAACGACCTGGTTCCAAACTCTAACCTGAACAGTTACAATTTTACAAATGGAAAAGTAACAGTTCTGAAGATGACTATTAAAGAGCTCATACAAAAAAGTGAGAAGAAACAGATTTTTTTGAACTAATGATACCTAGGATTCTCAAATAAGTTATTAAACATGTTCTACTAATACACATACATAAATAGCTACTCATACTTTCTTAAAAATAAGTAGCACTAAAGCCTTGCCATCATCAAATTAGTAGAATACCCACCAGTAGTATCTCCCACCAAGGCACTAGTGTTTCATTACAACTACGAAATTTACACAATGGAAGACTTCAACTAACAAAACTAAATCCTACCTCTAAACCACAGTTTTCCTACCTGAAATCAAGCCTAGTAAAGAAGCAGAAACTACATCTGTGAAACCCTTCACATTCCCAAGACTTAAAAATCTTCCAACTGCTGTTTAGGTAGTTCAGTCACTATTGTCCTGTACACCTGGATTTACACCCAGCTGTGTAGAACTGTGTTAAGCATTGCTTAAGCTGACGTCCAATGTTCTTTGCAGCTGTGCCTGATTAGAGTACTGGGGGATCAGGCCCTTTATGATAGGAAGACTTTTGTGGAGACATAGTTTATTGCATGTTTTTAGACTTCAAAGCTTTTAAAGGCTGTAAATCTGGCTAAGTTTTGTGAAGTTGTAGAAATCAAGGTAGTTTGGGTTTTATTATAAATTTAAGTATCATACTTTGCAATTGTTTCTATATTTTCTACGAACAGTTCTGGATTACGTGCAAGTAATGTTTCTAGGTGGGGATTTTGGGTACTTGTCACAGTGAAATTTAGATAAACAACACTTATGAGAAGAAAAAGGTTATAATGAGAGCAAATAGATTCCTTGAAGCAAAGAAGCCCTGTTCTTGCCATGTAGTATGTGGTGCTTTTTTTTTTTTTTTTTTGCTGCTGAAGAAGGAAGAGAATATACTTTGCACAAAACATTTCAATACCTGTTGTGCTACAGAATATGGGTGTATATCTGTAAATACTTTAATCAAAGCTTACAGCTCAGGGCAGACATCGTAAGTAACTAAATATTCAGGTAGTGAGGCAAATACTGAAGAGTTCTAAGTCACTCCCAGCACGGATTTGCTTTCACTAGCTCAATGCTAACTTGGGTATTTTAAGTACTACACTGCTGATGCACTTTGAAGGAGAGCTACTGACTGATACAGTGCTTTTGAGAGTTATATAGAAAATTTCTACTTCATATGCTTTAGACCTTCTTTAGAAGACACATCCTGGAACTTCTTGAACTACCCAGCACTTTGCTAGGTCTTAGGTCAAAATTCAGGTTGTTCTGACCAGTGACAAAATTTTTGTTGTTGGATACCTAATTTTCTGCTAGTAGAACTAGTAAGTTAGGCATTGAATTTTGAGGAAATGTAGTGGTTCTTGAAATTTAACTGATTGTTTTCTTTTGGGATTCAACCCTAAGATTCTAGATATAAGTCCTTCTGTCAAAGTTTACCTATTTTACTCTTGTAGAACAAAGCTACTTTGGTAAAGTTTTGTCACTCAAACCATAACACTTACAGTTTTTACTTTCTGTATGATACAGCTATGAACATCCAAGGAACTTAAATTTTAACAGGCCTTCTTAGTCACATAACCTTCAAATATACACCTTGTCCTTACACTATATTTGATGGTTTCATTGCTTATAATAAGATTCTGCAACCTTATTATCCTTAGCTTTATAAGAAAGGTAGCAGGTTAAGGCAGGATTCTAGCTCCAATTTGGGTAAGTTGAGGACTTTGGAAAGTTTAACTCCAAAAAAGCTAATAAAAGAGAAGAAAGCCAGTTATAAAGATTATTTGGATCTAGAATAAAATGAGATGCATAACAAAACAGTAACATGCTAAACAGTCAGAAATACCCAAGTAGTTTATTTTGGAGGTCGCCTGCTCTGCTGTTGATCACTTGGATAAACTCATGGCCACCAGTACTTGATTCTGCTGAAATATCAGCTGTGCCTATTACTAGGCTGGACAACTTTTTGGGTGCTGGGAAAAATAACAGTTTATTCAGTGCTTTTCTTGTCGCCATTAAACTATTGTTATTTCATCATGACTTTAGGAACTATGGCTTCTGGTTATTTTCTTTCCAGCTGAGACAAAAAATGAGAATCCCAATTGCTCTCTACTTTTATCACACTTAGCACACAGAGTTCCAAAAACATTATTTGCAGTGGCTATGTTATTTAAACTGGCTTTTCTGGGAAAAACCAGAACAACTGAAGCCCTGTTTCTGCAGATTTTATTTCTATGTGCAAATGTATAGACCGTGGTAATCCCGGCTCATGCCCCTATCTGCATCTCCTGTTCAGCAAGTTTTGTATGTGCTAAGTGGCTGGTTCTTACACCTCACAGACCAGGTATCTGTTCAATTTGTTCTATAGCCCTTCTTTTGGCAATAACATTAATATCCAATTCTGTCTTCTACCTATTCAGCAGTTTTCACAAAACATTTAATATCTTCTACACCTTTTTTCCTCTGGCCAGTTTCTTCGGAAAACAGTAGGTATTTAAACCTTTCCAATGCATATGAGTATGCTCCAAAGATATTACAAATCAGAAATTCAGTCTAATGAAACAGTTGTCTAAGTACAGTGCTTTGGAAAACTAGATTACCAAAGTAAAAGAGAATGGTCAACTAGTATTGTATTACTGGTGGTTTGCCTTTTTTTTTTAACGCAATAATATAAAACACAATAATATAAAACGCAATTTAATATAAAACGCAAATTTATGAGATGTTCCTGAAAGTGGCACCAACAGCAAGCATCCTTCACTTGCTCTGCAATACATCAGTGGTTTTAAATAGGCTTGTCTTTTTCCACTGCAGCATATTAGCTATTTACTGGATATTCAGGATATACCATACTCACTTTCAGTTCCAAGAAGAGGGGAAGTGATGTGCATAGGTGATGTTATTTAACTGTTTAGAAGTTCCTAGTAATGTTATTATAGTCTAGAATCCACTACAAAAGTTTTCTGCATGCTTTCTTATCTTCTAAAGGAAAGAACCCCCTCCTTCCCCCAAGATTCAGAGACAGGACTTTGGAGTCTCACCCAAACAGCACGCAAGTATTTTGCTGTGTCCTCACACGGTTAGCACAGTCTCTTAACCACCGAATGAGTTTTGGCTTTTGTTCTACGGGGTCCCCAACAGCGATGAGTAGCTAAAGGACTCTATACGTCCCCCTTGTGCCGCTCGACCCTCAGAAGAAATCCAGCCTGAGACAGCCCTGCCCGTGCTGTGTGCGAGTGACCTCTTCAGCCAAGTCAGCGTCATTACAGAAAGGTCACGGTGCAAAATTGTATTGACTTCCAAAATGAATCGTTTTTGTGGTACAGCTGCCATATTTTTCCTCTCTTGAAGATCTACAGTGACATGGAGACTAAGGGGGAAATTTATTTTTAGTGGGAACTCTGGAAAAATAATTTTGTGTTAGTAAATAATATATTTTCTTTACGTATATTCACAGATTTGTGTGCCGTTGCCAGATGGAGAATTATTAATAATTATTAAATAAAAAAAATTCGAGGGTGGACCATGAAAGTGTATTAAATTTGCCGCCAAGGAGCTTTGCAAGAGACTGAGAAGTTGGCATGAAGCATATTTGCTGTGATTCAGCAATGGTTGTATCTGCAGGCTATTAACATAACACAATTACAGGTTCCAAAAAGGGATATAAAACAAAAATTACAAATTAATTGATACTGAAGAGATTACTTTAAAATAGACTTGGTTTTATTATCATCTACTATTATGTCAGCAGTGTTTCTCATGACTCATTCTGCTCTGATTAAGATTTGCCTTCTCATTTAACGATTCTGCAAGAGTTAAGATTCAGAAAAGCAGAGTTTACACTAAAATTTAAAGAACATAAAGCTTTTTTCCAGATTTCTTGTAAACATTTTGATATTAGCAGCCTCTGAAATGAATACAACGACGATGTAAAAGACCTAAGCAAAAAAAGCTCCATAGCTTGTACACAACTTCCTAGTTCAGTTGATATTTATGTGCAGTTCTGGAGCCATATCACTGAAGACAGACTGATGTTCTGTCAGATAAAATAAGAGCAACAAGACACTGAAGGATTACAACAGTGCATCTTTGCTATAAAAACACTGCAACCTCATTACTGCTGTCAAACTCACCTAAACTGTCTATGCTGTATTTCATAAAAGAAATCAACAGCTTCTACTTGGTTCTCAAGAGAACTGTACTTGTACCAATGGCAGGAAATACAGAGTATGTGAGTTTGATGGCACCAATGAGGTTTTTTTTTCTGTGTTATGAAAGTAAATGCATGTTGACCCTAGGCTCTATGTAGTGGATCATTAATAATTCTGTTTTTAGGTATCCTCAATGCCTATGCGCTGCCTATTCTAAGATCATTTTCATCTCACAAAATAGATTTTGTAACTCAGTAGGACTGAAAGATGTGCTAAAGTGTAATAGACTGATGGTGGTAAAACCATTCAAGCCAACAGAAACAGTGTTTCATTCTACTAAAACAGTGTTGTCTACAGGCTGACTCTCAGCATCTTAATAGTCTTATTAATGTCTTGATAAGCAGTACCCTATAAAAAACCTTTCCATCTCTTGCTTTCTTAGCAAAAGACTTGCTAAGAAAATTTGCTGTTCAAGCTACGGAAGTATGGATGTTTTCAAAATTGGAACACTAGGAGAACTAAGTTCCTTTGAGGCAGTATGCATCATGGTGAATTCTCACCTGTAAGAAAGAGAGTTTAGGTGTTTTTCTTTTAGTTGCATTATCTGTGGATACGAGTTGGCAGAGCAACTCTTTCTTCCTGTGCCATCCATTGGCATAGAGATGGGGGAATGGGTGGGATTCACCTCACCTATTGTAACCAGCTAATAATGAAGTGTTTCAACTGAAGTATTTGCCTTAAGTTCTTGTTAATGTACCAAAAAGGTGACTCTTGGTAGGTGTGCTTCTCTAGTGACTGTAGATGGAGTCTAGGGTGACCTGGTTAGGTTAAATATCTAACCTACAGATGGGTAGAATTAGGTGAAAAGGTCTTTAGTATTAATTAATAGTAATTTTTTTTTTTTTTCCTTAAGCGTGGTCCCTTTGTCTGTTGCTACTACTCTATTTTACAACTCAAAAGTATCAGTAACAACAGTATGTTAGCTGTCATACTACCTAACCCAACAACAACAAATGAATTACTGGAAGTTAACAGCTTGTGTTGCCCTGGTGTCTGCATCAGTACCACTGTCAGGCTGCAATATCAGTGAGGGGGAAGGAAGAATCTAAGAGAAGAAACACAAGAGGAGGATTCTCTGGCTGTTATAATTGTGCGACTTCTACAATTCCCCTTTCCTGCTTCATGGAAGTCTGAATGTGAATGAACAACTAGAAGGCTTTTGCACCCATAACTGTGATTGTCCTTTTTTCCCCAGCAGATATATAAAAAAAAAAAAAAAATGCCAAACAACTATTAATGACATGACATGGCTGCCCTATTGCTTGATGAGCATTACAATTTAGGCATTACAATTATATTTTTGGGTAAGCTTCCTGACCTGTTGGTAAGGCTCATGATGTAATTACTTTGTTTAGCATACTTAGATCCACAGTTTGTATTGGTTTAGAAGATCAGTTGGCTTCAGTCTGTAGGACAATCTAAGCTTGAGTATGTAACCAATGTACTCAATGTGTTGAGGTACCACTTTTTCCACTTTGTATACAAGAACAACTAAACACATCTGATGTCTCTATAAATGATCGTTTGACCCTTTAAAAATTTCAGTGTCTCAATATTCAGCTTGTCTGGGATACATTTTTGCTGAAGACTCAGAGAAGGATAAAGGCAATGTGTTGCCTTCAATAGTCACAAACAAGACTTTCTGGAGATATTTTCTACAAAGTAACTTTTCACCCTGGAATGAAGGCATATACAAGCACATACAGCCATAACATGACTTTTCAAAGCTGTACTTTTTTTAATCTTGTTGACAAAGATCTAAAATCTTCAAACTGACAACTCTGTCTATTCCCTTTGCAAACCTGTACCAAAAGGTACAGATTTTAAAAATATGTTGAAGACTGATTTCAAAGGAGAAGTTCAATTATGCTATGTATGAAGACAGTGTTTAGTGACGGACATAAATTCCTAAGCTTGCATAGCTGCAAGGCCTAAACATGTGACTATCTGCAAGCAATCAGGGGTAACAATGCAAAATATTAGTAATTTCAAAGTGTTGAAAGACTTCACAGCAAAAGATATGAAGAAATTTAAAGCACAACAAGTATTACAGGAAAGTGATTGCTAAGTTCCTTTAAGGAAATGTTGAGAACTTTAAAAGAATTATGTAGTCTTCAGATGTAACTAAAGGACCCTGCAGGAAGTTCTGAATGGGGAACTACAAATTCTATCCTGTCCAAACAGGACTTCTTGGACAAAAATTTTCCTTTGAGAGTATCACATATGTTCAGTTGACTTGAAACCAAAATAGATTGTGAGGAACTATTAAACTAGAGGTATAATCTACCTGTGTGTGTGTGTTAAGCAATCATATGAGCATTAAGGCTCAGACCTGTGAAGTGGCAAACACCGTGCAGTGCTGGTTGACCTTAATTTCTATTAGCTTTAGAAGGAAAGGAAGAAAGTGTAAAGTATTATGAGTTATTCAGCCCTCACTGATACTGTGAATGTAGCTTTTATTACTGTTATAAACACATGTTAATAAAGAACCTAAAACAAACTTACACAGCAATTACTTTTATGTTTTGTCATCAAACAAAAGGAAATGCACATAAATTTCACTACAAAGCATCAAAAGAAGTTTTGAAATGGGGACCGTCTTAGTGTCTTCTGGAAATGTCTTACATGAGGATATTTGGCTAGATTTAGGTTATCTCGTAGTATAGACCCCATATCCCATTGGTATGGGGCTTGGAGACATTCTAATTAATTGACAGTAAAAACTATATCAACTGCCTGATATGTGCTCTTCAGGGGCAAATTGTGAATTCTTTCACCTAGATTAATGAGGTAACGGTCACACAGAATGTTGTTAGAGCCAATCTTGTTTCTAATTTTGCCACGTGGCTCTTGAATCAAATAGAACTTTATTTCCCAAGCAGAAAAAAATGAAACACTCTAAGAGAACTAAAGAGGTCAGAATCTATTATTCCATGTGCTTACTAACCACCATTCTTTTCTTATGTGACTACCTCTGAGCAGGTACACTATGATACCTATCCTTATATATCTTCCACAATCAGAAGATTATGATATCCAGTGACTTAGTTAAAGGGCAGGCACTTACCTGACATCAGGGACTGGGTTGCCAGCAACTCTGCATTCCAGCAGTACTTTGTTTCCTTCAGCAACTTCCTGGCTCCGAAGCTTCTGAGTGAATTGAGGTGGTGAACATTTATTCTCTTCCATGTTGACGAAGGGGTGGCAAAGGGCCATTTCACTCTGAGTGATGCCCTCCCTTTCAGCAAAGTGTTCTCCGTTCGGATGAACCCCGGGTAATTTTGCCTCAGGCTCAGTCTCTTGACATGGCTTGTCAAAATCCTGGTTCACTGAGGTACTTACAGCTGGTTGTTTCTTTTTAGGAGACAGGTAACCACTGTCTGGAGAAGAAGAGTCCCCATCAGGACTTCGGCCTCTTGTCTTTGCTGCCTGTCTAAATATAGATGACAGTTCCTCTATGAATGTGGCAGCTTTGTCACACAGCTTGTTCCTGAAAGGAACTTCTCGCTGGGATGCTGATTCAGATTTTGGGCTTGTCTTAGGCACACCTGGACCACCTTTCTCCAAATGTTTCAGGCTTCTGATGAAGCTGGGACTAGCAGTTAGCACAGGTGAGGTGTTTGCTTGCCTCCTGGAAACTGTGACAAAACTACTTGCTGTTTGAGGTGTGGTGGATTGCTCTTTCTGATTCCTTGGGAGAATGTGACTTGCAGTAGATGAAGTCAGACTGCTTGCTTGAAGCCTCTGTAAAGCATCTTGCTCATGAAGTTTGGTATCCCTGAAAGGAGGATTTTCCGAAGTGCTAGAAAGAGAGGTGTTGAAATAATGAGTAAAGTCTGATGCTGCATTCTGATCCTCCTTCATGGAACTGGCAATGGCTTCCCGAGCTATGTCAAGGCTCTTACATATCTCCTCCTGGGTCAGGAAGGCAGAAAGTTCATTTGAAAATTCCCCATTCTGTATGTCTGATAGGGAATCATAGAAAAAGTCACGGTAGGATGAAGCTTCTGACATATTTTCAGGATATCCCTTATTGGTGCCCCTCTCTGCACAGTAAGCCTCCTTCAGCATTAAAGAAAGAGGCAATGCCTGGCCACAGCTTCTGTCTTGCATCCTGGAAGACATAAACACAATTCCTTAACAAGAAAACCCTTATCAATTAAAAAAAAAAAAAACCCAGTTACATCCTGATTTCCATAAGCTAGACACAAAACTGGGAGAAGAGTAGAACCCAATGGTGCATGAAATACTTACTGTAAACCTTGGTTTCTATTAGAATGGGCCAGGGCTGCAAATTGTCTAGGTAGAAATGAGAGCACTTAGGAGTCATTTTTCTCATGCGTCTTCCTTGAGAACTAGAAAGACATCCTTTGTCTGTACATTTCCTAGCACAAGTTCAATTCCACTGGACCAATCTGAGTGATTTGCTATTTCACATGTGATCTGTTATTTCACATCAATGCTATTACGTTTCACTTTTTCTGGTTTTAGGCTTATGATGATTTGGGGAATATAATTACTTTTCTCTTTCCCACTGCCTTCCAGACACTAAACCATCAAATTCCAAGAGGAAAACACTTTTCTAGTTGAAACCATTATGAGAACCTACACAAGGATGTTTGGATCAGAAATTTCCAGTTATCCTTTCTGTTTAATGTTGATAATGTGTTTAATATTATTTTATTTCTTGTGTTAAAGTTTTTAACTTGTTACCTTTCAGTACAATTTAGCAGCACTTTTCTCAACACTGATAAGTGGAATATCAAACTACCACATGGTAAAAGTAAAACACTAAAGAAATAGATTTCAAAACCTATCTATCATCCTGCACCACATAAGTGTATAATGTATATTCTGTACCAGTTTCACAAAGTACAGAAGCACTTATACCTCTCCAGTTTTCCCACATAATTTTAGAATGAGGATGAACAGGCGTTCTCTGCCTCTGTAAAGCCAGCAAGAAACAAGACACGAGGGAAACTGCTCTTTTCCCAAGGGAAGGATCTGCCTGAAACTCTCCTTATTGAAATTTATTTTTCCTGCTGGTCACTGGATTGCAGGTGACCTGATCTTAAAATTAATTGCTGCTTCTGTGAAGCATTTAATTAAGTTGAATATCAGTGGTTTTAATTACCCTTGAAAATTCTTTTTTTATTATGATAATTTTTATAAGATTAATTCTGTACAAGATTTTAAAAAATACTGTATTTTCTCTTAATGGTCCAAAGTATTTCTCCACTGATATATAGGTGGCTTGACAGTCATGAGATGCACTCGGATGTATTTTACATCAGCTTGTGCAAGCTCCAATTACCTTTAGTCACTTCACCAGGGCTTACCCGGCATGTAGTCATTAACTGTGATAGATTATTGGAATTCTTGGCCTGGCATATGCATCTCTTGATATGCCTGCTTGTCTTGCCAACAAATTACAACTCAACACATAAAAGAGAAGTATAAGAGAACCAAAGCATTTTGGGTTGTGATATATGTTTTTATAGAATACAGTGACAGGCTTACTCTTTGCTGGGATTACCTCTTTCTTTTCTTTTATCTGTGTTTACAGGGCAACAAATTGAGCAACCATGCCAATCTCTTTTCAACAAAATCTAAAAAAGCATATACAGTATAACTGACTACCACATAGCAGCTTTAAAGAATGAATCTGAGAAGCCAAGCAAACAGTTGGTCTAGAGGCTCAGCTGTTAAGGCATAAACTGGATGAATGCCAGGGAACCAAGAGTTAAACTTGGAGAGTTTCCGCATCCTTAATCTTGGTTATTTTTTAAAACTTTGTATTCAAATGAACAAAGGTGCTAGTTTACTATTTAGATAACTTGTAAATATCTGTGCTTCAAATGATATCTTTATTTAAATCTGATTCATACTGGTTCCTAGCTTGCTCACATCTCAAAGTGATACATTACATACTCAGATAAACTTCTCTGACTTGCAACACCAAGCTGCTCTGGTATTTCAATGGGTTATGGGTTGGAGGACAATTTCACCTATTGCTAGCCACCCGACACAATGATTAAAATGAATGTGTTATGAATCTGCACATCTCCTCCTAATACTCAATTTTATGCCGTTTTGTCACTCGTTAGAAAAATATAATGGCTACATATGTCATAATTTTCAAGGCCCAATGTCTAAATGTAGTTAAATCAATCTGCAGCTGGGTATTTAGATAAAGTCGATGAATTTAAACATGTGCTGGTTATTGGCAATTTCTAATGCTGATAAGCATTCTTGGTGAGAAATGTCTAGTGCCTAAAAATGGATTTATACGTCTAGCTTTAGACAGCTGAATGGAAGCTTCCAGTATAAAGACTTTTTTTCAGCCATACTGTAAAACATAAACCCACTATTCTTTTAGAGCAATTTGTAACCACAGCAAACTGGAGGTGAAGTATCACTAACCCTATCAAGTAGCATATAAGATCATAATTAGAAATTTCAAATGCTATTTCTATCTTCTCCAAGTTAGACTACAATGTATTTATAACAGTTTTCATCATCATTACTCATTAGGTAGTCTGCAAAGCCATATACTATATCATTTAAAGACATAAACATAGAATACAACATTGCATGCACATCAGTGTTTAGCTATACTTCCAGCATTATTGTGTATGAACTATTTATGGGGTCCTATTTGCGATATATTTAAAAATTACTCACAAGTAAACACACGTTTTAATATCACGCTGTTTAAATATTTATTCAGAAAATATGGATGCTCTAAGAAATAATATGGTAAATAATAAACTCAAAATATACTGGATTACAATAATTACAGCAAACATTTGAATAATTAATCAAATTAAGGTATTCAAAAATAATGAAGTATGGAAAACCATAGAAAATCAAAGGACTCATTTTAAGAAAATTGTAAGCATCCTGAATTTGTGGAATCTGTCCAATGAAAAATTATTACTTAAAAAAAATATGACCCAAAGCCAATCTGTTCAAAGGAATAATATGAAGGAAGAAATGTATCTAGTAAGATTTTTCTTAAAACAAAGGCGGCACATATTTTTCCTCTGAATTCTGAAATCCTGCAAAATTACTCCCCAAAGTACAATAATTAAATTTAGCAGAAAATATAAAACAGACCTTACAATGAACAGGCCAATATGAAGAGTCGAGTATAATTAACAGCAGGTAAAGTTGCTTTTTTCCTCCTTTATCTACACGTTGCTGCAGCTATTCACTAAAGATTGCTTGGTCCTCAGTAAGCATCGAGAAGACTGTGGCCTGTGCGTTACATCTGTCCTCTGTGACTATGTAATTCTTACCCCACTCATCTATATTTGGTAACTGAACTCATGTTTCAGCAGACTGCCGCTATCTAGAATTCCAGCAGAAGCAACGTTAAGCCTGGAAGTGGCACGAAGTTCTGTGCACTTACTACTCAGAAATTCGGAGAACTTAATCATTTAAATGAGCAATTTTTGTTGTATTTTAGGCTGTTTTAAACTATTATTCTGGAATTTTAGGATGTGATTTTTGTGCATTATTAAAGGGCCTACCTCCACAGGCATAGAAAACAGTGTGTAAAAGTTAATTTTTGAAAAATAATTTCTTTCTACAGCATTTTGTCTTAACAGATTTTAAATTTTTTTTAACAAAATTAACTATTTTTATGACAATAAATAAAATAATTGGCATTTTCTACTAAAAGTAGTTTAAAACTAATAGCTTCTTTGTATACCTTAAAATCTTCCAGGAAAAGAAAAAAACATAGAATCATAGAATCATTTAGGTTGGAAAAGACCCTTAACATTTTTAGAGTTATCAGCAGAAATGGTACATCTTTTTGTAATAATAGATAATTAGTAAAATCTGTAATCATATACTACACTGTATAAATAAATATACCTACTGAATTGTCATATCTCAAATGAAGTAATCCTATCTTCAGAAAATAAGTTTCTCCCTCAGAAATGACACACAAAATCCCTGGAAACATGTATGCTTTAAAAAGATCCCACAACTCTGACACGTATTATCACCAAAACAATCAAAATGCATTTCTGGTTTCAGTAGCCTTGTAGAGTGTAAAGAGTAACACAGTCAACTCACCCTTATTGGCTTTGCCAAGGAAGTACTTTCACCTCATTAAGAACTCCTGTGAGAGTTTTGTCTCAGGGAAGAAAATTTCTCTGTCCAAGAGCATACTTGTGCCTTTTCAGGCACACCCTTTCCTTTGATGCTCAGTGAAAGGAAGAAGTAAACATCAAGACTGCTGGTTTCATCTACAAACTTTATCACATAATTTCCAGAAATAAAAGCAATGTATGGGTAGGATTGTTTTGCCAGATCACAGCCTATTGGGAGTCAAATTCTCTTGAGTAGATAGGAGAAATTGTAGCTCCACATAAGTGTTATAGACGTCCATCCCTTTTGCCAGCGTCCATTATATCT
Source organism: Pelecanus crispus (assembly GCF_030463565.1). NCBI lineage: Eukaryota > Metazoa > Chordata > Aves > Pelecaniformes > Pelecanidae > Pelecanus > Pelecanus crispus. The sequence goes on along the minus strand of NC_134646.1, from coordinate 43,695,167 downwards.
GCTCTCCGATCTGAATTAATTTAGTGGGCTGGCACTTGTTCTTAGCACAAGGTCTTTTAGATATTGCCTTGCATTTTTTATAAAGTTTATTCCCTGGCAACAATGGAAGTGCAGTGGACCCACTGTTGTGACTGAAGTGCACAAGAGACTCATAGCTCCCTATTGGTCCCAGACCATCTTTATGTGTTACCAAGTGCTGGTATCACACATTGTATTTCAGTGGTTGGTATAGTATCTTTGCATCTTCATACAGGCAATTACTGTCCCCTAATCAGAGCTTCAACAGATTGACTGTTGGATTAGGAATACCTACTTACTTCACAATGTATACAAACCCCATTCTTAGGACTTGGGAACCTTACCATGTCATAATGAAATTAATAAAAAGGATTTTATTTCATGTCATTTGACAGTAATTTCAGTGTGTCAAATAAGAACAGAATCATCATTCTAAAAATTCCAGGCTAAAAACTGTACAGAAAAAAGCATCTGGTCATTTAAGAGTTAACCACTGTATGCCTAATTTTTAAGCAGTCACCCCACAGAGTGGAATCCAGGCCCTGTGTCAGGCACCAGCCTCTCCGCTAAATGCATAAGAGTTAGCCACCTTGGAATGGGAGCCAAAAATAGCCGGCATATAAACAGCAACAAACTGCCTCGGGCTATCTTCAGCATTTTCTACAGGGAGGGGGTGGATGAAATCCTGGTTCTTGGAATCATATGTTTAAATTGTCACTTCTGGGAAGAAAATATATCTGCCTGGAGACACCTGCAGAGATCATTTTTAAAGGAACTGAGCTTTTATGAATACAGTTGCACTGGTGATTTGTGTAAATCAGGTATGCCTATTACTTTTTGTCCAGCATGATAGAAACATTCCCCCAGAAAGTGAAAGATCTGTGTTCAATTTATTCCTAGTGGCTTCAAGTGTTAATGAAATACTCATCATAACTTGCAAACTTACTAGGATAATATTTTATACAGCTGTATTAAGACATGAACAAATTTTCCCAATATCACTCTACTAAGATTTTGGGAATGCTTATATCCTTTGACCTACGCTGAATCTTTTGGAAATTTACTTAATTTTTGATCAAGACCTTCAATTTTTATTGCAAAAACAATGTGTATTCTCCTTTACAAAGGTGGTAGACAGCAGTAAATCACTATAAGCAAATGACAGAGGGACTAAAAATTTGGAACAATTGCACATTTTGAAAGATAAACTTGTGTAATAATATGCAATGATTCATTAATTTAGCATTTACATGTAAAATGTAAAAATTAATAATAACATACAAACAAGATAAAGGGTATTATGCCTGATATGCTCACTCCATTCCTATTACAGTATTGTGGCAAATTTAACGGATGAACAGAACTCCATGGAGATAACACTTTTCACTACCAATAGATCTGATGGAGCATGGCTAGACTGGTCTCCTGAAACCCTAATAATAGTTTCTAATACTAGTCATCCCAAGTCATTCAAAACTTCATGGCACAAACTATAAAGCTATTCTGGCTGTACAAGCTTTCCATTCCAGCTGATGAATATGTTACATGGTGCAAAAGATTTTCATTGTTGCTTGGGCTAAAACCAAAATATAATAACAAGCATGGCTCTTTATCCTAGTAATTCATGTACTTACCTGAGGAAGCAGAAAGCCCCTGTTACAGTCCCTGTTATTTTTTATCTTACTTTAAGTAGCAACAGGATAAAATACAAGTAGATAGGCAATCTCCTTTCCAAGACCTGAAGTCAAACACCAGTCTGTAAACTTCAAATAAGAATCTTTAAGAGCTGCTTCTACTTTAAGCAGCAGAGATAGATACAACCCCCTTTACTAGTTGGCACAGAATCCTCCAGTTATTTTGAGTCACTAACAGACATTTTTTTCCACCTCGGAAAGTTTTTAAAAAAAAAAATCTGGTTGCCTGTGCTTAAACATACTGGGTCACTGCATTGCTGTAGTTTGATGCCATACATAGCTTTGTTTTCCTGTTTTCCCTCATTATACAAACATGTTTAATTTTGCTTGTAAATATATTTATAAATAAATTTGTTACATAGCTAGAGCTAATCTGTGTTTTTTATAGAGTGCATTGGAAGTACCTACATGTTGTGTATATATATGAAAGTGTCAGACATAGTCAAGCAGTGTCAATGGTACTCAAACACCATTTTTGCAAGTTTCTGGAAGAGTTTCTCTGAGGATTTTCCTAGGAGGAAACTGTAGAAGTGCAACGGAAAAGCTCATACACCTTCAGTTTTGCTAGCAGTGGTACCGCTACTTGGTCTAGAAGAAATACAACAGTTGTTAAAATTAAACTGTTAAATGAACAGTAATAATAACAACTCACACCCTTCTTTTACAGAATATTTCCTCAACAGTGACTGAGGGGCTGCAAATAACAACAGTTAATAAACTTAAAAATATCACAACTTTCCAAAAGTACCACAGCTGCGAGTAGGAAAGGAAACCATAAAATGGACAGGAAGGCTAATAAGCAAGTCACAAAGAACTACTACTACTGTTTCTTAAACTGGGGAAGAGATGAAGGCTTCTCAGTCCAAGATCTATCATATCTAAGGTCTTGCTGAGGCAACCTACCTCAGACTGAGAAACCTGTAATTCAGCTTTCTTTATCTCAAGGCTACTAGAACACTTGTAATACTATTCTCTCTCAAGATGCCACATTTTTTAATCTATCACTAGCCAGAAAGGTAAAAACTAAACTCATAGACAAATTACCACTTTACTGATGAGTGTCTTCAACATCCCTTAAAATCTCAAAGGAATTTGCTTAGGAATTTGCGCCCCTGTGCAGTGCGATTAATACACTTTTGCATCGGTGCCCTCACAGGATTTAGCACAAAGGTGAAGAAACGTAGAGCAAAGCTATTCGATCCTTGCCAATAAACACCGTGCCTGGAGTAAAGATGCCCCTGCCCAAGTTACCTGAGAGCAGGCAGCGGCCTGGGCCGGGCAGTGCAGCCAGCCAGCTGCCTGAGCGAGCCAGACTGGCAGCCCCTTTCCTCGTTGGCAGGGCCCAGTGCTCATCAAACTCCCTCGAGGTTCGTGACGCTGCTATGCACTCTGTTTTCTAGCCTGCCTTTTGCCTTCTTAAGCCCTTCCACTCACAGGCCCACGTACACGCTCCGTGGCCCAACACGAGGCCTTGAGGAAGAAAATGGCGGGAGGGGGTGGGTGGTAGGAGAAGGGCGGGAGGGGGTTGGCGCTGAGGGAGAAGCGAGGCAGGTGGTTGCCGCCAGCTGAGGTGCGGCACTGCCGGAGGTGCAGAGGTCCCGGGTGAGAGCAGCTGCCTCGGGTGGGGAAGGGAGCCCAGCCACCCCCTCTGGGTGAGGGGAAGAGGGCGGGAAGGGCCGGCTGGACCCGCCGCCCCGTCCGGCTGTGGTGACCGGGAGGGTGTTGTGGCATGGCTGAGGCCCACAGTGCAAAGCTCGGCTGTCGGGACGAGTTGCTGTGGAGTGTGCCATCAAATGTTTCGGCTGGGGGCCAGCACGTATGTTAGGCCCTGCACTGTTGACACATTTCTCTGTGAAATTCCTCCACAGAACAGAAAACATGCATAGACAACCTGATTGACAGGTATGGATATTTTTGTAATAAAAGTTCTTAAAAATCCATGTAGGCTAGGCTCACGTCTGTGCAGCAGGCCTAGAGAAGGCCTTTTCACTGCCCGATTCCATTAAAATATTTAGGGCATATTACATAATAGTATTAAAGGACAAGAAATGAGGTGTCAACAAACTGTGGAATTGACAGTCTTCTGTGGTTTAAGTAGAAAGGCCATTCCAGGTTTTAGCATTTGGGAATGTATACAAATAAGAATTTAAGCAAATCTAAAATACAGCTGATGTTGTTAAAGCGCAGAAAACCAAGAAATCCTTTTCCTGTTGAATTAGAAACATGGGAAAGGAGTGAAAGTTACAGGAGATGGGACTGATGGAATCTCACAAGGGTAGAAAAACAAGGGTAAAATTTGGCAGTGTAGCACATGGCAATATATTGAGATTAGATAGTCTAGTGTGTAAAGATTTCAGATTATATGATGCAATTAAGAAATCTAAGCACCCTTTTTAATGTATTAGCACAGCGTAGTCCTACATATTTTTATAAGGAAAGAAGTGAAATAAATTATAACTAAAACACTCATGGAAATTCTGCGTCACAAAAGTAATATTCTAACTTAAACAGACTGATACCTCATACACTGTTTGAAAGAAGAAAAGCAAACCGTAAGTGTTAGGTAGTTAATTTAAGCGTCCTGACTGTGCGAAGTAGAACTAACACTCATTTGGTTCTTAAGAGTTTTCTTTTAAGGAGTCCACATTTGAGACATTAGCTGTGATTTTGTCTAGTTTCATTTAACTGCTTCAACTGTTACTCTAAGTTGATTTTCTCCTGTATTCAGTAAATGTTAGTCATATTCATGTGGCTTTACCATGTCTTTTATTTTGTAAGTTAAATACACTTGCTATCACTCCCTGCACCATAGCTGAAAAGTTACCCATCTTTCTATGCCCTGTGTAGTATGGAACTCCTGCTTTAAGTATGTGCTTCAGTCCTGCTCACATTAGCTGTTACCTGTATACCTCTGTGAAAAATGTATTTCAAACAAATCTGATTTTTTTTTAATAAAAACTGTTTGCACTTATGCATAACAAAATTCTTATAGCTGGGCAGTGAGAAAAATGCTTTATAGCATCACATGGCAACTTTTTATGTTGTATATACTAAGTCTTTGTCAATGCAGCTCAGTTAGACTTTCCCCTTCATAAGGAAAATGATCTCCATTAGATTAATTTTAGCTGTAAGTCTATAGTGCATATTTTACATGTTTATATTCACAGGCAGTCATGTACTCAGATTCCTTCTTAGCATGCGAAATGTGTTTGATCTGAGCAGGCACAGGCAGTGCTGAAGTTCAATACCAGATTAAAGCCTCTTTCTTTACAAGGGGATTGACTTTGAAAAAGGAACATGCCTCTTCCAACAAACCGTGAAACGCTGATCTCTAGGAAAGTAAATATTTACTTCTGTTTTTCCTTTTATCATAATACAGCTTTACATTACATTACCTTTTTAACAGCTATTGCAAGCTGTGTTTTGATTATGCCAAATGTATTCCTGCAGTCTGTAGGAAGGCTGAGCCTGCCACCTAAAAACATGTCTGGTGCAAGATAAGGGTGGACAGCTGTGTATTGCTGCCAGAAGTCATAGTGCTAAACAAAGACAAATGCACAAGAATGTGACATCCATACTTCTGGAAAGAGGAATGAATGCTGAAGGAGGAACACTGAACAGCTGATTACTTCCGCTGTTAACCTCAGTAGGACTAAATTTAAAATAAAATTTAAAACACAGCTGGCTACATAGAATGAACTGCTGAGAGATTTGTCAGTCACTAGCTTCTATTAGGGAGACACTTAGCTTGGGAGTATTTTTGGAAAGTGTTTCCATGGAGTTGGAGAGACTTCAGGCCTTTTGCTTTTTTCTGATTGGCCCACAGACAGGTGCTGAAAAAGGTGGTGGCAGAAATATTCCAGACGTGGTGTATATCATATGGACAAGCAACGGCAACTTACTTTTTCTTTTATGATAGGCTGTATCATGTAAAAATATAACAGAATTTTTCTTCTCTTTTCTGATGTGAAACAAAAAGAGGTCAGACAAAGCACCAAATAATGTCGGTTGAAAATACAACCACCTGTGTTTACAGTTTGGGAGTGGTGTATTCTACCATAGCACATGTTTAATGGCTTAAAACTAAAACCATATACTTTTTCTTCCAGGGCGAAGTGTTCTAGGTACTTCTGATTTGCAAATACATGTTTTATTTTTAAAGTGCCTATGATCTTCAAATAGAGAAGTATTATTCCATTGTAAATGAATCATTTACTTTTAAAGATAACTCATGTAGCAAACAAATTGATTTTTAAAATAGGTGCTTTTAGGAATGACATAAAGTAAGCCTCTGAACTTGGGAGAAAGCAGGACCCTTTCAGTGGCAATGAAAACTTGTGTGGCAGCAATGAGAATCGTTGCATTTCTTCATTTTGGTGTCAATTTATAGAGCTGGGACCCCTAGATTGAATCCACTGGTTCTGTCAAAAGCAGGAGTTACAATTTTGACAGAGTATTGATTTTGTACTTATCAGTACATCTCTCTCTAGGCATTACAGCTTCAGAGCCAATGACTAAACATTGTGAGGGTACAGTCCTGATACTTTGGCATTGATGGACTGGAAAAATGGAGGTCCAAGATTTTTAAGTAAAACAAGCTGTTAAACATGTTCTCTATTTAGGCAGGATCAAGTTTTTTCCTTTTCCTAAACAGTGATCATTTCTGGTGGAAAAAAAATAAAATTGGCAGAGAGAAATCGAGTGCATTTAGAAGGCAGTGATGAAAAGCTGTGTAAAAATATACTCCAGGCATAACATGGTAGGTTCTACTCACCATCAAACATGAAAAATGAGTTATAAGATATACACACCTCCCTTCCTGTCCTGTTTGATACCTTGGTTAGAATCAGGATAAAGAGGCAAAGTATGCAGTTACCTGTAGGTATGTTTTTATATGCTTTAAATTCTACAGCATCAGATGTGCACCTTATATTGGATACTCCCTACCAAAGAAGGAACAGTTAATTCTAAATTCATGTATTTCATGGTTGTTAAATGAGATGTCCATTGAGTTTCAGCGATACCTTATACAGCGATTTTCTGGTCCTTATATGAAGCTGGTGGCATTAGTCTAGAAAAGGGAGTCAGACTGATTGATCAGGGAACTAATGAACTCTCTTTAAAAGGTGAAATGTTACAGATAATCATGCAAAATATTCAACCAGTCAGAGGATGTATGTGGATCTGGGAGGAAGCCAGGCTGAAGAGCCAAGACAACCACCCTTTAATGATGATGCAAGTATGCGTATGAGAGTTAAAAACTGTCAGTGAGACAGCTGAGGGAGCCACTGAAACAATGAGTCACCCAAGTGGATTACTAGAAACAACACCTTCAGACTGTTTGGAATACAATTTCTGGCTTTGCCATCAAAAATTGACTGGATCCAAGGAACCTGTAGATGAAAGACAGGAGGTTTTTGTGATGCTTTCACAAAAGGCTCTGAAATTCTAAGGTGCCATATAAGCAATCTAATACATATATTATTTGCTTTGAAATCTGGGCAAGGCTAAAACCTGGCTTAGGCAGGGTGGGTAGGTAAAACCACAAAACTTTTTGCAATAGCATTAACTGTACTGTTGCACAGGTGGTACAGGCAGAAATAGAGGCAGGTCTGGTGTGCAAAATTAGGATGCAACAGAACCAGTCAATCTAGATTTTACTTTACATAACAAGAGGGAGGGAGGGTGGCAATCTAAACAAAACAGACCAAACAACAAACTGCTTAATTCACTTTGTTGCCACCCTCAAATCCTAAAATAATCCAAACAGGCTGGAGAGTTAGAAATTTTATGTTGATAAAAACAGTTTTAGAGGAGGAATTAGATACCTTTTATATGGAATTGGGGTAATAATTATGTGTAATATATTTAAAAAAAATACCTACACATGTGCAACTACAACATGTAAATACACAATGTTGAGGAATTAGTTAACACAAAACTTTCATTATTTTGAGGTAATTGTACTTACTGTATGAGAATATATTGCACAGTTTTGTGATCAATGGATATATAATTTCTATGTAAACAAGCCATTACAGCATTCTTACCTCTATTTTTAATAGGATTATTCTGGAGTATGTGTTTTAAGTCCTAAACTGAAAGCAATCTTATGAGTGAGTCTCAGGAATTGAAATGTAAAGCTTCCTCTTGGGACATGCTGTCTGTGAGTGTTCAGTCACAGAGTCAACTACCTCAAAAGCCCATAAAAGTTACCATTTCTCCTTTGCAGACATCTAGGTATGTTTGACAAAGAGCTCTCTTCTTACCTTTCTTCTGCAAGTTGAATGGATGGTGTAATATTCCAGCAGGCAGTGAAGCCTAGAGGGTTTCCTGTATAGCCAGTTTTGATGCTCTTCATTTTCCTGGGCACTTGCACTGGTGTGAGTGAGAGTGAGTTTGCAGTTTTGTGAGTTGCACAGAAGGGATGGCAGTAGCTATGCTTAGGGTTGTTGGTGTCCATTGACTTCCAACCCTGATGAAGTAAATCAGTAAATATGATTTACCGCAACTTATAACAATAGTTAGTTTTCATGTTTCAAAGTTCCATTGTCTCATTTGTACAGTTATTTAACTAATAAAACTTATAAGAATATTTTTTTCCTTAGAGATATGCAGATGTAATATGTGGAGATAAAACACCTCTGTCTAATAAGCATATGTAAACTGAAAGGTGACAGTCATGGCATCTGCAGTTTGTTTTCAAAATGGAAATGATAATGACAATCTCACAACTAAAAGCTGTGAAGAAAAATTGCTACCTTTTGCGCATCAAGGCAAAAATAAAAGTGACTGCAGAGAATTTTCAAATACGTTTTCTTGGAGAAAATTCTTTTAGAATTGCACAGATATATGTTGAATGGACTAATGTTTCATCATATGATGTATGTGTATAAGTTTACTTTGGTTCTTAGGTTCTACCTAGTACACTGGCATTTGAGTGATTGTTATTCAATACATTCAGACACACATTTCCTCAAAAATACAGTTCAGAATGTCAGCAAGACTTCATGATAAATCTCTTCAATCTGCCATTTGTTTAGTGGTGCATAGTGATAATAAAGGATCAGTACTAGTCCTTTATTGAGCTTGTGGCCCTCACATCTTTTCTGAGCATTTCTTATGGGGAAGAGATTCCTAAAAGCTGGGCCATTCACACTGCTTATGTGTGTACAACAATTATTTTGGTTCTTGGCTAATACACAGAAAATGGGACAGGGCAGAGGAATGGCAAAGGCACATGAGGGAATCAGTGTTCTAGGTATTATTATTATTAGACAGTTTGATTAGCAAATGAGTGGTGAATATTATTCTTTTACAATTTTTTTTTATTCTAAATATCATTGTAATTTTGGATACTAGGTGAGAAAGAGTGAAAATAAATAAATTTGTTTCAAAAAGTTTGAATAATACAATAAAAAAAAGGTTACATTTAGTCTGAATATGTGAGGTAGTCAGTTGAATATCACTGCTGTTTTGTGCATTTGTTTATTAACCAACTCGTATGTATGGTAGAGTAGATATGTGTCCTTTACTCACAACAAAGATTAAAGCATTCTCAAAGCCTTAGTATCGCTTTGTCCTTGGACAAGTTTTCACTGTATGTGGGTATGTTTAATTACCACTGGGTTACTACTGGTAGTATATGCACTGACTATGATTTTGTTTTGAAAATATTTTATATGAGAGAAAATGCAAACTGTAAATCAAATTTATAAAGCAATGAACATGGAATTTATGGAAGACATTTGACATTTGTCAACTAAAATTTCACAAATACCTTATACATAATTTGGTTTATCAGTAGCATTCAAAAGCAGAAAAAATAATTGAAGAAAACCAGAAAAGGATGAGAGATGAAGAGGGAAAAAAAAAGAGCGGAAACAATGGAAAACCCTTTGCATTGACAACCAAATTAAACAGAATTTTAGGTCTGGAATAAATAAGTTAAAAGATTTCTTGGAAACATGTCAAAGTAATTCTGTTAAATGTACTGCAGAAATGTCTGGTTTGAATGTCTGTTTTCAACTGTGGAAAGAACAATCCCTAGATAAAGGTAAGTGTACATATTTTTGTGGTTTCTTTGCAGGGGATGGCAGGAATTAACTGTGTGAAGACTGGAGAAGAACATCGTAATAAACTTTGCCTATTGTAATGGCACAGTGTTTTCATACTAACAGCAGAGTTGTGTGCGGCTCAGATTACCTCAAGGAAATCACTTTGTGGGAGAGGCATATTCTGTATTTGAGGAGTTTTCTGGGCTTTCCAATAATTTATCAGTTTGGCATCATCTGAGTTTTGTAAGAAGCAGTTTTTCAAAATAGGTATATTGCAGATCTGTTGGGCCAGCTGAGTAACAGAAGAGGGAAGAATGCCTTAAACATGCTAAGGCCCACAGTAGACCCATATTGTGCTTTTTAAGGGTCTTTTTATTATGTCAAGCTTGCATATCTTAGTTCATTTCTGTTTTCACTAAATTCATAGCAGTGATGATGAACATATGTTCCTCACGTAATGAACAATAAGGTGTAAAAAGGTCCATGAGTGAGGTATGCATCCACCGGGTGTAATGGCCTCTCTTCTACCTAATACTCTCCCTCCACAGTGTCAATCTGGTCCTGCATCAGGTGATGCATTTCTATTTTGTGGTTGCCCAGACCCGCAACCCATTCAGTTTGGGACAGTTGACGCTGCTCAATTTGAGCTATTTTGATGACCCCCCTGACACACTCTCCAGGAATGAAAGGAAATTATAAACAGCTTGCAGCAACCTTTGGTTTGACCCTTTTCAGGCTAATCATTTCCATTCTTGTACATACCAGCTTCTTACTGCAGCTTTTTGTTTTGTTTTCAAGCTGGATCACCTAACAGATAAAGGTTAGCATATCGTCAGTTAATGTAGAATAATGGGGCAAGTAACGCCTAGCAATGAAGTGGTGACAAGAGTTAGGGGTGGGCTGACAACAGTAACTATTTGACTCAGACCAGCAGGTGCCTCTAAGGCTGATAGGACTGGAGGTCTGGAATGATAGGGGAGACCAGGGGAAAATGCATGCTGCACATTTGCAGACAAAATATGCATGCATTTTTGTTTCCAAGTACATCTATTGCATATGCTGATTTCTGTATGCGTTGAGACATCTGTGAGAGTCACTGGCTCCTGATTTTTGAAAGTTTCTTCCACTAGGGGATAGATTCTTAAAAGCAAAAGTATTGAATGTGACAATCATTACGGCTGGCTTTTTTTTCCCCAAGGCAGAAGAATAGCTGTTGAAGCAATGAGAAGAATCCATTCTCTACAGGATAAATAGCATGATTTACTGGAGACAACAGATTATCAGAGGATTTCCAAATGCCTTAGATATTCTGGATTTGAGAATTTGGCAAACAATTTGGATTGTCCACAGGTTATGTCTATAAAATAATTAAAATTTGATCATTTTTCTATTTTTCCTATATATATTTGCTGTTGCATAGTTGGTACTGTTTTTCTCAAAATATTAAGTTAAAGCAGTGAAAATGAAACCCCCAATAAAAACTTACATCATAAAATCAAGAACTGTAAAGTTCAGAGATGCACTATTTATAGTTGCCTGTACTACTTGTTATAAGCAAATAATGGAGTGAAAGCTAAGATTATCTTTCCTGAATTTCAAAAAGTGCAAAACCTCCATAGAAGGTCTCTAATAGTATTTTAATTCTATATTCTTTACAAGGAAAAGGCAAGAACAAATTTTATTACAAGGGACTGACTCCATAACATGTATCACCAAGGCTTTAACCCCTAGACCTCTAACATTGCTGCCATTTACAACTGTTCTTAAATGCCTAGCACAGCATGGCTGACTGCATATCAGGTATTGGTGCTTGGTACCTTAAGAAGCACTTTCCCTGTGAAGTATGTAAGCTTTTATAATCAGTTTCTTTCTCAGTGTCCTCCAGCAGTTTGTTCAGATTTAAATGACTCTCCAGCAATCCCATTTACTTCCAACTTAGGAGTTCAATAATACTCTCTCTAAATTATGCTTCTTTTTCTTTTCCAAAGAGCACATACCACCCTAGCAGACCATCTATGATTTTCTTTACTCTTTTGCCTAACTAAAACTGCTCCAATCAATGAGGGGTAAAATTCTTTTGCTGCTAGTTGAAGTGATAAGCAGGTATTATTTAAGGCAACCTCATCCTCTGTGCCTTTGTATCTTTTAAAACTTGTAATTGACAAACATTATTAATAAAGATACAGACATGGGATTATTATATGCCACCCAGTACTGCATCCTAATTGAAACTAGATACCATGGTAATCAGCCATTTGGGGTCATCACAGGTTTGAGATGATTGATCATCTAATCTTATCATTAAGGGTTCCCATCCAGGATGGAAGTTGGTCTTGTCTCTTTTCCCCTGTAAGGATGCAAATTTGAATGTAAATATCTTTCAGATGTCCTAATGGCTTTTTTGAGTTGCTTTGAAGGCCAGTCTGAAGTTCCAAAAATTGTACTCCTTTTGAATTCGTTTGCATTTTGTAGGCCTACCTCCCTAAAAAATACAGGCCATTGTATCCATATTTGGGAAAAGTGCCAAGCTTGTGAACTGAAATCCTTAACAGAATGTCAGATAATTTCTGATATATTAGTATGTGCTTTATGTTGTTGCCACATCTTGCTCTTTATCCATTCAGTTTGCGCAGTTGTTTTTTTAAACTTTGCTTAACTCTTCCTACACTGATGCTTGCATCATTTGTGTGTCATTTCTCCAAATAAGTAGGTAGTTTTGTCAAGCTGGGATGTATTTTGCATTTGGCGTTTGTTTTTACCCACTTCATCAAGATTTCATTTATTTAAGAATTAATGTCTGCCCAGAATATTTTCTGGGTCCTTAGATGCAACTGAAGAATGTACTAAGCATCTACAGAATCCAGAGCACAGTCAAGCAGAGGTCTCCACATTTTCTGTTAGTCTGGGAGTAGCTCTGTTTCAACTACAGCACACGGGCCATTACCTGTTATGAGAAGAGAGGGAGACAGAGATTCCAGAGCTCAAAGTTTTTATCGAGATACATGGCAAGTAATACCATACACTGTAAATTTTATTTCATATGCTTATGTTTATGGGTGTGCACAGGAAGACACTAGTATTATAAGAAATAAATTAAATTGAAAGATAATCTTGAGACATGGATACAAAATTACTCTGACATATACCTTTGACCCAATAGTTATTTGAATAGGCTCAACAAAGAAAAGAGTGAAGGTGACATGTACTTTCTCATTTCAGTATTGTTGATTTCAAACAAAGTGAGTGAAGTCTCAAGTATCATGGGACTGGATTTAAAATAATCAGATCAAAACAATTTTTTAAATTATTTTTTAATTTTTTTTCTATTCAGAACTTTGGGATATATCTAGATTATGTTTTCAAGCATTTTCCACCAAAAGTGAGAATATAAATACAAAATGGGGATTTCCAATCTCAAAAAACTTCATTTTTTCTGGAACAAGAAAGCAAAAATAGTCTATAGCTTAGATACTGTGAGACACGATAAACTGATGAGGATTGATAGAAGGAACTAGAAGCTTTATTCACAGTATCATGCTTTATTAATACTAAATAGAAGGATGACATCAGTTAAGGAAAGATGAATTTCTGTTAACAAGGAAATTCTTAAAGAAAATTTGGTGAAGAAAAGAAGAAAAAAAAAGAAAATATTTACCCTATATCAGTGAAATGTTACAACTGTGTGTGTGCGATTCTGGATTTATCACAAAAAGTTTTCTTAACTTGACATCCATTTGCTCCCTTTTCAGCAAGAAATTCTTGATATTGTAGATAACAGTAAGTCTGCAGGGATTGTTGCCTGTACTTCATCAGGGAAAACTTGTGCATGATGCTACTGCATGGAAAAATTCCTCATGGAAAGTAATGAAGGCGTAGTTGTGTATGTTGCTCCCACAAAGGTGTGACTTCAGTACTTTGTGTAGCTTAATACAAAATAGTAATTCACTACAGTGTTACAGTATCATCAATGTGTGTGAATTCATGCCGTTACATTGGACTTTTTGAAGCTAAGCTGATGTGCAGGCTAATGATCTAGCTAGCTGGAGTTAAATCATTAATTTTCAACATGTAATAAGTAAAGACAAGACCAAACTCACATGGAAATCAGCAGAAAAGTTGACAGGTGTTTAATATGGCCTCTACAATGTGGCTAAACTGATCTTTTGCAATCTTTCTTGCATTCAGTATAATCCTCCTGTCATCATTATTTTCTGATATACTTAGCAGGCTGAGTTGCTTTCTATCATACCACATCATTAATCTCTATAAATTGTATTTTGAATTGACTTTAGTATACAGTAGTTACTGCTGTAGTTACTGTAGTATAATATGGGTAGCCCAGTGATCACAGACTCACAGAATGGTTGAGGTTGGAAGGGACCTCTGGAGGTCATCTGGTCCAACCCCTGCTCAAGCAGGGCCACCTAGAGTGTCTCCAAGGAGGGAGACTCCACAACCTCCCTGGGCAACCTGCGTCAGTGCTCAGTCACCCCCACAGCATGACCCTCTGACATATCAGCCACTCCTAGTTTTGTGTCATCTGGAAGATAATGAACCATGATCTTTGTTTACACTTTTTAATCTCTTACTTTTGTTTACTTATTACTTAAGTACTGCATTTTTCCCGAAAACCAGGCTCTTGTTAGCCAAGTATGGGCAACTATTTATAATCGATTTAATAAAACACTGCCAGATGGTTTAGCAGTGAGTGGTGTTTTCAGATGGGATTTTCGCCATGATGCTCTCAACTGTCAGGTGTGCTCTATTATTTCAATTATTTTTAAAAATATGATTATTCAAACTTGGGGCTATATCAATATTAAAAATTTCTACTTCTAAATCGTGAACTTCCAAAGAAATAAGAACATACAAAAACTAACACTGTTGGACAAGGGATGACACTGTAGAAGAAATACACTGTCATTAGCATCACAGTTGTCTCACCGAGGAATGCATATGTTCACTGGTTTAGCAGTTACTGTAACTATTTTATTGAAGTGTCAGGTGGAAGGTGTAGAATTCCATCCCAGAAATCAGAGACATAAGTTATTGGGCATTGTGTCATATGGAGTTTGGGATCTGGAGCTTTTCTCCAAGCAATTTTCTTCCTCTTGCACTAACATCCATACACTTATGCACCCAAAGATACACATGTGGAGAAATAGCTACACATATATGCATAGACATGCAGGCACACAGAAAAGTACAAAGTAAAATCATTCTGTGTATTACAAAAATGAATAAACACATACAATGGGCTACAATATCATGTTCAGTTTGCTAACTTTCTAATTGTCTTATTTGTAGTTTCCACTTACTTTTTCCAGATGGAACTTTTTGTCAGCATTTGCCTATTATGATGAATCCTGGGTAGAAAATGTATAACACAGTACAAATCTGTATTTGGATTGTATTAAAAAAGATGAGGGATTGAATCCATGGGCTCTATCTAAAAAACAGTTCAGCAGCTTCTCGGACACTGCCATGCTGCTAACTGTGCATCTTAAAAGAAGCCAATGGATCTACCTAATCTCTGGCTGGTCAGGCCCATACTGCATAAATGAGGAAACTTCTTAGGCCCACAGCAGGCCATTTACATACTGTTCATCGTCTGCCACCCAAAGGCTGTTAGACAAATGGAAATAAAAAGTGTGTTCCTTAGTGACATAGAATCATATCCTTTTACCAGTGGATTCTGCACTAGTTCTTGTTGTTGCTGTTTTGAAGTGTTTGCCAAGTTTGTATAGCTATATTACATCTGCTAGAAAAGTAATACAGTGCATTGTATTTTATTTTATTTTATTTGTGATCATTACAGAAAGTAAAGAGATGCTGGCAGCATGCTGAGAGGAAAGAAGAAATCCCCAGTTTGTTGACGGATTCCAAAAAAAAGGAAGGAGAAAACAGAAAACTGCCGAGACAGTAAATTACACATACAGTGTTAAATTGGATAAGTGGGGGAAACTAAAATACCTTTAATTCAAATACTAGTCTCTTTCAAAATACAGTTAAATTTTTTAAATATAGGCATCTAAGTTTAGGCACTTAATTCTGTATTTAGAATTGAATCGCATGTTTGTCTGCATCCTTAGTACCTACAGTTAGCATTGATATAAATGGGAAAGTAAACATCTTTGCAAATATGGAGATTTCTGAAGAGTACTGTCAGAGGCCCTGAGCCAAGCCAATCTAATTGTTTGCTGGGGCAAGAAAGGCCACCCTAGTTTTGCTTCTCCCCTTCTCCACTCTCTTTTCTCTCTCCTGCCCCAGCTGTGTGAGCCACCACATCTCACACTGGCTCTGGTACTTGTCTGGCTCCACAGTGAGTGAATTTATGAAGACAATGCAGGAGAGAACTAACCTAAGAAAGAAGTGAATAGCTTTCTGCCATCTTAGTGACCTGAATAAGCAAATGAGTGGCAGAAACAAAACTAGAAAAGGGAAGAGGCTGTGTGCTTGAGAGTGAGCAGTGGGGGGAAAGGAGTGAAAGAGAAGAGCTGAAGGAGAAGGAGAGGTGTTATAAAAAGGAGATACTCAAGCAGCTGCAATGAACTGTCATCAGCTCACATGTCACACTAACTTGTACTTCACTACAAAATACATTGTGTACAATGGGGGAGTTAGATTGAGGCTCTCCCTCTCTCTGCTGCTCAGTTTGGCCTCAGCAGCTGCAAGTGTAACTATACTTGTGCTGATACTTGTATCAGTACAGGACTGTGGGGATGGATCACTGACATGATCCAGGCTGAAAATAATCCTATTCTTTTGGCTGCTGATGTTTAACTTTGTGTTGCCCAGTGATCCAGGTCAGAGCAAAGCCCAAGAAGTGCATTCTAGGCATCACTGAGAAGGTGATATCTACAGCTTTAAGCATGCCAGCTTTCAAATGCTGGCTTTTAATATTCAGATGTAAAACCCTAAATATGTTTACACTGCACTATGAGGAGAGATACAATGATTTAGTAGAGCATTTGTGTTCCTTGGAGAATGGTGATTTTGTCATCCATCACTACCATCCATGTGCTGCCTTTAACAGTGAAGCATGTAGGTTAAATAGCAAAAGTAAATGGAATTAAAATGTAAAAAGATTAGAAAATGTATTTTTAAGTTGTTTCATGACCAGAATAGGTCTTCTGCTTAGATTATCAAGTGCAGGAATGTTATATAAAAAAATAATTAAGATTCTCAGTGATGGAGATTCCCGTATCATTTGGAGCAGAGTTCAGAGTATTTTGATGGACATAAGTATTAAATAGAAATTTTCTTTCCTATTTTAAAATTCATGCTGAATTGCAGGCATCAAAGCCAAAGGTATAAATATCAGAGCAGAAAAAATTTCTTAAGGCATAAAAGTGAAAAAAATTACAAGAGTAATATATATTTCTGTTGGTTTTGTTGTTGTTGGGGGTTTTTTCCCCTTTGGAATAGTACACTGAAAATATGGGTTCCCTTCAGACCTTGCTTTATCACTGTGAGAAAGTCTTTTATTATATGACACAATGGTAAAAGTCAGGAAAAACTGGCTAAGGGCCCATATAAGTACACATTGCTATTATTTCTACAGTTAGCTGGAGCAGATGTTTGTCAGTGAACTTTCGTGTTGACATTTTCCACATATTTTTAAGGAACTGAATCCTGAGGAATCTACCTGCTTTAACAATAACCCAATAATCAAAAAGACAGATGCAAGGAAATATGAAAATTAATTGAAAGAGGAACTGAAAAATTGGATTTCCCATAATAACATTTCCCATAATAAAGAGGTAATTGCAGTTGTTAATTCCTGTGAGAGCCGCCTTTGGGTAAAACTAAAACATTGGATTTAATGCAAAATCATTAAGTCTACTTCTGCTAGCAAGAAAGTTCATTCACAACGTTTTTTGTTCTCAAAATCATTTGTCATTCTTTTGGTAATAAATATATACAATTCCTGCTAATTTTAAGGTTTTTGTACCTCAATGACAATCTTTCTTAAGTGCACAGAATGTTCTTGCTTAGTCTGTGAATGATGATACAGTTGCCAATATTTTTTTAGATGGTACACAATCTTGAATTTTTAAATTGATACAAATATCATAATAAAAAGAGAAATCAGGGAATATATTATAATATGGCACTGTAATCTTGTTATATAGATAAAGAAGCTAGCTGTAATTTCTTCGGTTTTAAGAAATATGTTTTTACTTTATGACGAGTTCTTTAGGATTAACAGTTGTTACAATAACTTCTTTGCATTTCTGATTCCTAAAGTACTTGTATTTATTGTTCATCTCCTTTTATCTTACATTCTCCTTCTCTTTTAAAAATGTTTTAAAGGACTTCCAACATCTCTTCATTGTAAAGATGCAAAGAACTCATTTTACTTTCCAGACTTAAGGATAAGAGCATATGAGAAGGGGTATTGTTTTAAATGAAGGAGCATGTGGAGTCATTGAAAAACACATCAAGTAGATTCTCCATGCTCTTCTTCAACTATTTCTTTTGTTTCTAGGTTAAGAATGTGCTAGATTTGCTACAACCTTTGTGTCAGTGCATATTCAGAAAATGAAATGAAAGTCAATTTTCTACGCTTTGTTGAAAAGCTGGGAGAAATTAATAAACTGCTTGTATTATTTTTTATGTAAGTTACAACATTAATAAAAAGAAAATGTCTGGCTTTTAGAATATAGATGTATTCCATATAATCAAAGTAAGTATCTTGGAATCTAAGAAATCTTACAGTGAATGCAATTCTTAGGGTAGGTCTCATTATGACTCTGAAATATTTGAAATTAAAAGGAAAATTTCCATTTCCTCACAATTTCAGAACATCTGTGAGTGGCAAGACACTGAATATAGCATACATGAAATAGTTGCTATTGTTATATAAACTTGCAGGTGGTACTGGAATGTATGATGCATCTCATTTAACGTACCAGGCAAAGCTCTGAATCGTAAACTAACGGGAAAGTTTATACTGCAGCTAGGAATAAATGCAGGGCTACTGAAATATATATATATTTTTCCACTGAATTGGTCTAGTTTTAAGAATGCTTCCTCATCTTTTTGCACAGTACTGATGCTAGGTTATGGTTGTGGTCATCACTCCTTGGCAGCCTCTTGTTTCAGTAAGTCCCTCACGAAGTTCCTCACTCATAGATACTTTCTTGCCAACTACTATTATGCGGGTGAGATCCCACAGGATTCAGTGGAAGATTCTACTTTCAACTCTTCCACTAACACCCCCTAATTACATTGCTTTGGAGAGCAGCTATGACGCTTTTGCCATAAACCTTGGAACTGGAAATACTTAGGCATCCAGAGACTTGCTCTTCTGATTGCATAGATGACTATACAGACAATACATGTGAAGAACCTGGCTTTCTCTCATTCTCCAAAATCTGATTTCAGATTCAACCTTAAAAGGTGAAACAAGGGGCTGAAAATGTAAACAACTACCTGAAGGAAAAACAGAAGGGTAAACAAATGTCAAAACCTGAAAAGGATATAAAAGCATTAACAAACAAAATGGGAAAAAATGGAAAAGACAGTACAGAAACAGAAGACCATAGAAGTATTATTTGCACTTGACTCGTCTGAAATGCATCAGTATTAACAAATCCAGGTCTTAGATGATGAAAGATACAAATGACTTTTCTAAACTACAAATAATCCACAGTTCCCCCTCAATTCTCCAGGAGTGCGAAGTGTTTTTCTGTGTTTTCTGTGTCTCAGAAAAAAAGTCAGGAGAATTGTCTGGGTAGAAGTATATTAAATTTAAAAAAAAAATTAGATAATAATATAAATTCTAATGAACTTAACATTTTAATCAGTACCTTTCTTGGGTAAAGGTTCAGGCTAATAACCATATTGACTTTGTACAGTGTCATGAAAAGGACAGTTAGCAAAGCTGAAAAAATTGTAATTAGTGAAGCTGAACAGCAACATATGCAGCAAACACTTGACAATTACTAGAATTCTTCCTGACAGCACATACGGGAACTGCCAAGCTGCCAGTACAGAGGTGAGAAAAAAAAAAATGCCGATACTTTCTTTTTGTATTACATGAAGACTTCACAAAAAAATTTATTTTACATGTGTTTTCTATTGTTCTTACTATCACAATATGTTGGCAGGTTCTGGTACTGCTATTAGGTGTAGAACTAATATCCATTACATGCAGTTACATTTTTTCTCTCCTCTTCTTTACAAGAAAAAAGAATAAAAGAAGTGTCCAGAGTAGTATTCCAGTTCTGTAGTTTTTTCTTTTTCGGACAATGCCTATACTTTGCTCTGTGCTTCTCCTCTCTACAGTAAGATAGAAGGAAAACTAATGGATTTTAAGTAAAAGTGAGGAGTTTATGACATTCCTTAACTCCGTACTTTCTTTGAATCCCTGGGAAACTTGTCTGTTCTCCATCCTTACTGATACATTGTAAAGTACCACTGTATCTTACAAGGTTGTAAGCCATGGTCCTAAAGGCTATTAAAAAATAATTTTGATATTTTGGCAGTGAACTTGCAAATGTCATATGGAAGAAGACCATTTATTTTAATTATTATTATCTTAGACTCTGCAGAAGTTGACTGATTGAACACAGTCAATGAAACAAATCAAATCACTTAAAGACGCTTCTGTGAAAGGGAATTGGTTATTATCATGCTGCTATAGACCACAAAGAGAGACAGTCGCTGTAGATGCTGTTCAGAAAAGGATTTATACAGGTCTTGTGTCTTGCCTTTTCAAAGATTTTATGCATATGAAGACAACAGTGATAAGCTATCTTACATCCCCTTTTTCCTGAAGGCTAATTGGAAAGGGTTTATTAGCTGCAATAAAGAGGTTACTATTGATGGGGGAGATATTCCAGTAGCATTTACTAATGTGGAACAAATACACCCCGGTTTTTAAAAAATCTTTAACTAATGTTGAAAAGGGACACTGCCAACTCTGTCGCTCAAAGCTGGAGACTGATTGCTTTGTTGCCTTCAAACCAAACATGTAGAAATGTTTATTCTGCCAAGGTAGCTGATAAAGCTGATTGCACTATTGGAAAGGGCGGTACAAAGAACAGATGAAGATTAAAATAGTCATTTATACATTGCTTAACAGTCTGTTTTTTCCAGGGTTACAACAGTATTTCAGTCACCTAACTTGCTCTTTCTCCTGTTATCTCAGAACTCGCTTGCCCCTGAATACGCATTGATATTACAGCTCACCTGACTATGCTGTAAAATGCCTATTACCCTTAGATAAACCCAGGGTTGTGCACAGTCCCTTACAAAAATAACAATAAATACATTAAATGTGTATATGAATAATACAGAACTATGCCAATATAAATCCTTACTGAAATGGTATGACTGCATAGTTTGATAAATTGACACCATTTCAGAATGCTAAATATTCTTACATATTTTCATTCCTACTCCATTTCATAATCCTTTTCTCATCTGACAGGGATTTGCATGTAAAATTAATTTTCATTTCATCCTGTGACTTTTTTTCTGTATTACTGTTCTCAATGAAGAAGAACTGTTATTTGAGGAAGAGTAGCAAAAACTTTTTGTTACTATTCTTGGTATATTTGCAGTACTAACTGCTATGTTCTTTAAGTTTTGACTTTTCATTGATAGCATTTTCAGCTTTACTTTCCTCATGGGACAGGGAAGACCACACATGGAACAGGCTAAATCCCCAAAAGTATCTGAAGAATCCTTTGCTCAAATACTCCATATCTGAAACACAAAACATACAATGCAAAAGTCACACCAAACTGTAATTGAGACATGTAGATTTTTAATGATCACTCTAAAAAGTGCCTCATTTAAACAGAACAACCACCTTGGTTGTGGAAGGTCTGGGCTCTACTATAAGTCTGCTGTCATTTTAGGGGTGAAACACTTGTGTGTCTTACCTGTGCCTGAAGGAATTAAGGAAAAGAGACATTTGATTTTGTAAATTTTGCGCTTCAAAAATTTTGGTTTTCAGAATAGAAACTTATGACTAAAAACATAAATTTGCACCATTTTTTTGGTTTTTCTTTCAGGTTGTTACAGCTAGTTGGTCGTGGGCTTTAGGAATTAACATGCATGCAAATCTGTTGTCTTTTTACAGAACTCTTACTTGGATGCTCTGAACTACAGACAGGTATGGAAATACGTAAGCAGCATGACACATACTGAACATGTAAAGTGTATATGTTTATGTACATACTAGACACAATTATAAATCAACATATTTTCTTATTTATAATTGCCTGATTACCTGCAAGAAATCCCAGTCCAGCATGAACACATGTTCAGAAAGTATAAAGGGAGATTTGTGGTTGTTCCCTGGCTGCCTTGGCTAAAAACACTCATGTCTGCAGCCTGTGTTGTAAACAGAGCTCAAACTGAAATTCTTCCTCCTCACCCTCTCAGGATGGTAATTGCCAGAGTTTTATGGTGTTGACTGTCTAGGACTTCCCACCACTCTCTACATCATAAATAGGCATTCCAATAGCCAAATGAGAGCTGTCTGGAAACAAGGCATGCTTGAGGCCCATGTTTTAGGCAAGTCAAGGTAACACATCTCTTAAGAGGACTGTGCTCCTTAAACCTCAGGAAGGCTAATCCACAGCCTACGCTCTCTGTCTCCTTTCTCCCCCTACATGTCCTTCAGCCTGCTCTGACCTTTTCCAGCTACTGCTGCCTATGTAGTCTTTCAGTGGTGGTTTAGCCAGCATTAAGTACAAGAAGCAGGGAAGCATCCTGGTGGAGACAGGTGAGTGGGAAAAAATATTTTTCTGTGTTATAATCGATGGAGGATTTTTCCCCCCATTCTTAAGACTTGTATAGTTGAATGAAGATAGTTACTAAAGCCCATAAATAAGAAGGGAAAAAAAGAATACTTACAATGCAAGGCTAAAACTTACTGAAAAATCTCATATTTTTGGTAACATTGTGCAGTGCATGTAGAGTGCTTGAGTGTGTTCATTGTCATTTGTAGCAGTTTCTGAAATTTACCTATAATTTCGTCACTAATGTATCATAATGCAGCATAATTTAGACTTGGCTTAAATACATAGGACAAACAGAATCAGGGACAACCTCAGATTACAGTGATTTGGAGAGGGATGGTTTTTAATTGTGTGACAAATTGGGAAAGAAATTGGCAGTTGTGTTCATTAGTTTTGCCATATAGTGCTGAAACTAACATTTTTCCTCTATGTCACAGAGGCAGGATGAAATGTAGAATTGGATGGATAGAAAAAAATCAGGCATGGATAAATGGATCTGTAAATCATAAAAACCAAGATCGTTTTAAGCCTTTGCATTGGATGTGGTCACCTGATAAAACATGCATGAACAGAGAGCAGGAGGAACAAAGGACTGTGTCCTCCTCTAAACAGTGGAGGAATAAATGTCCCTTTAAAAAAAAAAAATTATACTTTACAATACTAATATGTAAACTCCTCTTACTCCAGTAACAGCATGTAAACTCCATTTACACTTCACAGCTCCAGTCCTGATTCTTTATAAATTTTTAGCTAGTGAAAGTGGCAAAACTTCATTATTTGAAACACTCTGAAATGAAAAAACTCAGTATACATTTTTTTACACTTCTTTCCTTTAACAGCTGTTAAAGGTCCTGTATGCCTACTCTGTATAGCATAAAATACGGTCTGAATAGGGCCACTGACTGGTTTGCCTCTGCTTTTCTCTTGACTGACTGTTTTAAAAGGTTTAATTTAATTATAGTACGAGGCATCTCACAGTAAAATAATCACATGGAGGAAAGTTGCATAACACAAGGTTCTCACATCTCTGAAATCTTTCTTCCTGCCTACTTGCATCCCAAATGACCAGAGCTGAGGTAGCTGTCTGAGGGTCAAAAAAGATGTGGAATGCACTGATTTAAAAATGTCTTCATCTGAGATAGCACAATATCAATACATCTAATACAGCAAGTTTGATGAAGGAATAGTTTGATTCACTTAAACACTTCCTTGTTTTCTTCTTCCACCTCAGTCTCTTTTCTCTTCCTGTCTAGACTATAATCCTGGAGTGCTGTCAAACTGTGCCAAAATTTTCTCCACTCATTGGTCTCTCAGGTCCTATCTACTCTCCTGGAAGTTCTAACATCCACAAGTTACACTGTGGTATCATTGATTCAATGTACCTTTATGGAACCAAAACCCTACTGACAACACAATTCACTTTAAAGCATAGTCCTGAATATTACTGAAGTGACATTTTGCTAGGATAGAAAATGAAATAAAATTGTATTTTTGAACCCTTCTTTTCAGATGTCTGGATGGGCTGGACAGCGTGGACTGGATGTGCTGGGAAATACGATTTTCTATAATATTCCACTGCCCAAAATGAGAAAACTTGTAAAATCCAGTGTACTTCAGCTGAAAGGACAGTTTCTGCTAAATATCACATTGATATTGAGGCTCATGCTGGGTTTTGCCAAAGCTGATGACTGGCAGATGCAAAAGCAAAGGTATATGATATAGTTTTAGTCTTCATTTTGAGAATGGGTTCTGTATCTTTTAGCTAAACATAATTTTTAAATCTTCAATAAATGTGTTAAATCTATATTTTGTTTTTGGCAAACCGAAAAATGTGCATTCTGTTTTCAGTAAACAGATAAAAAATAGCATTTCTACTACATGAAATGATAAAAAATTGTTATCTTTTTCTTTCTCTATTCTGTATTCTGTGTAATATGCCTGTTTTCTTTCTATTATTTACTTAAAGTGCTCACAGAGAGCTCTACTCAGGAGAAATACCTTCTGTTACTTGGGATGGAGAGGAGAAGGCTGCAAGGCTAAGGAAGAAAACAGGGTGGTATCTACTGTATAAGAAAAAAAGTATATAACCGTCTTTATAGCTTACACCTTCATCCATGGTTCACATCTCATTTTTGTTGGCAGAATAATGTTCCCCACTCCAAATAGAAAGAGAAGAAGGAAAAAAGATACTCCTTCCCAATCTTTCACTTTTTCTTTTTCCCAGACACCTCAAAATCATCACTGTACAACTAACAGCTAACTATTAGTAGATGATCTGTTTAGATTTTTTAAAGAGATTATTTAAGGTATTTGTCTCTCAAAAGTTTTGTCACTATGGAGGCATTCATTTATGTCCTTCAAACAACCAAAAGCCTTAGAGATGTTAAGACTGTACTTTTTGTTTTCTGTACATTTTTTAAAGAAAGAGGTAAGTCTTCATCACATTTCTTTTTTATAACAAAATGGATCATTTCTACATTTACACTCTTGTGGCCTCAGCATATTATCTGGGCACAAATATCTATCCATGCAGCGTTCCTTGCAGGGTGAATTCCTTTTCAAATATGTCAAGCCATTTAGTTTTTATCACTGCGTATCTATCTATACTGGTTGTTACTGCTTTTACTGTCCAAAAGCTTTCCAGTTGTGCTGTTCAGGCCCAAAATTTTCCATGTACTTCAAATCACTTGCCATGTACTTCATTTGCATAAAAAATGCTGAATGGTGAACAGAGATGAAATATTTACTAATGAACACTTTCTTTCCCCTCCTGCCCCGCCCATGTGCTCTATTTGACATCTTTATCAAATAAGCTTAAGTTTCATGCTGTATTTCCTTTGCAGATCAGGAATTCCACATTATCAGCTAGACAGTAGGTTCTAACACCACCATCGTAACACCACCATTGTGTTAAAATTATGATAAAAGAAAGCAAATAGAGGTGGACTACGTGATAGTACATGGTAGTTGGAAACCTGTCAAGAAATATCCCACTTTATTTTTTATTTTACCACTGAGAGTGTCAGTATGACAGCAGCCATATTCCTAACTGTTGATTCAGAATATATTCTCAGATGTAAACCATATAAGTTGATGATCCCTTAAAGGTATTTGAGTCCTTTGCAAGCATATCACCTCTCCGAAAGAGTATGTATTTCTACAACAACTAGAAGCCCTTGCCAAACTTCCACAAAATATGGACCACAACCTAAGAATTTTTCTCATGTACTGAAAGATTTTTCCTTTAAAAAATATTTATCTGGAAAGATAACAGTTATTTACACAGGAAAGTAATATTAGGAATTTATTCATTGTGTTGTCTTTCTGCTTTCTTGAACACAACATCTAAAAAACAAGACAGCTCCCAGGACTTGATCACTTCTGTTCTAATACTGTTTTCATTGAGCATATGATAAGTTCCTGAAATGACGAGTAAGGTCTTTCCCATATAATCAATAAGAAACACACAGTATAGAAGACATATTCACATTTTCTAAAACACTCTTTTGCTATATTTGCAAGCTCAGGAAAGTACCAAATCACATCTTCAAGAGTAAGCTCCCGAAACAATACAAAATAAAAGATAAATTGTCTGCAAAATCCTGAAGCTAATGAGCAGATTTACTTTGAAATTCTGTGCTTCAAAGCTGCAAAATACATGGCTCTTAGCTTTATGTCAGCTTTGATTCTTGGAAGTCAATGCACAGATACTGAAAGTTGCTCGAAAAGTAATTTGGCCTAAGCTTGGATACCATCAGGGACCTGAGTGTACTAATTGGCATTAATTGCCCTGACCAGCCTCACCTGGAGCCTTCCCCTATGCTCCCCCAACCTTGGGGCTCCATTTAAGCTCCATGTGGTTGCAGTTGGCTTGTCTTGGCCATGTTCCTGAGTTGCTGTGTGGGGTTCCTGGGTTGACCTTGGCTTATTACTTTGCCTGATGATGACTGGGCTGTTGGCAGGGCCCTTCGCTGTCACTGCCCTGGCTTGCTTGCCCACCTGCCTCTGGTGTGGTGGGACTGTGCCCTTCAGTGTGGTCACCTGCCCTGCACTGCCAGCTTGGGGGTGGCCCTGCTCTTCCTGCTCCCCAGCAGCTGTCACTGGTCAATTGTTGTGGCTGTATCATAATGAACTTAAATTATAGTATTTGATTTGATTATAGCATTTCATGTTTTCTTCTAGCTACTCAGAAACATAAATGTAAATTTTGTTTTTTCTTTAGGTAATTCATAATGATCTCCCAGAATTTTTTGCTACTGCTTTAAATGAGTACAACAGCAAAACAGAGGAGAACTTTGGCCAGTTCCTGTTTGCTTCTAGAATGGCTGATATGAAACAAGAATGCTGACTTCCCCTTTTAGAAATTGGTAGGTAAATATTCTATTTCTATAAACAGATATATAGTGTAACTTCAACAAACTGCTGTATGTGTTGCAGGAAGATTTGGAGGATCATCTGCATGTTTGTGTGTGGGAAAACATAATCTCATATAATATCAGGCTTGCAGTGCCCCCATTTTCTTACCATGGTTGTTCTTTCTCTAATCAAAACCTGTTTGCTTAGTATGTCCCCACATGCACATGTCTAACACCAAAACTAATTTAAATTTTTAAATTTTTTGTGCTATATATTGTGTTACATAAATTTTACAGCTGGCCTGTGCTGGCTGAGGAAAGAGGCTAGGAAGCAAAGTAAAGAAGTACAAAGGCAAATGTTTATTCATGTGCATGAGGTGTACAAACTGTGGGGCAGACTGAATGTGGTTTTATAGAGGCTTCTTACACCCTTCAAGTGTTCAGGTAGAACACAATTTGATTAATCACTAATTAACACATACACTACCTACTACTAATCATAGTAAAACTTTGCAAAGCAACTATATTTCTGCAATGTCATCATCCATCAGTGTTCTTCTTGCTTATCTATTGATGCAGGTGTTCCTGGCGTCTTGCTGTAGGACTTATCTGTCGCAAAAGACGCTGGGAGGGTTTCAAAGATATGTTGGAGGGGCCAGGATGCTAGCATTACCTCGGTTGTCCAAGGGTATCTTTTATTCTTCATGAACAGCTCTAAAAAGCAAAGTCCTTATTTCCAGGGCTGGGCTGCCCTTCTGGTGCGTGCAATAAGGTGGTGTCTTTCAGTTTGCTTTACGCGAACAATACCAAAGTCTCCAGTAAAATTCCACTACCTTATTACATTGCAGTTAGGGAAGGAAATTTTCATAACAGTTGTAGGTACCGCCTTTTAAAATAGAGGATTCTAAGGAAACAGAAAAATAATACTAGCAAAAAATGGTCCTGTTTTCCCCTAAAATTATTCTCAGTAATCGCTAAAAGGTTTGAATCTTTAAGAAACACCTGAGGCAAAGAGCATGCTTGTGAAATCTCAGATGAGCTTCATTTTAGCCAAAACTACAAGTGGGTGAGAATAGAGACTCTGTATATACAAAGTGAGGAAAGATTTACCAGGGTGTAGAAAGATCTCAATCATTAAAAAATTTGATGAAGAACATGATTGAATTTTTCTTTAATAAAAAGTAAGTCTTCAACATTTTAGATGTTCTTCTGTAACTTCAAATTTATAGAGGTAGTGCTTACATAATACTACTATGAAGAAGCTTTTTGTATGGGTTGGAGAAGAATCATGTGTGTAAATATGGCTACACTTACATTTTATGTAATTTCTGTTTAGTATTCTCAGGTAATGAATGCACTGACTCAGAACTGGCATCTTAATGGGTTGTAATAATGGAAGAAGAGCTATTTCACCTTTTGCATGCTTGTCTGGAAATGATGGTAATTGCTTATGCAGCAATTATAAGCTCATGCAGGAAGTGTCAATGCTGTAAGTATGTAATTAAAAGGCTTATAAGGACACATTTTGTACCCAGGATGGATATATCTCAGAAAATGCACATGAAATTCTATAGATTGTGTTTTACTACTGGTTTTGAGGATATTAATGTGCTTGACAGACATGTAGGGAATCTTATTTCAAAACAGCCACATGAGAAAAGCATTCTCATTTTATGAAGAACGCTCTTCTATTTAATGTAAAATTCTTTGTCTCTCCTCTTACAGCCACATGCAATTTAGTGATGATCAACAGATTTTATACCTGAAAAGGTTTGTTTCATGCCCTTAAATTTGATAGTATATTGAGATTTACTTTTCTAGGAAAATATTTGGGCTAACCGGTAGCAGGGCTGAATGTGTGTCCCCATCAGGTATACAAACAAACACTTGTATACAACCCATACACATAAACACAGTTGGCCATGCAGATCAACAGAGTTGGAGAAGCAGTCAGTGCTCACTGGCTGATCAGGAAGAAGGCCCTTTAGCGGGAAATACATACAATGCAGATCCCACTAGCAGCTGGGCCTGTGCACTTGGGTTATCCAGTGGATGGCCATGGATCCTGGCTCTCCCTAATTGCCTCCCGCACAGGCACTCATATGCACATGGGAACAGGTCTCTCAGTTGAGCCTGAGACCTTATGGTCTTGCCAGTATTTGGCCTGGACCACCTGGTAGACAGCTCTTCCAGGGGTCTCACCCTTAGAGACATGCATAGCTGGCTCCCAGGCTACTTCACCTGCTTGCTGGCAGGTCTGGTTTGATAGTCACTAGGGATTGCACACTGACTTACATACCCTCACTTACTCCTGTTTCTGGTTCCACAGACACATGGACCCCTGAGACCCACAGTCTGACACTGGTTGCTGGCACTCAGACCTCCATATATACACATGCACACAGAACAGGTAGTCCCTGACCCAGGAAGGTAGCTAGAAATGGAGTTTAATGAGCAGACAGGACAGCCTGGTGCAGGTGCACAGTTAGACAAGCATTCTGCCCAGCAACCTGTTTACGTTCAGTCAGCCTCTTGCCTCCTTATCTTTCTCTTTTCCCATGCTTGTTCACCCCCCCAAACCACCTTGATATCTCCCTCCTCCAGAGAAAAACCACTGTTGGGATCCTATTCTAGTGCCCTGCTTACCATTGTGCTAGAAAGCAGAGTAATTTGTCCATGTGGAATGTGCTGCAAACCTACTTCAGAAATCTCACATGAATGTGTAAGTCATTATGAGCAGATGCAGATCCCTAGAGTCTGGGAGAGACTTGTTCCTTATTCTTATAAACTGTATAGAAATGTATCAAAATCCAGCTGATCTTAAGAAATGGAGCTGAAATATTTGGATATTGGAGAGCCCTCTATGATGATTAGTTTCAGGAGAAACTGATAAGATGAACATGACTGGAGTTTAACCATTTATAAAGTTCAATGAGAAAATACACAGTAAAAATACTAATAAAAATGATTGGGTAACTGAATAGTTCCTCATTTAAAACTTTAGCTTGTTCATAATAACTCTATCTTAACACTAAGCAAAGAATTTTTTTCTACATAAAAGCATGTGAACATTTAATCTTTTCCTTTCATTTTCCAGTGTTTCTTTAAGTGACCTCTGAGAAAAGTGGTGAAAGTTCTACAGGTGGTGTTAGAGCAGACAAGCAGAGGGTTCCTTGTGGTATGGCCTTTACACTTACTACTGTTTGAAAAGTCATCAAAGTACTGCTAGATTTCTTATCACTACTCTCTGTACTTCGTGTTGGTACAGTAAGGTTAATGAAAGAAATTAAAATATTTATGTATTTAGTTTAATCTTTGGGTCAAAAGTTTCTCCCATTCAGACATGTCCTAGTCTTTCCACCATCTGTATTGAATTTAGGGCTAGATTCCAAAACCAGTTGAGGCACAGCTTATGCAAAATTTGAATTCATACATTTATTTTAAAGGACAGAGTTTACCTTAGCTTAAGATAGGTGGCTCCTGACAGCTTCAGGTAAGTGTTGGGGAATTTTTATTGTACACCTTGTGGTGAATTAAATACCATTTGTGCTTAAGTATAAAGTGATTTAATGGACAATGCATTGCGCAGTTCTACTGCCGTAAGTGGTTCTACAGGGAGTCTGCAAACATGGGGCATCAGCCAATTCCTTATACACGCGCCAGCACCAGTCATATTACAAGTCAATACTGTAGCATTTCTTATTTTATCAACATGGAAAGTTGTTCTCCCTTACATAAAGTCATTCCACCTCTGGCACTCCTGTTTCTCGTGTTTAACCTGGTTCTGGAGTGAGGTTTTTCCATTGCCAGGACCAGGTTATTCCTCAGTCTCCAGTTACCATTGCTGAGCAGTTACAATTTGAATTTCCCCTTTGTAAGATGTCTCAAGTTAAAATTTCTGCAGCTGTTTTTCTATACTAGATGGTTACTCTGCCAACTGCTTGATGATTTTAGGTACTCTGATTCATGCTTGAAAGAATGGCTCTCTTGGATCCTCATCTCAAGCATCTATCTCTACCCCTTCCCTCTTTACCTCATGCATTATGTAGAGAGATCTGAAAGAATGTGGTGGGTTGACCTTGGCCAGCTGCCACATGTTCATCCAGCTCTTCTCTCACTGTCCTCCCTCAATGGTGGGGGGCAGAAAATAGGATGGAAAAGCTTGTGGGTCAACACAAAGACAGGGAGACTGCTTACCAGTTACCATCACAGGCAAAACAGACTCCACTTGGGGAGAAGTTATGACCTGATTGCCATAACTGAAACTTGGTGGGACAAATCCCATGACTGGAATGTAGCTATTGATGGCTACAGGTTGTTCAGAAGGGACAGGCAAGGAAGGAGGGGTGGAGGCATTGCCCTCTGCATAAAGAAATCGATACAGTGTGAAGAGCTGTCCCTGAAGAATAGCCACGAGCAGGTTGAAAGCTTATGGTAAGAATCAGAGACAGAGGAAACAAAGGGAACTTTGTGCTTGGTGTCTACTACAGGCCACCTGATCAAGGGGAGCCTGCTGATGAAGCCTTCTTCCTCCCGCTCTAGGAGGCTTTGCGCTTGCAAACTCTTGTCCTACTGGGGGACTTCAACCACCCCGACATTTGCTGGAAAAGTAACATGGTGAGCTGTAGGCAATCCAGGAGATTCCTAGAATGCATTTAGGATAACTTCCTAAGCCAGGTAATAGACACCCTAACCTGAGGGGATGCAATACTGGACCTGATGGTCACCAATGCAAGTGAGCTCATCAATGACGTCAAGACTGGAGGCAGCCTGGGCTGCAGTGATCACACATTGGTGGAGTTCACACTCCTGAGGGATATGGGAAAAGTGAGGAGTATAGCCAGGACCCTAAATTTTAGGAGAGCAAAATTCCAGCTCTTCAAGGAGTTAGTCAGAAGGACCCTCTGGGAAATGGTCCCCAGGGACAGGAGAATGGAACAGAGCTGGCAGATCTTTAAGGACACCTTCCACAGAGTGTAAGAGCTCTCAGTCCCCAAGTGTAAGAAATCAGGCAAGGAAGGGAAGAGACCAGCATGGCTGAGTCAAAACATGCTGGTCAAACTAAAGAGCAGGAGGGAACTGCACAGGCAGTGGAAGCAGGGACAGGTATCCTGGGAAGAGTACAGGGAAGCTGTCCAGTTGTGTAGGGATGGGGTCAGGAAGGCCAACGCACGGCTGGAGCTGAATTTGGCAGGGGAAGTAAAGAATAACAAGAAGAGCTTCTACAGGTATATCAACCAGAAAAGGAAGGTTAAAGAAAGTGTATCCCCCCTGATGAACAAGAATGGTGACCTAGTATCAACAGATGAGGAGAAGGCTGAGGTACTCAACAACTTCTTTGCCTTGGTCTTCACCGGCAACTTCTCTCCTCACCCCTCCTGAGTCAAGGGACCACAAGATGGGGACCAGGGGGTTAAAGCCCCTCCCACTGTAAGGGAAGATCAGGTTCAAGACCACCTGAAGAGCATCAATGTACACAAGTCTATGGGACCTGATGAGATGCATCCCAGAGTCCTGAGGGAACTGGCTGACGTAGTTGCCAAGCCACTCTCCATAATATGTGAAAAGTCATGGCAGTCAGGTGAAGTCCCTGGAGACTGGAAAAAGGGGAATGTTGTGCCCATTTTTAAAAAGGGAAGAAAGGAGGACTCTGGGAACTATCGACCTGTCAGCCTAACCTCTGTGCCTGGGAAGATCATGGAACAGATCCTTCTAGAAGCTATGCTCAAGCACATGGAAGACAGGGAGGTGATTCGAGACAGCCAGCATGGCTTCACCAAGGGCAAGTCCTGCCTGGCCAACCTAGTGGCTTTCTGTGGAGGAGTGACTGCATCAGTGGACAAGGGAAAAGCAATGGATGTTATCTATTTGGACTTCTGTAAAGCCTTTGACACAGTACCCCACAACATCCTTCTCACTAAATTGGGGAGATATGGATTTGATGGGTGGACTGTTCGATGGATAAGGAATTGGCTGGATGGTTGCATCCAGAGGGTCGTGGTCAATGGCTCGATGTCCACATGGAGACCGGTGACAAGTGGTGTCCCTCAGGGGTCCATACTGGGACCAGTGCTGTTTAACATCTTCATCAATGACACAGACAGTGGGATGGAGTGCACCCTCAGCAAGTTTGCAGATGACACCAAGCTGAGTGGTGTGGTTGACACACCAGGAGGACGAGGTGTCATCTAAAGGCACTTGGACAAGCTGGAGAGGTGGGCCTGTGTAAACCTTATGAGGTTCAGCAAGGCCAAGTGCAAGGTCCTGCACCTGGGACAGGGCAACCCCCAGTATCAATACAGGCTGGGGGATGAAGGGATTGAGAGCAGCCCTGCGGAGGAAGGACTTGGGGGTGCTGGTGGATGGAAAGCTGGACATGAGCCAACAATGTGCGCTTGCAGCCCAGAAAAACAACCGTATCCTGGGCTGCATCACAAGAAGCGTGGCCAGCAGGTCGAGGGAGGTGATTCTGCCCTTCTACTCTGCTCTGGTGAGACCCCACCTGGAGCGCTGTGTCCAGCTCTGGAGCCCTCAGCACAAGAAGGACATGGAGCTGTTGGAGCAGGTCCAGAGGAGGGCCACAAAAATGATGTGAGGGCTGGAGCACCTCTCCTGCAAGGACAGGCTGAGGGAGTTGGGGTTGTTCAGCCTGGAGAAGAGAAGGCTCCAGGGAGACCTTATTGCAGCCTTTCAGTACTTAAAGGGGGCCTATAGGAAAGGTGGGGAGAATCTTTTTAGCAAGGCCTGTTGTGACAGGACAAGGAGTCATTACTCCTTAGTTTTAAACTAAAGGAGGGTAGATTTAGACTGGCTATAAGGAAGAAATTTTTTACAGTGAGGGTGGTGAAGCACTGGAACAGGTTGCCCAGAGAGGTAGTGGAGGCCCCATCCCTAGAAACATTCAAGGTCACGTTGGCAGGGGCTCTGAGCAACCTGATCTAGATAAAGCTGTCCCTGCTCACTGCAGGGGGGTTGGGCTAGGTGACCTCTAAAGGTCCCTTCCAACTCAAATCATTCTATGATTCTATGAAAAGTAATTTAATTTATTGTCAGTTAAAATAGATTTGGTAGTGAGAAACAAAAAATAAAATTTTTAACACCACCTTCCCCCCACTCCCACCTTTCTCAGGTCAACTTCACCCCTTCATTCTTGACTGCTCTATTGTTCCCCATCTCCTGAGCAGTACAGGGGGGATGAGGGTTTGGGGGGTTAGTCAGGACATAACAGTTTTTCTTGACACTTTACCCTTTCTCCAGTGTGAGTCCTCTCCATGGGCTGCAGTCCTTTGGATAAACCTGCTCCAACATGGGATTTCCACAGGCTGTGGTCCTTTCAGGGCATATCCACCTGCTCCAGCATCGGGTCCTCCATGGACCTTGGTTTTTGCAGTAGTGTTTCTCACTCTTATTCCTGCCCCCCTCTGCCCGAGTGGTGGGTTTGCTCTTTCTTAAATATGTTTTCATGGAGGGGGCACCAGCTTCCTCAGGAAAGTAAAGTGTCTGATCTGCCTTTTGGTCAGATGAATAGAAGACCTAGAATACACTTTTCTGAGCCAAAATGCATCACCCAGATAGATGAAAAATTGAATCTACAGGTCTGTCTTCAGGACTTAATTAAAAGTTTTATTAAAATCTGTTGAAGCAGTGGGCTAAAGATCATCTCCCATTTAATTTGAGAAAAGGAAATAGAGTTCCAATTATTTCCCAGATTGTTACCTACCAAAGAAAAAGAAAGTGTGCTGAGAACAGGGAGCGGGGGCTTATCTTGGCTAGCTAAACAAAACGATTCTGATATGCTGGAGCACTGTGGGTGTGTTACTTACACTGCAAAAGATACCGTTCTCCTGAGTTGCTGGAATCTTTGTACAGGTCTCAAAGGCAGTGCAGGATGTGGAAAAGACCTCTCGTCTGCTTACATGGCAAGCGTTATGTGTCAGCTGCCCACCGGGGGGCTGTCGAAACCCCACCTGGATCCGTGAGGGGACTACTCACCTGTGTAACCCCAGCGGTTCTCTCTGCTGTATTCTGCACAAGTGTCTGATCTAACGAGGAGCTGGGCTTTTCCCCTCTCACCGGGACAATTTGATACATAAACCCTGCTTTCCTAACTGGTGTTTCAACAGTACTTGGGTACCCAGGTTCCCTTGCGAATCGAGGCTTCGCTATTTTAAACTCAGTGACAGGGGCCCGGCACTGTTCCTGCTAAAGGATTTGCTGGAAATGCTAAAAAGTTGTGTGAGGTATATCTCTTAGTTTATTTTTATATATGCGATTTCCTACTTTAAGAAAGCAGGCTGGTAGAAGAATAGGTTGTGGTGAATAAAGGGACAGAAAGAGGAATTAGTCTTTTCTGGGCTGTATAGGCAGCCTGCACGGACAATGTCCGTAAGCAACGCGGGCTTCGTGCTTCTTGGACCATCAGCTGCAGCCGCTAGGACTGAAGAGCATCACCTCAGGGCAGCGAGGACATACCGGTGACACTTTGCCGTGCCCTGTTCGGGGACGCACTTCAACCGGCACCTCTGAAACGAAACCGGAACCCGGCGGCCGGGCCGCCCCGGGAACTGAAACCGAAAGCTGCGGGGACGGGCGGCGGAGGCGCCTTAAAGGCGGCCGCAGGCGGCGGAGCGCGGCGGAGCGGGCGGCGGCAGCGGCAGGGGCAGGGGCAGGTACTGTCCGTGCTGGGGCTTGTTGGAAGTTGTCGTTAGGGTTGCCTTTAGGGTGCGGATTGGGGTTAGGACTGCGCTGCGGTTGGGTTTAGGCATGGTGCGGGAGCTGGGGTTGGGGCTTGCGTTAGAGTTGCGGTTGGTTTAGGGCGGGACGAGGTGGCTGGACAGCACGCAGGGGAACATCTGGGACTTTGCGGGCAGCAAGGGAGCACCCTCCAGGGTGGAGGGGCAGGGAGGCCGCTGGCAGGGTGTCCAAGCCACCTGGTTGCCTCTGCCCACACCGTAGCCCCAGGTGCCTCAGATGTCAGTGTGTGGACTGCAGAAAAGCACCGATGTAGCAAACTATTTAAGCCTTTGTTTTAAAAGGAAATACAGCAATCCATACATGGGTATGTACGGGTACGGTTTTGCTTTCTTTGAGAACAGCTGTCTTTACAGTTCCAGATCTCCAGCTTGCTTAGGAGGTTGCTGAAGTTGTGATGGACGTTTTCTAGGTGAGCGGCAATTTCAGCATGCAAAAATACATGATTCATCCCAGAATGGTATTCTCAAGCCTTTGATACAGCTTTTCAATTTAGATAAGAAAATGGAGAAAAGTCTTAGGTTTATTGCTGCCTTGGCAAAAAGTACGTATGCACGTACACAAAAGGTGACTTTGTGTAGCTCTATGTATATAAATAGCTTACATTTCCTGAAAATAGGTATTAAAGTTCAACTGTAAAGTTATAATAAGCACACCACTGTAATATAGCACACTATGTGTACGGTATTTTACAAGTAGATAATAAAAATGTATTTTTATTTCTTTTTTCTGCAACTTCATTTGCTAGGGGTTTAAACTAATGCAAGGTGAAAATAAAAAATCAAATTTCAGCTTAGTTTTGAGTTGAGTTTGTGAAATCTGAAAATCAGAGGTTGCACTTTAGTTTCTTTTGTTATTTTTTTAAGAAAGGTTATAAGACTAAAAATGACATCTAAAGATGAAATAGTCCTTTTATGGTCTCAGGAAAATGAAGGATAACCATATCTAAGGCATATAAATATTGCAATGGAAGGTACTGCAATGGTAAGTACTACAGGAGGCTGTTACCTGGATAGAAATTAGGGAAAACTAAGTTCAGAAGAGCTGAGCTGATGTGGCAGGGAGCGTGCAGGGTTATCCCAAGCTGCTTATTTGTTCTGTCGCTCAAAGGAACTGAACATCGTGATCTCCTAAGGCAGGGAGTTACCCCAACCATTACAGTTGTATGCTCACTCAAGATTTGAGAATTCTACCCTTGAAAAAAAAGAAGAAAAAAGCTAAAACTGAATTAAAAGTGGGATTGATACCGAACCATGATTGCCCTCATCATGCAAGGAAGATGTTGTGGTGTGCCTACTTGTGACTGGACTAGCATGAACTGTGTGGGTACAAGTCGCTTGAACGAGGAAACATGGATCATTCCTTGGAGTGTGCCATGTAGATATAGCTAATATAGCAAATTACAACTAACCCCGCCAAGGGTCCCTTCATGTAAAGCGCAAAACAGATATATAATGCTCCTCTTTAGTTAACTTTAAGAAAGACAAAAGCTGATGTTTTCCTTATAGTTCATAAAAATATTTATTGATTTTAAAATGAAAATGTGTCTTACAGGGATGTTCACAAAATGCTTTCTGATTTTTCTTAAAGTTTTATTCCAGTGTGATTATGAAGTACATAATTTAATGGTTGAAGCCTCAGAGCATACCATATTTCCTGAAAATTATCTCTTGATTACTTAAAGTTTTCTTTTTTTGGATGCCAGAATCAAGATCTGTGATGGATTCTGCAGAAGATCGTTTCAAGAAAGTCATTCATAATGATGCAAATGAGAATGCTAGCGATGATGATATGGAAAGTCATTGTAGTGACAGTGAGAAAATAGGCTTCATTCCAACAAAGAAACATAAAGAGAGTGGGAGTGCAAATGACAGTGATGACGAGGATGAGACCAGTGACAAAGCTGAAGCAGCTGTTATGCAGATGCTTAAAAAAGAGGAAGACAGAGAAAAAGAAGCCAAAGACCCAGATTACAGTAACGCTTATAGTGTCTCAGCCATTGAAGAAGTGACACAGCAGGCATCACAAACTGAAGTCAAGGATTTCAGAGTTCTCCAGCATGAACGTGATTCCCAAAGCCCTGGTGAGGAGCTGTTCTTAGCTTATGTTTGTGTCTGTGGCTTTTATTGCAGTGTCTTACATTTTGACTCTTTTGTAATTAATTGATGAGTTATGGTTGTATGGTTCTATTGATAACCATGTATGTGGTTATTTTAGAAATAAGAAAACATCTTGAATTTCTGAAGAAGTTGAGGCTACACATTTGGGAATCCTTATCAAGAGCTCAGTAAGTACAGTGGGGTTCATGGAAAGAAATGTAATAAATGGTAATAAAAGTAGTTTCTTTGAACTGAGTAGACATCACAGTGTAGTACCCCTTAGAGAAAGAAGCTACGTGCTCATCACCTAGGTTTGTGGAAAACCAGGAGACCTAAGGCATGCTTAGGATTTCATACTTCCTCCAGACACATGAAGGAAGATTCCTAATATAATAGAAAGTCTGCCCAAAGAATAAGGATTGTCTGCACATTTTAGGAACTGATCTACAGTTTTAACTATTGCTATTTATTATTTTTCAAATTCTCTGTCATGCTTTTTTTGAGCATGTTTCCTCACATGTTTTAAGGCTACTGATTTTACAGCATTTAAAACATGCATGATCTTCTGCATCTCCAGATTCTGATTCCTCCCCCTGTTTGATATGAAAAAGCATTAGCAATAGTGCCGTTCACATTGACAGTGAAGTGTCTTCTTTGCATTCTGGAGCTGACATGCTAAAGAGATTAGTATTAATTAAAGGCAGACAATTCAAATGTGTAAGACAGAAGTTTACATAGTTTTTGT
Organism: Pelecanus crispus; assembly: GCF_030463565.1. Lineage (NCBI taxonomy): Eukaryota > Metazoa > Chordata > Aves > Pelecaniformes > Pelecanidae > Pelecanus > Pelecanus crispus. The sequence continues at coordinate 43,656,687 of NC_134646.1, read as the reverse complement.
TCACGGAAGGCTACTCATTGCATCAGATAACAAACTGGGCCTGTAAACCAGAGGCTGTTGATCCCAGGCAGAAAGGAAAGCTGGGTCTTCCCAGGTGTGGATCTAAGGTGATGTGTATCAGGCATTTTTGACAGCCTTGAGGAAAGTTCTTACCATTAGCGTATGGATGTTCTCATAAAATGCGTTAGTATTGTAATATGTAATAGACAGTGTAGTATGTAATAAACAAATATGAAAGCAGAGAACTTTACTAGAAGGGCTTGCCTCTTCTTCATCTGGACCTGCAAAGGTTCTTCTGGCTCCTTGGTCTGTCCCTGGACTTTCATGGATTCTTGAAGAGCTGGAGAATGCAGTCCATTCCTAGGATGTATTAAAAACTACTGAGGTGCTGCCTGTTTATATTTGCCATCTTCAGTGAAGAGGATTTGTTTCAAGTTTGACCTAAGACTGATGGATGCAAATTTTATCAACTTTCATAGTTTTCTGAAATGGGAAGGGATGAAGTTGTCTTTTAATTCTTTGGTTTCTTGAAGGAATGGATTGTGATTGGATTCCTTTTGCTGTTAATGTATTTTTCTTGCCATAAACATTCCTTGGATGAGGGAGGTAGTTGTTATTGTCATGATAGTCATTTATTTTTAGGTGGAAACTCAGGCAGGAAGGCTCTCAAAATATGTTTTGTCGTTATCTCCTGTGGGGTATTTCTTATAGAACAGATAACACTTTCTGCATAAGCAGACATGGACAAGAGGTGTCACATAAGTCACAGAAGCCTCAGATCTGGAAGTGTAAACGACACAATTGCTAATATATTCAGTAACTGAAAGGATTGCAAGCTATTTAGGACTAACCTTAGATCCAAGAAAGATGGTTTGCTATTGATTTAATTTATATGTTTAATGTTTAGTTGATTTAATTAACAAAAACATTTATTTTAAAATCTATTAGTAGGCAAATTTCTTCTGTCCCATGTCTCCCACTTTTCTTGGAGTAATGTTATGTACATGCTATTTCTTTTTCTTTCAGGTATGTCAGTCTGCTAAAAGACTTTGTTGAGTCTGAATTCTTTGTGATAGATGGGGATTCCTTACTACTTATGTTTTTAGATGAGAAAACACAATATCTAAACTTCTTCTACCAAGTTGAATGCTTCCTACAGGATTTCACTGAAAAAGGTGCAAAATACGTCATTGTTTTTTTCAAGGTATTGAACAAGTAACATTTGTTTGCTGCACTCCTTCATAACCCACTGCTTGATTCTAATCAGGATTAGGAAACTGTTCATTGTGTCAACAAATGTAACTGAATAATTTCATTGTTTTTATTTCCCACAGGATGCAGAACAGATGTACTTTCCGTATCCTCATTTTCTTTTCTTACGTACTGCTTTAATAGAACACCTGAGGCATAACACAGGCACCACCGTTCATACAGAATTTTCCAATTGTTTATCATTCAAATGGGATATTTTCCTGAAGAAAAGCTATCCTTACTTCATCATTGTATCTGACATAGGACTGACCTCTCTCCAAACAGACTATTTATCTATTTTAATTACTCATTCACTGTCAAAGAAAATCAACGTTGTGCTTGCTTCAGGACAGGAGTATGATATTCTTAGAGTTTACGGATATCATGTTCAGAGTGTGTATAAACATAGATCATTTTTTAAAAAGGTAAGTTATACAACTTCATTGTTGGTTTGCAATAATGATGTTAGTTCTATTTAGCAGATTCAATTAAAAGATCTCAATATGAGTATTTTACATATTAAAATTATGAAGCACTGATACATGGCTCATTTTATGTATATTTAATCTACTGGTCTTGAAATCTTTAACAGGCAAACGTTGTGATTGGTGGCAAATTCCTGCCCTGTTCTCTATAGTCTCATTTCACATAGAATCACCTTGTTCACTTAAGATATGGTAGTCTCAAATACAGTCTTTCCAATAACTTCAGTATCATGTGTCTTAGTTGACTTGTAATACACCAGACAAGACTAGCATTTAGGCCAGGGATGTGATTTTTAAACGGGTTTTATTTAGCATAGATGTTTCTTGGAGGCTGAGGATTGTTATGTATCTGAATGGTTTCTGTCTGTGGCTAGTAGTCCCTGATGTATTCTATCTGTTGACTTCTGCATATAACTTTGACTGCTGCACTTTGTAGTATAAACCAGATCTGCGATATGCCTGTGAAAACCTAGCTAAGTACAAAGAACCATTCATGTGTCTATATGAACATCTCAAGCTGAGCCTGAAAAGCATACAGAAAGAGGTAATTGGACCTTTTTGATCCTTTTTTCTCCTTAGGTTGACTGTCTTCCTCCATTCCTTTACCTGAAATTTTTTCCTAGCCAGAACTGGGGGCTCTCTTCCTTACCCTGAAGTGACACCCTGAGTCTGAGAAGCTCTCCTCTGTGCCCACTCTTCTTCACAGCAGCTTAAAGCTGTTTCTTTCTTTAAAGTTCATTAAAGTAGGATGGTTCAGCTGGAAGATGATCAGTGGGATGCCACTTAAGGGATGTTTCCGTCTTGGTGACTGCCTTTATCTTGTAGAAGGTGGGAACCCGCCCATTCAGCAGAAAACACCATCTGTGGCATAAATCCACCCTTAGCCGCCTGGGGGGCTGCTGCTATCGCTCTTCGGGCGTGCTGTGCCCCTTGCCTTGACCCCATGGCAACAGCTGGCTCCTGAGGCTAGGATGTGGGAGGGCATGTTCAGCAGCGGTGGGCAGGAGTCGGGGCTGCTGCCAGCAGCAACCTCATCTGTAGAGACATCTCCTAATCTAAACCTCTCTGTTGCAGCTGCCAAGGCTTGCTCGCTCTGTTAACTACAAATGTATTCACAATCTGGGATTTTTTTTTTTTTTTAAGAGCTTGCAAGGTCTGTGCTTGCATGATTAAAGTGATGGATTCATTAATCTCATTTTACAATATATTAACCTTAAAAATGTGGTGGGTTTATGTATACATTATACCTTTAGTGCCTAATATATCCCTGCCATTTTCCTGAGTGTTAAGTTACACTGCAGGGTTGTGACTGTACTTCTGCTCCTGCAGAGAACAGCAGCAAGGCTTTCTTGGACTTCAGTGGGAAAGATACTGGTCCAGCAAGCTGATTTTTTTCAGTCCAGAAAAAAATGGTGTTACTTAGAAAGCATTTTAAAGTCAGTAGAAACACAGCTACCTGGCTACTGCTAATATTTTGTTTTATTATGATTATCTTTCCCGAGGCAAGTTCAATAATTAGATACCCCAGGAGCAGAAAAACATCAGGGTGCAGTGAGGGCAGGCGGCTGCTCCCTCGGGGCCTGGGCCATGGGAGCTCCCCTGGAGGCGGCAGGGCAGGGGGCCTGGCAGCCAGGGCCTGTCCCACTGCCCCAGCCAGGAGCAGGGCAGCTGGGGGGGCAGCTGCAACCCCGGGCATTGGGCACGTCCCTGGGGCTGGGCTGAGGCCAGAGTGGGTTGTCAGCCTGCTGGGCTGTGGGGAGCTGGAGACTGGCACTGCTGCAGCATTGCTGGGGCAGGGACTGATGGCCCCAAGGGGCTGAAATGGGGCCCTGGGCAGGTGGGGGCAAGCCCCAGGCATTGGGCAGGGACAGTCAGAGCTGTCGGTGCCCTCAGGGATGTGCCAAAAAAGAGCTCTTTTTACTAATGATAGTGCCCACGTCTGTAGTTTTCATATCCTTTTTTTCCCCTTCTCTGATGGAACTCTGTAAAGGATAAATCTTGTCCTATTTTTGTAATTTTTATTATAGTGGTCATTAGTGCTATTCAGCGTGTTATGACTACAGGTTCGCCAGACTGTCTGTCTCCTGAAACAACTGTGGCCTGAAGGATCTGACATTCGGCGTGTGGTCTGTGTTCTTGCTTGGGCCGTGGGATTAAAAATATACAGCAACCTGTTGGAAAATGCAGATACTTCCGTGAGAGCAAAGACAGCAACCGTAAGAATTGTTTGAATATCTTTTCAGCATAGTGACCATAAACGTTTTGCTAACAGGAGAGATGGCTGTTCTTCTAGATCCCAAGCTGAAGAGAGGCCCAGCTGCTTCCTTTGTGCCTGCATTTTGTAAGTGGTCTGGCTCAGATAATTATTGTGGCCACAGTTTTCCAAAGGAGCATGGTCTCTCTGTGGGTCGCACTGTGCCCCTTGCCACAGTGGCTATTCCTGGGGAAAGTTTTGCCTTAGGACCAGTTACTTCCATAGGAAGTTTTACATTAGAAGGTAGTTGCGCTCATTATTTTTCTTTTCCTAACGTTCAGTGGCATCCTAGCTTTCACAGAAGAATACACTTTTCCTTAAGTTAGCAAGACATTTCAGAAAAAAGGTTTCTTTCCAGATGTGGTCATGACATCATTTTTGTGACCATACTACAAGTCTTATATTTGCATCAAGTTAACACAGTCACAATATATCAGTAATATTTTATGAGACACATATTCAGTGGACTACAGGATAGCTACAAGTGGTTAGCACAGCTGGATTTCTGTATGGATTTTTTGCTATGCAGTTAATAAAAGAGCATAGGCCTGTATCTAGATAATAACTTTTCCTCTTAAAATAATAACATTTCTAGCCAGACACACTGGCAATAGTTTTCAGGTTTAGTTTGATTTTCATAGTAATATTCTTTTCGGAACAGATGGGGTTTTTTACATTATAACTGATCCGCATCTACCAGCACTACAAGAACGTTCATTTTGAATTGTATCCACAAGTAGTTACAATGCACAAATTGTTTAAATAGATCAAAATTATTAGCTGCTTTAACACAGTGCAAACCACTGAATTAAGTAGAGGTGAATACAATTATTTTACTGAAGGATGTGGTCAACTTTTTATCTGTCATCTCTCAACAGCAAAGAAGTAAACCCCTATCTCTGGAAGAAGCAGCTGACCTCTGTAGAATGCAATGTCTTACAGTGGCTTTCCTTCTTCATATGCCTCTTTCACAGAGAGCTCAGATTAGGATCATGAAATCCTGCTGGACTAAGCAAGTTTTACCCTTAATAAAAATGGTATGTGTTGCACTGTCTTACTTCCCCTGTCATCAGGTGCAATTATCATTTCAGTTTTCACTTTCCTTTATGTGCTACTTTAGTCATCTGATAAGATCAAAGAATGTAATGTACCTGCTGGAAACAAACCTTACCTCGTTCAGAAATCTTGTGAGCCACAAATCAGTGGAGCTAGCAGAATGTCTGGGGCAATAGCTCTATACTTGACCTCTTCTTAGACATCTCCAGTTAGCCAGCGTTAGTGTTAGGGTACTGGGCTAGATGGACCTTTTGGTCTCATACAGTATGGGAAGTTTGAGGGCAGGCCTTTTTATTGTTAAAGTTGGTTATTACAGTGAAGGAGAACAGTGAAAGCAGTTTCCTGATCACAGAGAAGTCAAGTAACAGTGTGTTGTTTTTCATGTCAATAAAATCTGTGGTAGTTAACCTCGATTTGGAGATGCTTTGATCCCTCCATATGAAAAGGTGCTCCATAAGAATTAATTGTTTGCTTTATTTTAACAGCAACAGTTGTGTACGCATTTTGCTCTGACACAGCTAAATGATACAAATGATTGGAAATTGGATTTAACTTACCTGCCTGACTTAAATGATGATTCACTGCTCAGAAATCTTGCATATTACTATGAGGCTGAGTACACTGAAGGTATTTATCTTTGTTGAACAGTTTGTTTTCTTACATTTCTAACTTTATTAAGCTGCAGAATGAGAATGAAACTGCTTGTACAAGCAGAAATGAGCACAATTTTCTAATTACCCATAAAATAATGGATACATTTTAAGGAATAATAGGGAAACCTTTTTCTATAGCCAAGTCTAGAAAATCACATGTGAAAGTGTCTTTCACCAGTACTCATTCAGAATACTTTACCATGTCATATCTTCGATGTGCCACCTGTACTGATGCAAAGGAAGAGTGATATAGCATAGGTAGTAAGAGCTCTGTGTCGCTGTTACTGGGTATTCTCAGCCGTTTGGTTTTTAGCCAGTTTTCTATCCATTTCGTTTTGTCTTAGTGCAACACAGTCAGAATGGAAACTAGATTTGATCCCTAATGTCACTGTGACATTGGGTAATATTTTTAATTTCAGATGAGATTGATTCAGACAAAATCATATGTTGTCTTATAAATACATGAATTTGGGAGCTGGAGCTTTAAGAACACCATCAGATGTGTTATGATTCACAAAAAAGTTACAAAATCTGACAGAGCAAGAAAGTATGGAAAAAGGTTTGTAGGAAATGTCCTTTCAGAGTAATTCTGTTTACCTGAAATCCTCTGTCATGAGTGTCTGTCTGATAGTAAACCAGAACACTTTCTTTATAAATCTAGTCACAAGACGTCCTGTATGTACCTCAGTAAAGCAAGTGTAGAGGAATTTTTAAAGGAAATACAAATTAGGAATATGAAAAATTTATTTTTATAATGATACCTATTTTGGGCACTAAAAAGAAAATTCTCAATTCAAGATCCTACCCTGCAGGAGGTGAAGGTGAGAGAAACTTCTTTAGCTGTGGAGCTTGCAGAATTCCACAGACAGTCTAAATCTGGTTTTCTTTCAAAAAGTACATCTTCACAGTACATTTAGTTATTTATACCCTGGGCTATTAAAAACTGTGAATGTACAACTTTCGTGGTTTAGCCCCCAGCCAGCAACTAAGCACCACGCAGCTGCTTGCTCACTCCCTCTACCCCAATGGGATAGGGGAGAGAATTGGAGGAGTAAGAGTGAGAAACACTCCTGGGTTGAGATAAGAACAGTTTAATAATTGAAATAAAGTAAAATAGTAATGCTAATAGTAACAATAGAATAATGATAATGATAATTATAATAATATACAAAGCAAGTGATGCACAATGCAATTGCTCACCACTCGCCGACTGATACCCAGACAGTTCCCGAGCAGCAATCGCTGCTCCCTGGCCAACCCCCCCCAGTTTCTATACTGAGCATGACGTCATATGGTATGGAATAGCCCTTTGGTCAGTTTGGATCAACTATCCTGGCTGTGCCCCCTCCCAGTTTCTTGTGCACCTGGCAGAGCATGGGAAGCTGAAAAGTCCTTGACTAGCATAAGCACTACTTAGTAACAACTAAAAACATCAGTGTGTTATCAACATTCTTCTCCTACTAAATCCAAACCACAGCACTATGCCAGCTACTAGGAAGAAAATTAACTCTATCCCAGCTGAAACCAGGACAACAACATTCTATCCTAATTTGTTCTAATGACCAAAGACCTTGGATATGACTGAAGTCTTCGTGCCTGATGCTGCATAGGTGAATAGGTAGGTTCTGTTTGAGGAAACTTTTGATTTTAAAGCTTTTTTTTTCCCCCCCTTCCTTTCTTCCCTCCTGCGCAGGATTAGAGTCCAAAAAGGAATTGGGAAAAGAAGTGGAGAATGAATACCAACATTTATGGGACACACTAACAAAATTGGCTGTGAAATACAGTTTTGGAGATGCTTTCCCAATACGAAAGACCTCCCAGCTCTTTCTTGAACAACAACAGACATTATTTAGAGGTACTGAGAACTCCACAAATTAGAGAGTTAGAAGCATGATCTTCATTACTATCACTAAAGTTTTAGGAGTAGTGATCTAATTTTATCCTGATCACAAATCTAATCCATGGTTTATGGATCCTCTCCTCCTTCCTTTCAACCCACTAGCAAAACTTAGACCTGTTGTTAAAATAAGTCTGACCAGGCCTTATGGGTGAAATTCTGGCGCCACTGTAGACAGCACAAGTATTGTGTATTGACTTCAGCAGGAATTGGATTTAGTTGCATGATTGCTAGCCCAAATCTATTGTATGTATTGTAAAAAACATTATGATTAGTGTAATACAAATAATAGTAAAAAGCATAATAATTACTCATAATTAAAGTAATGATTATGCTGCAGGAAGACTGTCTCTGAAGAACATCTTTGTCCATGTTGACATAGGGTTATGCAGGTATTGGGCATGGGAGCAGAAAATTAATTGAAATATAGAATTGTTGCCCTCATGGTAGAGAGTCCCTCCATCACTGTAGCTCACTGCAATCCTTGAAGGTTGTAGAAATGTGACTTGCCTGTAAGTGTCTGAAGTTACACCATCATCCTGTTTAGTAGCCCATAACTGGGGAAGTGCTTAGCTGGCTCAGAGATTGTTTTCTTCCCTCAGTTGCAAGACCTGCTCTGAATATCTGAAAAGAGTAGGTAGAGATTTTTGGCTGATATCTGACATTTCTTGAGAACCAGTTTTGTTACAACCTTCAAATGTTTGTTTTAAATCTATTAAATTGTATAAATCTTTAGAAGAGACGGTAAGAAATTCAGTGAAGGCTGGAATATAATTCTACTTAAGTTTGTGAGTGTTCTTCAGCTGGTTTCAAAGATGTCAAGTGAGCAAAGTGGGCTCTAGTGGGCAGAAAAAGACAGTTTGTTATCTGTGGGATATTAAGGCATCTTCTGGCACAGCATTTGTGTTGCCTATTTCTGTATCTCCTTTGGAGACCTTGAAGACTGAAGTTGTGGCTAGACTGCAAACATGGGAAGGAATGCACGTTACATGTCATCTTTAGTCATCTAATGTAAGTGCAGTTGAAAGTGCATATTTAGGAGACTGTGCTCTTTACGGAATCAGTGCAGGAAAGTAGATGCCTATGAGATGGGATGGGTGGTAGCATTCAAAAAGTTAGCATAGGTGTCTAAAATGGATTATGAGAATATCTACTTGAAGTCAATAATGGTGTCATAGAATCACAGAATCATAGAATACTTTGGGTTGGAAGGGACCTTTAGAGGTCATCTAGCCCAACCCCCCTGCAGTGAGCAGGGGTATCTTTATCTAGATCAGGTTGCTCAGAGCCCCTGCCAACGTGACCTTGAATGTTTCTAGGGATGGGGCCTCCACTACCTCTCTGGGCAACCTATTCCAGTGCTTCACCACCCTCACTGTAAAAAATTTCTTCCTTATAGCCAGTCTAAATCTACCTTCCTTTAGTGTAAAACTAAGGAGTAATGACTCCTTGTCCTGTCACAACAGGCCTTGCTAAAAAGATTCTCCCCACCTTTCCTATAGGCCCCCTTTAAGTACTGAAAGGCTGCAATAAGGTCTCCCTGGAGCCTTCTCTTCTCCAGGCTGAACAACCCCAACTCCCTCAGCCTGTCCTTGCAGGAGAGGTGCTCCAGCCCTCACATCATTTTTGTGGCCCTCCTCTGGACCTGCTCCAACAGCTCCATGTCCTTCTTGTGCTGAGGGCTCCAGAGCTGGATGCAGCGCTCCAGGTGGGGTCTCACCAGAGCAGAGTAGAAGGGCAGAATCACCTCCCTCGACCTGCTGGCCACGCTTCTTGTGATGCAGCCCAGGATACGGTTGGTTTTCTGGGCTGCAAGCGCACATTGTTGGCTCATGTCCAGCTTTCCATCCACCAGCACCCCCAAGTCCTTCCTCCACAGGGCTGCTCTCAATCCCTTCATCCCCCAGCCTGTATTGATACTGGGGGTTGCCCCGACCCATGTGCAGGACCTTGCACTTGATCTTGTTGAACCTTGTTGAACCTTGTTGCGTCTGCTTCATTCTTCTTCCCATGCTTGAGAAGAAACAGGAAAAGGGGAACTAGTGAACTGCTGCTTACTTTTAGCAAATTTTACTCTATAGGATTTAATTTATAATGTGACTTGACAGATTTTTCAAGTATGATATGCAATCATATATATTCTTTATTAAACAATTATTTTTTACACTGTAAAGGCTATAAAGAAGAAATTCCTAATATTGGACTTATCTCAGTGAAATCTGATCTTGTTGAAGATTATGCTGGAGATGTTTTGAAGAACCTGCCTGTTTTAGAAAGGTACATGCATGAGTTTTATTCCAATGAAATAACATTATATGGGCTTATTTTCTACTCCCCTGCACTTTACATCCATATTACGCTCAATTTGTACAAATGTAGAAGTGCTTTTGCTATGACTGGGTAAAATTTCACATTTACATGGTATCAATATTAACAGAAAGTTCAGAACAAGAGTGGATAAGAGTCAGTATATCCATATTTTCTCATACTGTTATTTGTTTGCATTATAGTCTTTGATTCTTATTCTACATTCTGGAACTGTTTTTCTAAATGTACAATTTGTATTTGAAAGGCCTTATCCTAAATTGCAAAGCTCAGGTTGATTTCAGGAGAAGAAAAACATTAAACAAAAAAAACTGAAAAAAAAAAAAAAAGAAGAGATTATCCTTTACGTTTGTCTGCTATGTGTGGAAGTGGGTTCTGTGCTCCGCAATGAGTATTTTTTAGCCAGTGTGTGAGTTATGTAGTTACATTGCATTCTGTGATTAATCTGTATGAAAATAAGTGAAAAAATGGGGTTTTACTTTGTTAGTAATTCATTCTGGAAAAATGAGGCTATCTTGACACACTATATTTTGAGTAGAATTAAACCCTATGTTGCTTTTCTGCCACAGTAAAAATGTGTTTTGATTTTTACCCAGTTTTTTGAATGTTTTGAATGTTTCATTAGAGATGCTGGTAACCGCTTTTAATTTCTACTCTGCTTGATGTTTGTGTATTTCAGCAATGATCCTGCAGTTACTTCACTTGTTAAGTACAAGGAATTTGATGAGCTTCGTCACTGGCATTCTGGCAGGCCTTTGACTGAAGAATATGAGCGAGTACGGTGCAATGCTGATGGTAAGAAGAACTAACACAAAGCCCATGTGTCTGTGTTGGTTAGAACAGTATTTTAACAGTTATCATGGTTTTGGAGAAGGACTTCTCTTTTCAGAAAGTATTTGCAGCTGTATAAATACTTGCAAAACTAGAGCTACTGCAATAGCTAACTTAGACTTAAACTGATGTGCCTGTGCATTATGTCTATGCATTGTGTATTATCTTAAGTAGGTCTAACGAGTATAACAAAATGAGCACTTGTGGTCATATGTTCATGATACGTTCCCTTTTGCTTGCGAAATGCCTCACAGATTTATGTAAGCAAACTGTATGTACATGTGCAGTTTAATGTTTAAATATATAGTTTGGATAATGCTTGGTAAGCTCATCCATACATGTGCAAAATTTGCTCAGATGTTTGCACAGTGCACACATAGCCAATCTTATCTTTTGAGAACAGAATTAAAATAAGAAGTAAAAGAAATTGTTGTGGTTTAATGCCTGCCAGCAACTAAGCACCACACAGCTGCTCGCTCACAACCCCCCACCCTGGTGGGATGGGGGAGAGAGTCAGAAGAGTAAAAGTGAGAAAACTCGTGCGTTGAGATAAAGACAGTTTAATAAGTGAAGCAAAAGCTGTATGTGCAAGCAAAGCAAAATGAGGAATTAATTCACTACTTCCCATTGGCAGGCAGGTGTTCAGCCATCTCCAGGAAAGCAGGGCTCCATCACATATAATGGTTACTTGGGAAGACAAACATCATCACTCCAAATGTCCCCCCTTTCCTTCTTCTTCCCCCAGCTTTATATGCTGAGCATGAAGTCATATCGTATGGAATATCCCTTTGGTCAGTTGGGGTCAGCTGTCCCAGCTGTGTCCCCTCCCAACTTCTTGTGCACCCCCAGCCTACTCGCTGGTGGGGTGGGGTGAGAAGCAGAAAAATGCTCTGTGTAAGCACTGCTCAGCAGTAACAAAAACATCCCTGTATTATCAACACTTTGTAGCACAATTCCAAAACATAGCCCCATGCAAGCTACTATGAAGAAATTTAACTCTATCCCACTAAAACCAGCACAGAAGTAAACAAAAGTTGTTTGTATTGTAATTCTTGATGTTATCCATTATAGTTTCCTGTAAGTTTTTTCCAGTTTGAGATATTAAGGAAAACAAACCATGGACTTAGTTTTGGTCTTAGATTTGCATATTTCCATGAAGTGAAGTATACAGTACTGTATGTACCAGCAAGTACACAACAGTTTCTCTCAAAGATGTTCCCATCATCTATTGCATCATACAGTGAATTAAACCGTGAAAAACCTACCAGGAGTTGAGAAGTCATGGATTACTGTTGGTACTCCCAGTGTTGCTTATAGTTTTCATTCAGTGACTTAGAAATGTTGTTTCCTGAGTGGGTATTTGCACCACTTGACCTATGAAACCAGGTTTCCATCTTCTCATCTTTCTGACTAGATATTTTTTTGCATTATTCTGTGCACTGTGATTTCAATAGGAAGTTTGGAGAGCATAACCTGCAGAATAGTAGCTAGAGCACCTTCCATGATGTTGGAGTTGAAGGTTTATGTCCACTCCAGCTGAAGAGAGGGCCTCCTCTCTCCCGTGCCTTGCATGAATACTGGCATGTGTCATCTCAGTCTTTCTTGTGAAAAATGGAAAGATCTTCTGAGATGGGTCTTCGGACTCAGAAACTGACTCAACATTTTGATTTTAGGGCAGAGACAAATACCTAGGCTTGAGTGTGGAAGTACCCATGTGCTCAGTTTAGTATCTTCCATTGGCTAGCATAAGTGTTCTTCCAGCAGCTTTATTTATTTATGTTCTGATGAGAGAGTCTTGTTTTCATGGGGAAGAGGTCTCTTTCTGATCATCTGAAATGCCTTTGGAAGACACCTTCCTATTTTCATAGACTATGTGAGAAGTCTAGGCATTTTGCTCAAACAGTTATAATTTCTTTCCAAGCATCCTGCTTGTTAGGTTTTCCAATATTTTTAATGTGTGCCTAGAGCAGTTTGAATTCGAGTCTATTGCCTGTCTCTCAGATAATTCAAAGTACTGTTGGATTTCAGTGAGTCTGAGTAGCCAGCCTCTTTCAAAATGTGATTTTGGCCTTTAGGTCAATGAGGAATTTTTAGGAAATGTATCCATTCCCCAGGTATCTTTTCTTGAAAACAGATTAAGCTGGAATTCTAGCAGAGTGTTTTTAATCAATTATATTTGTTTGCAGCAAAATCCAAAGATCCAGAAGAAAGAAGACAAATACAAAAGTTGCAGACTTTTCGTCATTTTTATGGAAGCACTTTGGAAGACAGCACTTCAAAACTTATTGTACAGCAAGAGGATGTGTCAAGGAATGCTAATGCTGCTGTCAAAAAGACACAAAAACCCCATGTGAGTATATTCAAGTTGGTCTTTCCAAATCTTTTTTCTATTATTTTTCTATTACCTTATTTTAAGGTTTATATTCTGAATGCACTAGTAGTTCTCAGTTGAAAACATTTAAATTGCCTTTGTACTTCAAATTTAATTAGTTAGTTGGCAAAAGTATTTTTGTTCCTAGTTAGGAATCCTGATGAGTGATTATATTTTAACAGGCACAAGTAAATAAAAAAATGAATAAATATAGACTCTCTAAAGACTGATAGGTTTTGACTCATGGACAGTATTATCATGTGGAGTGAAGAAAAGTGGAGTTCATTAATTTAATTTTACTTTAAGAAACTATTGAGAAATACTGGAAAAAACATTATTCAGTTATTTATTTCCCCATACTATTTGGAAACATTCTCTGTGAAAGATCATGTAGATATTGCAATTAATCCTAACTATGTGAACATTGTCAGACGTCACAGGCTGTGTCACATGTACTTGTATACCCATGAACAATACTGAGAGATAGTAATTTGAGTAATATATGTATAATAGACTATACTGTGGATTACAGATTATAGCCTGTTGAATAACCTGTAAAAGTCTGTATATAAAATAACTTTGTTAACTTCAAGTAAGGTTGAAGTCTTAATTTTATTTAACTTACTGAAAAGCATCTCAATATGATCAGAATTACAATTACCCATGTATAAAATAAAAGCTTGAAATTTAACTTTCAGACATCTGCTATTTTATTTTTCTGCATTTGTGCTTTCTTATACTACTTGTGAAGCTTTATACTGACTTAAAATGAAGCTTAGGGAAGCTCTTTCAAGCAACATATATTGGGATTCAGAAATTTTATCTCCTTGAGAATGAAGTACTATTTTAAACAATTCCCGAAACACAATGCGTCACACAGAATAATTGAAACCTATAATGTACATGCTGTGATTGAGTTTATGGATTAACTTATTTTATATGATGCTTGCACACAGTGATTGGTCGTTCTAAATATCTTCATTTTATTGGATAGAAAAGTAAAGCAGAAAGAATTGCAGAGGAGAACAACAGGCGGCTAAAAACTAAAGAAGAAAAGAAAGAACAAGAGCAATGGAAAGCCTTGTGTATACCAACTGAAAAGGAAATAAAAGCAAATATGACTGTTGGAATAAATAAAATGGAGAAGTTTCTCAAGACTCTTAAAAGTAAATCTGTGAAGTTCAGTGTAGAAATGACAGCACTGTCTGCCTGTTTAGCAGTGTGGAAAGAACACTGCAGAGAGCAAGGTATGATATAATGTTCAGTATTCAACTTCCACTCCCTTTCACCAAGAGAGTGAGTGACTGGACATTCTCAGCTGGAATAAAGATGTGTAAATACAACCTGTTTCAGGAGACTGAAAGGTGTGTTTAAGTATTAACAGGCTCTGGTCCTTTTTTCGCAATTTCAAGATCCTTTGAGTCAGCTGTAAAGCATCCAATGAAATTAGATTGTAGCTGTTTTCCTGTTTTGCTTTGTAAACATTGCATACATAAATATTTTATTTTATTGTATCTATCTTTAATGATTATGTATCTTGCACACTAAAATGTATCTATATTGCAGTGGATAGTTTAATTAGCTGAGGTGGTTAGCTCACAGTCTGAATGATGATGATGATTTGCACAGAAATCTGTGCTACCATGGTTAGTGGCCTCCTATTTCACCACAATTAACTTGTTCAGTCCATACCCTCAGTCAGGAGGGTCTAAACACACACTGCTCTAAACGAGCTGAGGACAGTTGTAAACACTGGAGTGAAATGTGTTGCCAATAAGATTGAGTAACAAATGTGTGGGTCAGGAAGGTGAAATGGGGGAGCTCAGTTATTATGTAGATGTCAGATATATGACTCCCTTTTATAGCTGAGCATGCCAAAGCAGAATTATTTGGGTGCTTGGTCTTCAGTGGCACTCCTTCAGAGGTTACAGGATTGTGGGTTGTCTTTGTCTAGTTGTCTTTAAATAAAATTCATTTTTAAATTGTCATAAATGTGGTTGAATGGATAAGGTCTGTTCTAAAAATATCTAGTGTCAGAAGATTCCCAATGATACAATCGGCTCTCAAATAACTGTAGGATTTTCTTTTAAAGGTGACAAACCTAAAGATTTAAGCAAAGCTGTTCAGGTCATGAGGAGAATTCATATCCTCCTTGAAAAATATCAAGACCTCTTGGAGAAACCACATCTACAAAAGCTGACCAGATATCTAAGACTTCTTGGATTTGAGAATTTGGCATGCTCTCTATCTGGCCAGGTAACTTTATAGACTGTAATGATTCTACTGTAACTGGATCTGTAGCTGAATATCAACAGTGTTTTCTTAGTCATTGAATAGTGTGTAGAAGACCTATATTGAGCTTATTTATTTTGTATTGTACCATAAGATTTGGAACTGTCTATTCTTGCTTCAGATACTAATCTTCTTTAGTTCCATGGATACATTTTTCTGCTTCATGTGAGGGCTAGCTGGCGCAATAGGCCACTTCCCCTTTAGTAAATAGAATTTATATGGCTGCAAAGATACCCTTTGAAACATGCATCAAGATTAATTTGCTCTAGTTATGTCTGCCTGAGGCTTTAGACATCTCTGAGAGGTACCTGCTGCTCAATTCATCACATAGCTGAACTCTGCATGTTAAAAATAACTGTTAAAAGCTACATTATGAGCAGCTGCTTTCTAACAGGCCCAAATGTGCTACTTCAGAAACGGAAATCTTTCAGACTGCAGAAGTGGATGAAAACTATTCTGTTTGTTGTTATGGCATTACTGATCACCTCTGAAGGAAACAGTTTCAGATACTGAATTGTTTGTCCTTGCTAGCACAGCTGAGACCACCAGTAGCTACACTGAATTTGGCTCTGAAGTAATTTCTCTAAGGATTGACCTTATGCTTTTCTGCATGTTAGCAACCTGCCCACTGGCTGATTTAATGTTAAGAGCAGTTTGATACCTTTGTGTGTAGATGGGATGTTATTAGGGAGAGGGGATGCTAAAGTGGATCTCAGGCAGAAGAGGGAGGATATAACTCACAGCTTGCAGAATATGGATTCAATAGCAAAAGGAAGGAAGATTACAGTGAACTGTAAAACCAGTATCAATCACTTCAGTGTCTCATTTTTTAGGCACAGTAGAGTTAGGAATTTTGGGAAGCTTATTTCTGGAAACTGTTTATCACCCTTCCTTGAGGATCAGGACTAAGAGGTGAGGGAGTAAGTGATTGTTTTGTTAAAAATTTTCATCCCTTGAAGAGCGGCAATTATTTGTCTCTTTTTCTATGTGAATTCAACTGGTGTATGATCATTGTTTGCTCTTGGCTACATAGTTATTATAAGGGTGTTTGGTGCCCCAAATAAAGTATATTACATTTCAGGAAGTAGAACTGTAAGATCTGAGGATCTCAAAAAGGTCAGTTGTAAAGGTTTGTGGTGATAGAAGGGATATGTTGGCAAGTTTAATGTCTTGCTCAGAAGGGCTGTAGATCAGTCAGTGCATTTTGGACCTATTTTTGCTTTTGCAGCTGCTTGTTTCTGATTATTACTTTTGCAAAGTTAGGGGAATTTTGGGAATAACTGAAATTTTCAGGAATAACTGAAAATATTTCTTTCAAGAAATTGAAGAAGTTGTGACATCTCCATCCTTGGAGACAGTAGAAACTTGGCTAAACACAGCCCTGAGTGACCTGATCTAATTGCACCTGCTTCTAGCAGTGAGCTGGATTAATTGACATCCAGCCATCCCTGACAACCTAAATTATTATGTGATTTTATAATCTTCTGGTGTATGTTGTAACATGTAATACTTTTCTGTACAGCTTTCAGGATCAGATGTAGTAACCAGACATGTCCATGAACATTAAATTTGGTATGTCTTAAGGTATAAAGGCATTGTTTAAAAATACAATGCTTTACAAAATTTGGGATCACACTTAGTCTTTATGTTGAATTTCCTTTTGCAGCTGTGATTTGTTGTACAAGGGGTCAGGGCAGGCTGAAGAAGAGAGACATAAATATAGGATGAGAAGGCTCTGGCAGGCAATAGCTTGAAGAGTCTGAGCTTTGCCTGCAAGCCAGTTTTCTTAGCTCTTCTGACAGCAAAACCAACACCACCACTAGCTATGGAAGACATATTATTTTTGGAACATAGTCTACTTTGAAGAGATACAAGCATAACCCAGACATAGGGCTATATGGTGTAGATTTCTGCAAGAAATTATTTAAAAATCACCTGCACTTTCATATGTTTTTCAAAGCTTGCAGAGTTCCACAGAGCAAAAGATGTGCCATTGTCTTAATCCCTTGCTAGCTTTCAAACCAACTTGAATTTTCATTTGACCTTATAGACAGGAGAAAGTAATGATCAGAATGTAAGCAAGTATGCTATCGAAGAGGGTCCAGCTCGCTTTCAACTACAATACATGGATTATTACTTGCTCAGAGAAGAGAGAAATGATCCAGATCCCCGCGTGCAACATTTCATACCAGACACATGGCAGGTAATGAGACACAAACTTTTTGCATAAAGTTAATGGAAATGATCTTTGATTTTTTTCCCCCTATTTAAAAATAAATGTTCTTATACTAATTGTAAAAAATAGTGTTAACAAATTTAATTTTTTAACAAGTTTAACAAATTCAGTAGGTCATTTTGGACTGTATTGCATGTTCTTTCTACACTGAGAGCTTTTCTACAGAGAGCTTGGCCCAAGAAGTTCAACATAAGAACTGCTGAATCCATAGGATTTCCCTGTTTATTATCATATTTGATGGTGGTAGCACCCCATTTGGATAATCTTTGAATGTTCATCCTCTGCTCATTTGTCCCTAAAGAATTACCCATAGTATGAATTGAGAAATAACTTTTCTGTCTAAAGCAAAGTAAGTCTAACTCGGATTTTTCTTTTTATTATTATTGAACTGGGGAGGCCAGCTGAATTTGCTGCTTTACATGTCCGTATCTGCAAAACAGTCACTTGCTTGAACACCAGCTTGGAACTTGGCATATGTGCTGATAGAGAAAGATAGTGTTAGTACTATTTCTGTTTCCTCTTCTGTACCCCTTCTGCCATCCTTTCATAGACATATGTAAGGTGAGAGAGCATGGAGGAAGGTGATAATAGGGAAGAAAACAGATTAATAAACATTGTATGCTATGAACAGAAGAGAAAATTGGACAGTATTGATGTAACTATTATAATGCAAGAAAAAAATACTGCCTTGTATAAAACAATGAAGTTTGTTGAACTAAATCATACACTGCTGGGTTAACTGGTTTTGTTTTTTTAATTTGAAAATGTCCAGGTATGGACTCAGAATTTTCTGGTATCAGTATCTCAGACCAAATAATGGAAATAGACAAGTTATAATTTGTAGTTCCATTTTTTCCACTAACAATTTAAGAGAAAAGAATACAGTCATAAAATGACTAGGTTAACTCTAACTTTCTGTTGTCTAAAATCTGTATATAAAGTCTACATGCAAAACTAAGAGAGGTTTTCACAGAAAGAGCTGGTTCACTCAATAAGAACTTCATAACAAGACATTTTGACATAAGTAACTGTTTTTCTCTTAGCGAGAACTTCTTGATGCTGTAGATAATAATGAGTCTGCGGTGATTGTTGCTCCCACTTCATCAGGAAAAACGTATGCATCATACTATTGCATGGAAAAAGTTCTGAAAACGAGCAATGATGGAGTAGTTGTGTATGTTGCTCCTACAAAGGTAAGGCTGCATCCTACTACAAGTTCTGTATGTATGACTACAGTGTGATTCTGAAACCGTTTGGGGTAACTTGTTACACAAATTTAGTTGATACTTTTTTTTATTAGAAATGGAATCTTAAATTCTGTTTTATGTTTACATTTATTCGAACAGCCTGTTTACAAAAAAATCTTCAGAATATTTAAGCTCATGTAGAGTTGTTGTCTATTAATATCTGTATAGCTAATTTAAGGTCAGAAACACTAATATGTACAAAAGTGCTGTAAGTAGCTTGTTAAATAAATGGTGAGAGTACCAAAAGCCTACCAACATGGTGAAAGTAATATCAGAACAGAACAGTGACCGAGCAAGTCAAGTTGTCTTTTTCTAATTGAGTTCACCATTAGATGCTTCAAGAGAAAATTTATGAAACTCTAGGCAGTGGGATATTTTTTAATGAGAGTTCTATCCTAATAGTTAAAAATTGACTTAAGTGCTGAGGCACAATGTTTTGATTTCTTCCAAAATTTACTTTAATGTTCAGTAATATAATTTTTGGATATTGAATCCATGTGCTGTTATTTAATAACAATCTCTATAAGTTTTCTATAAGTAAAATAATTTTTGTTGTGGTTGGACGTCAAAATAATCTTTTCATTTTAATATCAGTCTGAGTGCAGAAATGCATGTTACACCTGCAGTCCCAGGATTTTGAGATGACTAAAGTGCTTGTAGATGCAGTAGAATGTGATCTATTTTTAACTGCTTTGAAAATAATTAAAATACAGAAATAATAATGTCTAACTCTCCTTACACAATACTAAATTTATTTGAAAGCATTTGAGTATAATTGAAAATCAGGTACCATATCTTTTTAAAGATAACATTGTTGACAGTCTAGACTTAATAGTACATTACATAGTACATTATAGTCTAATACATTAATATCGGTGCCAAAATTGAATGCTTTTATATGTCTCAGAATATCATATGCCTTTAGACATACACTTTCTAGTTTTGTTAATGATCTGCTTTATTTGAGGCCCTTGTAAACCAAGTGGTGGGAACTATATACAGTCGATTCACCAAGAAACTTCCGGATGGATTGGTAGTGTGTGGAGTCTTCACGCGAGATTATCGCAATGATGTCATGAATTGTCAGGTATATTTTTATGGGTGTTTTAACACATAATATTAATGACTTCTGTAGTCCATCTGGCTTCTGAAAGTGTTAATTCTAATTATAACAATTGTGCCATTACTGAATACAAAGTTCGGGAAAAATCTAAGCATACCTGTACTGCTTACCAGAAACTTTCAGTCTATGGCATACAACCTTACCTATTCATCCTTAGGGGACATGCAGTTGATTACTTGCTCTGGTTAAAAGAACAAACATTAAAATCCTTTGGTTGCCAGCATACAGTAGATGCATCACAGAAGTTCAGACAGAATACATCAGTAGCTCTTCCCTTGTCTACTGATGTAGTCACTCCATCATAGAAGGCCACGAGGATGGTCTTTGTTGTAGTGAGGAGCCCAGAACTGGACACAGGACTCCAGGTGTGGCCTCATCAGTGCTGAGTAGAGGGGAAGGACCCCCTGCCTTGATTTGTTGGCAACACTCCTCCTAATGCAGGCCAGGATACCATTAGCCTTCTTTGCCACAAGGGCACATTGTTGCCTCCTGTTCAACTTGGTGTGCACCAGGACCTTCAGGTCCTTTTCTGCAGAGCTGCTTCCCAGCTGGATGGCCCCCAGCATACACTGGTGCATGGGGTTGTTCCTCCCCAGGTGCAGGGCTTTGCACATCTCCCTGTTGAACTTCATGGGGTTCCTGTCAGCCCATTTCTCCAGTCTGTCTAGGTCCTTCTGGATGGGAACATGACCCTCTGGCATATCAGCCACTCCTCCCAGTTTGGTGTCATCAGCAAACCTCCTGAGGGTACACTTTTCCCCATTATCCAGATCATTAATGAAGATATTAAACAGGATCAGACCCACTATTGACCCCTGGGGTACACTGCTAGTTACTGCCCTCCAGCTAGACTTTGTACCACTAATCACCAACCTCTGGGCCCAACCTTCCAACCAGTTTTCAGTCCACCTCACTACCTGCTCATCTGGCCCATACTTCAGCAGCTTGTCTGTGAGGATCTTATGGGAGGCGTTGTTGAAAACCTTACTGAAGGCAATATCCACTGCTCTCCCCTCATCCACCAAGACAGTCATTTCGTCATAGAAGTTGGTCAAGGTTGGTCAAGCATGACTTCCCCTCATGTGAATTCATGCTGAATACTCCTGATGATTTTCTTGTTCTCCATGTGCTTGGAAATGATTTCCAGGATTAATTACTCCATCACCTTCCCAGGGATCAAGGTGAGGCTGACCAGCCTGTAGTTTCCTGGGTCCTCTTTCTTGCCCTTCTTGAAGACAGCAGTGACAAATCATTCATTCATTCTTTCTTACCTTGAAATCAAATACATATATATTTTTAAGTGCTTTTTAAGTGTAGAATTTACTTGTAGTTGATTAGTTGGTTTACTTGAAAGTAATGCTTTACAAACCTTTCTTCTTAGATACTAGTGACAGTGCCACAATGTTTAGAAATCTTGATGCTGTCTCCTCGTTGCCAGAAATGGACCAAACAGATACAATATGTTATATTTGATGAGGTAGGCATCTTTTAATAGTAACCAATCTAACAAATACACAAAAAATCTTGAGGAAAAATGTTGGTGACTCAATTTTTCGTTACAAACATTATTGCTGGTAAAAAAACAACTTTCAGAGTTATTGTTTCAGACTTGCTTTTTTCTGTCCACTGATAGTGTTTATGTACTCCAATGAAAGAACTTAAAACTCTGTTACTCCTCAAGAGGACATACAGTTCAGTCAAAGCTACCAGGAACTTTCTTTATTTCTCTCAAGCCAGTCAGCTGAAAAAATAAAAGCCACCACTGTAGTCTCAGTGGCACAAATAGAGCGTTCCAGACTGGGATCATACAGATTTCACATCATATGGTATTTGTCAGTCCTTCCAGGGAAAAAGTCAATGATTAATCTTGCTAAATTTAAAATTCCTACTGTATTCTTTCTTTTATGCAGAATTAATTGCTAATGATGCCAGTGAGTATCTAGGGTACAAGCAGCGAATGCAGTATTGAAATTTAGACTAATTTGCTCTCCAGTGAAGTCTGGAGAGGGATTTACTAGACATTTGATTTGGATCTCATGGTCATTTGCCATAACATAAGAGTTATTCGGTACTGATCTTGCCAAACTTTTGATTTCTGCAAAACGCAAACCAACTCCTGTTATGGCTGCACTTTGATAAGGAACACTTCTGCTTTTCTTTTAATCCTTTTCCCCAAAAATATAGGTCCATTGTCTTGGTGGTGAAATTGGAGCAGAGGTTTGGGAGCATCTTCTGGTAACAATTCGGTGTCCATTTTTGGCACTCTCTGCTACTGTCAGTAACCCGGAGCACCTAACTGAGTATGTGTGGAATTTTCTTGCTCACAAGAGCATATTTAAATTGGATATAAGCTATTTTAGATAGAGAGGTAAATCACTATTGGGAGGCAACTGATTTGGAGTTGTATTGTTATATGTGTTGTGCTACCCTTACTCCCCCAACTGACACAAAACAATACTGTAACTCTTAACTCTGTAATGAGAACAGGCACTACTATTTCTTCAGACCCTATAATTGATCTGCACAGAGGAATGTAGGAGGCTTTTACATCTATTTGAATTGCCAAAGCCTGATAAGCACACTTGTCCATCAGAAGACAGTCAGTCTTATTTAGATATATATAATGGTGCTATTTCACCTTTTTTATTTGCACCCCGGGATAAGCTGGAGAAAATTGCA
Source organism: Pelecanus crispus (assembly GCF_030463565.1). Classification (NCBI taxonomy): domain Eukaryota; kingdom Metazoa; phylum Chordata; class Aves; order Pelecaniformes; family Pelecanidae; genus Pelecanus; species Pelecanus crispus. The sequence continues at coordinate 43,633,987 of NC_134646.1, read as the reverse complement.
CTGAAGACGGTGAGAGAGGGAGTGGAAATTCTATAGGAGAAACTGAGCAGATTGTAGTAATTCATCTATTATAGCTGTAGCAATTTTCTTAAAATATTTTTTATAACTCTTATTTTTATTTTATTCTTGCACTGTAGGTGGTTACAATCTGTGAAAAGGTATTGGCAACATGCTGAGAAGACAATAGAAGGAAGCTCTGCAAACTCTGAAAAGAACTTTACAAGAAAATGTAAAGTGAAATCTAAAGTACAAGAACAAAAGAAATCATATCGTGTTAGACTAGGTGTGTATCAGAATATTTTGTAACTAAGAAATAAATTTTAGTGTTATTTATGCAAAAAGTTTAATCATGGTGTGTGAACTTAAATGTATTTTGTTTTGGTTTTTATTTTAAATAAAAACAAATCTTGCAGGATTAAGTACTTGCTTTTTAAAACAACCAAGTGCATCATGACATCATTTTTGTCTCTTCACAGTCTTGTATGAAGAAAGATACAATGATTTGGAAAAGTATGTGTGTTCTTTAAAGGGCAGTGATTTTATCATTGAACATTTTCATCCGTGTGCTGCATTAACAGTCAATCATGTAAGCATAATACTGGTGTGAACATTGTTTAGTAACTGTTACATTTAGGCAACATGGATTCTACCAAAATGATTCCTTTATTTTTCTTTTGCTTAAACTCCTTGCAGATTGAGACCTATGGTATTCCTTCAGATCTTTCTCTGTCTCCACGAGAGAGCATCCAGCTTTATGACACAATGGTAAAAGTCTGGCAAAAGTGGCAAAGGGCACAGGTGTGTATACACAGCTGCGGGCAGAATATATCAAAATAAATAGATAAAAAAGTACTGCAATGTTTTATATTAATGTTGTTTTCCAGGAGCTAGATCCTGAGGAGTTTGTCTCTTTCAAGAATAAAGTAGTAATAAAAAAGGCAGATGTGAGGAAATATGAACAGGAACTGAAGAAAGAACTAAGCAAATGGATTGAGCTTGGCCAAAGACAGAAGGTAACAGTTGTTACAGGGTGCTTTCTTAAGATTGTGTACAGCTTTAAAATAATGATAATTATATGTAATAATATAATTATGGGAGTTTATCTTCCTGTAATTATTATTTATTAGGTTTAACTGCTGCTGTGCTTGGAAGATAAGCACTAATATGTGTGGCATTTCCATAAGCATTTTCAAGGTGATACTTTCACAAGCTTCTCTGGGAATCAGACTTCTGATACTGCTGTGAGATTTCAATTCCTTATTCCTTTAGATACCTCCTACAGTTAGTGGGAATATTGTACCACTGCTCTGCTTTTTTAGTCTACCTCTTTTTGCTGCTCATTTGAAACCTTCTGTGTAACTACAGACAGTATGTATATTTCCATGTAAAAGGTAGAAATTAAAGCAATGAGCAGAAAAGCAAGTCCTTGATTGGAGGCTGTCTATTCCTATATCATAAAAAGGAATATGAGGAGGTGGTGAATCAGCAACAAGGAAAAATAAAGAATATCTGGGGAAAAAAATGAATTACTTGAAATATGACACTTACATGCAAAAATATATCATAATCAGTATGTTAGTGATACTTACTTATTTGCATGGTGATGGTAGCCATGAATGCTACAACAATTTGCATTCTGAGCTCTTACCAAAGTCGGTTGATAATTTGCAGACCTTTTAGTCTGTAAACTATATGTGGCTATTGCAGTTCTGAATGATTTAAAAAAATTGAGCTGATAGAAGTTGACACAGGAAAATGGAGTCTTCATATTTGTTAGCCTCTAGCCAGAAGTTTCTGCCATTAAAATCTCCACAATAATACTACTTTGGTCAGGTGAATGAGCTACTGGAGCACCTTAAGCCAAAACCTGTGGATTGCTCAGAACAGGAAAAGTGGAAGCATTTTGCAAACTTTGTTGATAAATTACATGAGATGGATAAGTTGCCTGCCATATTTTTTATGTAAGTATTTACATTCTATGTGTTATATGTGTATTGCCTATATTCAGAAAAAATGGGGTTTAGAGATAAGCATTGATATGGCTTGGCAAATGCCATTTATATGGTATTTGTTACCTTTGCTTTAAAACATACAAAGCAAAAGCCTACAAGCTCTATCAACCCATGTATCTTTATGACACTAAAGGTTTAGCTGAAATAAAACTGGGAGCATTTAATTACTATGTGGAAAGGGTAGAATCCATGTGTGATGTCTGAGAAAATTACAAGAAGCTGAATCACATTAAAATGAGAGTCAGATTCTCAGTTGCTTTGCCCCAGTGTAGTCAGTAAAACTTGTGGAAAGTGCATGCTGTTTATTTAGAGGTGTGAATGGTGTATGTAGGGGCAGATTTGCTAGGGAAAAGGATGGAATGAGGTTCTATTAATGTGTGCATTTGTCACGTGGTGATGGTTCCACTGCATAACTGTAACAATCTCATCTTACATCCAGTGACATGCATCAACGAACCTGGTTTGCATATATGTAAGATGTAATTACATAACATCAAACATTCACAACCTTGAGCCTACTGACAATACCGTTATTGTCAGTGATATTGCTCATGTTAGTAAAGTAAGCATGTACCTCAATGCTGGACTTAATAATAAAAAGAACTTGCTTATCAGTAAACAGTTGTCTAGCACATATTCTCACTGTAGTAGTGCATAGGAACAATCATGTAAAAATGGAAAGTTTTCTCATCTCAGTATGTGGCCTCGCCCTTCCTTACACTGGACACTTTGACAGTTAGGGGTAGAACGCTCACTGCCATTTTGGTTCTCGCATGCTTGATGCTGATAAAAAGGTATTTCTGAAAGAACTCTTAGAAAGAAAGAAGCAAACAGTGAATATACATACTGATGGCACATCTCAAATTACTCTAGTTGCTGGTAAATTATTTCTTTTTCTATTTCTCAGTGATGGTGTAGTTGTAAATTAATGTTATGGCAGATTTCACGCTGAAACTGACAGTTTTAAAAAGGACTCTTAGATATTTGTAATTCCTTCAAATAAGGAATAATTTCAGGGCTGCTGTGTGAACTGCAGCATCATTTGGGGGCACTCAGTAGGAAGTTCCAAGGTTCTTCTCCTTAGGGCAGATGGATAAATGCATTCCTCTTACCTACCCTGCAATGATGGGTCCTTAGAAATGCTTCGTGACATATTGCTCTGACAAGAGACTGCGAGTAGAATATGAATATCTAGACAATTGATAAATGATCATGGTGAGACAAGAACACATCCCCAACCAGTGAACAAGGAGGCAGAACCTAGTGGTATCAAGTTGGGGGATGAGGTACAGAAATCTGTTATTTAAGGGTCTTTTAAGGCACAGGTGTATTGTAACAGCACTTGGTAAACCTCCACAGTGTCTTTGTAGTCAGACAAGGGACAAGAGTTAGAAGTTAAAAAACCCCAACCAACCAAACAAAAATACCTCTCTCATTAAATGTCCCAATCCTGAGAAATTGTGATCGAGATGAAGGGAATGAGTAGCCCTCACAAGTAGTAGACAGTGACTTGGAGTAATAGATTGATATTTATGCTTCATTGATGCTGGCAAGCTTTTTCTCTCTAAGCCATTACTGATGAATGAGGTTGCAAAGCAGTCATCCTGTATGGTGTTATGTTGGCATGGAATTAATGGAGACTCCTGAGAGAGCAGGTATCAGAGCTGTAGAAGCCAAATTGCTATTGCAGCCATTGGTGGTAGGGAAAAAACAGGATTTAGCGTTTGCTTTTTTTTATTTACAGCCACCAAGGAAAAGAACAGGCTGGCACCACTTTAGTACTCCTTATGGCTGAATAAACTCAACGATAGAGAGAAATTAGATCATTCAGTCTGAGCTTCAAAGGGGAAAAAAAAAAAAAAGGCAAATGACTGTTATTGAGCTCTGTCATCTGTGAAGACGTGAGAAGCTTAAGTTAAGGAGAGGTTACCTCCTAGACTTAAGATCTGTATTTGGTCCTTCTGGATAAAAGGATAAAGTCCTTCAATTTTCGCTCCTGTTCTTGGTGACAGCCAGATTTGAATAACTTGTGAATATTCTAATGGACTAGGATGCAACCTCACCCCATGTGTTGCCAACACCTTGTATGGTGTTAGTTAATAGGATGCCTGCTGCAACAAGAATAAAAAGAATACTTTTTGAGAGTGAAGCTGGAGAAGTCTTCATCCCAGTTAAACTCCAAACAGTCCAATACTGAAAAAGCTATGAGGAAGAACAGCTGTGTAGAAGACCAAGAAAGGCAGGCACTGATTCTCAACTGGGTAGTTGAGAATTAAAATGACTTAAGCTACAATTTGCTTTACCTGTGTGTCCAAGTGTCCAGCTTAGGGAAAGGTAGAGTTGAGCATACTTTCTATAGATAATTTTTTGGCAGAACCATTTTACATTTTACCACTCAGTTTTGGAATAATAGCAGTTTGAAAGTGAATGTGGACTGTGATTTGGAGATGGAATAGGGATATGCTTGTAATGATTAGATTCTAACTATTATCAGATAATAAGGCTCACTGAACACTTGTAACAGCATTGCATAAAAATAAAAACCCTATTAGGGTTCACCTAACTGATGTGTATTATATATTATTTACTTTAAGATTTAATGTGGATTCAGTGGAATGTGCAGCCAAGAATGTATTCCTCAATTTGCTGAGAAAACAAAGAAGTGAACAAGACCCTAACACCGAGAGGGAAAAAGAACGTTTAAGGGACGAACTAAGAAAGGTGACAAAAACGCTAATAAAACTCAACTCTCGGTAAGTATTATAACTATGTATTATTAAAAAGCTTACATATTATGACAGAGCGTAATTTTGTGATAACTTATTTCTGGGGAATGTGCCTTACAGCAGCACATTTGTCCAGCTTGCAGTATAGCAATCCCTGCTTCTCTTTGTGCTCTGGCAACCCACACGGTATGGCAGGCATCAATCAGCAGTGCCTAGTGCATAGTCAGGAAGCAGGAAGATACCAGTGTCGCAGACATTGTCTAAGGTGCTGGCGCTACAACATAAGAATCAAAGAGAGAAACCTGAGTATATGAGATTGGTCAGTTTGGAATAATTCACTACTGAGATATCAAGATATTGGAATGACTCTTTCTCCAGACAGTAACTTTTGTCATGCATCTCTTAAAAACAGTGTAGCATCTGACCCTGGTGCTGGGTCAGCCACTGTGGGAGGAGAGTGTTTTCCTAGTTTAGCTTCACCATGGCTGGTTACAGTGGTGGATCTCTGAAATACAGATTCACCTGACTGGTGAGATGTTCTCTGAATATTTGTCAGCCTTTTGCTTGGATTGTACTGTGTTTGTTTCCCCTTAACCCTGAATTTTCTTGATTTTGTGATCATAGAGTACAGATTTTTATAAGGCATTTGGCAATGAAATATGGCTGTAGGTACCAGGATGTTCAGGAACATAAAGCATCATGGTTTTGCCCTCCTAATCGTGACAATTTACAGTGCATTCTTTGGACATAATATCATGAAAGAATGAACTTAGCTGACTTTAGTAGTAGTAAGAAATTGAAAATCCAGTAGGAATTTAGACACGTATTTAGACATTGAAGTACCTTGAAAATCTGTCTCTAAACAGTTTTCCCTCTCTTCTCTTCTTCAAATCTTGGTCTGAACTCCTACAGTCCATGTCATTATTGGCAGTAAATCCATCACATTTCTCTTTCATGTTTAATTCTTCTACTGTGCAAACTTGTTAGCTTACTAATTTGCTAAATGAGGCACTTACAGTTGCTGTCTTCATCTTCCTTCATTTTTGTTTATCACCATAATTCCTCCTCTCTACTTCACCCAGAATTACTTGCTGTTTTGCATACAAGCCATGATAAAAGGAAGCTGCTAGCATTACCAGTAAATTTACATTAACAGATCTACCTATATGTTTGAGTCTACAGTTTAAAAGGGAATGAGTCTGCATCTTTCAGTACCCAAAGAATATTTGAAAATTGAGAAATGTATGTTGATTACAGAAATAATATTTTTAATCATGTATTGTATACAGGGATACCAAAAAGTTGAGCTCCAGTAAAATGGAAAGCATGGTATGTCTTTCGACTACAAAACAACAGTTAGAAAAAAGACTTAAAAAGCTAACTGCTATCCCTTCTATGTATACTTACACTGATCCTAAAGCAGTGGATGAAGATGTAAGTAATTCACTGATAATTATAACATGGTTTTGGTTTTGTATGTCTAAAAAGTATGAATTTGTGCATAAATACATAAAATGCATATGTGTTTTGCAGTTGTACTTCATAACAGTGTGCATGGACTTCACAAAACATTCTGAATATTCCCAATTAAATTTTATTCCAGGTATCAATCTGAGATAACTTTATTTTTAAGATGTATGGACAACTTTCATTCTGCCAAATAAAAAGATATTAACTTGTCCTTGTGGTAGGAGTCCTGGGATCCATACTACAATGAATTCTTTTCCATGAACTATCAGCAATGCAATTCTGTTACATGTTGATTCAGATCTCAGACTTCTATTTTTCTGACTGGGTCATCAGCATAGGCTATATGGCACATTTGTGTGCTTATCAAAACATTTTTAAGCCCTTCATATCTTGTAAAAATACTAAATAATAAATGATTTTAGACTCTAAAAGTTTTAGTCCCCACAAAGCAAAATTTTCCATGCTCTTCAATGTGTTTATGCCCCCTGAGGAAAGAAAAGGTGAGAAGAGCACTGAAAATCTGCAGAAGTCCATCAGAAATATTAATGTATATATTTGTATACAAATAATTAAGGGATAATTTATGAAAGAGATTTATATGATGTGGTTTCCATCAGTAGTGGGTGACTGGCCCTTGATCCAGGAGATCTGCTCTGGTCTAAACTTCCTGAAACATGACTGTGGTTTGTGTAGCTGTCTATTCATGGCTGTGTTTTTTTAATTAAAAAAAGTAATTGTGATATATAGCTCTTAATTCAGAGAAAAGGTGCTCAAAATTTTGATGAAGTGTCTTGATAATGCTTTCTGCTTATTGTGATATGTCTTGAAAGAGAGGAAAATTCTGTGTATTGGGACCAAACTTGAAAATTCTCATGATTCCTTATCCTGGGAATGTGGGATCCCAATGGCATTTTTGGACTGCTGTCAGCCATCATGGAAGGAACATTGCTTCCCACAGTTGCACATGGGTAAAGGTAGTGAAGAAGTAGCTTGGACTTTGGAACAGATGCACTTGGCTGTAGCGTGAAGTTCAGAAAATACGGAAAAAGCTTTATTCAGTGCTATTTCTGAGTTTGGGAAAGGGAAGCTTCTAACTGTGTAGTGAGATGAGAAGGTGGTACTGATCAGGGATGACAAACAAGAACAAAACAGTATCAGCTTCATGTAACTACTTAGGAATTTGTTCTGATAGTGGGACACAATACATGGTCATGAGGCCATGCTTCAAGTAGGAAAGTCATGAACATGCAAGTTTGCCATGTCTGGTTGCATCTAGCTGCATGGTGTGAAAATTGGGACTGTTGTAATGGCATTTGTTGCAGAGGCAAAAAAACCTGATAGTGTATAGAAGAGCCTGGATTTGTTGTCATATTAAAGCTACCGATGGTACACATCCAATTATATACTTTGGGCTTCAGGTTCACTGAAGATCATAAACACCTATATTTCTCTGTAGTGCTTGGAACTTTATCGGATAAGACTTCTTTTTTCATTAACAACACCTGGTTGTGGTTAATACTTAACATTTCTTTTTATTTGTAGACTTTGAGGAAGATTTTTCATCGACTTAGGTTTGAGAGAAGAGGTTATCTGCAGCAAATGATGGCACTGAGGGGTATTGGGTATCATCATGCATCTATGGCTGCCAAGGAAAGACAAGTAGTGGAGATGCTTTTCAGGCTGGGATATATCAAGGTTGGTAAACTGGGATCAGTTCTTCTTTTTAAATTTTAGTTTCTCCATAGGTATAATTCAAAAATATAGTGTACCTTTCACCAGGGGTAAAATATATTGCATTGACTTTGTCATGCTCATTTAAAAAATGTTGACGTGAAGATTTCCAAACAAAATAAGTGAACTGGTAGCTGTAGAACTTTATTTCTAACTGAGTTTCTATCCTTCAGATTAGCATCTCATAGAATCATAGAATCATTTAGTTTGGAGAAGACCCTTAAGATCATAGAGTCCAACCGTTAACCTAACACTACCAAGTCCATCACCAAACCATGTCCCTAAGTGCCATGTCTACACACCTTTTAAATACCTCCAGGGATGGTGACCCAACCACTTCCCTGGGCAGCCTGTTCCAATTCTTGACAACCCTTTCCGTGAAGAAATTTTTCCTAGTATCCAGTCTAAACCTCCCCTGGTGCAACTTGAGGCCATGTCCTCTTGTCCTATCACTTGTTACTTGGGAGAAGAGACCAACACCCACCTCACTACAACCTCCTTTCAGGTAGTTGTAGAGAGCAATAAGGTCTCCCCCGAGCCTCCTTTCCTCCAGGCTAAACAACCCCTGTTCCCTCAGCCACTCCTCATAAGACTTGTGCTCCAGACCCTTCACCAGCTTCCTTGCCCTTCCTTGGACATGCTCCAGCACCTCAATGTCTTTCTTGTACTGAGGGGCCCAGAACTGGACACAGTATTCCAGGTGTGGCCTTACCAGTGCCAAGTACAGGGGAACAATCACCTCCCTGCTCCTGCTGGCCACACCATTCCAGATACAAGCCAGGATGCTGTTGGCCTTCTTGGCCACCTGGGCACACTGCTGGCTCATATTCAGCTGGCTGTCTACCAACACCCCCATGTCCTTTTTGGCCAGGCAGCTTTCCAGCCACTCTTCCCCAAGCCTGTAGCGTTGCATGGGGTGGTTGTGACCCAAGTGCCGGACCTGGCACTTGGCCTTGTTGAACCTCCTACAGCTGGCCTTGGCCCATTGATCCAGCATGTCCAGATCCCTCTGCAGGGCCATCCTACCCTGCAGCAGATCGACACTCCCGCCCAACTTGGTGTCATCTGCAAACTTACTGAGGGTGCACTCAATCCCCTCATCCAGATCATTTATAAAGATATTAAACAGAACTGCCCCCAATACTGAGCCCTGGGGAGCACCACTTGTGACCACCGCCAACTGGACTTAACTCCATTCACCACAACTCTTTGGGCCTGGCCATCCAGACAGTTTTTTACCCAGTGAAGAGTATGCCCATGAGCAGCCAGTTTTCTCCAGGAGAATGCTGTGGGAAACAGTGTCAAAGGCTTTACTAAAGTCCAGGTAGACAACATCCACGGCCTTTCCTTCGTCCACTAAGCCGGTCACCTTGTCATAGAAGGAGATCAGGTTAGTCAAGCAGGACCTGTCTTTCATAAACCCATGCTGGCTGGGCCTGATCACCTGCTTGTCCTGTACATGCTGTAACCTTCCCCGGTGCTGAGGTCAGACTGACAGGCCTGTAGTTCCCCAGATCCTCCTTCCCACCCTTCTTGTAGATGGGCATCACATTTGCTAACCTTCAGTCAACTGGGACCTGCCCGGTTATCTAGGACTGCTGACAAATGACAAGTGGCTTGGTGAGCACTTCCCGCCAGCTCCCTCAGTGCCCTTGGGTGGATCCCATCTGGCCCCATAGACTTGAGTGTGTCTAAGTGGTGTAGCAGGTTGCTAACCATTTCCCCTTGCATTATGGGGGATTCATTCTGCTCCCCATCCCTGTCTTCCAGCTGAGGGGGCTGGGTACCTGGAGAACAACTGGTCTTACTATTAACGAATGAGGCAAAGAAGGCATTAAGTACCTCAGCCTTTTCCTCAGCCTTTGTCACTATGTTTCCCTCCACATCCAATAAAGGATGGAGATTCTCCTTAGCCCTCCTTTTGTTGCTAATGTATTTATAGAAACGTTTTTTAATTGTCCTTTACTGCAGCAGCCAAATAAATGTGTTTTAGTTAAATGAACTCTGTAGGATTATGATGTTTTGTACTGTCTTCACAGAATATTTTAATTTGTGTTCTATTTCAATATTATTTCAATTTGTGTTTCATAAAAGATATGGTATAAACTTTCAGGATACAAAAATTTAATATGCATATGTAATAGTTATATTAACTACACTAAAGAGTGAAATTCATGTATGTTCATAGCTCTGTTAAATTAATCAGATTAAAGTTTAGCTATATGAAAAATGATAGTAAAATTCCTGTTGATTTAAGTTGGCTATTAATTACAGTTTTGGGGTTTTTTTAATTGGATATTGCCATTTCTAATAGATATACTTATGTTTGATATTTTATAGGTAGTCACAGCTACTTCAACACTTGCTCTAGGAATCAACATGCCATGTAAATCTGTTGTCTTTGCTGAAGATTCTGTCTTCTTAGATGCCCTAAATTACAGGCAGGTATGAAAATAGAACACCTAGGTTTTATTACAAGAACAGTACACATGTAGTTGTCATCACACACAAATTCAGAAAAATGTCTTTTCTTTTACATATACTTCTGGGACTCTTCTGAGTTTTAGCTGTTCATTTTGGTGACAATAGTAGTTTTAGCTAAGGTGATTTTACTAATGTTTCAGAACTGCTAGCCCACAAATAATGTATGTAGTCAAAAGGTCTATTTCAGCAATGAAAGTATTACAATTGCTCAGTGAATTAAAGGCATAGATTTGGCTTTCAGTTATGGGAACCAGAAAGACAAAAGCTGCTTTATTTTAGCCAGGGTTTTACAAATGTGTGGAAAATACTCTATAAGAACATACAGTGGGGATATAATGAGGGAAAGAGAGATTGCAGACTGGATTAATAGGGACATTTGAGTTCCTTCCATCTTGGAAGTGGTACTCCACACAATGCAACGCAGCCATGTGTAGATGAGGTTGCAAATGCAATAAAACAGAATGTCTCCAGTCATGGCACAACTTACTGGGTGGTCTGAGAGACTCTAACCTCTTCATTAGCCCCTGTTTCCTGCTCTTGTCCTACTTTTCAAACCTGTATTTTCATGAAGTACTGCCAGTTTGCCTCTGGTTCAGGAGGCCTTGTAGGCCAGATACAGCTGATGGCATCACCTGGGCGGTAGCTCTCAGAGTCAGAGTGGATCTGTGCAGTAGCTGGACCTACGTGCATCTCCCTTCTGCTGCACATAAATGACGATTCCAGCTTTGTCACATCATCTGGTACAAGGGACAAGTCCCCACAATGGACCTGACCAAGAGCAGGTGACCCAAGCAAGGGAACACACCCTTAGGCAGCTTCTCTGTACTCCTTATTCGTGTTCTCTGCTCTTTATTCATACTGAGACTACCTCTGCCCCAAATCTATCTAGAAATGATCTAGAGCTAAATGTAACTTGAAAAAAAACCTGATGTATAGGTATAAATTAAGTTAGAGCTTACCTTGAAGAAATATAAACATTAAAAAGACGTGAGAGAACATAAGTATCCTGGCCAATGTTTAGGTCTTCTATCAAATTTGGAAGTTCGTATTTTAAAAAAGTAAATAAACCCCACATTTATAAACCAGCTGTATTTGAGCTACAACATATTTTGCACACATGATTTTAATAAATCTGCATAATGCTTTATTAAGACTGTATAGATGGTACTAGTATATACAACTTAGGTATATTTTATTTAAAAATTAATAATTTTATTATTTTATTCTTAGATGTCAGGACGAGCTGGAAGACGGGGACAAGATATGATTGGAAATGTGTTCTTCTACGATATCCCATTGCCCAAAGTGGAAAGACTTATCAAATCCAATGTACCTCAGTTGAAAGGCCAGTTTCCTCTGACTGTTTCCTTAATATTGAGACTCATGCTGTTGGCTGCGAAGGCTGATGACAAAGCAGATGCCAAAGCAAAGGTTTAATATTTTTTTCTTAATAGCAATTTAATTAAATTATGTCTCCTTAATGTGAGCAGAAAATTATGCACTTGAAAAATAAGCAATCTGCCTCCAAATGAAATTGCAGACACACATCTGACAGACAGAGGATGGGCTTCTTCACAAGCATTTCCAGGAGTTAGGCATTAAATTTAAATAAAAAGTTGACATAACCCCCACCCAGCATTTTTACTCTGAAAACCAATTGAAGAAACAAAGCATAAAAGCTGGATATTGAATTTCTTTGCTTGTTACAATATCAACATTCCCTTGAATTTCTAATGTCTTTTTTTCTTTTCTTTCCTGTTTGTTTGATCAGGCATTGTCAGTGTTGAAACACTCACTGATGGCATTCAGAAAAGAAAGATATGCTGAAATATTAAAAATTTATTTTATGTTTTCCTTGCAATTTCTTATCAAAGAGGTAGGTTTTAACTCGTTCTCATAAAAGGTAGTTCTTAAATCTACAGATTCTCATTTGTGTTAGTATGCATTCATTTAAATATCCATATATTTTATATTCCATAGCAACAGGCTATTTCTTTCTATTAGAAAGAAATTTAAGGAAACAGATAAAATTAGAGTGCTTTAAGTTTGAGGTTAATTCTGAGCTACTTATGTTATGGAATAAATTCAATAGGAAAACCTTATGGTATGGTCTATATGATTACAAATTGATTAGGAAAGTAACAGTTGTGCATTTATATTGTATATGAAGATGCATGCATGTGCAATGATAGGGGTTTAAAACATACTAAGGATGACATTATTTCCAAAATGCTGGGAGGAATTATCTCTCTAACAAAAATGTTGGAAGTAGGTCTTAGAGAATACTGAAAATTAGTGGTGTCTCTCTCCATAGTAATAGTTTCAATTTGATGGATTCCATTTTTGAAAATTTTTATGCATTACTCCATTTTGGCTTACAGCCCAGGACTACAGGCAGTAAGAGGCACCAATAATGTAATTACATTAACAAATCATTTGTGCCCAGGTTTCCCCGGTCCTGCTCCCAGTAGGAGCCCTAACCACCATTTCTGCCTCCTTTGCTGGGTGTCCCTTGTACGTGAGACCAGGAGCCTGATACCCCCATTAAAGAGAAGAACCTAGTCAGTGTACAAGAGAGATTAGTAACATTTCTGAAAAGTTACAGTTAGCATAAGAACTGGACAAAACCTGGCCCACACACCTAGTATTCTGTTTCCAATACTTTTCCCAGGGAAGTGTATTAAAAAAAAAAAAAAAGGGCAACGATATAATGATGATTCTCTGGATACTCCCTACTTTCTTACAGGGCATGATGCAGAATGATCTCTGACCGGAGAGGTGTGCTGGAATTTATAGCCTTTGATGGAATTTTATTCCATGAGCTTGCCCTGTTGTTTTTTGAAACTATATAAGCCTCTAGCACCCAAACATCTTGTAGCAACGTATTTGACAGATCACTGTTTGCTGTGCTTTTACCCCATCAAACATTCGGGTTAATAGGGTTTTTTTTAGTGGAAGTTGCATCAAATCTAACTTTGATGACTGTATGCACTTTTCATTTGCAACATGATCTAAACTGGTGCTAAAAATATGAAGTCAAGATCTATGCTTTGCACAGGGAGATGAAAATCTCCCATGGAAATACTCAAATAGTTGGTTACTTGTTTTTCAGCAAGGACAAATTTTTGCCTTTCAGTGGAAATTGAATGGTCTCAATAGGTATATATGCATTAGGTTGAAGGGCTATTCTTCTGAATGCCACTGTTTTATATTTTTGTCATATCCAAGTTCATCTTTCACAACTAAGTTTTTTTGCCTTTAAATTAAACAGGGCTACTTGGATCAAGAAGGTAACCCCATAGGATTTGCTGGACTTGTGACACACTTGTACTATCATGAACCTTCAAATTTTGTTTTAGTGAGCTTTCTTGTGAAAGGTTTATTCCACAAATTGTGCCAGCCAATTAAAGGTAAATAAATACTCCATACATCTTAATTGCAGTCTATGGCAGCCGTTGTAACCCCAATGGTTCTGAAATTTTCTGGGTGCCTTCTTGCTGCTGCCACCTTTTTCTTGGCTAGCCTTCATCCTTATATCCTTGGCCTCTGCCTCTACACACTCTGCATGTGCTTATATTTCTGTTTGAGAAAGCCAGGGCACACATATGGCAATGTTAGTATCATGAACCTAAGTTTACTGTTTGTGAAACATTCTGATGAGGTAGAAAAGAATGCTATACATAGAAAAATTAATAATTCTGACTCCAGAGCAAGATTTGAATGTCATGTACAAATAAGATGGATGACCACTCTGAATATCAACAAATTAAAAAGATTAAGTACTACTCATGTCTCATTACATGAGTAAAATCCATTTTGTGCACTGAGATATGCTGCAGGATGTGAACATATAAGAATATAGTACTAATTTGTATATTATTGCTTAATTATCTACCAGAGTTTGTTGTGTGTAATGAGTTGATCTTTATCCAACATAGTTTTGCATAACCTCTGTCATGAAAATGACAGCTGGGAGGGAAACTCTTGAATAGGAGTTGTTTATTTTAAGAAAAAAAAAAATTTTTTTTACACTTTCATATTTAACCCAAGTACTTTCTGTTTTGACATAGGCTCAACTGTTTTTTCAGAAGATGTCCTGGAAAAGCTAGTGCTCATTCTAGCAAACCTGTTTGGGAGAAAATATCTTCCAGCCTGCTCAATGAAATATAAACGGTCATTTTGCCAGTCAAAGGTAGAGAAAGCACCGGTCTTTACTGTAACCTATGTTATGTAGCACTTCAATGAACTTGTTTCCTTCTGTCAGTTAGACTAGTGACATTGATGTACAGCAGTCTGGTGGGCTAGCAGGTAGCTGCCCACCCAGCCGCTCTCTTACTCCTCCTTCTCAATAGGATGGGGGAAAAAATAGGATGGAAAAGCTTGTGGGTTGAGACAAAACCAGGGAGATTGCTTACCAGTTATGATCATGGGCAAAACAGCCTCAACTTGTGGAAAATTAAATTGATTTGTTGTCAATTAAAATAGATTTTGGTAGTAAGAAACAAAAAATAAAAATTTCAACACCACCTTCCCCTCCGCCGCCTTCTCCAGGCTCAACTCTACTCCTTCATTCCCGACTCCTTTACCTGCCCCCCACCCCAAGCGGTGCAGGGCTGATGAGAAATGAGTTGTGGCTGATTTTTAACAGCTCGCTCTGCCGCTCCTTCCTCCTCACACGTCACCCCTGCACCAGCATGAGTCCTCTTTGTGGGCTGCAGTCATTCAGGATAAACCCGCTCCAGTGTGGGCTCCCCATGGGCTGTAGTTCTTTCAGGAAATATCCAGCTGCTCAGGTGCGGGGTCCTTCACAGGCTGCAGTGTGGCTGTCTGCTCGGGCATGGCCGTCTCCACTGAGAGGGCTACAGGGAAATCTCTGCTCCACTGTGGTCTCTTCTACAGGCTGCAGGGGAATCTCTGCTTCATCACCCGGAGCACCTCCTCCCCCTCCCTTCTCTGATCTTGGTGTTCACACTACTGCTTCTCACTCTGCCCGTGGGACATTTTTGCCCTTTCTTAAGTAAGTTTTCACAGAGGTGCTGCACCCGTGCCTGATGGGCTCACCTCTGTCCTGTGGTGGGGCCATTGGAGCTGGCTGTGTCTGTCACGGGGCAGCCCTTGGCCCCTTCTCAAAGCAGCCAGCCCTGAACCATGCACCCTCCCTGCTCCCCCAACACCTTGCCACCTACACGCAATACAAGTGGCTAAAATAATGAAGAAAATACTTACTGGATTAAAATAAAGAAGCCTTGCTTTAACCACAGAAGCAGCAGTTGACTGTTAGGTTAAATGAAAAGTACCAGGCTATTCAAGTGTATTTTAGTGGTGACAGATGCTGATACAGTTACTGTCATGATATTGCAAAATGTAGAAGTAGAAATGACGCAGCATTTCTTTATACAATATGACTCAAGTGTCTCTTCCCCAAATGGCAATTTACTTTCTTCTCCTCACTCCTAGAATTTTGTCTCCGTCTAAGGAGCTGTAGCTTTTTGTGACACATACCAGTGACCCAGAAGGACACCAGCATGCTCTGTGGTACATGACACTGTAGGCTTAGGGCATTTTCCAAAAATGGGACAATATTAGTAGGATGAGCATGAACATTAGTTATGCACAAAGTTAACCCACCATGGGTACATGCAGAAAGTGAAACATTTGTAATGTGCTCCTGTTGGCTTTTCTATGCAAAGCCTTAAAATTTTGGAGGACACAGCTATGGCTGAAACAACAAAGGAAACTTCTTCCAGATGAAGATGCTTATGTGGCTAGTTTCCAGCAAGCATTCCAGGATGAAAAATGTTTATTTCTGAAAAGTGGCTAGTCAAGTAGGAGGGATTACAGGACTGCTGCAGCTAATGGCAGCAAAGCCTGTCTGTTGTTGGTGGGGAGCCTGTTGAACACCAAGATACACAAAACAAGATCTGGGAAAGGCAGCCCTTCAGAAAGTCCCTTTTTAGCTAGCTGAAACATCTTTAATAGAGCTGTTTGCCAAGTACTCTGTAAAAATCTAGGAATTTTATACTTACTGTTTATCTTCCATGCCTTTTTCTGCATGAAATTCATGTTCATCTTTAAGATCTATTAATTCTACATGGTCAGGCAGTCTGACAAGTTGGGTGAAGTTTGGAGCTGTATTCTTTCCTTCTTTCTGCTAATATGCTACGTGTGTACTAATACGCTATGTGTGTACTAATACCTTATGTACGCACTGATGTAGAACTGACACTTTTGGAGAAATTACCTGAATTAAGCAATAAACTGTGTGTTATTTCAGGTCTTTCTAGAAGATCTGCCAGAAGACTTTGCAGATGCTGTAAATGAGTACAACGCCAAAGTAGAGGAAAATTTTGCTCACTTTCTTCTGACAACTGCCAAGCTGGCAGATATTGAACAAGAGTACAGGCTTCCACTGTCAAAGACAGGTAGGAAGTGAAATATTAATGCATATTCATAATTTGTGAAATTGATTTTGTTAGGCAAGTTAGGTTAATTCTTATTTTGTGAAGAAAAAAATGGTGACCAGATATGCTAATAAAGAGATACAATTTCTATTTCACTTCTTTTTTTTTTACAAGCATTATAGATTATATGGTATATGGTAGAAGATTTGTACAAGAAAAAGGATCGTTTTAGTTGCTATTCTTTTCTTATTTTTTAGAGGAACTAAAAATCAAAGGGACTTTTTTATAAAAGGAAAAATATATTAAGTGTAATTATTGAATAAAAGCCTTTTTATCTAATCATCAATGCATTTGCAGATCCTCAAATGCCTGTGATACTTGAATTGCTGTCAGAGTCTTACAAAGGTTAGATTTTCAACATGTGAACAGCCTTAAGACTGAAGTAACAGTTAAAGAAGAACATTGCACCATTTGTTAAATCAACTAAAGTTACTTATGCCAACAAATGATGTCCAATAACCAAAGCAATACAAAAAGGCATGACTATAAAATTACCAAGCAATATGGATTTCCACTGGGTGAAAAATATTTGACTACTACATAGTCGCATGTTACATTGCTTTTATATCTCTCTTCCAGGAAGTAATATACCACTATCCCATTGCCTAGCTCCTCTAAAAATAACATGCCTTCAGAAGTACTATTTTGCAGTAAGGAAGCACTTTAATTATAGCAGATAACTGTATTTATTCATCCTTTTTTCCTACACTGTTACAGTGATTTTTTTTTAGTCTCTACTAAACAAAAAAAAAAAAAAAAAAAAAAAAAAAAGGCCAAATCACCTTACAAGCTACCATATGTTATCATCTATATCATCTAAATGAGTTTCAAGTATGGGGATACCTGGATCATAG
Source organism: Pelecanus crispus (assembly GCF_030463565.1). Lineage (NCBI taxonomy): Eukaryota > Metazoa > Chordata > Aves > Pelecaniformes > Pelecanidae > Pelecanus > Pelecanus crispus. The sequence goes on along the minus strand of NC_134646.1, from coordinate 43,616,249 downwards.
AAAGTTTTGTATAAAGTGGATGTCAACTTAATACAAAGGTGAGGCACTGGGGGAGATGAAAAGATAAGGTGAATGCAAAACAAGATTGAATACTACATATGGCTTGAGATGGTAAATAGCAGTTTTCCATTTCCAGTACAGAGCACTGGGAAGTGCTGCATAATGGTATAACATTAACAACACTACAGTGAAATCCTATTTTTTCAAATTCAATTTAAGATTGCTTATTTTAACAATGGAGGGACCCCACACCTTGATATGTTATCTGAAAAATGTAGGAAATGAAGAGCTGCAAATCACAGAATGATGGAATTCCTGATTAGAAGAGCAAGGCATGGGCTGTCTTGCATTTTCAGGATATATATTCCTTTACCTATATTAGAGTTACTAATGCTACTTTTACCCAGGAGGTGAGCTGTGGAAATTGAATTTCCTATTCTACTTGAATGGTAAAGTTTCTTGTTTAAATGGAAGGTGTAATATGGTTGCATTCTCCCCATTTTGCTGAAGCTGTTTCACTTTGAAACACTTTCCATTAGTTTTACAGAAAAAAGAAATGCAAGATAAACCATGTCCTGTAGTTCAACAGGTGGTAGAAACTATTGTACTGACTTATAACTTGGGTCAAGGCTGCAGAAAAAATACTAAGACAAACTGCTGAGATGTTTTTGTGAATGCCATAAACAGTGTAACTGCAGCATACTTGCCATAACAAAGCAGAAAAGGTTGCAGCGTAAGGACTGAAGGTATCTTTGATAATTTGGAAAGAAAGAGTAAGTTTCTATTTAGCAAAGGAAAATCAAAAGTACAAATATACTTAGAAATAACTAGACAGGTCTTCTACAGACAGTGACTGAAGTTACAGGCAGACCATAATCCACCTGAAATGCTGTTCTGTTGTAAAACCAGAAATTCATACTGGGTTGCAAAAAGCAGAGCGCTTGTATGTGACAACCTTCACATACTTAAGCCCTAACAGGGCCTCAGTTAGAATATTCATTCTTTAGAGCTCCACACGTCAAGACAAATGTTGGCTGGGAGTCCAGAGGATAGCAATAAAAATTATTAGATGTCTAGCCAGTAAGACCTGTGAATACAGGTTGAAAAAACCCCTGTTTTTCTTCAACATAGGACAGAATAAAAGATGGAGGTAAAATAAGTCTTCTAATAGTAACATTCCCTTTCTTTTTGGCACAGCTTCATGCTGTTAGCAATTTTGGCTACAGATGAGTCGAAGAGAAAGAATTAAGTTGCAAGGGGAGGATTTAGGCGTAATTATTCTCACCACTAGAAGGCTCTTTCTTATAATCAGTTGTGTAGAGGTTCTTATGAGCAAAAGAAACAAACATCTATCAAGATGGATTTAAGTTTAGATGATTAACTCTATTTCCTATCATTATCTACTGAACTGAAAATTTCTTGCTTTTAAAACAGATTGCTGAAAGGGAGCCTGTGTCTTCATAGCTTATGCTGTATTTTAAACTTCTTGTCTAGATTTTACATCTAAGAATTGGCATGGCTCTGAACTAGCATCTTATTTGATGGACAACACCAAAAGCGTATCTGCCATCTCACCTTTTGCATGTTTATCTGGAGTGGTTGATAATGATCTATTTCATGGGGAGATCATTAATAAAGTAAGTTATTTTTTCATGGGGGGCAGAATTTTATTACAGTTCAATAAAAACAATTTTTTATTACCGCCTTCTTGCCTCTGTGTAATACGATAGCAGTATGCGCAAGTATCATTCTTTAGGAGAAACAATTTGAAGGTCTCAAAAAAATAAAATCGGCACTGAGTAGCACCGCATTATCACAGTACAAGAAACACAAAAAAAGATAGGTGTAGGAAAAGAAAAATCTCTAAATAATTTGCTTTCTTGCAAGGCTTCTGTTCCTTTTGACTCTGAGACAAGTAAATTACTATAAAATTTCAGATTCAAGCCATATCCCCAGTTTGTTTTCTCCATGCCAGTTTATTTTTCTTTTTTAATCAATCACACAGCAGTCTCAAGGATCCTAGCAAAAGGATGCATTATTGCATTGATAATTTGCTTCTCAACTAGGATTTCAGTGATTATGCTAGATAGCATATGAATTAGCTTAATTGTAATATACATCAACATGTTTACTGTCAGGTTGTGTTTTCCTGCAGTCTTCTACATGGGCTTTGTAGCATTAGGGAATTATCACAACTTAGAATTCTGTAATAGAAAAAATTAAATTCCTAAACTGGGGATTTGAAATTCACCTTCATCCTTAAAATGCTCCATGCTTAAGGTTGATTAATACATTCAAAGCATCAGTGAGAGAGTCTGAATACATGATCTATGCATATGGACAAATCCTCATCTAAAACTCAAGAGAAATCCAGTGACCTAGTCAAACTTCAAATTACTCAGAACATCCTGGAGCTGCAGTGTAAGTCACTTTACTAACAAACTCTCTCCTGTGTCTACAGCCTACATGTACTTGTGCAGATTTTTGGAGTGGTCCAGGATTAGAAGTATGGAACTTTCCAGCTGTGGGTCTAAAGGTGTAGGTTTGACAAAACAGACATATAAACAAAACCACAGCAGCTATTCAACAGATACTACTTTTTTTTTAGGCTGTCTTACGTTCTCTTGGAATTAATGTCACAAACTGCCCCCTGCTTTATTTGAACAAGTATGATAATCAAGGAAGGAAGAGGCCACTCAATGCATATGCACTGGACTTCTATAAGCATGGTTGCTTGATTGCATTGACAACTGATAACTGGTATGTACCACCATTTTTAATACAGTTGAACAGCAGCATTGTTTACAATATGGTACATAAGTACATTTTTTTGTTTTTAATGCCTTCTCCCTCCAGAACTTAGGGATGGAATAGCTGTTAAATACAACTAAATTAGTTGTATGTTTTGATGAGGATAAAACATGTAATACGTTAAAGTCTAATGGCAAGGGCTGTAAAATATTAGCCAGGCATTCAAAACAGTACCGTAAATGGGAAGTCTTGAATTCAGTGACAAAGGTTATTTGACAGGCTCTCCAGAAGTTGTGGGGTTGGGGTTTTTTTTTTATTTAATCAAGTTTTTTTTCACAATGAAAAAGATCAGGAAAGTCCCTGAAATGAGGAAGCCCAATGCAGTAGTCTAGAAGATGGTAACAGTGGCAGAGAGATGTCAAAAGCTTGGTCAAACACTTAAGACAGAAACAGATTAAAGGAGGAATTCATGATCAGTGTTAAGATACAGGCATCCAAAACACAAACTCTTCTGGTACAGGAAGACTGTCATCATAGAAACCTGACTTTCACAGTAGCAAAGCAAAATTTGCCAGTAATTCAGTATTTGTATCAGTATTGCTGCAATACTTGCGCTTTTCCTAATATTTTCTAAGCATTTAGCAACTTGTCCCGATAATTCAATCATAGTATCATCTCTCTTTAAAAGGAAAAAAAACCCCAACCACCCACCAAAAGCTCTATGCCCAAGCTGGTCAACCAGTGCCATATCTCATCATATTTTCACGTTTAAGCCTGTGGTACATGCAGTCTTATTCTCTTCTTTCCTCCTGGATCACTTATGCTCTAGATTTTCCAAAACTGGAGTTTTGATCTTTTCTTTTACACTCCCTTGCCACATTATCAAAAGATGAGGAAATATATATTCTTTGATTCTATCAAGCTGATCTAGTGAAAGATGTCCCTGCCCATGGCAGGGGGGTTGGACTAGCTCACCTTTACACATCCCTTCTAGCCCAAACCATTCTATAATTCTATTATTTCCAACACAATACCGATTTAAAAAAAATTACAATGTGGTATTCTTAATTACTAGGAACTGTGTTTATTAAGTTGCTTTTCAGTAATCAGTGGCCCTTTTTGCAAAATATAGGGTCCTCTTCATCTGTAGGAAGCTTGCACTATCTCCTGCTCAATTTAGCCAGCAGATTCATCTGAAGTATAGCATTCCAGTTTAGCTTGTGGCAGGTTAGTTACTCAGTTAAAACCATGTTCCCAAGATTAATATTAATATATTACCTTATCTGTCCAAATATTACTCGAGTCTTTTATATGTTTAGTATAATTAGAGACATGTGTCTCTACAGCATTATTATTTTAAGCTTATAGTTATTCTACAGTAATCCTAATGAACTAGTATGTCAGTGTTTGAGGCCATGGCATATGCTCTCTGCATCCTTACCCAACCTACATGGCAGGGTTTATTAAAGGTGAAACAGTATGTTATAAAGCACATCCATTTGATTTTTTTTTTCTTTAGGTTAACTGAAGGAGATGCTTACTACGCACTCAAGGATTTTTCACTCCTCATTAAATCTATTGGGTATGACAAACTTGTGCTTTTTAATATATTATATATTTCATCTTTAAAGCAACTTAAAATGAAACAATGCTTTGGTGTGTTGTTTTTGTTTTGTTTTGTTTTGTTTTTTTTTTTTTTAAAACCCCAGAACATCACTGAGTGAACTGTGTGACGATCCAAATGATAATGTTCTACTGGCATTTCAACAACTGGGCGAAATCTATGAAGAGAAACTGAAGTGTGTTACCTGAAGAAAAAAAGAATACTCTTACCACACAGATCAGCTGCCTTTTAAATTACCAACTGACTAGGTCTGAGTTATCAAATATGTTTCATAATAAAGTTTTAGTAATATCCACTATTAGTAATACAAAGTTTACTTTAGAAAATCAACCTTTACACATTGAAATTTTAGCAGCTCCAATGTCAACTAAGCATTTGTTTCTAATAGATTACAAAACTAGGTAATTGCACATATCTTTCCATTGCACTTTTTTTTTTTTTTAAAGGTAGTGATATATATGTTAAGACAGCTCTCTGAAATATAATGAAAATGTCACAGTTTTGACAGCTGGTGAGATTAGCCTGTCAGTAGGACAGCACTGGAAACCTGCAGCTCATTTGTGAAGGATATTCAGCAATTACAATCAAATAAAATGTTTTAATTATTTTCCAAGGTTTCTATTAAGTTATGAAATAGTGCCTTCATGAACCATTATAAAATCTTTTAAACTGGTCTGCAGTTTTAGTCTACAAAATTTTAAATATAAAGAGGGTTTTATATTAGTACAATGAAGTTTGATTAATAAAGTGTTCCAACCAAATGTAGAATTGCTTCATTTTTCACCTCTTGTATCCTTTTCACCTCTTGTATCCTTAAGATTCAGAAAGATTCAGGACACCTCTAGCATACTTGTCAAAAAGTCCCTTGCAATACAAATTATTGAGTTTAGTTAAATACATTTCCTAACTATTTTCTTGTTTTTTGCTGGGAAGAGCAAAGTTTTCAGCAGTATTTTCATACTATTCCTGAAAATTCTTCTGTTTACCACTACATTTTAGTCTACTTGTAGGCTGAAAAAATATATACACACATACTAATGTTTAGATAACCTAGGAAAAAAAATTAGTCTTTGACAACAGTCCTCATTGCCACACGCAATTTTATGACAATGACCAAGATAGTGATGTAAGTTATTCTCTATTGATAATAAGCAAAATGTGCATTAAGGACAATTCAGAATCCCAGTTCTTTGAATTAGCTCTGATGTTCACTAAACTATCACTGATGAAGTCTTTGACTTGAAATCTCTTTAGGCAGCATTAAACTACATGCAACTTGTTGCTATGAGATATTGGGGGAAAAAACAGTACATAGTTGAGTAGTGCTGCTGAGTTACCATCAACTGACTTAAACTCTTTTTTCCTTACAGTTTTTTAATGTGTGAAACAAAATTATGACTGAAATGGAACAGAGTGGTAGAAAAGACTGCTTTAACTCTGCTTGGAAATAAAATTTACTCAAATTACTCCTTACTGTCTGGCAAGTCATGCCATATGTAGATAAATCTTGCACAACTGTTCCTCAACTAGGGTAGAAGTGACCTTATTTCATGTTTCCCAATATAAATGGAGTGATCTTTTTAGCTAACAAACAATTAATTGACCAAGGAATAAAGTCAGAAATTGGTCCTATTGTGTTCTCAGTTATTTGACCAGTAAGCATTAAATCCTGGGTGAAAAACAAATTTATTAGGTCTATCACAGGGTGCTAATTTTATATGCTGAAGACTGTAATGTCTCTTAAAGCATTAGTAACAGCAGTCAACATTTCGCTTTTAATAATGTACATAAAAAGCACCTCACTCCTGTCGTGCTTTCAGTAAGGAGTCAACAGTGAAAGAAGACAAAGTGATTAAGTCAAAATGACCAAGGAATCAACTTGTGAAAGTATCAGAAAATCGGTAATTCTACTGATTTACTATCTGGGTGGACTGTAATTTTACTGTGACCTATTGTAAATAAAACAACCTGCTTACCATTTATCTCCCCTGTAAAACCTTACTGCTGAGCTATAATGCACTTAGACAACAACTTGCCGTGCTTGAAAGGCAGTCCTAGGACTGTATTGAACCCACACCAACAATTTCTGCTTTCAAAAAACCAGTGTATCCTAGTCTTGTTTATTTGCTTTATGATTCTATAATGGTGTCTTTTCCCTAAAAGACAAAGTATCTGCTTTAAAGTTTATCAAACTCTCATGAAACACTGTAATAGAAGTGAACAGAAGAGACACTGGTAATAAGCAATTTTAAGAAACTCAATGGGGCTTCTGAATAACCCTAACTCATTAGGGATTTTTGTCACTGTAGCAGAAAAACATTTTCTACAACCTTCTGACAAGTTTTATAGACGCCTTATCTGTCTCTCTAAAATTGTTCCATTTCTCTCACTTTCATTATAGTGAGATCAACCTCCATCCAAAACACGCACTGCCGTTATCATCATGCTCAGCCTTTGTCTTCCAGAAATTTAACTTAATACCTTTTTAACACTTCTCTCCTACACATGCAGAACAACATGACAAGAATTGCTAGAGATAAAACCAGAACAATTCTAACTTAGGAGAACACTGAAATACAGTTAAGACTTAACAGATGAACATGAAGAACTACAAAACTAACAATAAAGAGAATTTTTACCACCTTCCTTACTATAATGCAGACGCAAAGGGAAGATTTATGATTTTTATGAATTCTAGAAACTATTTGGCAGCGCATTTAATAGAGGAATGCATTGCCACAGAAAAGCTGAGGCCAAGAACTTAATGCAAATCAAATTAAAATTAGGTCAACGTTTCCTACACCAAGAATAGTATTGCTCAAGTATTCTGTCATAGTAAGTATATTGGTAAGCCTTGCAGAAATTTAAAGTTAAGTAATATTTCTCTGATGAAGTTACAAAGATCATTTGGAATATTTTTTTTTTTTTTAAGAAAACGACTATTAGTTGCCAGTGAAAAATTTTGAAGGGATATTAAACATTCTATATTCTGATCTAATACTTGCCAGTTGACATATCTACCTAATGCAGGCTTAATTTATTTAAAACCTGGCACCAGCTCTTGCTGGAGAGTGAACACTAAATGAAATAGAGCTTTAACCTGTAATAGTACTACTGTCTGCATGTTCTACTAGCTAAAGCAAAATTATCTCTTAGATGCAACAAAATGGTTAATAAATTAGAAAAGATGGTATTTTTATCCTCACTTTGTATCGTATTTCAGAGACTAAAAATTCAATGAGTTCTGGATCATTAATACTTACAGTGAGAAGTGCTGTTTTCCTTTTTTAAAAGGTTTTTGTGTTTGAAGAGCTAGATTCTCCTAATGCTTTCAACCAGAACAGCAAGTTAATATCTGTCCACCGATTCCCAAACTGTTGCCAAAAGGAACTGAAAATTAGTTGTGACAGTTACTTTTCATAAAGGCAGCATTTCAGAAGTGTAGCTGACACTCTTCCGCAATATATAACAAGAACATCGATGTGGTGTTTCAATTTCGAAAGCATAGAGAAATTATTGAAGTTGCACTAGAAGTTGCACCTTCAATATACATTAAACACATCACAGAAGACTAAAACAGCCAAAGGGAGAGACGCAAAACCATTTTCAGTAATGCCCTTCAACATCCTTTATTTTCTCCCTGCCCACGAGGTGAATGCTATTGTCTGTACTCGCTTACTGATTTAGCCCTAGCGCAAATGCTGCTGCACTGGAACAGCAACATACTGCTTCCTGTTGCTGAGGCTTCACTGAACCTGCTCTTTGGGACACCTCAGTCCCCCACCACCCACACATACCCCAGTGGCACTTCTTGGAAAGTCTGCATTCTTAAAGATAGAGCACATATGGCCATACTTTAGTCTTTGACAAGACATGACATTTTTGGTTGTTTCTTCAGTTTGGGTTTGTACTATAAAAATCACTTTAGTACACTGTACTTGCTGATAAGCAGTTATGTTTCTAACACAGAGATACCTCAATTAGCAAGAATAAGGGAGAATAACAGCTGTAAAATCACAGGTATCCCCACTTTAATGTGTTAAGTAGCGTTTATTTAGTTCCAGCTTATTTAAGTATAGTTGTCCTCCATTTCACTCACTCTTCATGTCTCCGATTTTCTTCTAGTAGATACTTTGTCTTCAGCAACAGAAAAATATTCTGATGCACTGCTGGTATCAGTAGAGACAGATGTTTGACTTAGCTCTTCAGTGTCAGAATCGCTTTCACTTGGCACTCCTCCTGCCTCATTTACCGTAAGCACAGAACCTCCTAAAGATGGATCATTGCATATGCCAGGAACAGAACAAGCTGCATTCTGAAACTGTACAGGCTCGGGTTCATCTTCCCGCCTAGGACAGGAACAGTTGTTTTCAGCAACAGTTTCACTTTCTTCATCTTTTACCTTTGTTTCTTGTTTTGTTGCTGTAATAGTAAGTTGAGTGGAAGAAGCATTCTCATATTTAACAGGAAGGACAACTGAACATAAAGGTTGACTATAAGAAGAATTACTGTCAGCAAGCATTTCTGCACTTTCAGTTTTCTTAGATGAGTTCAGAGGAAAGAATGAACCTTCACATTTTGGATGACTATGTCTAGAAGCAGGCTCTGCACACTCTGAAGATACAGGCTCCCCCACATTTAGAGGTGTTTTGTCAAGAGATTTCATCTTTTCTTTTTCCATTTTTTCCATACCATTTCCAGACAAAGCCACAGAGGAAGTCAGGGAATCAGAGGTATTTCTGACAATACTTCCGAATGAAAATACTGGTGAAGACAATGGAAAACAATTATGTTTGAAGGAAAATACACAGTTACTGGGAAGAGGGGACTCGGAGACATCATTCACACCAGCTGCAGTGTTGGTTTCTGAAGTACTGCAAGCTACAGTTGTGATGGATTCTGAGGTGTTAGCTCTTTGTTCCCATGAGACAGATGGTTTCTGTGTACCATATTCCACAGTTTCCTTTGCAGAAAGTGGTTTTTCTCTCATGTGAGATAATGTATTTTTGTCAGATGGCTTCTCAGATTGGCTAAAAAATGAGGATAATGGTAAAACCTTAAAGGAAGTGCTGACTCCTGATCCTGCAAAACAATCTCTTTCTGAATTGCCAAAGGGAAACGAAAAATCTGGCTTCTCACTTTCTGCCGAGTCTAAAGTAGGACTGGTTGAGGCATCAGAGACTGTGGTTTTGGTTAGAGCACCATATTTTCTAAATTTGCTTTCATCCTGGTTATCAGTTTTATCTGCACGATCACATTTTCCTAGATAAAATTGAGGGAAAACATATTTCCTGTCTTTCTTTTTAAAGGAAAATGTACCTGCATCTTTAATAAGTCTGGGTAATGAGTTGTTACATGCACTGAAAGCAAAAGGTGAAGCAGAAAGTCTCTCTGCAGAAACATCTAGAAATTCTGAATTTGAAACACCAACAGCTACTGATGCTGCTGGTTTTAAGCCGGATGAAGTGCTAGAATTTGTGTCCATTTCATTGGAAACAATAACTGCCGATGCCTGCATTGGCAATTTTTCTTTAATTACTAAGTCTTTGGAGTTTTCTGATATGGCTGGAGTAGTTACTTCCTGGGAACTTCTCTCATGAAGTAATTTTAAGTCACCATTTGTTTCAGAAAAGTTCATATTTGTGGATGGGATGCTGCGATTACTGGTTCCAGAAAAGCTTCTCTCAAAGCCATCTGCTCTTTGCAGGGTTCCCATTTTCACTTTATCTGTATTATTTGCTTTGGTAGGTGAAGATGCCAAAGGAGTTCCTGAGGACCTATCCTTCCAAGCCTCAGTTACAAATTTATACTTTTTATTTGTAGGTAAAGTTTGTGTCTTGAACTCATCAGTAAGCTTTTGATGTTCCATATAGTATTTGTAACGTAACTCCTACAATTACAGCAAAGAATCACGTTAAGTAAAACGGCATTTGTGGATTCAGAGGTTATAAAACTCACATACAATCCTAAGACTGAAGAAAAGTTTTAGTATATTCTATAGCATTTATGATGTATTTTTCAATATTTTTCACAAGTCATTATCAACTAGATAATTGGAAACAAAAAGACACTGGATTCAGTTTCATGTCAAATTATCAGGAATTTAGGTAGTCTTAGAAGAGTGAGTTCTATTATCTTCAGAAAACAGAACACAGGCAGATCACTTCCTCTTCAAATAGGCAATAGATAAGCTTACATGGATTAAAAAGCTACAGATGTGACTCAAAAAGCCGCACTAAAATATAAGTATTTGAAGTCAGTAGTAAGATTAGGTTCCAGCTTTCTGAAGAGAAAAAAAAAAAAAAGAGTACAATCCTGACAGCTTTAATAACCTAGTCAGACTTACACTCTAGAAATGGAAGGGTACCTTTCTACTAAGAAAACTGAGAAAGATTATAAAAGCTTATTTAGAAAGTTGTGTCATAACAAATAGTAACTTAGCCATACTTACAACAGATGTTCAATCATACCTCATGACTCATGTTTTGAAATGCTGACATTTCTGATATTGACATTAAGCGAGTACAGATCCTGCTACCGTCTGCTAGTGCTTCCTCCTGTCCTGCCACAGGCTGAAAAATGTTTTGCAGCAGACATTATAGTTCATTTTGATAAGACAAAATAAACAAAATAGTACACTGTTGTAGCCCCATAGTCAATAACTTACAAAAAATGTGTTGGGTATATTCTTCTGGTCCTGCCATTGCTTTACGTTATATTTAAATAGAGTATTTCTTGTTGAGTTCTCATTTCCTCCAGAAGGTAGATCTATTAGAAAGAATATAAGAATACTGAAGGAGAGCATATTAAGTATGGAAAATACTGAAAGGTTCCTGTGCATCTAAACATAGATTCCAAATAAGAACAAAAGTGTATTGCCCAAAGTGAGACCCTAGTACTTGTCAAAACTTCTGTGATATAAAGCAAGAGGCCTGCATAAGAAGTTTTCTAAATGCCTGGAGATGCCTGCCCTGATACAAAACCTAACATTTTTTCCTATCAGGTAAAAGCATTTAATCAGAGCATAGTTAACATTCATATTACACTACAACAAATGTCCATCTAGTTCAGCAACACACTTCTGTCAGTGGCAATACTGGTTGGACAGGAAAATTATAATGATACTTCCCCCAGCTTCCAAAAATACAGCCTAGAAACTGTAGAGAAAGTACGTTCATAAAATGCATTTAAAAGCCCTTGAGGAATTTATCATCCATTAATTTGCTCAGAGGCTTTCTGAACACTTGCATACTTTTGCCATGCAGACTGTTTATTAGCAATTAGTTCCACAAATTGCAGGTACCTAGAGTGACTTCCCGTATCTTGTCCTATATTAAGTCCTTTTTCCCTACCTTTAACTATGCCTACATTAACGGGCATTAACTTCAAAGCCAAGATTTCATTAACCACAGGTTTGATATCCATCTTCTTTTGAGTATACTCTGGTGGTTTTTCATAGCTGGATGCTATATTCATCAGGTCAAGCTGAGTTTTCATTCTGGAAAAGGGGGAAAAAAAACCCCAAACCAAACTTAAACACTTTTCTCAAGGCTCACATGCCAGCAACTAAATTACACCTGCCTAATACAAAAAATTATTTTAAAAAGAAATCACTAAGAGGGAGAAGAAATCAGAAAAATTAAGTCTTCAATAAAATACCAAGTTTCCTACATTTTTTTCTTTAAAACTTACTACTTGATGATTCACTTGAATTAGGTTTCATAAACAATGAAAACTGCAAGTAGTGCCTGTAGTTCAGCAAAGATTAAAACACCCCCACTTTACTTAGTGTACTATACCTGAATCTAAAGTATACTCTTTCTTCAGAGGGCAGTGCTAATGTTAAGTCTGAACCACAACATATTATAAAGAACTCCATTTACAATATTCTTTCTTAAACTCTGCTTAAAAAGTGGTAAGAAATCTAATTAAGAATCTTTAGAAAGAAATATACAGGGTATGTGCACTGCAAACACAAAAATGAAGACACTGCAGAATCTCCATACACACTCATAGACTTAAAGATATGTGTAAGAGCTCCAGGCATGCTTCAGTGTTCCTGACTTTAAATAATATCTCTAAAAATATCTGATCACCATGTATTAAAGAATTCCTATACTCAGTTTTTGTCAGGGAGCAGATTCAAAAGATCTATTATCTCTAATCCCAGATCATGAAAATTCTTGACAGACTTCCTAAAACCTGGAATACAGAGCATCCAAAAATCTGAAAGCATTATAATGTCTTAATTAACTACTATACTATTTTCATTTTAAGTTGCTATATCTGACCATATCCAAAGTAACCACTTTATTAGTTTATAATCTTAAAGTTACACTAGAGAACTAAAAGCATGAAAAAAAAAAATATACCTTGTATTCAAGCCACAGGCCACCTATAAATAAAACAAGAATTTGTAAGATATGAATGAGTTTTCCTCCAACTCTCAAAAGGAGATTATTGCTTTATCAAAATATTTCAGAGACTAAACTCCCTTTCTTCATTTCACAGAACTATAGGAAATAAACCTGTTAACATTCAAAAAAAGTGGAAGGCAAAAAAAGAGCATCCAAATGCAGAAAAAAAGTACATCTGGGACAATGATTTATCTTATAACATTTTGTGTTAAAGACAAAAAGAACTCCTTCAGAGCCAAATGAAGGCATTCAAATCACGAGTCATATGGTTGTTTAATCCATTTCGGATGTTCAGATATTTGTAAACATTCATACAAAAGACTATTTTGTATTTCTTGGTGAGGGAAGCCTCTGCTACCTGCTCTCAAGGTGCTATTACACTGAGATTAAAAAAAGCTGTCTTTCAGTTTTAATCAGCCAGATAACAGCAGTATGAAGTGCACTGAGGTTTAGTCAAGCGACACTTCCCAAAAAATGGGTAGTGAAAAGTAAAAAACTGATTGGACTATGGACTAGCTGCTTCCCTATAAAAGCCTGGTGATGTCACTGTACTGAATCTTAAAACAACAAACAACAACAAAACCCACCTCACTGAAATGAGTTGTGTACTGATATGGGGGGCAGGAGGGAAGGTGCTAAGTTTAAAGCATACTAATCACTGGAGTCAGAATACTTCTTCCAAAAGTGAGAGTCACTTTTACTTTGGGTAAAAGTGAAATTTTCCTTGATGAGTCGTTACCAGAAACTTTAAGTACTTTCTTAACTTCTCATTTATCTGAAGGCAGCAAAGAGACCATTGCAGAAAACAGCACAGAAAATATGCTGTGATTGCTTAGGAAAGCTTAAGCCTTGAAATTAAAGAAAACACAAAATTCAGTAGTTATTTAAGTACTTTGCCCCATGTCTACCACCTGCCTAAATTCCATACAACTGCAGCCACAGTGTTTGACATAAACAAGATGAAAATGTCTACACTAGCTAAGGTAACAGTGAGGATTAAGCCTGTCTTGGGTTCCTCTAGCTTTTATCTCTCTAAATCAGAAACAGTGTTTTTCTCTGCAGTTCCCTTAAACACTATGAGGAAGACTTTCAGGGTCTTGTATACAGGAGCATATATATTACGTAGTACAGTGTATATCAGAAGTACCTAAGCTAACTTTGAATAGGCTGATTTATCTCCATTGCACACCTTGGTGCAAAGTTTACAGCAGGTTTTAAAATCAGTATAATCACCTTAGCTTAGGTATCCCAACACAGTACTCCACTGTGCAGCACAGACAAGTTACCAGTTCTGGCTCCAATCTTTCCCCAAAAAGCATTTTTAATATCTTACAAGTTTAAAAATGCAATGGAAGTGCTTAATACACAAAGCATTTGAAAATAAATACAAAAAAGCAAATAAATGTGAGACAATTTTGAAAGCAGTACTAGTAAATAACTCCCTACCCAGCACCAAGGCCGCTTTCACAGCTGGTACCATAATATAGGAAGTGTTACAACAACAGCTATAGAATCAGTATTAATTTCATTAGTTTTCAGTGAAGAAAATAATTCACTAAATATCACTCATAAACTGCAAAGAAACCTTTTCAAACTTCTAAAATGAAAAGCACTCAGTAAAAAGAGTATGAAGTGTTAAATAATTTTAGTCTGTATTTTTCATCTGTTGAATTTGTTTTTCCTGGTCCAGTTGTTATTATCTACAATATAGCAGGCTCTATATGACATTTGAGGTTCATTACACAACGGATATAAAATAATAACATAAAGGCCATCACCTCCAGGAAACGCTGAGGATCACACTCATGGACAAGCTTTTCACAATCCTTCAAAAAATTCTCAATGGTCTTCTTGTGAGTTTCCTTCATTTTCTTCCAAATCTGAAATTCTTTCTCTTTTTTACTTCTTTGATTTTCAACATCTTCTAGCAATTGCCGTTTCTTCATTTCCAGAGTTTTGAAAATTTCTCCAAATTCCAGTGCGATTATCTCTGCATCATTGTTCAGCACCATCTAGAAGCACAAGAACATAAAAACAGATGAAAATGGAGTAGCAACATCTACATGGAGTCACTTCCCTAAGTAAGCTCAGAGCACATCTATGCCACAAGAAGCATCAGTATGCTCTATACTGTAACTAACCTATCATAAGAAGAGAAACAGACATATATATATATATATGTGTATATAATATCCAGCATCTGTAACTCACCTCCGTATCATTTGGTTGACTTGAGATTTCATTTGTCAGCTTCTCATTTAATATTCTCATTTTTTTCAGACTGCTGAAGAAGGTTAACTGCAAGACAATTGAAACACTTATTACAACTTTATCCACTCCATAAAAAAAATACATTTCAGTGGTTATCTAGAATCACATCATGGGATGTTCTGTAGAACATACTAAACAAAGCTTGTGTTTCAAAACATCACTCAATAACATTTAAAGCTTTCCTGCATCAGTACACAAACTTTCTTTTGCTATTTCTCTCTCTCAAAGTAATGGTTTTAGGCTCACCTAGAATGCATATGCTAGAATGGCTACAGGGTTACTTCATAGTTAAAACATTGTTTCCCTCAGCCTTTTTTTTTTTTAACCTCTCCCCTCACACACACATCTATCACAATCTAAGTTTTAATGCTGTTATTCCAGTCGGACAAGCAACTGTGTATCAATTCACTTTTTTTTTTAATGCATCACACTGTTAAAATAGAAAGCTGTCCATAACAGAGTTATTTCTGTTTGGTTTTAGACTAAGATTATGACTGTTTTTAACTCCTTTACCTCACTACCTTATCACTAAGCTTTACATAGAAAATCTAGTGCAAAGACTGTTTTCCCCTGGTTTCCTGAGTGACATGCAACTGGTGATGGGAGAGGCAGGAGTGAAATCAGTGCAAAAGCAACTTTTGGTTTAAAGAATAGTCAGTGCTGTACTTAAACTTTTATACCTATAATTTTCCTGACTGCTGTGCAGTTGTTTCAATTACTGCACAGCAGAACTGCTGGAAGACATGCCATCCTGCACCCAACTTGCATAGGGCATGAAAAGCTCATTCTACCCAAATGGTAGCTATTTCAGCAAAAATCACAAATGACTACCACTACAGCCAGCCAGGCATTAGGCCAGGCAGTTGCTTTCTTCATGCAAACAAGAATGCATTTTGGTTTTACATTTATTAAATTATTACTTACCTAAACCATCTATTTCTAAATATGTAATTATCTATGACCCAAATTACCTATGCCAGCTCAGAGAGCCTATAAACAAAGTATCTGTGGGTGGTTTTATTTTTTTTTTTCAGTAGGACTGGCATCTTCCTGAACTTGGAAGAACTGGATCCAGACAGGCAACAAACTCTTAGCATCAGTATGTTTTTTTCAACAAAGACTGCTTGTCTCTATATTTAAAAAAAAAAACAAACCCAAAACAAAACAAAACCCAAAACCCCAACTCTTCCGGTGTTTTGGTAAGTTGGGTTCAGATCTGTTGATACTGCAATATCGCCTGGTCCAATATATGTGGCAGATGAAGCCTGACGGCAGCAGGGGAAGGCACACCCGTTAGTCCACAAACAAATCCTGACTCCTGGTTCAAAGCAGCATGCCCCCTTGCTGCCTCTCGCCTGCCCACCACACTGCGTTTTCCCCTGCGTTTCCGAGTAAAAGCAACCCGGGCCCGGTGGGATCCCCTGTGGGACAGCCCGACGTCCCAAGCGGAGCCCTGGCGCGGAAGGGAAGCGCTGCGCTTACTTTTTCCTCCTGGTACACCGTGTCTATGAGGTTGACGGAGTGGAAGATGCCTTGGTGCTCCTCGGAGACGCACTGCCCACACCCCGCCTGGCGGCACATCCGGCAGTAGAGCTGCACCAGCCGGCTCGGATGCTTCTGGCAGGTTCCCCCGAGCGCCAGCGGGGAGAGCAGCCCAGGCCCCTGCCCCTGCTCTGCCTCCCCGGCCTTGGCGGGCCCCGCCGTGCCGGAGCGGTAGAGCTTAACCACCTCGGCCAGGGTGGTGTTGACGGGCAGCGCGGCGGCGCCGCCGCGGGGCAGCGGGCAGAGCTTCCTGCACAGCGGGCACGACACCCGGGCGCCGGCCGCGCCGCCGCCAGCGCCCGGCCCCGGCCCCCCCCGGGAGAGGCGGGCCTGCCCCTGGCCCCGCTGCTGCTGCAGGCGGGCGGCCTCGGCCGAGGCCAGGCACTCCAGCACGCAGGCCCGGCAGAAGTTGTGCGAGCAGAGGGGCAGCGTCACCGGCTCCTCGAAGAGGGACAGGCACACGGCGCACGTCAGGCTGGCCTCCATCTGCGACAAGCAGGCGGGCGGCCGAGGCCGCCGCTCCTGCTGCCCCGGGCCCGGCTCGCAGGCGGGCCGGCTGGGCGCCCCCGGCTCGTCCCGCTGCCCCGCTGCCTCCAGCTCGGCGGCAGCGACCCCGCCGCCGCCGCCGAGGGGCCGCGGGCCACGGCGAGGGAGCCGCAGGCGCCGCAAGCTCGGGACTCCAACCGCCAACTTCCCAGGAAGCGGAACCCGGCAGTGGGGGGAGGGGCAAGGAGAGAGGCGGCGGCGATTGGGGGAAGGCGCCAGATCGACACCGCCGCTTTCCAGTCAGGGCGGACGGCGGGCGCGAGGCGGCGCCGTGGGGGCGGGGCGCGGAGCCGGCGGGGCGGAGGGCGCGGGGGCCCGCCCCCTGCCCGGCCTGTGAGCAGCCGCGCCCCGCAGGACGCCTGGCCGGGCCCTAGCGCCGCCGCCGCCATTTTGTGCCGGGCTCTGCAGGGCGTTCCCGCTCTGCGTGTTGCGAGGCGGGGCCCGGCTCGGGGCCGGGCGGGCCTGGGGAGCGCGGGCTGCGGGAGCACCCTGTGAGCAAGGCGTTTGCAGCTGAGGGAGGTGTCCTTATTCCCGTCTGCAAGCATACGGAGTTGGAGCGAAGTAACTCCGCAGTGCTGAGGTACGGCTGTTCTAGCTACCTCTAGCTGCCGTTGAAAAATCGTAACGTAACTTAAGCTAGGATTTTGTTAGTGCTGACAAATTGGGATGGTGCTCATCGCATTCTCGTTTTTATTTTTCCTCCCAGAGCCGTTCCTTCCAAAGTTCTGGCTTAATAATTACATTATCCACTTGAAATATTTGGAAATGTGTCAAACTCAAGAGGGACTCAACTGAAATTATAAGTTTATTGTAAAGCAATAGATTTGTAACAGTAAGTCAGGCTTTGCAAAAAAGCAAGATACATTGAAAAGAACGTTATTTTCACAGACCGAGGGAAAGGACAGCTGCAAGCAGCATTAAAGCAAACACGTATTTGTGTGTTTTTATAGTAGTGCTTTATTCGGTCACACTGGCTATATGTGCAGAAAGTGCCTATTTATAAAAAAAATGCCTGTGTCAAGTTGGGAACCTTGTAGCTGCAGGAGAAAAACAAAGGGCAGTTATTTTAGTGAATATTACCACATTTTCCCTTACTTATGGCTTTTTACATGAGACCGACAGAAGGTACAAACACAGGGGCTGGAAAGTCTCATCGACGGGCTGCACTGAATAGACTCAGGATATTTAAAAGCAGTGGCACATGTTCCTGTGGGACGAGAACTCAAGGCCGGGCTTTGCCGCCTTTCCTCATTGCGGTACGAGTCCTTGTCACCGGGTGTTGTCAGGCCGCGTTTGCTGGTATTCTGAGGAGCGCCGCATCCTTCAGCCTCATTTGGAGGTGCAGTGTTACCTACTACTAGTCAGCTCCTGAATTATACCATGTGGGGCATCCTGGAAATACCTCAGGGCTTTGAAGGTCCATATTCAATTAATGATTAAAATGAGAGAGGCACAAATGGGGTTTCAGAGTTGAATCCTCTGGAATTTCTCTGCTCAAAGCTACATAATGGTTCGCCTTCCAGGGGCTTCTAGTGCGTAGCACTAAATCAAGAATGGTTTGGGATACTTGATTCTAATTTTTTCTTTCCTTTCAAAGGGAAGAAGGGAAATGCCATTAAGTATGTTGGCTAAATGAAAGAGAATACAAAAGCACTCTTTGGTGAGAGACTGATAACAGACTGGGGCAGATGCTTAGTTTGATAGTAACTAAAACAATAATGCCCAAGAGCCTAAAATATGAAGTGTAAGAAGTGGGAAAGAAAAGAAAAAATTACTTAAAGGAAGAAATCATGTGCTAAAAGTAAATAAAGCAAAACGTTTTTTCTCTCCAGTGTGGAAGCGAATAGGTTCTTCCAGAGCCTATTGTCTAATGTTTGGGATGTTGCAAGACTAAATGAGAAACATGTGCTTACATGGAGTTATTTTGCTAGTTGCTTCATTAATTTACATTAATCATGGAAACAGAAATATTAATTAGAACTAGGGATAAAACCATGTTCCTACCAACATTTTTTTTCCTGTCTCAAGAAAGATTTAATATTACCAAATTTATAGCATTGATTTTTCTGTTCTTTTATGTAGAATAGGGATCTCTTAGTATTGTGTATAGCTTCAATTTCTATTTAAAATAGATTTATACAGCCTTCAAAGTTCATATTCTTCCTTAATAATCTTCAGCATCACCAGCACAGATAGCAAGTAAGGCACTCTCATAATGCCCTGAAGCAAAATGCTGCAAGAAAAAAAAAAAAAACATTTCTGTGACTATGTGTTTTCTTAATTTCTTCTTAATTCCTCTCTTTGTGTGTGGTAAAGACTAGACTGATGTTGTAAGGTGTTGTAAAATATTACAGTGTTTTCATAAGGATTTTAGGCCAAGATTTTTTTAATTTCACATACCTTGGGCTTTAGTTGCTTAGGAACCTAGAGACAATCTACCTTTGAAAGGTTGGATCAAACCTGTTTAATGCTTCTCAAGTTCAATACCAAAAGATCATGAGCAATGTCTTACAGTTACTGCACATCTTATAGTTGGATTATAGCAACATAAAAAAGGTAAAGTGTCTTAGCAAGAGTAATTTTTGTACAATTAAACAGTGCAGAGTTTTGTTTTAAGATACAGAGCAAGAGTAGAAGATGAATAGTTTTTCTGAAGGTTGATATTACCTAAACACAAGGATAAAACCAGATTTTTATCTGTTTTGCATGAAAGCAGTATCAGCCTAACTTTACAGGACAGTGTGAAAGAAGATGGTATCAATTAGTGTAGAAACTATTCATGCAAACTATTCCTCAGCATACATTCTTCTGCCCTGTTTATATCCTCTTGCTATTGGGGAGGACAAAATCACGTAGAATGAGAGTGAGTAGAGAATTTGCTGCTCACTTGCTGGAGTCAGCCTGAGGCACTGAAAAGATACACTATTGCGCTTTTCTTTTTTTTTTTTTTAAACCAAGTGATTGAATGACGATTAACCCTCTGTATTTTTCTGGTAGGACTTGGCACAGTCTATGTGGTGCCAGTGCTGAATATATGCAAAAATGTGTAAAAACTTACTTTAATGTCATGAAAGAGTGATTTCCCATATCTCTCTTTGTATCGCTGCCGTATATTCATCAAGTCAATCTCACTCCTGGCAATGAGAATCCTTATAACTGTTTTATTGTGAAACCCAAAGTCCTAAAAAGAAAAGAAGATGAGAGGAGACTTGACAGTTGGACAATATATGTTTGCCTATCTGTATATGCTCATATTAATGTTTAATAGATAAGCCAATTAATTAGGCTACCCATAAAGATATCCTAGATTTTAAAGGAATCTAAGCATTCAAAGGTTTTATCCTACCGAGTTTTCACATGCTCAAATAATAGAATTCATGGTAGTGAATAACAGAGATTCCGCACATACCAGTGTTTTAACCATGCACTGAAACTTTTAAAAAGAAAAACCTGATGAATTTATCTCAGTAGTCTTAGGTATTCAGTCTGTAGGTAGATGTTGTTACTGTCATTGTGGAGCCCATTCAAACTATACTGAAGCCAGTAATCTATTTCACAACAAGTGCTGCCGAATATGAATTCAGTGAGATTTTTAACCATTGATTTAGAATTTACGTAGCTTATATTCAATTGTGTTTTATTTTAACTGTTTCTAAATACATTTTTATACTGTATCGTGTGGAGAATGGGGACATCTAGTGGCAGTAAAAGTAATCAAAACAGATTGAGGGTTGGGATGACTGATGACCAATTTAGCTTGTTTAAAGATAGATCGTAATTTTATTGACTAGCCATTGATATTGAAATCTTGTTCTCAAACAAACAAGTAATGAGATACGCTAAAAAGCTGCATATAGAGAATTTGATACATGTTTGATGGCTAGATTAAAATCTTTCTTCTAAACCATTATGGACTATGATTTCAAACATTAGAATCCTCGGTGGGTTTTCTTATATTGTATTATAAGTGGACGTATTAAAAGCTTTTCGTATAATCTGTACATAACTTGACTGCAAAAACAGACACTATTTTAAATTCTTGCGTTTCTTTTGAGAATTTTCTGTGTTCATTAAAACACTTTGTGGAAACAGAGGAAAATATTAATTAAACCAAAATGCAAATGTTTGTTCTTCATCATTAAAAACTTTTTCCTGCATCACATACACCATCTGAATATAATGTAGAAGAAAACTATCTATGTGATATTTCTTAATTTAAAAATGAGGTTTTGATTTGAAAAGCAGTCTTGGTACAGGACCTTTTAGAAACATCACTTTTCCTGATAGCTGGTATTTCCTGGTACTTTTGGCAAACCTTTTTCATGTCATGTGCCAGAATCCTCTTTTGACCACTCAGACAAAACATTGCCTCTTCCTCTCAGCCCCTGGGATTTTCTTTGGTTCTTTGCTGCCACTGCTGCTGGTGTAGCTGAAACAGGGGAGAGCAGTAGTGGCAGCATCTGAAAGAGGATACTGGGGCCCTGTTGAAGTGTTGCTGCATAGTGTTGTTTGATAGCTTGAATCCTATCTTTGCCATTCCTGTTCTAAGATGATACTTCGCATTTTACCCATGGCTGGCTTTTATGACCATCTTCTAAAGATTACACTTAAAAGATTAAGCTTAAAACATTATCCTTTGGTTTTTTTTATATAACATAATGCCTCATTTTTTTTACTAATGAATGAAAAACAAAAGAAAATGTGTTCAGTGGCCTCCACTAGGAAGAATTTGTAGGTGTTTCTTTGCATTTACACACGTTTCTTCTTGGCATTCGTTTCAGTATGTTAGCACTTGCACACAAAGATAAAGAACCTGTACGTACACATTGAGCCCCACAAGAAAATATGACCATTTGTTTTTATGTAATAGTAATTTATGATTTAATTTTTAGTGATACTTATTAAATCTCTAGATACAAAAATTGCATAGTAAAAAACTTGCACATCGAGTTCTGCACAGCAGAGGGAGATACAATCCATAGAAAGGAAAGGCTTTCAACTGGAAAGAAAACAAAATCACCGGACAGATACTTTTTAAAATAGTCAAAATAGTTAATCTTTCACTGTTACTGTTAAATCCTAACGGCTGCTTAGGCACTAGTGCTTTGACATTTCTGTAGGTACCAACAGTTTTAAAACACGCAATCACACCTTAAAGATTGAACAGACTGATTTGTAAGTACTTGTTAAGAATAATCAAGCGAAAAAAAAATAGGAAAGCTACTTTTTATGATATGTGAAGATGAAAGACTACTTACATGAATTGCGTCATAAAGCCTGTAAGCAAAGTAGGAAGGCTTGTCACGAACACAGAGAACTAGGAGAGAAATGTTGCAACAGGTAAACATAAGATTATTCTAAAAGAATTTTTATTGGCTTTGCGCTCCTTGAAATATAAAACTGTGTAGTGCTGTCCGTGACTCAGCTTAAAATTAAACTACCAGTTTTCACAAAAATGACTATATTTATAATTTTAAAATCTGGTACTAATTTTGGGTGGGTACTCATAACTGTTGTGTCGAAGGAATATGCTCACATGACATCTTTGTAGAAATATTATTATTTTTATTCTATAAATGGGAAACAAAGGCACATAAAGCTTGGAACTTGCTTATATGCCGCTCAAATCCTGGAAACTTTGCCAATTATTTAATATGTGTAGAATCAGTTGGTAATGCAGTTGTCATTGATCACACAAAATTTGTTATCAAATGGAGAACAGATACTAGTTCTGCTCAGTCAGAATCTAAAGCTGCATATATACACTTTTAGATTTACACAAACATGGAAAAGTAGTTCAAATATTCTTTTCTGATTATTTCTGAAAATTTAATTGCACAATATAAGAGAGTAAAGTGGATTAAAAATATCAGAAAAATAGTATTCTTGATGCATCAGAGATGCCATACTAGATCTTTATTAAGAGATTACTGCTAGTATAAAATAATATTTTTACGTTACCTATTGCAACCAGTAATTCTTGAAAGTATCCATCATAACATTCATTAATAGCATCTACTATGTCTTGCCCAGAGATATTTTGGAACTCCTGGAAGACTTGGGGGAAAAAAAAAATATTGCTTTATTCTAGTTCATTAATGATTATCAACTTGCCTTTTTTTTTTTTCCTGCTTCCCCCCAGTACTATAACTGTTTTTTTCCCTATTTATACTCAGTGTTTTGTTATATTTATATCTCTCAGGTAAGGCAATCTAAATGAGTAGCCTGAAACCTGCCTTCCAGGACATTCTCTCTCTGAGTCCTCCAGTATACAGTCTGAAATGAATGCACTCCAAAGCCTCTGTTTCACTGGAAGCTTTAATAAATTCTCTATGTAGTAACTCTGTTTATGAAACTTGTAAGAATGTCATATCATTAAGACAACTTCCTTGCTCAGCTTGGCTAAAACTGGCCAGAGATTCACAGATTGTGACAAGAAGCCATGGCATGACATGCATACCATGCCAGTATCCAGACATGGACACTGGATAATGCAGGTAACCAGACTTACACACACAAATATACAGAGTGTGCTTACTCCTTTAGGGAAAGAGGAAAATTTTCAACTCACTGCCCGCTACAAACCTTATGGACGGCTACATTACAGGCAGAGCCCCCAAATCTCTCTTACGGAAAGAGAGTAGAGCATAAGCAAGTCAGATTTTTCCCTTCCACTCTGTGTTCAAACAGCTGAACCGCTGGATTACCCATCCACAATTGCTGGTAACTCTTGTTGCAGAGAATCATTTGCAGCATGTTTTTGTGTTCGCCTGTTTTCTGCTGACATGCTTCCCATAGAATCTAATGTACCAGAAAAAAGAAAAAAAAATGCAAAAGATTTTAAGTAAGTCCTAAATCAATTTTCAAAATTTGTATTTGTTCTTTTTTTTTTTTTTTTTTTTTATGTTTGAGAAGCTCACATCTGACTATATTTACCATTGCGTCCTGAGCAGCTGTAGAAGGATCTGCATATCCTTCCAGCCTTGTTCCCTGGGGGGAAAAAAAGATACATTTTCTTCAAAAGTTAAATCCTAAAAGACTGTAGGAATATAAAGTTGTCTTTATATGAAGCTACATTTCATTCCTTGAGATAGCATGTATGGGCTTTTAGATTCGATCAGTGTATTCAGTGGCTGAATTTGCAACTGTAGAAAATATTTTAAAGTTTTCATGTTGTATTTTCATTTCCTCTAAGTAGAGGAACTTTGGAATGACAAATGGTCTTGTGACAGGAAAAAATAGGGGAAGTGGATAAACCTATCCCATTTTTAGTCCCATTTTAAACAAGCTGTAACCTTACCACTACCATCCCACCACCATTTCCAGTATTATGGGTGTTATATTGCTTACTATAATGTGTAACTGTGAGGGGAAAACAAGGATAAGAGTGACATTTCCCATTCACTGATTATTTCTTATCAATATGCATATTACCAGAAGAATTTTTCTATTTTTTTTTTCTCCCTGCACAAACCATAGGAGCAAGCACATCACATAACAGAGATTTTGCTTGCTTATAATCATTGTATAAAATTAAGATCCAAGACTAGGAAATTGGCAAATTTGATATATCAACCACAGAAGAATACTTCTAATTTTCCCATACATTTAATAGCTTTTCAGTGACACAGCTCAAGCTGATATGCTTTAGTAAACACGCTATGATCTGAATTATATAGCTGTTAGAAAAAGAGACAAGTGCACAACTTTTGGAATTGCTTTTTTTAACCGTAATTGTCTTGTAAGGATACAAATCAGCCCTGGTTGCAGAACCCTTAACAGTCTCAAGCTGCGTATAATCACTGCATTAATGATACATATTTGAAGCAATTTAGTTTAAAATTTACAGTGATTTTACCCTATATGTGAAAGGGAGGATTAAAATTATGTATTGGCTGTCAACTTGTAGAATGACTGATTTGTAGCTCTTTCCCATTAAAAATGTTAATTTATATTTTAATTAAACTGTAAGAATTTCACACAGTGGAGTTCCTAGCAACAAGATAAATTACTTTAAGGAAATTACATAGTTACGTACATGAGAACACACAGGAAAAAAAGACAGACAAGCGATCAGTAAAATAAGTTAAGTAATACTCTACATGAGTCAAATGCCCACTTTCCACAGTAACATTTAACAGTGACTACTCTTAGCATAATTTTTCTGGAGAATCCCACAATACGTATAATTATTTTTTATATTGTAGAAAATGATTGTATTTTAATTTATCCTCCAAAAAAGACAATCAGAATAAAAATCTGTTTGTCTCATACTAGAATATTAGTTAGCCTGAATTTGTAACTCTGTTAATTCATTTAGGAAGGACTATAACCTATAACTTCTAATCTGCCTCAGTGTGGACATGAAAGCCATAAATACCACAGTATAGCAATTGAATAGTTTGCTCTCCATATGTGAAGTACATTTACTTCTATCTGTAGTCAGATGTGTATGTCATCAATCCCAAGATTTAATAGAAATCAAAGCAAAGGGTGTCTGAGAAAAGCATTGAAGTATGCATTGGAAATGTTGCTATGGAATAATCTTCTGTAAGTTGCATGGTACTAGAACTAGAAAGGATACATTTTAATGAAATGTCACTGAGTTTTAATATAAGAGCATATCCAACATGGATGATTCAACTAACAATCTTCAGAAGTATACAGTATAACTGAGTAAAGTTGGAAGTTCCTGCAACTCTTCTTTATCTTGAGAAAAATAGCAGTTAGAGCTTGTTAGCCAGGAAGTTGCTGATTTCAGACCTCTTTATCGATATCTAAGGTTTAAGAAAATAAGGGCTAATAATGTAGTCTCAGATAATTTATTTTAAATTTGTTCTTTTGATGAGTAAAATGTGTCCTGTGGTTTTAGTAAAGATGAGAAGTGAGGTTGCTTAACCTGTAGCTCTTCATTTTTAAGCAAGGAAGAATTTTCATTATTAGGGGGGAAAACCATCCAACATTAGAAAAAAATATTTCCTGTTTATAGCTTCTACATTTGAAACCTCTGCTCTTTATCTCTGTACCTCAGTGAACCTGCTGCTGTTTCAAATCTGAGTAAGAAACACTTTTTCCCCAGACACACATATGTAAAAATACAGATATACCTTATGTATTCTGTTATCTCCTGGCAGTCCTTTTGTCATTATTTGTTACTCTGGTTTACAAAAGATTTTTGAGATAATGAGCACAGTGACTATAATGAGAATGGGAACTCATGATCTGACAAGGATGACCAACTTTGTTGCATAAAAATGCAAATTTTTGCAAAAATGGCAAAAATTGGTGTGTGATAGTGACAATTTGTTTGCTTGCATGCAGACATACTGTGATTTAGCATATGCAGTAGCATAAAGAACATAATGTTTAAAACAGAGAACTATTTAATACTTCCTTTCATAGTCAGATGTGGATAAATCTCCATTTTTACATAATGCCTAGACTGGATTATGAACCATATATTCTAACAACGGAGAAAACAGCTTTAAAAATGAAAATCTCATTTGTACATGTGAGTAGACTCCTTTTGAGATGAGACAGATTGAGCAGAGGGTCAGCAGTTGAATATCCAGGGACTTAATAAAATAGTCAGTTGACCTTTGCCTCCACCTGAAAGTCAAAGTAGATGAAGGAATTCAAGTTCTCTTCCTCTTCTGCTTTCCCCCCTCTCTTGTTCAAAAGCGTAGCCCTATTGAAGTAGCTTTAACCACAGTCACCTTAAAATTTAAGATTTCTTAAACAGTATCAAAAGTTATTATGAATTTTTTAGAAATGTAAGTCATACTACCTGTTTTTACAGTACCTGAGCAAGGTTCATGAGCGTATCTCTGAAGTGACCTGAAGTCTCAGAATTGATATCTTGTTGAAGATCATTATTATATTCTAAGTTAAAACAAAAATGTATAATCTAAATCACAAATGAACATGCTCTGAATAGTACTAATGAAGATTAGCAAAGAAAGGATAAATAAATAGGGTGCAAATATTTGTCCATTTCTGTGGTGATTATTCCACAGTAACCCGTGCAGGTTCTGCATACACCTAGCCATGGGGCTGGCAGGTCTGCCTGGGCCCTGCCGGGGGGCTCTGCCCTGCCGGGGGGCCTCAGCCGCTGCCCCGGCTCGCCTGTCCACCCACCCACGGGTGCAGCCCCACAACTGCTGCTGCTGTGTGGCGGTGGGATACTTGGAAATGCCCCATCAAGGAGGGGAGTGGAGTGTCCAGCTTGAGCAAACACTTTTTGAAGGAAAACAGCGTATGTTTTTTTTTTGAATCAAGTGTGCAAAAGTTTCTGAAAATCCCCAAATGTGGCTGCCAGCTATTTCAAATGTCATAGGCAGCAATACGCCTCAAAAATGCTATGACGTATTTTCAACTTAAAACATTTTGCTTCAGCCTTTTGTATATAGTTATGGGAGAGGAGTGGGAAGGGAACCAGTTAGTACTGAGAAGTCATTTTTGTAGTTCAGTTCCTTCATGTATGCTAATACACCCAGAGCACAAGTAGTACAACTGCTGCTGTGTGCTTGTAAAAAACATTACGCATTAAGTAGGCTTCTTTCATCTGGAAGATCTCCGTATTTGATCTTGAGGCTAATATGTCAATTAGACATTTTTCTTCTGTGTCTGCTCCCTGTGTGGAAAGAATTAAATATGAAAAGATGTTGTTAGTAGAAACCACAGCTTTTAGAAGAAAACAATGCTGCGCTTATCAGAAGTAACAAAAGAATAGCAGTCTCTGCTGGAGCAGTGCAGAGTGTACTTTTGCATAGTCTACCTATTCAAATAAAAAAATTACTTTTAATTAATAGTAGAACCCTGTATTTCAAGTATATTCCTATTTAATCTGAATTTTAGCATTTACATTAACAAGCGGGGAATGAAGCAAGACTAGTGTTTACAGAAACATAATGGGAAGAATTTTAGAGCTTTTGTAAGAATTTAGGATTTGCTGAAAGAAATCGGGTGCAAAGATTGAGTATACATCCCCAGCAAATGTTCAGACACTCTGAAGTAGATATGAGCACAACTATTACGTTGTGCTTCTATCTTCTTTTTCCATTTATTTATTTAGGAATGTTATGGTCTGTAATGTCTCCTGTAGAGCTCCTGTAGAGCTCCTAGAGTATTTAAGGGAAGCATCGTGGCCATGCATGCAGTGCTGCAATCACTGTATTTTCCCACAGGATTTGAATTAATTTTATAAACTTGAATTGCCATAAGATACGGTGCCTATGCTGCTTTTGACATGCATGTCTATAGCATTGGTGAGTATTCTGCATTTGGGATAATGGGAGAACGACATTGAGCCTGAGCCTGGAGACATGTATGGCCTGTTTTTTACTTTGGCCATATGAATCTAGATCAAGATGGAATGCTAGAAGAAAGTTTAACTTTGAGCCACATTTAGAAAAAAGTATAACTTTGGCAATCTTGACAGTAATTTTAATAAAAGTCATGCTTCCAGTGCTATGAATGGTATTTCACAGTCCTTTTAATGCCAACTGTAGTTTAAAATATATCAGTAGTTCTAAAAAGTGCATTGATTTAAGTGTCTCAAAGACAAGAAAAAACAGCATTAATCTTTTTTGTTTTTGAGGGGATTCTCAAAATATGTAAGATAGATCACCTTGCTGAGTCGTATAATCTGTGTCTTATTTGTGCAGTGGACAGTAGCAAATATTCATGGAAAGAAAAAGAAAACAGTGTTGAACTCTGATATGCCTTCCCATCTTCCAGGAATTGGCAATTGAAGAATTTCCTGAGAAGGAATTTGCCAGGCATTATTATTTTCAATAGACAACAGTGAACCTGTTTTCTAAGAATTTGTTGAAGTCCTTTATGAACAGATTTGTGCTTTTGGCCTCCACAATGCCCTGCGTGAATGAATTTCACCATTTAATTACATGATCTTGAAAAAATTTTTGTTTGTTTGTTTCAAAATATCAGTTGTTTAAGGAGCACAGGCTCAGGTCCTGGGAAGAAAAGGAAATATTGTCTTCAAAATGTGCAATCAGTTCCATTTGGGTGGAGTGATCATTGCTTTGTCACAGAGTAATTTGTAAATGTTTATGTAAAGACATGTTCTGCTAAAGAAGTGTTGGTCTTTTCAGAGGTGGAGGCTTAGTGCATGGCACTGGTTCATAACATACATAAATGCTTGCAGGGTCAGGGCCTTATGTTTCCCTATATAAATATTTCTTTATTTACTGAGTTTACCATGGGTGTTAAATGGGTTGTGTTTGTTACATGACAAGGATATTATTTGTGCTGGTTTTAGCATACCGATGAATAAACTTAATCTAGCACTGTATTTCTGATGACCTACGTACTAGTAGTACCATGTACTACGTAGTAATACACTATTCCAGTGTACTAACTTCCAGCAGTTTATCAACCATTTAAATGTAAAAAAAAAATCAATTTAACATATGTTCAGTACTGTAATAAGTAACTGCAACTCTAAGCAATTCTGAATTTGACAAGTACCTTCAAGGCATGCCAGAGCTCGTGGGCGTCATAGGAGGCAGGTGGATACATCAAGCCAACCATGACTTCTTTGAAGTGATGAGAGAGATTCTCTTTTAGGTCTGTTATCAGATCCTTGAAAAGAAAAAGCAAATGTGGAGACAGGATTATTTCAAGAGTCACACTTTATGAAGATAGCTTAAAAAAGGTATTAGTGGTTTTCTCTGTAAATGAATAAAGATCAACTGTTGCAGATGAATTCTGGCTAAAATTAAGTAAGAAAAATATTATTTTAAATAGTACATGCTTCTTCTAATAGTATGGGTGAGATGACAGTAGACACACAAGCAAGTAGACCACATAGGATTGTTGATTTTTGGTTATTAGAATACAGAAGAAAATTCAGGGGTTTAAGTGCAACTACTACTTAAAGGCTTGGAAACCTGAATACCATGGCAGAGCATCTGCAGCTTCCCTTGGCATATTCCCTGTGTGAATTGTGGGAGCTAAGCACCTTTGGAAGTCAAATCCCATAGAACACAGGCAATTTCTTGTGCTTTTTTCAGTGTTACTTGCTATGTGAATAGTTTAAAAAATCATCCATATTGCTCCTAGTACATAAAAATATCTGCTTTGTATTACTGGAAGGTTATGTGCTTCAATTTATGTGTATATTACATTCAAACTGAATTCATTACTTCTGACAGATGCTGGATTAATAAAAAGGACCCCCCCCGCTCTTCCCTCACATGTGTCTCAGCATTTGCTTGCCACGTAGCTGAGTAATGGATGAGAGTTTCCTTCCCATGCTCCCCTTTCCCAGTAGCATCCTTCAAAACACTGCGAATGCCAAAAGCTTGTTAGTTACACTGTTGCTGTTTCTGATTAAGAAGATACTTGTGTACTCTTTTTGTTTTCATTTTTTGTGTACATCACTACACAGCTGTCAGATATGTTCTGACCTAAGTCTGAATTTAAAGGAACACCAGAAATGGTTCCCACAATATAAATTATTCTTCAGAGTTGCACCTTTTTCAGGCCTGTACTTTGGTTTTGATACGTATCTGAATATAAATTAGTAGCTGGAGTAGCAATGCAGGAGGACATATACACATTAAAAATTAAATTTATGATGACGAAACATATGCAGTCTTCAGTGAATGCACGTTAGATGCATTTGACAACCACTAAATCACACATGGAATAGAAATTAATTCATTAAGACATTTCACTTCTGACAACATGCCTGTGGGAAAATGGATTAATAATACAAATGGATACTAATTAAAAATTACTCCTGCAATCAGAACTAAAGGAAAGGGAAGTATTGAAAAATAAGAAAAGACAACTCTAAGTTGTCATTATTAACATTTCCTAATCATCTCTGCTATAAGAAATCCTTGAAGGCTAACTGTAAGAAGGAATCTTAAAGCTTGTCTGTATGTCTAAATCATGCAGCCAGTTCAGGGTTTTATTTTCTTTTTTTATATATTTCTCCTTCTAATGTGTCACACTTTACATTTGTCAAATGAATGGGCATAGTGGCTACCATATTGAACAGAGTGAATTGAAATTAAGAGGGCAGAGGATTGGACTGACAGGTTTACCATAGATTAAACTGAGAAGGCTAAAATTGTTATTGCCTAGCTGTCTGTCTTGTCTGTCCTGCAGAGTTTACCGCTCATAAGATGGGACTGCTGAATGGCACATCTGCCCAATGCAATATATCCATTAATACAGTTTACAGCCAATGAAATGCTATCACTGATGTGTCCTGAAGTATCTTCTGAAGTGTAAATGCAGCAATTCAGGGCCAGACACATCCCATCCTGTTTGGCAGTTCCTGCCCAAGATAGCAAACTTTTGAGGGATCAGTCAAATAAACTACATGGAGCAATAACCAGATTAGCCATTTCAGTATATCTGCTATCACAGGTGAGAAAAAAAAACCCACCCCAAACAAAACCAAAACCAACCAGCATTTCTGTTTCATCTCTGAACTAGATTAGAGCTACTTTGTACTGACCCCTGTTTCGACATGGCAAAAGGTAGAACTAGTTGGGGTTTTTTTGGAAAGCTGTCAAGAGTATCTTGATATATCTTGTGCTACAAAGTATACCCAGTCCTTAACAGATTCATTTAAATTAAAATTGTGGGTGTATAAGGAAGATGTTCCATGAGTTGCAGAATTTTCTGTAGCCCATTCCTGGAATATAAAAATAGTTTGCTTGCCTTTCCCTTCTATTATTCTTCATAGTTTTAGAGATTGAAATTCTTAAAAATTACATCTGAGTTTTTCTTTGACTTTTTTAGTTCTTCTAGATGTTTAGATCTGTGGCCACTGGCTTTATAGCATTTCAGGTTGACTGAATATGGCTGACAGAGGTATAAATTTAAAGCTGGGGGTTTATTTAGGGATTTATTTATTTGTTTATATTTTTGTTTTGGATTTGAAAAGAAAATCCTAATACATTGGTGGAGAGCAAGTCAATAATTGTTCTCTTTGAATACTAAATATGGCAAATCATAACTCCATTCCCGAAGGACATTTGGCAATTCTTTATTGAGATATCATTAGTGTTGTCTCTAGGTCATCTTCATGTATCAGAGGGCAGAAATTAAAGGTAAAAAATGATATGGAGCTTTTAAATGGTTTCCCTTGTTAAAATTATAGGTCCAGTTGAAACACTCTAGAGAAAAGGTTAAAAAACCCCAGCCAGCTACTATGGATGGAGTAGAGAAGGAGCACTGTCCAGTGATTAAGGAGATAGATGAAAACTTGAAAAGAATGGGCTTAGGTGCTTTACTATCACAGGCACCTGTGAGTAGCTTGACATGCTTTAGTTTTCTATAAGTAAAACTAAAACTCAGTGAGGAATGTTGCATGGATAAACACTGAACTTATGTGGTTTGCATGTGTAATGGTAATGGTAACATCATAAACACCTCATAACAGAAAAACCCTTTTAATCATTCAGATCCACTGATTTCAATCATTGTCACAGTGTTTGGAAGGTGAAAGATATCTGTGATTCACTTATTGTTCTTTTATGGTCTATTTAAAACATACTCATCCATTCAAGGCTGCAT
The DNA here is from genome assembly GCF_030463565.1 of Pelecanus crispus. Taxonomy (NCBI): domain Eukaryota; kingdom Metazoa; phylum Chordata; class Aves; order Pelecaniformes; family Pelecanidae; genus Pelecanus; species Pelecanus crispus. Next base: position 43,583,540 of record NC_134646.1, on the reverse strand, counting down.
CTAAAATATCACAGGAGAGACAGAAGGAATGAAAGTACAAAATGGCTCTGTCATACCCTGCCATACATGTCTCTGTACGCCTCAGCAATCATAAGCCGCTGCGAATTGCAACGCTGTGTTAGGATATCGATCAACACATCTTTTTCACAACCTGTAAAGGAAACACGACACAGACTCTAAATTAAGAAAGTGTAGTTATTTAGTTACATTTGTGATTGTTCATGTTTTGTTCAAGAACATTAACCTAAATTCTTGACAAAAATAGATCAACAGATTAATATCCCACTGGTATTTACCAGCATCAATTATATTTACCATGCTTATGTGTCTTTCACTTGCTGGTGTAATATGAACAAAAAGTGAAGTAGTCTGTTTTTATCAGATGCATCATCATCTCTCTCAAGCTCAATGGATTTTAAAGCATCAATTTGAAAACAGACAGAGGCTTTCATCTACTCAGAACTAGGCACACTAGAAGAATTTGTGGCTGAGCCTGGGAAGTTATACTCGTATGCTCTGTTGATATTGATGAAATTGTCATTTCAGGATTCAGGATCTCTTTTATGAGGGTGACGAATTATGGTCAGACCATTTGATGAAAAACTGAAAGATTATTTTCAGATGAACTATATAAAATAAGTTATGAAGTTTTAAAAAATATGATATTTTAACCAATTTCCAAGAGCATTTTATTGAAGGTTACCTTGTCATCTTTTGCTTGATAGCTAGAGCATACTGCTAAGCTTCTATAATGAATCAGTATTAACTGCTTATGAAAAAGAAGATAATGATTAACATATTCTGAAAATTATTTTATCATTTGTGTATTTTTTTCCATCCCAAAAGATGGCTCTTGGTAATTTTAGGTGGCTCAGCATTTTAGTGACATTCCAGCATAAATGTATCTCCAAGTCTAAATCAATTGACTTTACCACACTTGCAGCAGAGGTGAATTAGGCTCGAAAGCATAGGGATCAGCTAGCATCTGAATGGAGTAGGGCAGTCTCTCATGTTTCTACCAGTCATTGTTATATAGGCACATATACATATGTTACAGATACACATTCTGTACCTATTACAGCTTTGTTAGGCAGATTTTATCATATGATCTATAACTGACAGGTTCCTTTTTGACACAAATGTAACTGGATATTGAATACTTTTTTAAGTTGGCAGAGGAAGTCTGTATTTGTTCATTATACAGGTTAAATTCTCTTTCTTCTGGATTATCTCACCACAATTACACCAACTTTTTAGCATGCCACTGATTTAACATCACTCTGATTCTTTTCCATCAAACTCACAAAAGAGATGTATTACTAAAACTCTGTGCATAAGCATTTCTTTTTACTTTTCAGAAAATAATTATCAGTAGGAATCTGTACAAGTTATACAGTCTCTACAGTAAAAACTAAGAAGGATTCAGGAAATATTTAAAAACCTAAATAACTTTATTCATTTTTGTAATACCACTGGCATCAGTGGGACGACATGTGACTGAACCTCCTCACAACAATGAGTGTCGTGTGCAAGATTCAAGGTCAGGGGTGTCGCTGCCCGTAAAGTCTATGGAGACTTAAACTCCTCTGAAGCTGAACTTTGTATTTTGCCAGTTGTCCTTGAAATTAGATTTTGTTCCATGTACTTTGATAGGTAAATTAAAAGTAAGGTTAATGCACTTGTATTTACAGTATTAAATGAAGAGAATCATCTCTGCATTGTTGTGTTAGCAATGTTACATTAAAGGTACTGTTTGAAGTCTAGCAAAATGTTTCAAACTTTTAATCTGTAGCCAACTTAATCAAAAAGATACATCAGTTTCCTCTTGACCAATAATACCCATTTTGGTTCATTTGACATTAAGTCTGAGTCCTCACATTTCCATTGAAGAAACTGAAAACAGAATGCAAGATTTGGTGCCTTGTGAAAAGCCCAAGGGCTATAAAAATTTTGATAAAGACAACAATTTTAATGTGAGGAAAATGTTTCAGATAGTAAAAAACAAATAAATCAATATTCTGACCCTCAGCAATACCAACAATGTTCAACAGGAAAACACAAAAAACTGAACAGAGAAACATGCTTTGGTGAACAAAAGTTTTTTCTGTACATAGACTGAAAGCAAAAATTACTCCTGAGTGAAAGATGATAAATTCTTTAAACTTTCTACTCCATTTATTTTTATTCCTTGATGACTGATTAAAAGATTTAACAGTCACTGGTAATAGTTAATTGTTGAAGTTACAACTAAAGCCCTTTCCTTTTTTGGCCTTCACTGTAGTGCATAACATAGAATTCTGTTTTCTTTTTCTTATTTTCTCAAGGAAAGCATTCATTACTGTAACTGTTGGTATAGATTTTAGATTAATCTTAATCACCTCTTGGTTTCTGTAAATGCAAATACAAAATTTATTTGGATGTCACCAGCATGTCTTATTGTGATACCTTGAAGAATCAACAGATACATTGTGACACTTTTAATTTTATGAATTTTTATTTTGCCTAATGCTTGTTATTTTATAAGAGCTTTCTGAAAAAAAAAGATGTGTTAGAATCAGTCAAGGTACTCACTAATTCCCTGTAGGGCTCCTCCTAGCAACTGGGCATCCATAACAGGGTTAAAATTCGGAGCGGGAAAAATTGTTCCTTGCACCTGCTAAAGGGGAAAGCAGCCTTTAATTGAGGTGTTTTACATCTATAACACTGCGTATATAATTCTGTTGAAAACCAACAATCACAACATTAAATTGTCTTTGCTTCATGGGGAACAGGATGCAAAGTTTTTAATTTATGAAACAGAACTTAAACTTGCAGTAAGCCCTAGGAAGACAGACTGTATTTGAGGAAGTTTCCCCTAGCATGAGTTAAGCCTGGGAGAAAGAATACTAATTAGGTTTTTTTGCATTAAAATGTAACCACATTTTTGTGTCTATCTTTTTCCCAGCCTTCTTCTGAAAATATTATTTTATCTTTCAAAGTTAATCCATGATATCCCTGACAGCCTTCAATATGTATTTCTCATGGTATTTCTAATTTTAAAGGACTAGTGAGAAAATGATGAATGAGATACATAGGTTGCTTGCAAACCTAGTGATTTTTTAAAGAAGTGATGTTACTGTTAAGTATGAGATATCCATGTATATGTCATGTAGAAGGCAACACCATTTTTCTAGTTGCTTTGTAACTGATTACTGTCAGTTCAGTCACAGGGAAACTTTATTTCATGTATTTTTTCTTACTCTTTTTAAGAAATCTGTGAATAATAAATAGAACTGATATACTTATTTTAATAGAATCACAGACCCATGCGTATACAGAAGAAAATAACCGAGGTAGAAAGCTACTTATCTCTGTCCCCTGGTTAACCTCTTTAGTTCCTCTGAGGATTCTACCTGCTTTTCCAGATGTAACAAGTGTAAAGGTTATCTTTTATGATGATTCCTGGTTTCAGCCAATACATCTGATTAAAATGATACTGTTAAGTTGAAATTTACATTTCAAGGAAAAATGGGATATATTTTATAAAAACAAATGGTGTATTTTTACGAATACCTGCTAGAATCAGGAGTTACACTGATTACACTAATTAATTTGTTTGTTTGCTCACTTTACATACACTTGAAAGCCTTTTATATGTTGTGCCTTCAGTAGTAATGACGTACACATACAGATTTTGTGTATGGTCACTAATTATGCTTCCCTGGCTTGCAATTTTAACAACAGAATTAAAAAGTACCAAGCAAGAAGTGGGTATTTTAAATGAGGAGGAAGACATAATTTCTTGATATGTTTGATCATTACTTTAGACCCACCAAGCAAAGGTAGGGGCAACAAATTGTCAGTGTCTAAGTGAGGTCAGAAATTTAAGATTTTTAAAGGAGTTACTTTAAAAAGTACTAATAGGGCACCATGCTTTACACAAAGAAGAAAGTACTCACCAGTGGACAAATATCCTTCTGCAGTTTGTTCATCATTTGAATACAAGGCCCTATCTTTACAGCTGAGCATAAAATACATAGTGCCTTTTTAATCATTAAAACAATCAGGAAAATAATGAGAAAAAAAGTCTTTTGGAGTTATGGAGATAAACGCTGACCATAGAGAAGCCAATGAGACCATGCCAATTTTTGTAGGTTGATATATGTTGTTGTATCTAAAACGAATTTCAGACTCATCTTTAAGTTATGCTCCATTCCATCTTCCTTTGTCAGTGTGGGAATTGTCTGTGTACCCTGGGCCTCACTTGTCACTTAAGGTATCTCTAGGGTACGGCTCTGCAGATATTAGCCTCAGAAATTGAGAGTGTATATCCTCATGACATCCTAGTTACTGACAGTACACATACTTCTTCAGATGTCGTTCCTGAGAAGTTTCCTAGGCACGTGCTGTTTGCAGCACTGGGAGTTTGAGTGCTGTTTGGCCAGACGGTACATGAGGCTCCATTTCCCCCCCTCCTTGCTAGCATGTCAAATAATGCTGACCTTAGTTCAATCATCGTTCTTCACAGCTCAGGAGGCAGAAATGCTTGAGCTCGGTGGCTGATCAGCTGGACAAACCACCCCAAAGCTTTCTAATAAACAAAATCACTATGGAAAGAAGTACTAGAAGACACTGTTAGAATGCAGAATCAAAAATATATATTGATATATGCTATGAGTTTGGAAAAGAAATTTAGCTTTCTGGCTCTGTAATTCATGCTTCCCAAAATGTCTGAGACATAAAAAAGCTCATCAGTCTTGAGAGGAAAACAAAAACAAATCCAAACCCAACACAAGATCAAATACTATGTTAGCGTTGCCAAAACAGAAAACATTTTGATGGGGATAATAATAAAGAATGGGAGTATGCAAATGGAATGCAAGTAAGAGATAGGAGATTCAAAGACTTTGAGTCTGCACTTTAAACCAAAGGTAGAAAGCCTAAGCATATCTGGGATTCAGTTTAAGTGCCCTCTGAACCTGTTGCTGCCCTCGCTGGTCAGAAGGGTGGCAGTGGGGAGGAGAGAAAATGTGGGACGTGCATTTATTCAAATCTAATTTAAAATACTCGTGCTGGCTTTTCATCTCTGCGTCAGCTTTGAACAGGTTCACTTCCCATTAAGATTAGTTATCTCAAAGTATTTCCTTTCAGACATTCAGGCTTGTGGTGTCACAAAATGAACCACTAAGTCACTGATCTTTTGAGCATTTATGATACTTGCACTAAAATCAGAAATAAGTGACTTAGTGAATGCTTTAAAGGTGGATTCCTGCATAGTCGTCAGAAAGAAAAATGAGTAAAAGTTTTTTTCTAAGTAGATATCACCTCTCAGTCAGAATGGAGGCAAGCATTAATAATTTCTGAATACATATCTTCATTTATGAAACAGTCAAAACAAAATAACTGCCTTGCATGCATGTATATTTGCAAAAATATAATGGAGAATTTGATCATAGAAGAAAACAGTTTTGAATATACAGATTTGCAGGCTTGTATATTTTTGACCGAAAAAACTCAACACAGCCCTTGTAATGTATCTCTCAGGCAAAATAATGGATTTTTGAAAGTGCTCAATTCTCCCTTGGTTTAGCAGAGTTGCTGAACACTTCTTTTATAAAGTATTCACCATCCCATTATTTGAGGCTCACTATCAGTAGATTAAACCTTATCTAGTAAACAACTATCTCCTTGCCAGGATCTAATTAAAAACACAATGCTTTTAAGTAGAACTAAGTTACATATGAAGGTTCAGGTAAAAACTTTTAGAAGATAGAGTAAAATACAACTTTTTAAAAATACAAGTCCTTTGTGGGAAAGAACTCTTGTCCTTTTGTTTGCTTTTAAACAAATTAAAATTTAATTACAATTTTCTTATAGTGTACACATTGTACTTGGCTTTGTCTTCCATCCCACAGAAGACATTTGTCCCAGAATGTTATTTTTGATGAGGATTTTCAGTGTACCTCGTATTTGGATTTTCAGAGTGGTTTCTCAGGAAATTCAGCATTCTGCCAATATATAACAGTTATCTGAACCAAGATCTAGGATTTACAGCATACGTGCTATCAGAATCCTTGGAAGGAATTTCTAATTAACTGATGTTGTCTTACTGCTGGCATAGCTCACAGAGTTATTGTTGCAATGTTGTGTACCTTGAAGAAAGTACTTTGCTACTTTGCGGTGTTTACACAGCCTAACCTTTAGGAACATTTATCCCATCACAACCCATGTCAGTTTTAGCCTGTAACCACTTTCATAGTTTCAGTCTTTGACAAGCCTGCAGAAGCATTCCTGGTTCACTTCATACACTTAATGACAAAATCTTCAGGAGTTTATTACTTATTAAAGCTATTCCACCTGTTTTCATTGAATTTTTGAAATATGGGCAAAAGCAGGTCTGGGCCAAACATTTAGAGCTGAACTTTGGTAATTTTGGGTCTTAATTCAGTGTGATTACACAGCGATAGCCTACCACTTTGTGGGTTGTAGCCATTTGTTTTCTGTCCAGTAGCAAATAATTCGAGTGCGCTGTGTGATATTTACCATGGAAGGCAAAGCCAAGTGTATTTATTGGTAGACAGTTCAGTGGAGGAAGGGATTGATTCTTGGATGCTGCAGTGCCGTCTGTGCCTCTCTGAAGTAAATAACATGTGGACAAGCCATACACTTGTCATGGAGTACGGGGCCTTAGTGCCGTGATGGCAGGTGGTACTACTGTCCTGTGGTGACAAGATGCTACTCGGCAGGTGAGAAGGAAGAAATTTGATTCAGAAGCAATGCAAGAATCCAAGAGGTTGCTTTTCTGAGCAAGCAACTGCTCTAATGTCCTTTGGTGTAGTTTTATGGGGAGAGTGAAAGCATGAAAGAGCTGGTGTAGTTTTAAGTTGTTGAGCAAGACTGAATGCTCACAATAACCTCCTGTCCTGAGAGATCGTAGCAGGCATTTTGTTTTGCAAAGATTTGTTACAATCTTGTAGTAAATCTGTGGTTATGACATTCTTTTGCTGACATTCTTCAAGCAAATGAGGAAAAAACTTTGAAACAATGTTCACCTTGGGAAAGCTAGGACTCTGCTTCCATAACCTAGGGCCCAGGGTGAAAAATCATGTTTCCCCAAAAAGTTATACAGAGTTTGCACGCCTAAATGTGCCTAGGAAATGCATACCTAGCAACAGTGTACTGCACAAACTGAAGAAGCAGAGCAGCAGAGGCATTTGGTAACTGAATGAAATTACAACAGATTGCATTTTGATCAGGGAGCAGGCAACTACATGGGAATAGGTTGTTCCTTGCCATTATCTTTGATTAGAGAATTTCTACTGCCCTGTTTTGAAGCAAGGCATTTTTAGGGTTGATTGAACACCTGAGTGTGGTTACAGGTAGTGCTATTTCACTTCATTCCTTTTCACTGAAGTCAGCTGTGACTGACCAATAAACCCCTATAATGGAAGAAGGCTCAGAGGAGCTGGGCAAGGGCAGCGTGCCCATGCAGCTCAGGGAATAATGCAGGATGTGACTGACCACAGCTGTTGCAAAGAAAGCTGATTTTATCTCAGCACAAAGGAGACCAAGGCTGGCCTTCATTTTATATAAACAGCTATCAACAGTTGAGTGGGTAACTGGTGGTGTAAATGTTTATACCTTAGTTCATTACAAGGGTGTGAATGTCTCCCTGAGTTAGCCAGACCAGCATGAAGGAAGTGAGTATGTGGCTCAGCCCAACATAGAGTATAAAAATGAAGCAACTAGTAAAATAATTTGGAATAGAGCAATGGGCTTGAGTTGGCTTTAACCCATGTATTCCTTCCTGGTGATGCCCAGCTTTGCAACATTGAGCATATCATAGAGACCAGTAATGGGGATCACATCAGTGTTACATTTGCGTTTTGCGTTGTGTTTTCAGTACATTTTGTATTACTTTGCTAGACTGAAAATCCTGTGTAAAATCACTTATCTTTAAATAAGTAAATTTGATACTAAACATCACACCCTCCATGGGTAGAATATCTGAAAGAACCTGATCAGAGAGTATTGGACTCTGACATCAGCATGGCCAGTTTTGAGTCTATGGCCATTTCTGTTTTGCTTGAACATCTTTTTCTCCCTAAGCTCTGAAAAGCATAAGGAAATTAATAATACAATCTTGTGACTTTTCTTCCATATGCCTTAAGATGGTCACTAGAGGGATGTTAAGTCATTCCCCTGTTGAGATTTTCTTACTTAATATTTATTTTTAAAAATACATTTAATTCTTCCAAATATCCATCAGAAGATCCTGAACATCAAGTGAAATTTATATGAAAGAAAACACGCTACCTACATAGAGAAGAAATAAACCTTTAAACACCCTCCAGTGAATGAAATGTCCAACAGAGTTCTGAGTAATTCAAGCAACAGCTCCCCATCGATCAGGATGAATTATTAGGAAGGCCATAGCACTAGTACCATCATCAGATTCCAACAGCTTTGAGGCAGCAATCACACTACAATAACTCCTTCTGAAGATTAGTTGGAAATATTTTACAGGACCAGAGAGCACATCATAAATCAAAGTGCATAAAAACCTGCAGAATCACTACAGCTTCCTCTGCAAAATAGAAAACATGAGGTGGCAACTGCTGTGAGACAGAGCATCAACAATTACTGTGATGAACATCTTAAAAAGGGGGGGGGGGGGGGGGGGGGCAATGCTTTTATCAGAAGCCACCCTAGATAGAAACAAGGTAAAAAACATTACTGATGTGCCCAACAAGAGCATTAGTAAACTGCGGAAAAAATCAGTACAGAGCATGTTGTGCACCTTACACACTAGACTGCTATAGAATAAAGACAAAAGAATTCAGGAGAATAGGACCGGCAGAACAGTGGCTTAAGGGGCGGGGAGGGAAAGGCTAGGATTGCACAGACATGATCTTTCCCTTTCTTAAGAAATAGTTTGACAATTGAAGTCTTTATTATTTAATTGTAGTTCAGCACTTCTAGGTTATAATTTATAATGAAATTAAATTCCAGCTTTTCATCTACAGACTGAATAAGTTTCTTTTATTTGTAAAAAGCAGGCTCTTCTAAAGTTAAACTTTTCTGGACAGTACTCTAAATGTTACTTCAGCTTTAGTCTGCTGAAATTGGCTTTATTAGTGAAACTTTTTAAAACAGGAAAATCTACTAAAATACCCAAATTCTCCTGTATGTCCTTAATGATTAAGCTATTTTAAGACCCACACCAGCTTATATTAAAGAGTCAGGGACTGTTTCTGTTGTCTGGAAGGAAGGCAGACCAGGCCCTTATTGCTTTCTCTGACCCTGAGTTTAATATATCTGAGTTTCTCTCTGTGGGAAAGTCCCATTTTAATTATTTATCTGTAACCATCTACTGTATGGTTTTTACTTAATACTAAATTCAAGGCAGTATTCTCTCTCCAGACTAAATCCAAGTATGCTCTGTGTCTGCCTTCTTCAAGTAAAAGTGGTTCAGAGGTTTGCTGGAGTACACAATAACTGATTGACATAGGTGCTGAAATACAAAACTGCTGAAGTCAGGAAGATGGTGAGACATGGAGGGAGGAAATAAAAGATCTAAGCTTTATGCTCACATCAACTTTGCGGTCCTGAATTTCACACTTAAAATGAACATTATGTTGCTGTTTTCTGTGAGCAGAAATTACACTTCATGGCAAAGCTAAATCCACAGCAGTGAAAGTTGTGTTGTGGTTGTCTTGGTGATGTCAGAGAAAGAGTTAGGGGTATGTTTACTGAATATAATTTATCTAAATACAATGCTCTCCAACCCACCCACACAAGTAAAACAAAACTGTGATTCAGAAGTAAGAGAAATCTTTTTGAAAGTTGAGAAAAGCAGGAACATTTTTGGATCACTTAACATTCTTAGTAGTAGGACTTCATCCATATCTCATGGTTAGTGTCAATGGAGGTCTTTTTATTGATTTCAGGGAGCTTTGGGTTGTGCCCTCAATGAGAAAACTGTTTTACACCTTGCTGAGGAAAGCAAGAGGAGCTTGTTGATGGCCAGTGGAGGGACTCCAAGGTGGTCAAAAGGCTGGAGCACTTGCCTTGTGAGGAGAAGCTGAGGGGATTGGACTTAGCCTAGAAAAGAGACAGCCCTGCGGGGCCGCAACAGCTGCTCTGCAGTACTTATGGGAAGACCATCAAGAACATGGAGCCAGGCTCTTTACTGAGGTGCATGAAGAATGAAAGGCAACAGTCCTAAAACAAACCAGGGAATGTTCTGGCTGGATGTGAAGAAGACATTTTTTACTGTGAGGATAATCAAGCAGTAGAAGTTGCCTGAAGAGGTTATGGAGTCTCCATCCTCAGAGGTTTTAGAAACTGAACTGGGCAAATCTCTAACCACCTTGGTCTCAATTCAGTGTTGACCCTGTTTTGATAAGGAGGTTGGGATAGATGACCTACCAACCCTCCATTCAATATAATAATTCTATAATTTTTTTCAAAGCCAAAATTTAACAGGGATTTCTCCAATAACATTTTAAAAATAAGTAAACATTATCAAACGCCCATTGGTCTCAGTGACATGGGATTGAATGATGAAGAAACTTGCATTATGCTCTGGGGGTCAATCCTGTAGGATGTACACCAATTCCAGACATATACTTTAAAGAATTCTAAACTTTTTGCAGGATCAGGCACAAAATGTGACATTTGTGTCAGTGATCACTGGTGTCCACTGTACATAATGTGACTATTTGAGTTATTGTTCTGGTAAGAATTGTGTACATTGCCAGTATAAACCACTATGAATTTCATGTGCAATTTATTTATGCATTTGCATTTCCCAAAAGGGAAACTATTGAAAGTATAATGAGTGTGGAGCCTAAGAGATTTGACTATTAGGAGTGACAGACTTCGATACTTGCACAGAAAATAAAGTTGTTGTTTATGGATATTAAGTGAGCCCAACGATAATGTCTGTATGGAAGCTACAGCAAGCCAGTTTATCTTTACCAGTCATAAATCAATCACATTAAAAAGATTCTTTCCCTAAATAGGTTTTATTTATAATAATCTAGGGTGGATCCCATAGTAAGTAAGGTGTTCGTTATTTCACCAGTATCTGAATGTAGTTACATCTTTCCAAAGGGACATTAACATACATTGAAACTGCAGAGCTGAACTTCTAAGTATCTGGAAGCAGATCAGAGTCAGTGCAGACAACTCATTATTCAGCTCTTTCATGGTAAATATAGTAACTCATTAAAAAAAAAGGGGGAGAATATCTAAATGTTGCCTTAGGGAAATACTGATCTAAAAAGCATACAGAAAAAATATGAGCTAGGTCCTTGGTGTAAATGTACATAACTTTGTCAAAGTCAGTAAAGCTTTGTTTTACACAAGATGATGGTTAAACTTAGATAAACTCCTAATGCCTCTGTTACCCAGATATCCTTCAAATATCCTCATTACTAGTACGCTGTATGTTTCCACGATCTTCATAATGAACCTTGTGAAAACTCATGCATTCTTCTGTGGCTTTTCTCAGATTTGCATGTGTTTAGCTATATTCATTAGGTACAGTGGACAGGATATGGTAACACTAAACTTTGCCTTCAAGTTGTCTGCTCTCGAAAATATCCATCCTCACAAGTGCATACATAGGTGTTTTGCTGGCAAAACAATGTCACATTCAGTTGCTCAGTTTAGGTGCAAGAATGTGGATTTTGTGGAAATTAGGACTGTGTAATGTTTTGAAACACAGTGTTTTGTGACACAAGTTGTTCTGTGAACACTGCAGCTAGTAACAACTGGTTTCTTCCAGATTCTTTTGACTCTGTATTCCTACCTCCTCCAGCCACAACAACAGCAGTTAATTTCCCCTCCTTGTTCCTTGAATCTACATTCACTATCCATCAGGTCCTTTCCGAGTCAACCACTGGCTAAATAAAAGATGGTTTGTCCTGTGACAGAGTCCAAAGTATGCAATGTACTGCTTGGCTAATGCTAGGCCAATAGGATAAATGACTGTTGAGTTTAAACTGCTGTATTTTTTTAACTGGAAAAAGAATTTGGTTCTCTCACCTCCATTGAGCAGAGTTTTTACAAAACTTCAGAAGACATTGGCATTCCTCTGCCAAATATGATAGAAATTCACTATCAAGTTCAAAGCTACTGGTAGGGACAGGTGGATGGACAGATACACAGGAATACAGCCAAATTTTCTGAAGCAGCCACGGGGCAAGTGCCTGGTATGGTCACTGAAAGAACATGAAGAATTCCACAATTTAAAAGACTGTTTTAATTTTGATATCTGGATTCTAACATCCCTCATCACATACGCACCATTTTGTTGGAGCACTCTTTGCAAGCATAGTATTCAGCATGGCAGGTCTTTCTGCATTAGAAAGAAAATGCCTTCAAAGAGCAGCTGAGGAAAATATTCTGAGAGCAATTTGGCCTTTTTATGGGTTAGTTTAGACCAGATGCTGTATGTGAGCATAGAGAAATGGTTTTCATATTGTCTTTCTTCTGCAGCATCCTAATGAAAGGGATATCTATTTTTCAGAAATAAGAAAATCTACAATATTTTGCTTTTTTCCCCCGAAGTATCCAAGCACCTAAAGGTAAGGCAAACAAATCTCCAGAGGTGATTCAGTGATTTTTGACTTTAAGGATTTTAATCCTCTTCCTGACGTCAAGATACCCTCATCTACAAAACCACAGATCTGTTTCCACAGAGGTGGTCCAGGTGGGACACCTTTATACATAACTGTGTTTGCACATGTGCGTTTAACTGCTTTGAAAGGAACTGATTCCAAAACAACTGTGCAGACAGAACAGGTTTGTGTGGTGTTAGTGGAATGAATCAAAACAACAAAAGAGATTGGAAAGGGACTGTAAAATTTGTAATAAGTCTGAAAAATGATACGTGCACTCTACCTTCCTTCTGTGCAAGAGCAAGGAAGTTACAGTTTTCCCTGACCAAAGCCATAAGCAGTTCAACAAAAGTATCAGTAAAAGCTGAGGCTGCTCTTATCAAATTATTATGTGTAAAGTTCAGGCAATTCAGTCTTGTGATGGAAAAAGCAATCTAAAGTATGAACAAGCTTCTAATAATATTTGTTCAGTAAGTCATTCTGCTGATAACAAACAAAGTCAGACTCCTTAGTCTGAATGTTTCCCATAGGGAATATCTACTAAAATAAAATGCTTGCTTTATTAGCTAACTACATGCTATACTTTTGCAAAGATATCCTTTGTGTGCAACTTTATTAAATGAAGATTTCATGAGTGTTTTGATTTAACGTGAGTTTATTGTACATGTTACACTTCATTTGAATAATATATGATACAGTAATGGAAGGGGTACTTCTAACATAGCAAATTCTTTCTCCAAAGCCTCCCATCTTTCCCTGTGTATGTATTTTAGAGAGGTCACAGATGTCATCTTGTCTAATTTTGGTAGTTTTACCTCTGTGGTACTGTGGGGAACCGTTTTCTGTATGTAATCTCAGATAATGTTGTCGCCCTGCATTGCTGAATCTGGCAGAACTGCTGCTGGTAACATTTTGTACATCTCATTCTTGATCTTGGGGGACTCCATCCTATCCAATTGTTCATATATAACATATGTAATTACTAATACGTGTAACATAAAAAATAAAGGAGATAAAGAACCAAGTAAATTTTGAAAGTAATACTTCTAATTCTTTTTTAATGTTTCTGAATTAATGGTATATTAATGCTTTGGGATTCTGTGAAAAATATCTTTAAGTCTAAAGTGTGCTTTTAAGACTTGTTCTCAATCTAAGGTTGTGTTTAAGAAGAGTAGACAAGAAATTAATGTGACAGTATTTTGGTGCAATTCAGAGGATCAAAATTAGGAACTTAAGTTCCCTCTCAGCTCAAGCGGTTCTAAAGGCTGACTAATGCAGAACGATTACATTAAGTTAAGCCTAAAATAGCTGGTGTAAACATCTCCCACAGTTAAGAATTAATGTGGAATCTATTAGATTTTTTTGATAATACTATCAAACTATTGCAATATTGTTACAAATATCATAATTACCAATTTCAATCAATTAAAATAATTTCTTCTATGAGTTATTTTATAATGTACTACCATTAATATCAGGCAACATACTATATGCAGATGCAGTGTCAATTATTTAAATACATCTGGTCTCAATAAATCAGTAGAAGAAGCTGAACTTCCTGACTTCTCCAACTGAAATGGATCTACTAGCTTTGTCAGATTAAGTTATTCTTCCTGTCTTCCTTTAATTATCAGGAATAGATTAATAACATAGTAATTAAAAGAGAAAATAAGAAACAAAGAAGAAAATCCCTTTTCAGTTCTTAACTGGTCTAGCAGAGAATGCAAGATCCCAAATTGCAGAAAACCAAACACATTAGTAAAGCCCATTCAATACCTATTTCTTTAGAAAAACAAATATATGCAATATAATTTTAGTGGAAGAAATACTTTACTGATGAGATTGGAATAATTAGTGCAATTATACTTTCAAATAACATAAGTAAGAAAAAATGTTTGTCCTTTAGAAAATTCTATATTGATCTGTATATTTATTGGGAATTCACATGCAAAAAGCATTTGAGAGGAATGGATCATTATTCCTACTAATAATATTTAAAAGAATATGAAAGTCCTTAGTGAACATAATTATCAGTATGCCAGGTGCAGAAAGCAATTTCATATTTTGCTGTCATGAAATAATAACTATAGTAGCTTTCAGAATGGAGATTTAAAATTGCAGTATGAACTTTTATTTTCTTGAAGAGTGCTAATGAAATCATTTAATATATTGCTACAATTTATTGATGGGGAATAATTAATAGCTTTTCCTGTGTTACGGCCCTTGTAGAGATAGTATTTCTTTGCCTTAAAATATTTTTCACATTGTGAATGAAACCAAATGTTTATAAATGATAAAGCTATTCAGTTACTTTATGCAGTTACAGACTGTCTTGTGAAAATATAAACCCACCAAAATAGTGCTGGGTTTAGATGGGAATTGGTATCTTCTGAACAACTCACATTTTTATTTTTGATACAATTAGGTGATAGTACGCAATTTTTGTGTTTTGTGTAACAGCTAAGTGGAAGTATAGAAAACGTACAAACACAGTCTCACAAAGAGATAAAAGACAAATTATTTTGTCTTGAAAGGTCTACAACTATGAGACAGGAACTGATAATTCTTTATATTTTAATCTTCACTTCAGACACTTCATATATACTGTAAGTAACCCCAGAATTAGACCCAAATCACAAATTAACTTCTCCTGAGATTAATTTCTACCAATGGAGGGAAATGGGTCCCAATATGTATGATGACAACTCAAGAGTAATGAAAAGTTTTGAAAAATTTCAGAGAACAGATCATTATACTCACATAATCTCCACAATACATTTTGATACAAGTCTTCAAGTTCTGTTGAGATGAAAATAGTAGCTTTCTTAGAATAAAACTAACAGTTCAGTAAACAAAGTTGTTATAGTTAACTCCTATTCTGTTTTGGAGAATTGAGAGAAACCACCCAATCAAACCGATACCAAGTACATTAGGCTCCACGGTAACAATGAAGCAGGAACACTGCTTGGTACTGTACGTCCTTGGGTTTTATAGATTCACTGTATACTTAGTCATTAGTCATATATGAACAAGTATGATTATATCGTTAAGTAAACAGAGTCATTAGCACAACACCCTCTGTTCTGCTGTGTTGATTTTAAGAATCAGAATTCAGCTAGTCACAGAATGAAATGCTCACCTACAGAAAGTGCTTGTGTTAATGGTTTACTTTTCAGACTGGGTCTGGTCTAGTTCCTTTTTTCTTTGTGCTGAAATTGCTCAGCTCATCACTTGTTCTAATAACTATTTGTACCTGGCATGCATAGGAAGGTTCTTTATAGCCCTTACATGTTACCTGGAGTAATGAGGGCAGATCCTTGGGCCTCAGTGGAACCATGTAGATGGGGGTCTCTCTTGATGTTTTCACACCAGTTACAATTTGCAAAATCCTGCAAAGAACTGATAAAAAATCCTGTAACATTGCTCTATTAGAAGACTTATACAGAATTTGAACTATCCAACTGACAGCAAACCCACGTTTTTCATAGCTAATACCATGTATTTCTCCTATTAATGATAATTATTATTGTGATAAACCATTGAGAAAATACAAAGTCTTCTCAACCCCCCCCCCCCCCAAAAAAAAAAAAACCAACCAACCCAGAATATAAAATAGAGGTGCAGAATCAGTCTGTATATCCTCTAGTACCACTTGAATGGAAGACATAGACTGCCATTATCCTGATTGGGTACCAGTATAGAAAGACAATTTTTCTGCAATAGTTGGACAGGAATAGTCACTCAAAATCTGAATTAAATGACTTGAAATTTTCTTGGTTTTCTTAATGTATCCATCACATGCTTTGTAGCCCTTATTAAAAGCTGGATTTTCTTACAATTTAGGAAGACTTTAGAAATAATGAAAAAAAACCCTTTATTTTGTAGCCTTAATATCTTAGCAACTCTTCTAATCATTAAAAACTATCTCTGGGCTTGTATGAACCCAGCAATATTGATTGAGTACAAGGTTTTGCATGTCAGCCTGTGTTATGCATAAGGACTACATGTGTGTCCTTAGAAATAGTTGGAAGAGTTTCACAGAGAAGCATATGCGTGTGAAACATGGGCTTCAGACTGGCATGTCTTGGCTTTCTCTTTTTCATTAGGGCTGTCGTAGATATTTTTCTTGACTATAATCGTACCAAGTACTTACTTTAATCTCTGTATCTCACGTGCTCTTCGAGGATGGCTGGGGAATATAGTCCCACTGTACAGCTAAGCAAAATAATCCTTAAAGAATCTGGTCTGGTCGGTTGGAAGATGGCACATGTGAGGTGCTGAAGGTTGTACCTAGAGTAGGATCCAGTCTCCTAACGATACATGTTTTAAGCAGTGATAAGAATATGAGAACATTTTAAGCCTCTCTTTCAGACTCTAATTTTGCATGCATTTCCTTGCTGTGATTAAAATGTAATACAGTTAATCTTCAGTACAACACAAAATAGATTAAATTTACAGGATTACAGCAATATTTTAGTCTGCTTGTGTCAAAACCTTCAGTGCTCAGGAACCATAGGGTGCAAATAAGTAGACAAAAATTTTGTTCTATGAAATACTAATACCTGGTATATAATGTGAGGAAAGCACTTAACTGATTACTGAACTAGATTCTGGTTTTAATGAGTCTTTCTGAGAAAAGCCATGAGAGAGTCTAGAGAAAATGGGAAAGTGTTCAACAGAAGAGGAGGTTTCAACCTCCTTTTTCCTGTGAACGTCCTTTGGCTGTCCTTTCCTGCCTTCTCCCCTCCAAGGCAGGAGGCAGGGCTTACAACAAGGAAATGCAAAATATATTTGTTCATGTAATGCTCAGCAAAATGGATCCAATGTTTGTGTACCAGAGTGAACATGTTGAACCTAATCTCACCTTTACATTTTCTTCAAGACTCAGTAGATCAGAGATGTGAATGACTTCTAGGGGAGGAGGTTATCCTGTCTTTTGGGGGAAACCAAAGAAGTTGTGTTCCAATTTGTTTTGGCAATCTCACATTTAAAAAAAATATGGATGACTTGGAGAGACTGCAGAAGAGAGCAGAAATAATTAGTTATACAGAAAGACAGAAAACACTCAGTTTGTTTAGACTAAAGAAAAGTGGAGACCTTAACTGTTCAAGAAAATAAAAGCTGTTGCAAGGGGAATTGAAAGAAAATACTTTGTCCTCTTGTTCACAGTGAACTGGACAGATGAAAAGCTCTTTTTCTGTTTCTCCCTCTATTTAATCTTTGCAATTCTCATCCAGTTATAGGGTGAGATTTTTGTTACTGTTCTGAGCAGCTGGTTGCTTTTCTTCCTCTTTTTCTTGCTAAAAAGTTTCCTGTTTCTCTTCCTTCTTGATTTTCTCCTCTCTCACTTCAGTACCTGTTCTACATTTTTGGAGAGACTTAATTATTTTCTGTAGGGATGAGGAGGGGTCAAGATCTTCTTCAGATCCTCCCAGACAATGGAATTTCTCACCTGTTGTCGTGGTTAGCCCCAGCCAGCAACTAAGCACCATGCAGCCGCTCACTCACTCCCCCTGTCCCGGGGGGATGGGGGAGAGAATTGGAAGAGTAAGAGTGAGGAAACTCCTGGGTTGAGATAAGAACAGTTTAATAATTGAAATAAAATAAAGTAAAATAGTAGTAGCAATAATAACAATATAATAATAATAATAGTAATAATAATATACAAAGCAAGTGATGCACAATGCAATTGCTCACCACCTGCTGACCGATACCCAGCCAGTTCCTGAGCAGTGATCACTGCCCCCCAGCCAACTCCACGCAGCATATATACTGAGCATGATGTCATATGGTATGGAATAGCCCTTTGGCCAGTTTTGGGTCAGCTGTCCTGGCTGTGCCCCCTCCCAGCTTCTTGTGCACCTGGCAGGGCATGAGAAGCTGAAAAAGTCCTTAACCTAGTGTAAGCACTACTTAGCAACAACTAAAAACATCAGTGTGTTATCAGCATTATTCTCATACTAAATCCAAAACACATCACTGTGCCTGCTACTAGGAAAAAAATTAACTCTATCCCAGCCGAAACCAGGACACCTGTGCTAAAGGTTCTTCCTCAAACTTCCCCTCTCCTGCTCGTTGATGTGCTTAGGCTTAGACATTGCAACTGATCATTTTCGTGTTGTTCTAATGGAAACCTTGAGTAAAAATAAGACATAATTAATTCCTAATTAGAGACCCATATACTTATAAAAAAGAATGGTTTAATTAAAGTGAGAGGTAAAAATGATGTAATATGAAATTATTCTATTTATTTTCCCTGAAAATGAGGTTTTAGCATATCAGTTACATACAAATTAAAACCAAAATCCACATTATTGGTATAATAAGCTTCAGGTATTGCTCTGGAGTCTCTTCAGATAATCAAAATGTGGATGCTAACAAATACATTTGTACTGCTATTTTTGTCCAATATTACTGCACTGGCAAGCAGTAATGTGTTAAAAGCATAGGAATGAGCATGCAGTTTATGTGCTGGAAAGAAAATCTGAAAATAACCGGAGCTGGTGGCATTGCTAGCCTTCACCAGAGTAGAGAATGCGTCAGCGCACAACAGAGGTCAAGAAGTAGTGGTAGAAAGGTAATCTCTAGCTCTACTGTAATAGTAACAGTCTTGGGCGTTTGAAAAATGTGGCAATGGGAATTACACTCTCTGTAGGAGCTTACAATCGTGTGTAGAATCTTACTCACCGTGATTAAATGAAGTATATGGTGGTAAATACCTTAAAGTAATGGATCACCGTAGGATCTATGAGTCAAATTTAACTTTCGCAACTCCCAAGTCTGTATTTATATTACCAAAGAAATTTGGGCACTTATCTAGCTGTTGGTTCCCCTTAGGGTTGCCAGGGCCGAGTTCCGTCCTCTTTCTGAAAAGAGCTCTGAGTGCGATATGTGTACACAGGAGGCAGTACCAAATACTGTGACGACTGTGGAGCTGGTAATCTGCGCCTTGGAAGGGCGACTGCCAGCTGCCATTTGGGATATAGCCAGCGACAGAAGGCTGCCCGCATGAAGCAATGGAGTTTTTTAAAGAAGGGAAGAGGTTTTGAATGAGACGGTGAGTAATGAAAGGTGTAGTGGGTGTAGCTTTCTAGAAACAGCAGAAGCATTATTACTTAGTGAGTGTAAAATTCTGTCTTCATCATTGTGTCAATATAATTTAGAATTGCAATTTCTGGTGGTTCATCAGCAGAAGAAGGTGAAAAAAGTCTTGGGCCTACAGAGCACATCTCAGTCCTGAGTGTCACTTGTTTTGGTACCGGGAATTATGCTAGGCTTGCACTGATGTTTTTGCATTTCTGGAAGTGCCCTAGCTCAGAGTCCTATACTGTTAAGTACTCCTAAGTAGTATAATAATTGTAGTGAAGTGGTAGTTGCCTAGTGTTCTACTTTGGCAACAGCTAATAGATTATTTGTTAAAATATTTGCATACTGGCCACCCAAAACAAAACACTGCCACATTTGTGGCAAAGCTCTAATCCTCCAAATGACCAACTTCACCGCTGTTGGAGGTGGTGAATCAGTTTATAGATTATTTATAGTTAGAGGAGATGCAGAACCCCTTCCTTGCTTACTGTTTCCCACAAAAAATTGCAGGCTTTTTCCACAATACAAACCATAAAGCTCCACAGCGCACATTTTGTGACATCCTTTCATGCCACCACAAGCCGTGAGGTGGCTGCAAGTCTCCCAAGCTGGAGGGTAGAGCTGACCCCATCGCAGCCACCATTTGCAGTTTTGGTGTCCCAGGGGGAGCTGCTGAAAGGAGAGGTCCGGTGGGTCTTCTCTCTTTCCACTTCCCTTTTCCTTCTTCTCAACCTCCCATGCCAATACAGAGATAAGGCCAACAAGTCTGTTCAGCTCTTCTTTGAATCTCAGGTGATGTGCTACAGGGAAGATTTATTTGGAAGGAGTTAGGGACTGCACCAGCAGCTTCTTAGGCAATATTTATTCTCTGGGGCAGATGTGCTCTCTGGCACCCCGGTGATCCTGGTCCCCTGATTATCCATACTGGATGGGTACCCATTTAAACTAGATACAAGGGCTGAAGGAGGAAAACATGCTCAGTTTTTGTTCTATTATGAAGCTGGGTGTGATAAGGATGTTTGCCTCTACCTGGGGGCTGGGCATGGCCATGGGAGTTTGAGAGATGTCAATGTCTCATGGGCTTAGCTGCCTAAAATGGTAACCAGGTAGCTAAGCCTTTTTGTAGATTCGGGCTCTGAAGTTTATTGAGTAATTCACAAGTTAGACTTTGGAAAGTTCAATGTTTTTTATTTTAAACAGATTTTCATCTACAAAAGAATTTGTGTGGTATTACAGGACTAGCCATGCAGAGCTGGGAAGGAAAAGGAACTGAAGGAAAGTTAAGGAACTGAAAAAAGACTCCAGATTTTTATGACCTGTAAACCCAGAGAGGATCTAGGTGACTTCTCTTGGGACAAGCATAGTTTGTCTAAAAAAGAACAATCTTTCAGCATATCAAAAGCACAGATCTGTGATTTAAGAGAAAGTACTAAAATTAATGAAGAATAATTTAAAGACATTTCATACACACACAAAAAGAATTTGTTTCTATGAGAAGCAGTTAAAGGCTTTCTGAGTGTGATGAAAGGATTGGCAGGTTCTGGCAGTCTGTGTGCAGTAGATTGCAGTTCTGGTGGGCAAGATCCACCTCTAGTTCTACTGCTTCACCTCTTCCCCCCGCCCCGCATTTTATTCGTCAAATGTTTTCTTTCTATCTCCTCCTCTCAAATGTGCAAGCTTCATTTAATCTACTGTTAGGCAAGGGAGAGTGAACATGAATATATACAATTGTCACTGCATTTGCGATTTTAGACTTTTCTGGATAGACATCTTGTTTTTAATGGGTTAAATATAGAAATTTCTTTTGTGATTTTTATCTTACACTATAGACTCTTTCTGCCACTGTAATTGCATTCATTTACAGCCTTTTACAGCCTCTTTCATGTTTAACCTGCTCAGGTTATGTTTAAAACTATGGCAGATATGTGCCCCTGGGTTCCTAGGGTTCTGATCACTTGGTTTGGGGAACTGGTTGGAGCATGCTCTTCTCAACAAGAACTCTTGGCTTCTTCCCATGGGAGAATATATCATTTTAATATATTATTTGGATGTATTGTTTAGATATGTTTTCCTAATTTGATGCTGTGTTCTTCTATACAGTTATTCTTGTTTTATGGCACACTGCTAGTGTTTGCATGTAACTTGTATGTTTTAAGGGTGTGAAAATTGTTTCTACAAATTTGTATTTAGGAATGCAAGCAGTTGATGTGAATTCATTTTAAGGAAAATTTCTCACTCTTTGGACCTCACTTCTGCTGACAAGTTTACATGTGTTTCTAAAACTCCTGTAACTGTTATAACTGTTATCCTGAACCTTGAGAAAGTATTAAAGCAAACATCTGTACGCATGTGTTATTTTTAACACTTGTGTTAATGAAGGACTCAGCATTTACCTTCTCAAAGCTTGGTAGCTAAATGAAAAATAACTATGTTTCCAGCCAAGAAAAACTTTTCATTAAAAACCTATTAAAGCTGTATAAAAGTATTTCATCAGAAATTCTGACACTTTTGGAATGGTTGTATTTGAATCACCATGGGTGCATTTTTTAAAGTTTCACAGTTTAAATATAAAATTGGAATGAATGCAATAAAAAAATTAACAATGACAGTGGCTAACCTAATACTGCAAGGAAAATCATGTTATTTCAAAATATTTTTCTCTGACTATCATGGAAGGAATTTTTCACTATAAAAAAACTTCCCAATTATTTGCTTAAAAAAAAAGAAAAGGAGGCAGCCAAGCATAATTAATAGTGTTAACATGTAACTTTAATGGCAATGTGTAAATGCCAGTAGGATGAGTATCTGACCTTGGTATTGTCTTCCTACAGACATTTTAACTTTCTCTATGCGCGCCTTTCTGGGAAGCAGATTGTCTATGCCAAACAAGCAAAATACGTATTTCTTGAGTCTCAGTTATTACCATGGCAACTGGTAATTGGTATTAAGAATTATTTCACTTATAAACTGAACCAATTTTTATCCTTGTTTACAGAAGCTAGTTTAAAATGTTTAGTCATGGATAGCATGGTAAGCTGTGCAATACAGATGGAGGGAAATGTCATTGTAATTGTTTTTATGACTTTAAATACAATACATATTTGTCAAACAAATGCATAGCACTTATATTGCCTCAAAGGAGCAGACAATAAAACCATTCTGCTTTGTGTAATTTATTACTCCTTTATTTGGAAGTTGGCTTTGTTGTTGTTTTTTTGCATTTGATAGCTTGTATCTAATCCTGTTTCCTTTGTTTATCTCTCAACTATTGTATTTCCCAAGATTACAGTAAAACTGAGCAAAAGATTAATGAGTGAAAAGGATAGACATTAAAATGAGCAAATTAAATGCAAGGTCTTTTCCCAACCATAGTTATTTACAGGTTGTATCTCATGCTGAGCTGTATTCTGCATATTTTACCACTGCTTAGTAAGTTATCCTGAAATTTGGGAAAGTTTTTATCAACTTCAGGTTTTGTTGAATATGAAAGTTAAAGGATCATTTGCTTGAATAGAAACTGTGTGATTAACTTCATAATTCCCTTTTCCTATCAATGTCTTGCTTCAGAGAAGTATCTACTAACTGTGTCTGTAGCACCTTATATTCAATGATTATGTTTAACATTTTTATTTATTGTATGCTGTCCCCAGAAAACTAATATTATTTTCTTATTTTCCAAATGAAGGAAATAGCGATTAAGTTATTTGTGTAATGTCACCTAGGAAGCTGGTAGCAGAGCTGGTAGCAGGTGTCAAGGCTTTCAGGCCTTTTAGTAAAACCGCTCTCCTATGGTTAGCACAGATTCCCATTTACAAAAATACTCTCAGAAATGCTGGTCTAGTGAAAACAGTCTTGTATGGTGATGGGTTGACTGAAGTATATCCCATTAAGGCTATCTCAGGGGAGTGAGACTAATGATCAGGTGTAAACACCACATAGTCTAGTTGGTGTAAACTAGACTAGCTTTGATTTGCTTTTGAGTGTGAGGGCTTATTAACCTAGGCTGAACACAGCGCCAACAGCTCTGTACTGCTTTTTGGATGTGCGGTTATACATACCCACTTTGGGTATATGCTACATTGGGGATCTCTGTGCCACGCTCTGTTGTGTGATGTGCCCAGCTTTCTCGCTTTTTTATTGTCTAGCCGTGGTTCAAATGATTGTCTACTGTCCATCTGAGTAGATGTGCACATGCCTACACTTAAGTCCTATGGTGGCATCTCTCTGAATTACAGTTCCTGTATACTAATGTAAACAGCAGAATACATGTAAAATTGTCAAAAATAAGATTGCCATGGAAATGGAAATGAACTATATTGTGAAAAAGCAGATGAAAGAACCTACATAGGAATTTAAAGAGAAGTTTAGTAAATAGAGCTGTACTTTGAGGCATAGAATCATAGAATCATAGAATCATTTAGGTTGGAAAAGACCTTTAAGATCATCCAGTCCAACCATTAACCTACACTACCAAGTCCACACTAAACCAATCAAGGGTTGACTAGACTAAACCATGTCCCAAAGTGCCACATCTACACGTTTTTTGAACACCTCCAAGGATGGTGACTCCACCACCTCTCTGGGCAGCCTGTTCCAATGCTTGACCACCCTTTCTGAGAAGAAATTTTTCCTAATTTCCAACCTAAACCTCCCTTGGTGCAGCTTGAGCCCATCTCCTCTTGTCCTGTCGCTAACTACTTGGGAGAAGAGACCAACACCCACCTCACTACAACCTCCTTTCAGGTAGTTGTAGAGAGCGATAAGGTCTCCCCTCAGCCTCCTCTTCTCCAGGCTAAACAACCCCAGTTCCCTCAGCCACTCCTCATAAGGCCTGTGCTCCAGACCCTTCACCAGCCTTGTTGCCCTTCTCTGCACACGCTCCAGCACCTCAATGTCTTTCTTGTAGTGAGGGGCCCAAAACTGGACACACTATTCCAGGTGCGGGACAAGGAGCCCTTGCAAGGGTTCATGTAAAAAAAGGCATCATGTGTGCTTCTTTCACCCTTAGAATGTATGAAAATGCTTTCTTTTAACTTTGCCCTAGGAGTTCTTCTCTTAGCAATTTCCCTGTAGTCATTTCTCTTTGATAGCTCAGAAGGCTAAAGTAATTAGCATTTATAAGAAAAAACCTAAGCTCTAAATATGTTCACCATAGGAAGGAAATATTTGTATCAAATAAGACAGATCTCTGCTGACCTAGAAAAACTGGCTGTAGTCCAGCACTATATGAACTATTTCTTTATTTTGACTTTTTTAATGACTGTTAGGCTGTTCAAAGGGTGGTTGGGCAGGAGAATTAGGGCGTTTTGTGGAGAGAATGAATTTATGCCTGAGGCAAATGTAAACTTACAGAATATAGTGGATCTATGATATACTCAGGAAGTTACATGTCGAGGTAGTGGAAATACGGGTGAGTGGAAATGAGTCCTCCTAGGAGTTGTTTTCTTACACTTAAGTAGAACTGTTCTGAACTCTACTTAAAACATTCTCCTGGGTGTTTTGCATAGTGTTCAAAAATGCCTTGTTTTATTAATTTCAACAAAATCCACTTTTGATAGAGAGCCATAACAGAGGAAAAAGGTATTCCTTTGAGAAAATATACACAGAAAGGAAAAAAAAATAGGAAGGTGCCATAAACCACATAATTATCCAGCAGTAAGGTTCCTAAAGCTGCTGCCTAAAATATTATTGCAAAATGAAAAGGAAACAGTCACCAAATTTCTTGACTACTAATTTGTGTAGATGGCAGCAATGTTTCATAGCATTCTTGGTACAATGGTGTTCCAGTTTAAAATTAATATGGTTCTCTGGAAATATGGCTATATAAGGATGAACTCTCAGTTCTGATTCACACAGTACTTTATTACTGACTCATATCATATAGGCATGTAATTTATCGGTTAACAGTTTAAAAATAAATCAGATAATTATACATATAGAATTTATTGCAAACACTTCAAAGATTTGATACGTTTTATGAAGAATATTTAAGGATTACTTTATTTATACAATGAAATGCTTACTGTGTTCCTATAGACAGCACATTACTTTTTAAATGAAATGTATATAAATAAAATATGAAATATTGTGAATTTAGACAATTTGTTAAGCCCAACTGTGTTTGGAAGATGCACCTGTAACTTTCCACATTGATGCCTGGTTTAACTATTCTAAGTCTTGTCGTGTGTTGTAAGTTATACCAAAACCAGCATATACAGTGAATCAGTGGTTATAGACCACTGATTTACACAGGCACTTGTAGAAAACATAATGAATGTATGATTTCTTGCATGCTAAGCTGTCAAATTACAGCGCTGTCTCCATTATGCAAGCACTTGATCTTGCAGAGGATGGAACATTTCTCTACTGCATGCTCGTGCTGATAATGGATGTTGCTCATCTCCCATGCAAGCTCTCAGAAAGAGGAAAAGTGGCTGTGGGTGTGTATGTGGGGCAACTACAATTTATTTGGAGAGCATAGCTTATTTGTGAGCTTTTGTTTCTTGCGAGGAACTTTTCTGTTGTAATGACATGCTTAAATCTGTTAGCACGTCTCCCACCATAAAGGCTGAGAAATACAATTAGCTAGTTGTTTACAGCAGAGCTGCAACTGCTGTGACTAAAGTGTTATTGATAGAGTGAATCAACTTCTGTGAGAATTGTTTTCCAAAGATGAGTTTAATAACAGTTTCATATGATGTTATAACTTAGCCTTGATTAGGTACAATGTAAGGCTCAATGTTATTGCTTCACTGTCAAATTACTTCACATAAAAGTGACATGATATTTTGCCTACATTATTCCAGACGGTTAAGCCTGTTCTTACGACTTTTAATCCTGAGCGGTTCCACTAGCCTTAGAGCCTAGAAGCTGCTTGATGCTAAGCACTGTTGAAATTTCATTTATTTGGATGCCTGAATCTGAAGGAAGGAATGATAATAACTTCCATACTTAAGGTAGAACAATTTTCTGCTTGGGAGTGAAGTCAAAAGAACATAAGTAAAATATGATGAAAATTGGTGTGTGCAGCAGAAGAAAAAGTAAAATTAATGGTTCCTCTTTAATAACTAGTGCCAGTCATCTGTTTTTTAAAATCTTTGCCAATGCTGATAGTCACAACTCATGCATAAATAGGAGTTGATTTTATCTGGCTTGTGCATTTTTTGTGTGTGTGTGTTCTCCTTGTTGCCCTAGTAACTGCAGTAAGGTTGGCAATAGCATATGCACTTTCATCTGAAAAAATAATATTATTTATGTCTACTACACCTAAGGAGGAAAGCTTAGCGACATAGCCAATAACATAAGCCTAACTCTCCACAGTTGGCCATAAAAAGCAAGAATCATCTTAAACCCCTCCCCAGTGTTGAGAACATGGCTCTTTTCTGTGATAATCTGAGGTTATGATTTCTATATTTTGGTCATCATTTTCAGCATTGTGAGAAAGAATTGAAAAAAAACCCAAATGGACTTTGGGATCCAAGTTTGTGTTCTTGGATATACAATCAATGGGCTGAGGCCCCATCGGAAAGTTAACTTACCTGTCTGTACCTCCATCTTCCCTCTTTAAGTGGGTATAATGGCACCTTTTATAAAGTTATTTAGATGCTGTTTGTGAAAAGCATTAAGAACTGGTATGGACATATGGCTTTATCTTGTGTGCAATACATTACCCTGTGAATATAAATAACTTACAAAGCAGGAGGCAGGAAAGACTACATTAGGCTGAAAATAAACAGTGTGAGCTCGATTTCCAATATCTCCACGGCAAGAAAGATATGAGTCCTGTTTCTTTTATTGTTGAGAGGCAAATGAAAACTCCATTTATGATCAATCTGATCTCCATACTGAAAGATCAGCATTATTTTTTGTGCATATTCAAAGGCAATGTAGCCTCCAGTCTACAGAATTTTTGTACATCCAAACAAAATCTTATTGTCCTCTGTATGTAAAAGCTTATTTTTAAGCCTGAGGATGTATACAACCATACAGATTTTTCATCGCATAACAAGTTGCCCAACTTGTCTTACACTTCCTTCTCATTCTTTCCAAGCTCATTACATTTACCAAAATGGCTTGTATGTTCCTGCAGTATTTAGGTATTCAGATGAACATCTCTCCACATAGAGGAGCTATAACTGCATGATGCTGGGAAACCCATTTGTCAGATCTATTTAATCAATATTTTATAGTTATTCCTTTACACTTTCTTTCAAGGATTTTTTTTTTTTAAATACACAAATCCTTTTGTTTATCTATCAATAAGAGACCTACCCAGTAACAGTGTCTTTGCCTTTTGTTGATGTTGTGCAAAATCTCTAATTAATGTTCCCATCAGTAACCTCAGTACCATTTAGTCCAAGTTCTACAAAATGTCATCAAAACTGTAGTCAGTGAATCTTTTTTTTCTATTCTGCTTTTTTCTCTTTTCTATTGCTTACTGCTTCAAAGTGTTGTACAGATGACTCTTGTAACATTTCAGCCATTTGCCTTGAATACTATAATCTATGTTTTTGCTTCAATATCTGTGCTCTGACATTTTCCTCATCACTGACTGATTGACTGAAGATTTCACAGAAAGGCTATAATTTGAATACAGTCTTGTGTTTACACTCATAATACCTGTTTATCTTTGAACCTTAATGACCCAAAACTGATTACAGATGTTTCCATGTTTCTCCAGCCCTAACATATGTAAAAGTCACGCATTAACTTCCCTTGGCAAAGTACAAAAGCTAGGCAGGACACAAGGGAGAGTCTTCATATCCTTCAAGAATACTCCTGCTTTTCACCATACAGTGGGATTAGTCGTTCCAGTCAATGATGAAACAAGTTGTAAGAAGACTGTGAGCCTCTACACCCTTGTGCCAGTGGCTAAATATATGGTTGGAGGTGATAGTAATGAGTGTGGACACAGGAGTGTTACTGGTTGAATGAATCTGCTGCAGTAGTACCAAGCAGAAGCATTCAGAATCATTCAGCAGGTATAAGTATTAGATTTTGTAAAACTAAATCAAGCTAATACTCATCTTGGTTTCGTCTGTTCCTCTAACATATGAGGACCAAGAATGAAATTTTGAGCTATGTGAGAGCTTTAAATGAGTAACGTTGCTATTGGGGTGCCTGCCTTAGCCTATGATGGTAACAGAAACAGCAGAACAGATACAATGGCTTTGACAGTCATTTGGAAGAAGACACTGAGCAGAAAATATGGTGGGGGCAATTAAAATTCACTTCATACTTACATGGTAACTGAAAAAGACCTACATGGTAGATGTACAGCAGCACATTGGAAAAAAATGCATTAATTTTTGTCTTGTTGAACCAGCACCAGTCCTCATTTGGTGTAACAATATTTCTGAATATTTTTAGATAATGCCTGGTGAATCCTGTAAATTGTTAATTTGGCAAAGAAGGATTTGAAGACATCACAGACATTAATAATCCCATGAGTAAACCATTAGAAAAATGATGTTGATCTCAATTAATGATTTACAGTTGATCTTTACCTACTAGCATAATGGATTTCATCTTCCTAAGGCTTGTATTAGGCACCATGGCTCCTTATGACTCCTCCTGCTGTGTATAATAAGAAAAAATAACTGAAGATGTTAGGAATTCTATAAACAAGCTGCTGATTGAAAATCAGGTTTGCTGAGATCCTCCTGTCATAGAGGATCCATTAACTTTCCTTTAAGTCAGATTTAAAAATTGCTGACTCTTCTGCTGATTTTTTCAGGCTAATACATGTTATCTTGATTCTGGCTTCTGAGTAGGTATTTCTTCTCAGCACATTCACATTTCTAAACTGCTCAGCAGAGAGTCACTTCTGTTTCCTTGTAAGGAAGGCTACAGACAGGAGCTAGAGATGGCAATCCTGTTTCATAGTACAGCTGAAGCCAGGTCATTAAGAAGAAAAGGCAGTATCTGAGCAATCTTTCCTCTATCAATAATGATTCACAGGGTTTTCAAGAAATGATGTTGACGGGCATCTTTATTGTATCAAAACTTCAGAAGAAAAAAAAAAGTTTAAACAAACACCCCTGAAGGTAATCTATAGCCAGGGCTGTAATTTGCACCCAGCTTGCCTGGTGCTGTTGAAGCGACCCGTGTCTGCCTGGCACAGCTCTTAACTTGCCTTGGTGGGAGGAATACCTGTGTTTGATAATGCTTCTGCTTGTAAGTGCAGTAAGTGCTCTGAACACTAACGTAGCATTGACTGGTATTGGTGTGAGCTTCTCAGTCTCTTCCTCTCTCTTACTAGGAGAGCATTTTTTCAAAAATTTGAAGCAAGTGTTATTTGCCTTCAGCCAGGCGTTTGCCCTGCTATGGCTCCGCTTTTGGGTTGGTGTGTTTGTGTGTCTTTAGCTGGTGCAGAAAAGCTCTGTGAGTGGCATATATACAACTCAAAAGTTTTGTAAAGCAGTCTGAGTCAAGGTGATGCAGCTGTGTTTTGTCAGAGGTGGGCCTTGAATTTGTTAGGCAGCTAAACACCAGGTTGGGAGGTGGTGGGGAGCTGACAGCAAGGATTGCAGGGGAAGGGTTACAGAACAAGGGTTTAGGACAAGAGGAAATGGGCTTAAGCTGCGCCAGGGGAGGTTTAGACTGGAAATTAGGAAAAATTTCTTTACGGAAAGGGTGGTCAGGCATTGGAACAGGCTGCCCAGAGAGGTGGTGGAGTCACCATCCCTGGAGGCGTTTAAAAAACGGGTAGATGTGGCACTTCGGGATGTGGTTTAGTCTGGCCTACCCTTGATTAGTCTAGAGTGGGCTTGGTAGTGTAGGTTAATGGTTGGACTGGATGATCTTAAAGGTCTTTTCCAACCTAGATGATTCTATGATTCTATGATTCTAACAGACCCTTGTATGCCCTCAGCCTAGTCTGGATGTGGAAAGCTCCAACAGCAATCCAGTATGTCTAACGCTGTTTGAGAAGTAGCCTATAGTCAATTAATCAGATCGCTGAGAGTAAATTATGTTATTAGACAAGGTTTAACCATGAAAGAATGGTTTTATTTTATCCTGTTCACGTAAGGATGAAAACATTTCTGTGATGAAAATGGGTATGGAAGGAGAGCACACACAGTCACATTTCAGAATATATTTTTCAAACATATTTGTTTGCTTTAGTTTGTTTTCAGTTGTTCTTTATTTGCTTCAGTGTTTTCCTCTTCCGGGGGATGATGGCCTAAATGCACTGTTGTACCCCAAGGCTAGCATTGCCTGTGAATTTCTGCTCATCCTCCCTGCTTCTGTTGCCAAAGCACTTTCTGCCGATCCTCCACTCCCTTTACCTGCAAGAGTGTGAGAAATGCAGAGTAAAAACAGCTTAGTGAATCCTCCTATTCCTTGGTCAGTCTGGAAAGCATGAGCTTCCTTTCCAGCCCTGTAAAGGATTTTTATTTTTTTCCCTCCAGCAATGATTAGGCAACGGGAATTCACAGGAGAATAGAAGTTTACTGTTCAGTTGTTAGTTCCTCCCCTTTTTGTAAAATTTTAATTACCTCTTCTATTGTCTCAATTAGCACGCGTCTTGCAGCTTGCCTGGCTTCTGTCATGACTCTCTGAAGATACAATGGTAGAAGATACAATGGTAAAAACCTCATAATCACCTTACTTGACTTGCTTATTCTTCTATAAGCTTCTTAAAAAGACAAATATGCTACCACGGATAATTAAATGGGGAAAGATGATGTTGACACCCATATACAATTAACTTCACTGGGGTCCTATCTGAGGACCCTGTCATGGTAACAAATGCCCATTACTGGAAATCTAGCAATGGTCTGTGTGCCTTGTGCAGATCACTCGGCGCCAGGATCTTCTTTCTCTCAGGGGATGGATCAAGATTTAAGACCCCTCCAACTATTTTAAAGGAGATGAGACCAGTTCCAATTAAAGCAAGTTGCCCGGTGCCTTTTCCAGCCAAGGGCAGCCACCATCCCCAGCACACTATTGACTGCTAGCAGTCGACAGTGTTGATAGCTTGTGCCTTCTGACTCAGGGTGACTCAGCTGCTGCACTGTGAGCTTCATGCAGATCTCCCTTATCATCCCAAAAATTTTCACCTGCTATCGATTGTCCCAGGAGTGCAGTGCAAACCCAGCCCCCCATCAGCATTGTTTCATGAGTATAAAGAGCATAACACATAGTGAAATTAGATTTCTTTCACGAACTACTGTCCTTCTCATCTTCCTTACCTACTGATGCTGTAGCTAGTGTCAGGGTCTGTGCTGCTGACAAACTCACTATGAGAGCTCCTTACAGGACCTAATACACAGCAACAGACTTAGAAATACAGTTTTGAAATCATTGCTACATATTTGTGATTATTAATATTACCACTGAGCATTATGTCAGTTATTCTGTCTAGAAACATCTTGAAACAGCTGAGTAGGGTTTAGAATAGCAGAAGAAGAATTGAGGGGATCTGTGAATTTTCCTCTACATTTCATAATTACTTATTGATACCTGGCTTCTACTACAATGGAAGGCTTCTTACAGTTTGGGGAGAAAAAGCCTGCATAAATTATGATTTGATCTTCAGTAGGAGACTCTCGGTTGTGCAGGTACTGACACCTTGATTATTTAAAAGCAACACTTCACGTGCTACAGCTCAGGGGAATTTGATATATTGTCAGACCTTAGGAAAATTTAATAGTTCAATATGCCTAAACATTTTTCATGAAACAGAGCTTTCGTGGTAAAAGAATTTCCTTTTAGGTTTTACCAGGTACTGTAGTTAGGAAAGTAACATGTTTAACATAGCCATCCTACAGTTTTACTTGCTTTTTTTTTCCTCAAAAAACCAATTGTTTTCAACTTGTGCCAACCTAGTTCTGATGAATATGGATTAGCTTAAATTTGTTTAGCTGCAGGAAGGATACAACTTTACTGGCTTTGGAGCAGAACTGTTTGGAAAAATAAACACCTGAATAGCATGTACTTGCAAAGTAGCAGCTTCCAAACCAGTGTAGCTATGCAGCTGTGTAGAAACACATGCTGTATTGTGTGCAGTTCAGCAGATTGCTGAAAATGCAGGGTTTGGACTTGCTGTTAATGCTGTTAATCGCCATTAATAATGCTGTGAAAACCTGCCTACATTTTTAAAGTGATATGTATACTGTATATGAAGTTAAACTGCTTTTACAATCATTTGCACTTTGTGATGATCTGGGCAGTGCTACAGAAGAAAACTTTCCAAAATGATCCATCAGCCTGTTTACTAGATAATTACACACATTTTGCTAGTTAATGTGCAGTAGTGCATTGGGTTTTTTCTGGCAATGCTTGTGCATTCAGAAAGGATAAATGGAAGCTGCTGAATCCTTAAAGGACGAAGTACAACATGCGACAAGCATTGTCTCAGTCCTCCCACAGCTATGTAATTATGAACACTGTGTATTGGAAAGGAGGATAAAGCTACTTCACTATTCTGTTAACATCCCACTTCTTTTTAGTATAGGAAAAGAGAAAAGTGTAGGCAACTGAACCAAATGTTTTATTATTTAACTTCAGGGGAAATGACACTGGAGGCTTGTAGTTAAACTCCCATGACTGAGTCCTTGGCTACAGCTATAGGCTCTACTTCCAGTATTTCCAGTACTGAAAAGAAAGGAAGGGAAAGAAAGGAAGAAAATTGTCTTTAGGGGGCTGGCAGATAATATTTTTTTTTTCTTTCCAAATTTGGGGTATTGCCAACTATTGTTTCGTTAGTTGTACAGGTATAGTTGGAAGGGAAGGAAATGAAAAATCCAGCAGAGCGAATGACATTTTCCTTGGGGGTAAGGTAGACCTTCCATGAGATTTTTGGGGAAAAATGCCAGAATCAGATCGTCAACCAGCACGCAAGCAGAGCAAAACCCACTGTGCCGACTGGCCTCCTCTCTTTGCTGTGTTTTTCTTATGCTTCTGCACTGTCTGGTTAGGCTGGGGAGAAAAATCTAAGGGGCAAAAATACTGTCTTATATTCATAAGCTTTTCAAATGGTGTGTGTAGATGAAGAAATAGCGGTACATTTCAGCATGCACTGCATATACGCTCACTTTCCATATAGAGATGTGTCACTCGAAACCTTGCCTGATAAGCTAAGCCAGAATTCTAGGTATTAATGTCCTAAAATTTTGAAGTGAGAGCAGTTCAACATATGGATTTTTAAATAGAAAATTTAAAATCCTGTTCCTCGAAATGTTGGTTAGCCTCAAATTTATCGAGGGTTCAATATGGAAATACTGTCAATCCCCAGCACAGAGATCAGCCATGCAGCTGTACCTATTCTGTGTCCTCGTTGTTTGGTGTTACTAGGAATACGGAGAAGAGAACCTACCTGTGAAGGCGCGAATCTGAGAGGCCCTGATTTTCTCTTGGCAAGGGGGGCATGAGTTAAAGGCACATTTTTCTCCTTGAAACTTCCAGACGACAATCAGGAGAGTAGTTGTTTTTTAAAAAAAAGTCACTATTTTAAGTGCTGTGATTGAAACTAGACAGCAAAGTACTCATAACTTCATAAAATCCAGCTGTATGCAAACACTGAAGAAGGGGTTGCCACATAGGAAGAAGTGAGTGAAAACTGCTCTAAGTACTTCAGTCTGTTTTACTTGAGCACATTAGTGAGGGCAACATTGTTTTAAAAGAAGGTTTGTGCCAGAAACTGTCTGCATTGGAATTACAAATAATTTTTTTATTTGTTTTGTCACTTGCCTACTTCTAACTTGATTAATACTGAAATTCGTAATTTCTTGCTGCAGTTTTGGAATATGTGGCAGGTGAGTTTAGGTCCATTTTTATTTACCACAACACTTTTGAAATAAGCAGAAATTAATGTCTTTGAATAATTACTGATGCAATTCCAAACTGATTTTAAGATTACTATAAAATATTCAGGGAGTAGGGGAGGGAGGATGTAGTCAGCCAGGTAAATTTAGATAACTTCTGTGGTAGAGATATGATGGTTTCTGCTGGCTTGTGACTCTTTCTGTGTACCATTGAGTGAAATGTGACTGCCTAGCTCAAAACAGAATTTGTTGTTTCACTTTCAAACAAGATTCTTGTTTCTCTCCCTATATGCTCTTAGAGGGAAATCATGTTTACGGTTTGCAAGATCACCTTAATTTCCATGACAACTACTTTGGAAGTCAAATGTACAGGATTAGTAATTCTTACAATGTCAAGCAAAAGAAGAACAGAGAAAAAAAATTGTTTATGAAAGATGAGTGGCTTTAAAGATTTTAATAAACAACTGCTTGGTTTTGACCATGACTGTAAAAGCACGTCAGACCAATTGTCTATCTAAGACAGTTTCCTGACTCTGAGAACGGCCGATAGCAGGTGCTTGGAAAAGAGTGTAAAATTAGGCCAAGAATATAGCAGGTTTTTTCTTGGCAAATTCTTATTGGATTTTTTCCATATAATTTTCTGCTGGTTTTTTTTTCAAATTCAACCATTATGGCTCACTTAAAGAAAAAAAAAAGAATGAAAAAAATACCTATATGTGTATTTAGGTAATCATGTGTATTTAGGTAGTTTGTGCATCCAGTTTTCTGTAGAAACATGCAATAATTCTTTAGATGTATTGGGAGGTTTTGGTGAAGTTAGGTCTGGCAGGGGTCAGAGAAAGATAAATGTGGGGCTGGGGATCAGAGGAAGCTTTGGGAGGCTGTCATGGAGGACTCTGAAGAGACTTGTAGGAGTTCTGAGGCTCTGTGGGAAGAACACAAGGGAATCAGTGAAGCTCAGAAGTGATGTGAGAACTGGCCAGCGGGTCATGGTGGACTGCCAGAGGTTGCTGGTGAAGGGGGATTCTTGGCAAGGAAGGTGAGTTGGGAGTGCTCAGAGGATCTTCAAAGAGTGAGGAAAGGTTTCCTTCTCTTTCTCTCAGGGTGGCCTGTTCCTCTCCCAGCCCCCTGTGGTAAAAGACCACTATACCTGCACTTGCAGTGACCTTCTCCATTGCAATAGGAGGGTGCTCACATCACCCTGCAGCAGCCCTTGTGTCTCTCGGGTGGCTGCTCGGGAAGGGAGCAGCCTTCCATAAGGAAGGGGGCCCCGGGGGAGATGTTCTGATGTTGCTCCTTATGATTGGGCTGGGGCTGGGGTAGTGGCTCTTGCTGCTGTGGGAGGCTGTTTCCCAAAACAGTAGCTAACTCTGGATACAACTTCCTGACACTCATCCAGAGACTGCAGAAGGAGGGAGGCCAGTTTGGCTGTGCAGGTGTGTGTGGTACTCTTAACAGCTGGTCCCTATTTCCTTTGGTATAGGTGAGTAGCTAGTCACCTGTGTTTGGCTTGCTTTTGCTCAGGGTGGCATAAGTTTTCTCTGGAAACATAGGTCTCCATTGCTCGATCTGATTGGTATTAGTGAGCAGTAAGGGCAGAGTAAATATGACTACCTTAACAAGTCTTTATTTACTGCAGGCCAAAAAAAAAAAAAAAAGAACTGTAAACTGCTGCTGATTTTGGTTGTGAGCGTATTGTCCAGAATAAGGCAGTAGTAAAACCAGGCAAAATATGCTGCTATATACAGTTTTTTATATAGTTTTCTGTTGCTGTCTGTTAGTACAGGATATTAGCTTAATAAGAGACTCAGTAGAGCTGATAGATTTGAAACAAAGTATATGATGTCCCCAAGATCTAAATATCCAAGTAAGAAGTAAAAATGTTGGGTTTTATTAGCAGAATGGGTTTACTGTTAAGGTTAAATGGGTCCTTATCTGTTTGCTGCATTATTTAGCTGAGACAAAAGTGGGAAAGAGGATAAAAACACCCTATCTGGCACCTTCCATGGCAGACACAGTCTGTGATGCTCATAAAAGTAGCAATAGCTGTTTTTTGCAATATAGATCAAGTACGACTGATACCTGCACAGTTCCTGTGCTGTTACGCTGCATTGGAAAGCTGTGAAAGCCAGGTATCGCTAACAAAAAGCATGTATTCATTAGGAGAAAATGACAAACCTTTTGGCATAATCTTTGCTTATGTTGTAGTGGTAGCCAGTCGATCTCCTTGTGTAAATGTAGTGATTTATTGGTACTGTGGTAACAGGTAGGAGCTCTAGCAGGGGCCCATGCAAAAACAAGAAGGAGGTTTACTTGTACAGCGTCTCCAAAATACATGGAAAATACTGAATGTGTGTGAAAATCAGCCCTCTTTGTCTTGTTAGTTACCCTGTATGGACTGAAGTGACCAACTTAAGGCACCATTAAGTCCTGCTTACCTAATTATTTTGCACTAACTAACTTGCATGTTTCACTGTTTACTTAATGGTCTATAAAATGACGACATTGACATTTTCTATAGATGTTACATGATGTGTTTTGTACTTCTACAACATCAGTTTATTATCAATATTTACATTCTTCTGAATTGCTGAAGTTCTACTGTTTTACTGTCTGTAAGAGCTACGTAGGTATATAATAAAGTCTGTACCTAGAAAAGCGTTACTGGGTTTAGGCTTATGAATGTTGTGCACAGGTTTTGCTTTCTTGTTGTTAGAGACTTGCACTGCAGTTAAGCTGATTCTGGTCCATTAAGCCTTGTCCAGCAGCCATACACTGCTGGTGCTGTGTACACTCATGTATAAATTTCCCAGGAGCTGAGGGGGAAGATGGTTTTGTAGAAGTAGAAGATTCACCTTTGCAGGAGAAGTACCCTACAGGCCAGGCATAGCCAGCTGATTATTCTGCACAATAAAACAAACTAACCTAAAGGAAGGTGGCAATTAAAGCTCTCGTTTTTTGGTTAGGAGAGTTGATTATAATTGCTTGCTACCAATAGTAATGACTAATGTAATGAGGCTAGGGGAATGAAGACAGGAAAGGAAACAACAAATTTTACAAGGAAGCATGCATATTATTTGTAACATTGAAGAGCAGTATGCTTTTTTTTTTGTGTGTGTGTTTGTGGGAGGAGAGGACCAAACAAAATCCATCATAAAGGTACGTCCCAAATACTTTTCCTCTTTGGAAAGTATGGAAAGAAGTATTTCTGGTATCTGTAGAGTCCTGGTTACAGACTGTGTTTGAAATGCATTGTCTACCCCAGGATAACTAAAAATATCGTGCAACTATAATTTGTTTTCAGTGTTTTGACATTACAGGCACCTTTGATGACGTGGCCCTGTGCCAGAAGTGAGAGTTTAAAGCATTAAGCATCTGACCTAAACCCCACTGAAGTTAGAGGTAAACTGCCTGCTCTTCTGGACTTGTCCTCACTAACCACAGAAGACCTTGTGATGAAGTTCTTGTATCCCTTGAACGGATTCAGACCTATTACATACTTCTCAGAATTTTCTTTAATTTTCACTGAATTCTGTTTCCTGATATTCACCTTCATTTGCTCTGTTTGTTCAAAACCTAATTTAGTGTGTTTAAGCAATAACAATTGAGGCCCTGGGCAATTTCTGTGGATTAATGACTGGTTGAGAGGGTTGATGGCCTGAGGCAAGACTCAGGGCCATTAACTTCATCCAAAGAAAATTTCTCAGGAAATGTTTTAGACTGAAGTTGTTGTTGCTTGGCACTCTGCAGCTATGCCCAAATTGAGGGAGGGTCACTCTATGGGAAAAGCAATTACCCATAAAGTCTGAATTGGTTTATTAAAAGGTACTATTACAATTTTGGTTTATAGCAGCTCTAAAAGGCCTGAACTAAAATGGGGATAAGGCAGGAAAATTGAAAGGTTTGTTCTGCAGTGTGCTGTGCAAAAACAAGGTAGTAGACAGTTCCTCTCAAGAAGCTTTTTTTATCTTAAAAAAAAAAAAAGTATTGTAGAGTTTCATAAAACAGGTAATTCCAGTTTCTCTTATAGTTTTGAATATTGCCCTATTCAAAAGTATTCTAAAATGGGTCTTTAAATCAGAATTGCCTTCCAGAAGTATTTGATAACCATAACCTTTTAAAATTACATTCCTAAGTCCTTAAATATTAGCAGAGAGATATTGAAATGCATGGGAATTAGAGACATTGCTTATGTGTGTATGTAGATCTAATCAAGGTAAGCATGTGTCACAGGTACTGAATTTATTCCCATACAACTGCTTGAAGAAGGGTTGTGTCCTTACCCCAGTTTACACGTGGGAGTCATATTGTTTGAATGACCTGCCAAAGGTGAAACAAGTTACCTGCAGGATATTTATCCTTGGAGATTTCAAAAACTTGGCTGGATGAGACCCTAAGTAATCTGCTCTAACTTCGGAAGTGGCCCTGCTTTGAGCAGGGGCTTTGCTAGATGATTTCCAAAGGTATCTTCTAACCTGCATTGTTCCATGATTCTTTGCTTTTATGTGTCTGTGGCAAGGGCAGGAGTTGAAATTTATTCCGTCTCCTCTGACAGGACATTGAACAAAATAAACACTATATTAATAGCATAATAATACCTTTTAAATCTGTGACTTCCAGTGAGTATGGGCTTCTAAAGTCTTTAACAGATTTTGAAATCCTTCCCTTAGGTGCTTTGTTTTTTATTTA
Source organism: Pelecanus crispus (assembly GCF_030463565.1). NCBI lineage: Eukaryota > Metazoa > Chordata > Aves > Pelecaniformes > Pelecanidae > Pelecanus > Pelecanus crispus. The sequence continues at coordinate 43,544,386 of NC_134646.1, read as the reverse complement.
AGCTAAGGAGATGCATGCAAAACTCAAATCGGTGGTTATGCTTATGGTTTCGGGTTTTTTTGGGTTTTGTAGTCAGTGTTGGCATTTTACTTTATTTTCAAAATTTGTCTTTGCTGGGGGTTCTCTCTTGGGCTGAATTCCTGTATTTCATAGTTGGTCACGGGAACACGTTAAATGGCTTTTGTCAAGTGAAGTGCTCAAAAGTGCCTTTGAAAATATTTCTTTGTGCAAGCAGTGAGTTTGTAGTGTAGCATACCTCCTCACAAGACTGCTATTTCAGGTGTGCTGCCACAAGCCAGCCTCTTCTTGTAGAGCATGTACTCTTTGCACTCTAGCCCCACAGAGCTGCTTTTCTATTCTTACACTTCCTATCATCATTTCTCTTGTGTGATATACCTAATATGCTAGGTTTTTCTGTCTGTGATACCTGTTACTTTTGACGTGGGCTAGGTGTTACAGCTAAAGAAATGTTTTCAAAAGATGGACACAAAGATTTAATTAAAACTTGAATTGAGCATGCATACATTTTGATTTGATTTTCACTCTACTTCTTTCTGACTTGATTTGAAAAAGGACATAACAAAACATTAAGAATAGATATCTGATATGAAAAAGTCATGAATATCTATACCAGCTGAGGAATTTTATGCCTAGATTTTTAACTAGTGCTGCATTCACAAAACTTGGATGAATACAGATCTCTAACCTGTTTGCTGCTTATCCAAATTAAAGCTGCCGTTGACAGCTTTTGTCAGGTGTTCTGCATCTTTTCCCCCTTGTTAAGTTAACACACTCTTAGGGAAATGGAGAAATGTATTACACCAATAATTCAAGTTTTCTACTCTTTGAATTTGCAGCATTTCTGCAATCTTTTTCTGAAATCTTGTTCTTTCAGACTTTGAAATGCAGCATCAGCATTTTTAATGACACTTATTGAATAAGAGAAGACAATTTATTGAACATCAAGCTTATGGAAGGCTTTTCCCACTGACAGCACAGACTTAAAAAAATTATGGATACTTCTCCCTGTATTATTTTGAGAGTCTTAAAACTCCTTAATAATATATGTAAACAGCAGACAACACAGAGCTGCTCCACATACTGAGTATTTTTTTAGAGCTAAATCACTGCAGTGAATTAAAAAAGAGGATACAAAAATCTCTGAAAAGTGATTCAAAGCTACTGGATTAATCTTTATTTTTGACCCAAAGAATGCTTTGAGGTGCCTGTTTAAGTAGGGAAGATCTTACTAGTTTCTCATTGTAACACTTCAATATTAGCACATCAGTCTACTTCTGAATGGTTATGCAGTAGAGGATGAGGGACATTCAGTGATTGTTGTCTCTTTGAATTTGCTTTGTTGGTTTTGAAACCTTTGTTGGTTTCAGCTGTAGTAATGTCTGCCCCATCAAGCTGCAAGATATTTTTTCCATATGGGAACTACTGAAAAGCAGACAAATTACATATATATGTGGATTAGAGCATTGTTTTGTGTCTGTTTCTCTCCAAACATCACCTGCATGTATTTTGGTGTCAGCATGGAACACAAAGGAAGTTGATAACATTTAGCTAAATTTTACCACAATTAACAAATGGAGAGTTGAGAGCCCCACTAGCTTTCTGTCTGATACACCTGATGACTCTGCTTTACACTCTTACATTTTCTCCTAAATCTTCTGGAGTTTTATTTTGGTTCCTTACCACCTTGGTAACACAGGTTTAATTCTGCAGGTCCTTCTGTAAGTATACCAGGTGTGGAAGTCCTGGCCCTGTTGGGATGTAGAATGGTATCTGTGTTTTGCAGAGGTCATGCTTGGTTTCATTGTGCAGATGTTGAATGAAGATACATCCGTTTCTCTTGAGAGATACAATTTTCTAATATCTCTGCTTCTCTGACTACTCTCATGAGGAACTAAGCCTATGTTGTCATTATATCTGCATAACAGCACACAACTTAAGAAGTTTTGATGGTATTGCTTGAAGAAGAAGTTTCTTTTTCTGATTTCATTTATTCCAGGTGATGGCAGTAAAGGACCTTTGCTCTTTCAGCATGTGCTATGAAGTACAGAAAGCTTTCACACTCCTACCCCACCTCCAGGGTAAAGGACTCCCTTCTTCCGTTCCTGTTCCTTCCTTGCAGCTCATTACGACTTCCATCATGAAATGGAGAAACAGCATGGCTTAGATTGTAGGCTGTTTTTTTTCTCTCATTCTTAATAAATAATAAATACAGTATATATTTTTCACTTGCCTTTCTCTGTATGGGCCTCTCATACTGTATATGTATAACCTTTCAATATATTCCATACAGTGCAAGTTGTAGTGTTTGTTTTTTTGGTCTTAAGATATTTAAAACTGCCCCTGGAAGTTTGGAATAGATTGTGTGTTAAGGGACAGAGAGTGTCCCAACAAAGCTGTTTATCTGGGATTTGTCACTCAGGCAGATGGTAACATAGCAATGTTATGTCAAAAACGTTTTCAAAATGAAAAGCCTTGCAGTGAGCCTGGAGTGTACCTGCTGGAACTGGAACAAATCAGCCATTCACAACTAATGTTTTATTGATGGCCTAAAGGAAAGGAGAGGAAAAAAAATAAAAAACCACCCAGACCAGAAAACACTTACAAATGAATTCAGTGTGGCCTTGAAACTTCCTTTCTTAAGCTTATGTTTAACAAGCATAGGGCAGGATAGAAAAGTGACTAGCCTCCCACTTCTCAAATAGGACACCATGATGCCTGTTAATAGAGGATGTGTTTCACCTGTGGTTTTGATTATACTGAATAGTGCTGTCATGCCATCAGTGGCAGGGAGTGAGCCAAATGTTTTCCTCATGGCAAAACTAGGGTTGGGAACATCTGCTGAAATAATTGCTGCTGTAGATTAACTTCAGGTAGGGTACCTGGGTCTATGGAAAGGTAAGGTTTTGTCTGTCAGACTGTGTGTAACTTAAGGCTGGCAGTGCTGTAATGACAACTGTCTCATGTTTTAATTCAGGTGGACAATGAACTTTTGAAGGAAGCCTCCTGGTTGTGTCCTCTTAGTGAGCTTTGATTTGCACTGCAGAGCAGTTTCCCAGAGCATGAACTGGATTGATTTCAGGCAAAGCTTAAATAGAAAATGTGTTCCGGGTCATGCACTCTGGTCACAACAGTCAGACTACAGTTAGCACAAAGGGAAAAACTCCCAAGATACTTTCAGTGTGTGGATGTCAAGTCTTCAGCACCAACTATTTTGCCTGATAGATCTCCTCCTGTTGGGTTGCTTTGCTTGCTAATGCAGACCCAGCTTGTGGTTCCCTCTGGCAATGGGGATGTTCCCACAGCATATGGTGTCAGTAGCTGCCCTGCATGTGTATCCAGCTCAGTTCAGAGGGAAAGTTAATTCCACTTTATCACTATTAACCAATGAACTTTGACTAGGGCTTGATAAGTGCCCTACCCTGGGCAGGTGTATCTCTGTAAAGTTACACAGTTCTAACTGTGCTGTATCTCTATGCTTTTTGCATCCTGACAGAAGCTACACAGCTGTTGCCATGATTTAGGCTTGGTCTTGCTGGAACAGGTTGGCTTTCCTCCTGTGATTCTAATGCAGTGCAGTTCCAGAAATTTACTCTTTGGAAACCTTCTTTCTGTTTATACACAGCCTGTGTTGGATCAAATTTGTGTTCAAAAAACTCCTTCTTTTCTGGTCTTTGTATGTGCCTTCTGTGTTTCAGCCTCAGCCATCATTTTACTGGGCTAAATAAGCTATGTTAATGTAATATCCCTTAATAAAATGGGGTTTGCATTCCTCTGATCCCTTCTCTCTCTCTATGTTCTTCAGCAAGGAGAAATGAGAAGAGCTTAGTATATTGGATAAGGCCCCACAAAATCCTTCCACAACTAACTTGCTGAGTTAGTTCTTATCTTTACTGATAGTATTTCATCTTCTCTACCTCATTTCACATTTTTGTTCTGTAGGGTCACTTCAGAGAGTTGATGTACAGTCACCAGACACTGAACTAGTCTGCTAAGGTCTCTCCTTTGTCATATTCAACTGATGATATTTATGTTTATAGTGGAAGGTCATGTAGGACATGCTAGCTTCCTGTGCTTGCATTTGGTAGTGTTAGATCTCATTCAGTTTGTACTATTTTGGTTTTCCAGGTTGTCTTTTTTTTATTTTTCCCCAGCATCTTCCTGCTTTCATTGCATTTGACATAGTGCTACATGGGAAAGCAGTAGGTACATAAAGATGAGGACTGAGATAAAATGTAGGAATTATATATGGCACAGATTAAGCAGGAAGTGAGTTATACTGACAGGGGAATTAGTAAAATAAAAGGACATTTCAAGTGGTGTTCCTCTGAGCTTGGGGTTGGGACTGATCATATTTAATAATTTCAGAAGTGAATGAGGCACAAAAAGTGCATTTTTAAAATGTAATGCTCAATGTACATCTGTAAGGTGCTGACAGACCCTCAAGAAAACATGGAGAGCAAGAACAGAAGAAACAGGACAGCACTGAGAACAAAAGGAACCAAAGCGCAATGTAATTTAACAATGAATCTAATAGTAAAAAGGACAAGGCCAGCAGGTAAAGATTAGTAGTAAGACTATCAGTTCTGCTTATTCATGTTCAGGAGAGATGGAGTTTAACTGGAATGAGTAAAAAGAAGGGTTAAAGGTATTAAGGGAAAATAAGAGTTTGCCTCAATGGGACAATTAAAAGAAGCTTCCTAGCTTGGCAAAATAAAGACTGAGAGCTATGATGACAGTCACTGACTAGTTTAGAATGATAAACATCAAGGGCAGTGAAGATCATTTTTCGGTAAGAAATAGTGTTGGCACAGGAACAAATAAGTACAAATGGCGCATAAATATCTTTAGGCAGAATATAGCTAATTGGAATAGCAACAGTAGTAGGTTTTCTGACATACTAGTGACTAATGTTTCGGCCTCCGAGGGTCTTTCTAATGTTATGGTCTTATTAACTTCTTTGACAATAAAATGGTATGCCATGAAGGAGAATAGAATTAAAATGTTCTCAAAATCAGAGATACTGTCCCATTTGTACACAATGATGTTACAGAAGTATTTGAGAAAGCAAAACATTTGAATAATCGCTTTCCCTTTTTTATTAATTATTACTGAATAATTATGTATAGAAATACAACTCTGGGGAAGATGACCTTTTCTTAGCAAAACCAAAGTTTCATTTTTTTTTTAACTTCTGTGTAGCTAGAACTACCAGCCATTGTTGTTCTCAAAATGTTGTTTATGGGCAAAATGAAACACACCTTACATAAAGCCAAGAATTTATTGCTAACATAATTGAAGCCTTAATAGTCTAATCCAAGAACCAGTACTGGTCCAAATGTAATTATTACAGAAAGAGAAATACATCTACGCAGAAAAAGTTTAATAATTATGAAAATAGAGTTAAAATTGTTATTCACACACTGCTTATGAGGGAAAGGGTCAGAAACTGTTCTGCTTTCCCTTCCCCTACTCTTCTGGGACATAAGGTCAGCAATTGCATTCTAGTGGTGGTGGGGGTGTTTCAGTGGTTTGTCAGTGGACTCTTTTGCTGGGAAGAATGCTACATTCATGTCAATGGTTTCTTTTCCGCCACTCAAGGATCTGTGTGGGGCCTTTTGTGTATGTTTGCTAACACACTTTTATGCCTTTGCTCTTTCTTCATCAGTTGTCATTCTTCACTGGTCTGCAGCTCCACATCCAAATTTCATGCCTTTCACATGTGTTGGATACTACTTCCTTGCTCTGTTAGACATAAACCCACTTTTGTCCAGTGCCAGGTCCACTTTTCTTTTAGTGACCACTTTTCTTTTAGTGACCACTGGTGAGTTTTTTTAGCTGTCGGTTTTCCAGTACCAGGCCTGTGCCTCATCTTTTATTTTCTTGTGCCTGTACTCCTCTCTGCTCCATCCTGTTTCTCCAATTCTCAAGCCTCTGCTATTGCAGCAGGCCTGTATTTTTCTGTATTATTATGTTATCCGTAAGTACCTCATTCTACATGGAATAACTCCTTGTTATTGCTATCTGTATAAAACTATGATTGTACTATAGAAGATAAGCACAGGTGAGCAAATTAGCCCTAGAACCTGGTCAGTTAGGAAAATTTGCTGTTAGAGCTAATCAAAGTAAAAGGAGGTTGCAGGTAGGTCAAGAAAAGTTTGGACAGACCAAGCTGGACAAGCCTCAGTCCTGAGGCCTTGCAAATTCAGTACACAGTGTACAGCCCATTATTAGAGGGCAACACAGTTACACCATCGTTACCCTGTACATACGAATTTGTGTTACAACAAGGTCTTTAGACAAACTGTAATTAGCTTAGAAAACGGTGTGGGGGAGAAGGTATGATGACCAAAATCAAATTAGTGGAACTTTTTTGCTATAAGGAAGCAGTATGTTAATTTTCCATCACTCCTGCCAGTGGAATAATATAATCCCCAAACACTGTGGACACCTTCATGGGCCCTGATTTGTTTCAGTCTGTCCTTGCTATCATACTGAGACTGTTTCAACCTGTCAAACTCGGTAGCACATTTATACAACATTCTTCTATTTCATGTATTCTGAATTTGACTTTTGTTCCCTGGGGAACTGAGTGCAACTGCCAAAAGTCATTTTACTTGTCACCTTTAACAACCATCAGAAAAATGGAACTATGTCTATATATGATGAGCTAGAAGGTACTTAGTCACCCATAAGCTATTTATTGCTAAGTCCACCTAGACCTAAATTGTACTGTTCCTCTAAATGATAGCGACGCCTAATGCAATAACTCAGAATATATTAACTGACTCTGAATACATGCCATTATTTTTCTGTGTTAATTTGGCTTTAGACAAGGAGTAATCAAAAAGAAGGTGAAACCTCATATTAGAAATGCAGTAGAATATCTTTGGAAACCTTTTGGTGCTTCATGATCCATTTTCATCTCCTAGTGTCTTGCTAGTGCTTCTCAATATACTGTGTAAGCATTAGCCAGAAATGTGTAACAGAGAGTTAGTAACCTGGCCAGTGGATACAGACATAAGTCATATATTGAAACAGTTGTGGCTGGCAAGTTCATCTCTGCAGTATGGCAAACTCCTTCAGAAATCTACGATAACCCTCATCAGAATGCTAGTGGTCAAGTTAATATAACCTGAACAATTGCAGTCCATGATACTGACTTTATCTTCCTACTCACCAAGATTTTTTAACTGGCTGTGTCAGCTATTAAATTCAAAATATGATATTTCTGCATGCTGTGAACAATTTATAGAAGCTTTTTATGAAATACTTAGTTACGAATTTCCTCTCTTCTGTGCCAAACCTTATAGAAGGGAAGTGCTAAGTTACGAATTTCCTCTCTTCTGTGCCAAACCCTATAGAAGGGAAGTGCTAACCATGTGGTAGGGAGCTTCTTTGGACTGTAATGTTTTCTTTAAAACAGTTACTTTTTGTGAGGAGTCACTGTATTCTGATCTAAGTCATTGCTGTGCAGCCCTTGTCCTGGTTGTGTATATATTAAATAAAAAAAAAGAAAAGGTAAAACTAAAAAAACCTTGAGCCACCTATCATGAATGATAAGACTCTCCTGGAGACATGACTCCTAATCATCCTTATAAATTTTCTATTAAAAGTCACAGGATCTGATTTAGTTGCTAATTGCTGTACCCCATCACTTGGGTAGCAGCACATAAATCTTACTGTTTTCTGTGGCTTCAGTGATGTTATTGCATGGTAATAACAACAGGTCTGGATGAGTGCTTACAATCAAACTAGACAAAGCAGAGCCAACAGTGAGCGAAAGATGCATCATACCAGGAATATCAACAGTTGAGGAGTGGCAGATACCTTTCTAATGTTACATGTTTAGAGGGGAGGTTGGACATAAGAGAAATTAAATAAGGGGAAGAGGCAACAGAAGCAGTAAAGCTTTGGAAAAAGAAAACTGGAATGAGCAATGCAAGGCTGCAGATGTGACCGCCTCCATGGAGAAATTTCTCAGACTAGCTCAATGTGTGGGGTTTGGATGTCTCGCATCCTCTGGTTGGTTTCTCTGTGCAGTCTTCTAAAATCACCTGTTTGGGTGGGAGAAACCCACTTAAGCCTAGATTCACAACAGCGATAGGAAGTAACAGAAAATCAAGCACCCAAGATCTACGGTTTTGCAGAAACAGATTGAGTGAAGACTCTTTCAAAGGTTTTGCCTCACTGTGCCTCAATGTAAGGCCTGTTTTTTCCATTTTGTTATAGAATTGCAAAGCTTGTATGGTTCCTCCACTTCTTAGAATTTCAGCTGTGATCTAAGCTCTGGATTTAATTATACAAATACAGCAGCTGCAACTTTCCATTCTTATTTACCCAGGAACACCTCTGCTTCTATATGCTTTGTGATGGTCCATCACATTGTTTTGTTTCTTGATCCATTTCTTAATGAATTCTTCTTGATTCTTTGTCCTCTATCAATCTTTTGAAAGAAGTTCACCCTTTGTTAAACTATCTTGAGGCACTGGTAGAGGGAGACATATGCTTAGTGGACCATGGCATCTGTGAAAGTGCTGTTTTCTCTTAGCAAGTGCCTCCGTTTCTGTTTTTCAAACAGTTTTTGAAAGTGCAACTCCATATTTCTGCCAGCATGGCAAAGAATGGGCAGCATACGGTGTCTCAGAGGAATTCAGATAAATATATGACATCACGGGTTTTCTGCAGAGTAGAACGCTTTCTTCTGAAGAAGGGGCTGATGTCACTGAGCAACAGGTTAATGAGAAAACCTGGTGCGAGTTGGTGCTTCCAGGTCAGCCGAACTCTTGCACAGGACAGTGTGTCTAACCTGTACCCTATGTCCTTGTTACCAAGCAAGGTGATACCTGAGAGTAGAAAGAGGCCAGCCTGGGAAATGAGAAACAGGAGAGAAATGCAGCTTGTGCTGTGACCAAATGTGTGCAGCAGAAATGGCAATTATAGAGAAGGATTTGTACTCCAATGGAAGCAAGTCTTTTGTCAGTAGAGTCTCTGGCTGGGAGAGATAGGGGAGCTTGACATCTGAGGTGGTGATGAAGAGCAAGAGTACACTTTGGGTTTTTGACAGCAGGTCTAAATATAACTGCAAACAGTGTGAATTGCTTGGGGGCTGAAATGCTTAGGCCTGCTGTAAACATGAAGTCAGTGTTGTGTTATTTTTAGACAGTATGAAAAACACCCGTATCAAAAATGAGTGTTCACACTAGTCATTTTATATGATTACTCTTAGGGTAATAGTAATTTGTGGCTTATGAGTATTTCAGTTTCCTGAGTGGAATCTTTTATTCAAATTTAGATATTGGCTGAACTAATGACCTCTGGGACCTATCTATGCATAGGTACATTCACATTCTTAATCTTAGTTTGGGATAGGTTTAATAAAACCTAGCTGAGTGCATCAGTGTCTGCCTGTCACCCGATATTTACTCACAAACTCTGTTTAGCTGCCTCTCCTTAGCTCTTTTTGCAGCTGATGTTATACAGGAATGATGAAGTTTCAGCTGTTGTAGAGATGCCAAGCTAATCTGCAAAACCACCCCAAAGCACTAAACATACATAACTGCCAGTGCTGCTGAAGAGAGCTGTAGGTGCTAAGCACCAGCCAGGCCAAATTACAGGGTATAAGTACATTTAATGATGCAAACATTCATTCATGTGGTTCCAGGACGGCACATTTTGTAAAACCATGGAGCAAATGTGTCTTGTCTTTGTGACTTGTTTTCTTCTAGATCACCTGAAGGGGGTGGGGGAAGATCTAGTCACCTACAGGTGGAACATAAAGTGAGGGACGAGTCACTTTTGTTTCACTTGCTACTAGAAGGATTTAATCTTGACAGGAAAACAAGAAGTCTGCACCTTAACTGGATTCAAAGTGTGAACTGAAGCTGCTTTTTACTTCTTGACTGTTGTTTGTTTCCCCCATGATAAGACCCGCTGACACATCATCAAAAGATGGCAGGAAGACTTAAATAAGCAAGCAAAGCAAAAATCAGCAGGAAGAAAACTTGAAACTGCAAAATAAAATAATGTAAAAGACTGTTCCATATCAAGGAAAGGTAATTGAATTTGTGAATAGTAGGCAAACATCCTCAAGTTAAAAAAATTGCTGACATCAGGTATTTCTTCTTAAAAAAAGGGATATGGAATAAATCATCTGTCTTAAATTTCTGGCAGTGGAAATATTGTAAGATATCTTTGGGAGGAGGCTGTTGCTATACAAAAAAAAGCAACTTTGGATGAAATATTAATGAAATTACACAGCAGACAAGGAATAAGGTATAAAATGAGTTGTCGCTGTTCTCTTGAAGTTTATGGCTTGGAAGGATCTTGGCATTAAACAAGAAGAAAAAGTGACCAAGGAGGAGCATACATTATTCTTTTCTTTCCAAATGGACTGTTGACAGGTGAAACTTGAACAGAAAGATTTCCTAACTGAAAGTTCTTAAAAATAAGGAAATGACCTCATATTATTGCACTGTCTGCTATTTTCTCAAACATAGCTATGTAAAACAAATGCATGTGTAACTTATCATGGAAAACATTGTATGTAGTATGAGGAATTTTAATAGTGGCACCATATGAAATATTATAATCAGTTTAGAATACAAATTCTTGGCCTAAATAAGTAGTAAGACTGCAGCACATAGTTTTATATGCAACATATATGTGCTAGAAAATGACTACTGTTACTCTGGATGGCAATGGTACTTTTTTATTGAGATTTTCCTCCAGGCTACAGAAATTTGTACGATATTTTCAGCACTTATTTATTTGAAATAAAATATTCTTGCAAGTAAAAAAAGTTCCATAAACAAATATCATCTGATCAATATTTACTCGAAAATAGGTTCACAAATTACTTTTCTGTTATATTTACCTTTGTGCATCTATGTTGCATGTGGTCATTATTAAAAGAAATCATTAGAAGAGAGCAGTATTTGAAAAGAATGGCCAGGAAGTAGGATCTCTGATTATATAAGTTGCCATTATACTGCTTACTCTTGCCTAAGTGGCAGACTGGTAGGATTAGCTGAACAGTCTGTACAAAAATCCAACTCTGTAGAAGCACCATTAAGATCTTCCTTGTTGGAGGTCAAGTATTGCTTTCAGGAACACTGAAATACCGAGGGAGGGAGGGCTAATAAACCTGAGGGGAATAAGGGATACAAACAATGGTCAGATCTTGCATGACCATCTTGGTTGCAATTACACATGATGGAATAACTGGTAAACAATATATTATTTTATCATTCTTCCCTCCTCTTCATATTTTCAGTACTTGGAGTTCTTAGCAAAGTATTTCTGTAAATGTTTCCAGATTTTTAACTGTCTGTGGAGAGTTTGTATGAATATTTTAAACTGAACTAGCTCAGATGAGCTATGTAAATCACATCATATATTTTAGTTCCTGTGAGAGAGATGAATGTGATCCTTCCATCTTTGAGTATTTTGCCAGTGTGCATACCTGTTGCACATATGCAGCCACATTACAATTTTGAAAAAAGTCTGCAATAGGTCATGTTTTCAATTCACTTCAAATGTGTGTATGTGTAGGAGGAAGGGAAAGAGAATGGAGTGCTGGAACAGTCTTGCAAGTAAGTTAACTGTATTATTTACCCTCATGTTCTTCTGCTTCCTATGATCTTGATTTCTAAACTTATAAAGCTGAATCACTACTAAGTTGACTACAGGTATGGTTTGGGTCTAAACTCCTTGGAGCAGCTGTCCTTCCCTCCAGGCTAAAGGAGGGAGTAATTCAGTGCTCTTTTGTTTAGTAATGAGTAAATCAATGGAAGCTTCAGTCAATAACATAAACACGTGGAGCTCAGATGAACAGAGGAGAGGCTATGGCCTGTGATTAAATGGTTTTTGAGGTGGTGGAGAAATGGAAAAGTGGCGCTGGTTGGTGAGCAGTGGGTAGAGCTGTGTGAGTGGAAGTGTGCCCTGGAGAAGCAGGAGCTGAAAGCCGTGTCCTGGCCAGAGGCACCACACAAGAATGTGGTTCCCAGGAGCTCTAAGAGTAACTTTGGGTTAGGTGTGGCCCAGACAACCTGTGTTTGACAAATCACGTGGCTCAGCAGGTAGGGTCAATGTTAGACTTGCTGGGAAACCACCAATATTTGAAGGAGGATTTTTTTTTTCCTGCCTTTTTAGAGAGAGAAAGTTCACCAAGGTGAGCCAAAAGCAATGATTAAATTTGCATAATGAGTTTGTTTTGTTGTCTTTCAGCTACTCCAGTTCCTTGGAAAAACATACTGATGATCTTATATGGCCTCTGATAGCTATCGTAGGCTTAATAGCTGGTGACTGACTAAACTACAAGAAAAAAAAGAGTGTTTTTTTCCTTTGTTCTACCTAATATTGACTCCTGATCTTGAGCTGCAAGGTATATAAAAACTAAATAAACTAGAGACAGTAGGTAAATGAGTCTGATTAAGATGGTAATTAAACATACAACTAATTGCTGGGGTAGTACAAGCTGTAGGTTCAACAAATAGCTGTAAAAAGTTTTCTTAACAAATTATGAATAGATTTCTTTTAGCAAATACAACTTTTTTCAAAATAACTAGCTTGGCAGCCACAGATTCCTAGTGACTTTGGCTAAAAATAACTAGATGGGCGTACATGTTATTATATGATGAAAAGATAAATTAGGTTTCCTGCCCATAATTTTTCTTCTTGGGAAGCAGACTTTCTGTTGTTCTGTAATATTTTTATGCCTGGAGTCCCTGAGGAAAGCAATCTGAAGAGAATGCATGGAATAGGAATACCAGCTGTGAAAGGGAATAAATGCTGGAACCAAATTCCTTTCACAAACCTGCACATTTTTTGGAATAAATAGAAGGAAAAATTGGAGTTCCTTTAGCAGCCTAATTCCTTATTTCCTTTCCTTCTATTATCATGCTCTTGAGAAGACCCCAGAACTCCTTGGTAAGATCAGTGTTCATTGGCTTACAGCTTCCAATATTTAGTTTTTTAAATTAATTTTTGGTGCTGATAATTTTTGCCTTTTGCAGCTTTATAGTCTTTACTGCTTTCAGGGCCACATAAAGAATGATGCTAAAAAAGAATTCCACTGGTAATTATTGGATTAAAATAACTGTGGAAACGTCAATCTGAAGTCTGAAAACAGCATTCAGGATGATTTAAGACAGTAGTACAGATTATCCCGCACAAACACTCTGTCTTGATAAACAGAAATGTTTTGTGCTGAGAAGCAACATATTATGTATGAAAATGTGTAGATACAAACAAATAAAACCATCAACAACCAAAAAACCCAGGAAAAAAACCCACACCAAAGGAAAAAAACCTTTCGAGGGATGCTTAACCTCCTAAAAGTAGGGGAGATGAAAAAAAATAAGAATGGTTGTCCTTCAAACAATTCCTGAGACTGTTCATTTCATTGGGAAGTTAAAAATACTTGGCTGAATCCAGATTATTAACCCACAGTTTCTTTTTGTCTTACTCTGTTTGGTCTGTGAAGATGCTGTCTGTGTTCCTCATATTTCTTACAGCTCTGCAAACATACAAAAAATATTGACAGGTGTCAAAATCTTCAAACTTTTTTTACTTTTAAAATACAGTTTTTGAAGAACTTAAGTTGTTAAGTGATTTCTGAGAATCTGACAGATGAAAATTGTTCAACAGTTACAATTTCACTACTTTGCTTGATACAAAATGTGAGTTACAAGCACTTTGATCAATGGTTTGAAAAGTCATCTAGTTTCACTACACAGTAGTTCATTCAAATGCATCTGTATCCCTGGAATCTTGTAGAGCAATTCAAGTCAACCACAACAAATCTACTTGTGCTTTTTATTCCAGCTTTTTACAGGGCAGAAAGGCTGCAAAAACAGAGGCAAACATTCCTTCTAGGCTAGGCTCATACAGACCTGTTTTAACCAGCTAATATCACTGGAGTTCTATCACAGAAGCAAAGAATTCAGTATAGAAACTCAAAACTCCCAGGAACTGAATAAATATTTGAGTTATGAGGCTGTGATGAGCTCAGCCGATGAAGATACTTTGCAAGCTGTACCTGAACTTATTTAATACTGTGGATATGTCTATGACACGCCAGAAGGATGAGATGTCATCCAAAGGGACCTGGACAAGCTGGAGAGGTGGGCCTGTGTGAACCTCATGAGGTTCAACAAGGCCAAGTGCAAGGTCCTGCACATGAGACGGGTCAACCCCCAGTATCAATACAGGCTGGGGGATGAAGGGATTGAGAGCAGCCCTGCGGAGGAAGGACTTGGGGGTGCTGGTGGATGAAAAGCTGGACATGAGCCAACAATGTGCACTTGCAGCCCAGAAAGCCAACCGTATCCTGGGCTGCATCACAAGAAGCGTGGCCAGCAGGTCGAGGGAGGTGATTCTGCCCCTCTACTCTGCTCTGGTGAGACCCCACCTGGAGCACTGCATCCAGCTCTGGGGCCCTCAGCACAAGAAGGACATGGAGCTGTTGGAGCAGGTCCAGAGGAGGGCCACAAAAATGATGCGAGGGCTGGAGCACCTCTCCTATGAGGCCAGGCTGAGGGAGTTGGGGTTGTTCAGCCTGGAGAAGAGAAGGCTTTGAGGAGACCTTATTGCAGCCTTCCAGTACTTAAAGGGGGCCTATAGAAAGGATGGGGAGAATCTTTTTAGCAAGGCCTGTTGTGACAGGACAAGGAGTAATGGTTTTAAACTAAAGGAGGGTAGATTTAGACTGGCTATAAGGAAGAAATTATTTACAATGAGGGTGGTGAAGCACTGGAACAGGTTGCCCAGAGAGGTAGTGGAGGCCCCATCCCTGGCAACATTCAAGGTCAGGTTGGCTGGGGCTCTGAGCAACCTGATCCAGTTAAAGCTGTCCCTGCTCACTGCAGGGGGGGTTGGGCTAGATGACCTCTAAAGGTCCCTTCCAACCCAAAGCATTCTATGGTTCTATTTGAAATCTGTTCTTAAGTTACTGTATGTTTCTGTATTGCAAAACTCTAAGCAAATTTATTTTTATTTGATCAAGACAAAGTAATTATATATGCTGGAAATGTTGGAAATTATTTATTTTGTATCACTTCTAAAACCTATTAGAGGTTGTTGTTAATGGCTACTCTTTGAAATAGAACATCTTCTGTCCTTGATCAAATTCCTCCTTGTTTGTCACAGTGAAATGGCACAGTACTCAGGGACAATTAAAATAGCTGAAAACAAAGGTTTGAGGTGGGTATATCTTTTACAATTGATATGTGAATGAAAAAAAAAAACAAACAAAAAGGGGGTTAGGTGAGAGAGAGAGGGGAGGGAAGAAGGGCGGGGCGGAGAGGGAGGGGAGAGATAATTCCCTCGTGAGGGATAATTTTGAAAACACTTTTGCACTCCAAATCAGAACAGAAGTGAATCAGAGGACATCAAGCTACTCACTGCCACTGGCAGTAATTTCTAGTTTCAGTCAGCTCAGCTTCAGGGCTTAGCAAGTCCATGCAGAAGAGCCAAGTCTCCTCAGCAGTCTGCAGCAGACATAGCTGTATGATCCAGACTTCTTAAAAAATACACTTTTTTTTTTTTTTAAGTGTGTCCTTTCCTTCTGTGAACCACCTGTGCTCATATATACAGCCTGGTTGGAACAGCTGGCCCTAAATCTCCTGTGAGTGAAATCTCTTTGTTTCTCTCTCACGCCTTTAATAGCAGTTGTAGTTTCTTCTTCTGCTTCTGATCAAAGATTTCTAGTAGGGGCTGGCATGGAGGGAAAAGGGTTTTTGATCTGCAGGTATATTGATCTGCCACGAGTGTTGCTCAGTTTCATTAGTGTGCTGGTTCCTACTGAATACTGGTGCGATGCTTCCTGGGCAATTCAGCACACAGCTCAGTTTACATTTTATAACTTCCATATTTGCAGTTTCTAGAGGTGCTACTTGACAAGGTGGTCTTTAAGTGAGGTTGAGCTCTGGAAACATCCTGTCTACATCAGTATGGAGCTATGAAAGCTGCATACTATTCATATTATTTATATTAGCATAAATGCAATTTCCTGCCAGTTGCCTCCATGAAAGTGTGCACAAATTTAGATCTGTGTGAATCAGGAAATACCCAGCACTATTACAGTAAAGGTTTGGTTGTAAAAAATAAAGTTTCAGGTGAGAAAAGAAATATTTCACTATTCAGTCAGCTAGGGAAGGAAGAGAATCTGAGGTTGATTCACTTGAGTGCTGTTGTATTTATGCAGATATGTGCTATTCACCCATGAAGATTTTTAGAAAACAATCATGTTTTCTAAATTATAAACCAATCATGTTTTCTAAATTATATTTAAATGATACTCTCCCTTTGCACCTAGCAGAAACATTGCTAATGTTTAGAGACCGGTGCAAAAACTTAATTTGCCTCTGTAGCCAAACACTATTTTTCTTAGCAGGCAGAAGATGCAAGCACTATTTTTAAAGAAGCAGGAGTGATGTGTATGCAGCAGTCAATACAAAAATCCCTTCTAAACTCCCTGAGACAGACACTGCTATTTATATGATGCAAAAAGGTTTTACTTCTTTTTTTAATAAATGTAGTTGCTATAGAGATATCTGAAACTCATCACTGTCTCTAGCTACATCCTGTGACCCATTATTTCTGAGGAATAGTCCCCAAAACATCATAGGAATTGGTTACAATTTTCCTCTTCCTAAAAATTGGCCATTCCATCTGTGTGAATTGCTCAAATAAAAGGGGTTGTCTATGAATGATCTAAGCATAGTTGTAGGAAGTTATTTTGCCACTAGCAAACCTGTTGCTCTATGAGGAGAAACCGTGTCTCTGAGGCTATTTTTCTGCCTTTGCTCTGACTCTTGCACAGCCAGAAGACTATATCTGCTGATGCAACTTTTGATCTCTAAATGCTAAACTGGCCAGCACCCTCCTCTGCAGTGGCATGGGGAAGGCACAGTGTTTATTTCATAGCTTGCAGAGGACATTGAGTGATGTCTGTTTAATCTGTGGTTTGTTTGCACAAATGAACCCCATTTTTAAGAACAGAACAACCAGCACAAGTGAAATTTTTTTATCAGTTATAGAAGAGATGTAAAAGGTAAAGAAATTAGTAGGCAAATGTAAGGAAGAAATCAACAAACACCAATGGTGAACTTCTGACAGGCTGCTGTAGTTTGTGATATATAAATACTGGCAATTTATTTCTGTTTCTTTTGCCTATCAGTTCTGTTGGTTGCCATTTCATATTTTGTTTGTATTATGGTTCCTCTATGATATATGGAGTCTTCTTTAAGGATCATGTAACATGTATTGTACTGTTTTCAGTGTTTTATAACAGAAGAAATCTATGTTAGTTAGCAACTCTACATCTTTCAGTTTTGAATCTGTAGTCTTTCATAGCTAATTGTGTTTGCTGCCAACCAATTACACTGATGTTCTCCACTACCTTTATTTTTAAAAATAGGCATCTGTTTTTAAAAAAAGTTATGAAGATTACTTTGAATGTGTGTTGACACACAGGTATGCGTATTTCTGTGAGTTCAAGCTTAATTTGCATATGTGTGTGTGAGGGGGTCTTCAGTTTTGTATAATATATTAACCTGACTTAATGAAGCTGCTGTTTCTAGCTCAGCCACCTGCCTGACAGACGGACTCTAGACTCAGAATGTGGCCAGAACATGCCGTGGCGGAGTGATCAACATTATTCCTTGACTTCAAAATACTGTTTTGTGACATTATCCTGCATACTTTCTAAATTTCATGTTTGATTTTGAGTGCAATGAAACCAACAACAACAAAACCCAAACCAAAGGCCTCTGAATATTATTCCTGTGCTTTATTACATGGTTATGCTGTATTTTGTCCAACATCCTTATCCAAGACAAGCAGTCTGAACTTGGAATTGTCACTTGCAAATAGCTGTGTTTTCTTTTACAGACTCAGAATGTAATTGTGTAATTCAAGATCATGCGTAACACAAATTGAAAGCTTGGAAAGGAAAGGGTTAATCTCCAGGACAGGTTCAGGCCATATCAGGTGTTCCAGGGAAGGTTAAAGGAAACAGGTGAAGCTATTGCAATGCATAAGGAGGTGGCAGCAGGAATAATTATCTCAGCTGACTACCAGGTGGATATGTTTTCTGAAATATGTAAAGGGGGTGTGGAGGAGAATGGGGTGTGGTATGGGGATGGTAGATTTTTGAGTTATGTTTAACTGAGTGAAGAAGAGAAAGTCCATCACAGTTTTGTGTCTACTTTAAGAGAAAATAGGTATTGGGGTTTCTTTTTTCTTGTGGTTGGTTTTTTTCACGGCTGTTTTAGTTGACATGATGGTGCCTGTGATTCAAAGGACCCTGTTTAGGTAAGAATTTTAATTTTATTTCATGGTCTGTGTTTTGTTGCAGAGCTTTCCTCCTATTATGTATTGTTCTCTTGCTATAAGCTTCACTTTGAGTTTTGTAACACCCTTCTACTTCCGTAAACTAATAACTCAGACGAAGTTGCTGAGAGCTGCTCCTATGAGTCCTATAAGTTTTGTAAGTTGTTCCAATTCGGCAACCAAATATTGATTTAGGAAACCTTCTACTGTGTCTGCTTTTTGGTTTTAGTTGCCTGTCTGTTCATTTGTAAATGATGTCCATCAAAAAATAACATAAAAGACGAGAAGGCAGGTTACTGTTGGTGGGTTTTGTTGTGCTGTTCTAAGAAAATGAGCTCTGAATAAGATGAAATACAAGACAATGTTTTTCTTTATAGAGTGCAGGGATTCATTGCAGGAAAAAGTAATCTCTAAACTGAGGGGGAAAGATGTTAGTGAGAACTGGAGCCTGCCTTGGCACTCTGCTGAGGGTGAGTCGCAGTATGTTGATGTAGTGTGGTAGGAGCAGATTGGAGAACCTAACTGCAGTCTCCTTCCATTTACTATCGCGCTGGGTGGCAAAAGTAAACCAGCAATTGCTTATATGACTAAGGAATACTGAGTACTGAATGAATTTTAGTTGTATTCCCCTGCAATTTAGCTGCTGGAAATTATTATGAGCTAGTATAAGATCAGTCAGTATGAAGAACTGTCTTTGGAGAACATCTGTGTTTAAATGATCAAACAGCGCTATCATAAAGATTGCTTAATTCTTATAATATGTCCCATATATTTATGTGTGACTAGCCATAAGTAGTAACAGCATAGCAGAAGTAATTTATTTTTGAAAAATTAAAGAAATGGCCTAGATGTGGGGCTTTTCAGTGTAGGAGGTGATATAATAATAAAAACCAGAGGGTGAGATAAGATGCTGGCATATCTGAAAGGCTAGACAAGTCAGCATACCACTTTAATGTCTGGAAGAGTTCCAGGTTTAACGAGCATTTAAGCTCTTTTCTGCTGTGGGAACAGCATAATGAATACGGACAAGCCTGGGTTGCAGGTTGGCTGACACAGCTGTCCTCACGACTCAAGGGCTTTAATAGTTGCCTATTTCTGAGCTCTTTGCTGTTTCTGAGTAAGCCCCTTGGCTTCAGAAGCGGTATCCCTCCTGATAATGAAAGCAAGTCAAAGACTGGGAAAATTGCTTTCTCACCACTTCTAGAAGTGATAGAGAGTAGTATCATCTTAACAACAAAAAACCTTCCTGTGTTTCAGTGTGCTATGCATAAATGTTGATTTTTGTTATATGCTATTCTGTACATACATATTTGGGGAGGAGAGTGGATGTAAGTTCAGAATGCTGAATAATTGTAGAATAAACTTTTATTTTACTGAGCATGGCTTCTAACACTAGTGAAAGGAACTGGGTGGGTTGCACAACCCTCTGGCACAGCACTACTGTTTGTCACAACAGTCCTTATGTGGATGGTAAGTCGGACTGTTTTAAATGTGTACAAGATAGAAATAGCCAGGATAGCTACCAGATGAACTGTGATGCTCTTTTGCTATACCTGTATGTTCATAGTTAAGTAGTAAATACTTGCTCTCCTCAGATGCATATGAGACATCAGGGAAGAATTTGTTATTCCACAAAGATAAAGGTTTGGAGAAAAGTAGCAACTACAGCAAAATGTAGAGGAAAAATGCCAATTTTTATTTTAGTTGGGGAAGGTACAGCATGTACAACATTTACATTACAGCATTTACAACACAGCAGAGAGGCAACAGTCTCGCAAGTTACTGGAGTGTATGGAGGATAACTTTCTGATGCAGCTGGTAAATGAGCCTACGAGGGGAGGTGCCTCGCTTGACCTGCTGTTTACTAACAGAGAAGGGCTTGTGGGAGATGTTGTGGTTGGAGGCCATCTTGGGCTTAGCGACCACGATATGATAGAGTTCTTGATTCTGGGCGATACCAAGCGAAGGGACAGCAAAACTGTTACCATGGTCTTCCAGAGGGCAGACTTTGGCCTTTTCAGGACCCTGGTTGGGAAAGTGCCTTGGGAGGCAGTCCTGAAAGGCAAAGGGGTCCAGGAAGGCTGGGCCTTCTTCAAGAAGGAAGTCTTAAGGGTGCAGGAGCGGGCTGTCCCTGTGTGCCGTAAGACCAACCGGCAGGGAAAATGGCCTGGCTGAATAGGGAGCTTTTGCGGGGACTCGGGGGGAAAAAAGGAGAGTCTACTGCCTTTGGAAGAAGGGGCAGGCAACTCGGGAGGAGTACAGGGATCTTGTTAGATCATGCAGGGAGGAAATTAGAAAAGTAAAAGCCTAGCAAGAAGTTAATCTGGCCAATGCTGTAAAAGATAATAAAAAATGCTTTTATAAGTACATCAGCAATAAAAGGAGAGCCAAGGAGGATCTCCATCCCTTGCTGGATGTGGGGGGGAACATTGTCACCGAGGACAAGGAAAAGGCTGAAGTACTTAACGCCTTCTTTGCCTCTGTCTTTAACAGCCAGACCAGTTATCCCCAGGGTATTCAGCACCCTGAGCTAGAGGATAGGGATGGGGACCAGAATGGAGCCCTCATAGTCCAGGAGGAAGCAGTTAATGACCTGCTACGCCACCTGGATGCTCACAAGTCTATGGGGCTGGATGGGATCCACCTGAGAGTACTGAGGGAGCTGGCAGAGGAGCTTGCCAAGCCACTTTCCATCATTTATCAGCAGTCCTGGTTAACAGGGGAGGTCCCTGATGACTGGAGGCTTGCCAATGCAACACCCATCTACAAGAAGGGCTGGAAGGAGGAGCTGGGAAACTACAGGCTTGTCAGCCTGACCTCGGTGCTGGGGAAGATGATGGAGCGGTTCATCTTGAGTGAACTCCACAGGCAAGTGCAGGTCAACCAGGGGATCAGGCCCAGCCAGCATGGGTTCATGAAAGGCAGGTCCTGCTTGACCAACCTGATCTCCTTTTATGACCTGGTGACCCGCCTGGTAGATGATGGGAAAGCTGTGGATGTCATTTACCTGGACTTTAACAAAGCTTTTGACACCATCTCCCACAATATTCTCCTTGGGAAGCTGGCAGCTCATGGCTTGGACGGGCGTAGTCTTCAATGGGTAAAAAACTGGTTGGGTGGCCGAGCCCAGAGAGTTGTGGTAAATGGAGTTAAGTCCAGTTGGCAGCCGGTCACGAGCGGTGTTCCCCAGGGCTCAGTTTTGGGGCCAGCCTTGTTTAATATCTTTATCGATGATCTGGATGAGGGGATTGAGTGTGCCCTCAGTAAGTTTGCAGATGACACCAAGTTGGGCGGGAGTGTCGATCTGCTGCAGGGTAGGATGGCCCTGCAGAGGGACCTGGACATGCTGGATCGATGGGCTGAGGCCAACTGTATGAGGTTCAACAAGGCCAAGTGCCAGGTCCTGCACTTGGGTCACAACAACCCCATGCAACACTACAGGCTTGGGGAAGAGTGGCTGGAAAGCTGCCTGGCCAAAAAGGACCTGGGGGTGTTGGTAGACAGCCGGTTGAACATGAGCCACCAGTGTGCCCAGGTGGCCAAGAAGGCCAATAGTATCCTGGCTTGTATCTGGAATGGTGTGGCCAGCAGGAGCAGGGAGGTGATTGTGCCCCTGTACTCGGCGCTGGTGAGGCCGCACCTGGAATACTGTGTCCAGTTTTGGGCCCCTCAGTACAAGAAAGACATTGAGGTGCTGGAGCGTGTCCAGAGAAGGGCAACAAGGCTGGTGAAGGGTCTGGAGCACAGGCCTTATGAGGAGTGGCTGAGGGAACTGGGGTTGTTTAGCCTGAAGAAGGGGAGGCTGAGGGGAGACCTTATCACTCTCTACAACTACCTGAAAGAAGGTTGTAGTGAGGTGGGTGTTAGTCTCTTCTCCCATGTAGCTAGCGATAGGATGAGAGGAAATGGGCTCAAGCTGCGCCAGGGGAGGTTTAGGTTGGATATTAGGAAAAATTTCTTCTCGGAAAGGGTAGTCAAGCATTGGAACAGGCTGCCCAGAGAGGTGGTGGAGTCCCCATCCCTGGAAGTGTTCACAAAACGTGTAGATGTGGCACTTTGGGACATGGTTTAGTCTAGTCTACCCTTGATTGGTTTAGTGTGGACTTGGTAGTGTAGGTTAATGGTTGGACTGGATGATCTTAGAGGTCTTTTCCAACCTAAACGTTTCTATGTTTCTATGTAAGCCTATGGATGTCTAGGTGCGAGATAGGGAACTGTGTGGGTTTTTTGTATGTTTAAAACAAGTTGTTCAAAATCCCCTGTTCAAGAAGAGGTACCATGTTGTGTACCAACCCTGACGGTCACTGCAAAGAAGGAGCTCATGGAGGTGTCTAGGGTAATGATTTACTTACAGGAGCCAGTCCTAATGGCTGGCAGCATGATTCTTCCCTTATTCAAGCCTTCCATAATGTCCTGTGCACCTATTAGTTCCAGAGCACAGACTGAAAGCCTCTTGAAGAGTGACATCAGTTGGTTCAGACTGCAAGTTTTAGAAAGAATTTGAAGCAAAATCTGTATTTAACTTTATGCTTTTTGACTAACTCTGCTGCAGCAGGTGTGTAGTAAATTGTGGTTCCTAACAGGTGGATCTGATTCTGAAACAGCAGTATTGGCAAGTGAGACATGTAAGGGGCCTACAAGGGTAGCACCTCCTTGCATTCAAAATACCCTTCTGGAACACTGGGTCACCTGAGAAAGCAGTAGAGGGTAATAATGTTTTGGAGTTAAAGTTATTGATTGTGAGAGACTCGGACTGAATGCACAAACATCCTATGTAACTTGGAGCACCAGTTGCTTTGGACAGCAATGATTCTTGAATCATGTACTGTATTGGGGGTTTGGTGGTTTTTTGGGGTTTTTTGTGGGTTTTTATTTTTTAAAAGCAGTTGGTGCAAAAGGCTGCAGCTGAAATCAGGGCTCTAAATGCTTTTGAATCCACCTTTTGCGGGTAAGTTGCTAATAGATTTTTGTTTAATTACTGACAAGAAATCATGCTTGGTTCATGCTGTGAGGGGCCTCTGGGCTTGTCTAGTCCAACTCCTGATCAACTTGCTTATTTTTACTGTATGGGGGACACAGTATGTAGCATTTTGATTCTGGCTGAATATATTTCAGATAAAATGTACTTCACTGTAGATAGGTCTAGTAAGTAGTGTGACTAATACATAAACAATATCTACATTCCATGTTTGCTTTCAACTTCCAGTGCTACCAGATGACAAATGAAGAAGTTAGAGGTGTGAGAGATTAACTTCTGGGCTTTGTGCTGGCAACCCTCTGCTCCCCAGTGTTCCAGAGTAGGTGTATTTGCAGTTTGGTCTGAATCAGCTTTCATGTTCCCTTTACTCCTGTTAGTGACACCCTTTCATGTCCTTTCTTGCATGAGAGTAATAACCTTTACAGGAGAAATCTAGTTCATGTATTGTCCTCAAATATGAAACCTACAGAGTTAAAATCATGTTGAATACCCACCATGTTTCTTCTGTTCAAACACTTTGAGGTTTGCTGATGAAAAACAGTTATCAAATTGAGCTAAATTAGTGTACTACAAATTTGGGATGCTCAATTCAGCATTACTGTGAAAAATCCATTTGGGATAATAGACTTTGCCATAGGGATTTAGAACAGCCAGACAAAAAAAAAAGACTTCAGTCTTGGATTGCTAATTAAAAATTAGTACGATTGGGAAATGTTTAATGCTTCAGTCTAATTTTTGCCAAATATGATAAATCCTTTAGATAAGCTAATATGGAGAGATGCACAAGAAGTCTAGGGAGGTCTAAAATGGTTTCTGTTCAGCCACACTGTTCTCATAGTGGTTTTGGGTCTCACCTGTCTTTATAGATGACCTGGGCTGAAAAATGGGATAGGTTGGAGGGCATTTACTGCTGACACAAAGCTGTTGGTCTCCAGAACAACTGTTCGTTCTACAGAGCACTGGTATTTAGAAAAAGGACTATGTTAGTAGAACCAGGTGAAATTTAACAGTATAGAGCGCAAGGTTGTTCCCTTAAGAATAAAGGAAGCTTTTGCTGTGAGATGTGACTTGTCATCTTGTTGCACTGGTAAATCATAGGAAAAGTATGTACTACTAACGCTCTAGACATTGCGGAAGAGGCAACTGATCCTGAGACGGGTTGGGTGAAAAATCTGGCAGGAGAGGTTGAAATGCTAATGCAGCACACAAGGTGAAGTCTTTGCAGTAATGTGTACACTGTTGAAATGACCAAGTCACAACTGTTTTCCATCCCCCATTTCTGAAGCCATCTTAGGATACAGAGATTTTGGATTTTGTTTATCGTAGCAAAATTGAGCCTGTCTAGGCATGCCGTTGCTCTTTGTTAATATGCAGCAGGATTCAATAAAAGGAAAAGAGAGAGGAAGTAGACAGTGAGGACAGATTTGTATAAGCAGACAATGGACTTGGTCTACAAATTAGGAGACAGAGTCTAGTTGTAAGAGGAAAGTGATTATACATACCTTGACAGGAGTGGGAGAAAAAAAATTAACTGGTTTCTAGACAGAAGCCTTCATAAATCTAGAGAGTATATTATAATTGACTTCTGCAGCAGAGAAATTATGTTCGTGATCCAGGAGACCTCTTCTAGTCTTCCCTTCATTAGTAGGAACTGTCTTTCAGTTACATGATCTACTTGGCTTTAGCTTTACAGAAAAAGAATGTAATACTGTTTAAGGGAATATTTGTAAATTCTTGTGTTACAAATGCTACATATATCAGTTTGCGTAAATAAAGCTCCCTTCCATTCACCATGGGAAAACAAAATTAATTTTAGTATTCTCTGTGCCAGAAAGAATATTCTGAATGAAAAAATATATTAATTAATTTTACTGCTCGTAGCTATGGTATCACTTTTCTAATATATTAGTGATTTTAATCACAAATTTTAACTTTCAGCCAATTGCCGTAGAGAAGAAAGTCAAGTGTAATACTGGGGGAAGAAAAGTACTATGACAATGACTAGAAAGCACTTTTTTTTTGTGAGATTGTGTACATCTTGCTATGCTAGCTACTTCTTCACAGGAAACAATGTATTGTGTAATGTAGATTTTGTAAATCCCATTAATTTCTCAATGAAGTTGCACCCTCCCCCCCTGCAGGGAATACTAATAATACTGGGTATAGAGGAGGCTGGCATCAGTTTAATTACCCAGAAGACCTTCTTGTCACCACTTTGAATGCTAGTTAAGCTGCTGCTTCCATTTTCCCCACTACTGGAGACTGCACCCTACTGAGCAAACAGGAACACAGTCTGGAGTTTGTATATGTTTCAGTATAGAAAATTGAAGATCGCTGTTGGGGGGAAGAAAACAAGTATTATGGCTCTAGACATTGTTTTCTGGACTGGATCCTTAAGGTTGGATTCTGTATCTAAGATGCTGTAAAATAACTTACTGGGGAATTCAAATGCCTTTGTGAAGAACTTTTCTGGAATAAGCTGAAGCAGAAGAGTGCTTCTGTGCACTTGCTAATAAGGAAAAATAGTTCAAAGATGTATACAATAATTTTAGTATAATGTGAAGTGTGAAGACAAATACTAAAAATGTATCACATTCTAAATAAAAAATGCTTTCTAATACTGTCTAAAACACTTAGAAGTACTGGTTTAGTCAAAGCAGCATTGCTTTTATTAAATATACTCAAGTTCATTAAGTCTGTTCTGAACTAATCTCTGACCTAGACACATATTCCTGCAAACTTGCGAGGTGTGCACTTTTGTCCAGCTCATACTGTATTCAGCCCAATGTAAAGCTAAACATCCTGGTGACTGAATATTGATTTTTGTGAGTGCTGCATTCACTACATTTCAGTTCGGATTATGTGAAAATTGGACTCCTGTTTGGATGCAAGTGCGCTCAGAAGAAAACCTATTTTTTTATAAAGAAGAATAAATGGTATAGAGATCTATACAGTCAGAGGTAGAGTGTATCATTTTGGAGAGAGTTTCAGATATTGATGTTTTCAGTATAACCAAGTCCCAAAAATTGGCTGCCGCTGTGCTGTGTCCCAGTCCTGCCTCTGTGGTGTGCAGGACGCTGTAGCAGCGGTGGTTCTTCAAGTAATGCTGTCTTGCTGTCTAGCCTGTCACTTGGTGCCTGGAGTGCCAGTGCTGACTGAAAGTAAAAGTGGTTAGGAATGTTATTTGCAAAATTGAAGATAAAGGGATGGCTCTTTCTGGGGGTGTTCATCTTCATTGACTTGGAAGGCCTCCGTTGATTTTAAAATCAGCTCAAGGCACCACATATTTTTTCCTATTTTTTTTTTTTTTAAGAACTAATGAGGAAAGCGTTGCAACAAAGCAAAATGATCTTCTGGAGGTGCAAAGCTTGTAAGGAACACAAATTGATGTGATGACATCTTCTTTGCCTCCAGTGTGCTTTCAGGGAACAATCTCCTTCTCTAGTGAAGAAAAGCCTTCTTTATAATATATGGTTGCATGTTTTAATGGGCACATTGTTTTTAAACCAAGGCTTCAATATGTTTTGTGTAAATAATTCTTTAGTAGGCAAGTTCTGTGATACCTTGAATACATGAAAACATGCTTTATTCAAAATAACACGCTTCAGTTTTCCTTATGTTTTATAAAAGTAGTTTTAGGGAACTGCATGCCTTTGGATGTTGTTTTATATCAAACAGATTAATTGTATCACTTGTGGTCTTGATGATGAAACACAAAGCACCAGGCTAGTGAAAATCTTGCTCCTGTTACTCAATTTTGTTGTAAATTCTTATGAGGGAAAGAAGGGAGAATATGTTGATGTCCTGGTTTCGGCTGGGATAGAGTTAATTTTCTTCCTAGTAGCAGGCACAGTGCTGTGTTTTGGATTTAGTAGGAGAAGAATGTTGATAACATGCTGATGTTTTTAGTTGTTGCTAAGTACTGCTCATGCTAGTCAAGGACTTTTTCAGCTTCCCATGCTCTGCCAGGTGCACAAGAAACTGGGAGGGGGCACCGCCAGAATAGTTGATCCAACTGCCCAAAGCGCTATTCCATACCATATGACGTCATGCTCAGTATATAAACTGGGGGGGGTTGGCTGGAGAGGAGCGATCGCTCATGAAATGGTAGGGAGCTTAAATCGACTTCAGCAATCAAAATTATTAAACTCTGTGGGTGCCATGTTGTCTTGCACCATGAGGTGGGAAGAGGTTGAAAATATGTCTACATAAACCCTATTCTGAGAATGAAATTTGGATTATAGAGGTCTCTGATGGTCCTCTCCCCAGCATTAATTTAGTTTAGAAATCTGATTTTGGTCTTGAACAGAGTTGCAGAACTCATGGATATCTGTAATGTGGAGAGGACAGCCATTAGGCCTTCAGGGGCTGGGGTGGTTGCAGAACCTCTCTCTGAGGAAGGGCTGGTGTAGCAGGAGGAGTGCACGCAGCAGCCTTTGCTGAGGCTGGGATGCCTGGGCTGATGAGCCTTGAAGCCTGGGGTGGGGTGGGGGGGCTCTGCGTATGGAGGTTGAGATAATGGGGGAAGCCCAAGGTGGTCAGTAAACTGCACTGCCTAGGTATGTCCAGGAGGTTTGGGAAACTTGGCAGCCCCCAGGGACTTCTCCACAGAGCTACTCCCCAGCCCAGTGATGCCCACCTTGTCTTGCTCTTCCTTCCCAGGTGCATGGCCTTGCATTTGCCCTTGTTGAACTTCATAAGGTTCCCATTGGTCCGTTCCCCTAGCCTGCCTGGGGCCCTCTGGGTGGCAGGACTGTGTCAGCTGCCTCTTGGAGGAGAAGTGGAGTGGGACCAAGGTTAGAGCTAAATTGGTGTAAATATGCTTGTGAATTAAATGAACTATTCCAGTGTGCATCCATTTTTATTTTCACAAGCTTTCACTTAAAAGAAATTGTTGTGTTTTGTAAAGAGTAAACTGAAATCAGTACAACGTTATAAAAACTAGCATGGTGAATAATTGAGAGTATTCAGATAGCTGATGGTGTTATAGCCACTGTGAAAGGGTTTTGGGTTTTTGTTTGTGTTTTGGGTTGTGTGGTGGGGGTTTGTTTTTTGTGGGTGTGGGTTTTTGTGTTTTGTGGGGTTTTTTTGGTGTGTGTGGTGGTTTGGTTTTGTTTTTTTTTCTTTTTGAGAGGGGGAGCACTGTTACTGTGGTGGAAGCTGCAGTGGTGAGGAACTTGTGGATGCTGATGCCTAACCAGTACAGGGTGTTACTGCTACAGAGAACAATTCTTGTGTGGGTTACACCAGTAGATGGAAAGGGAATAGCTGTCCTTGAATATGGGCAAACTAGACTACTATGAAAATACTACTTCGATGTTCAGTGGTATTTGATATGCATCTCTTGGGGTGAATGTGTTTAAGACAAACAAGGAAAGGGCTGCTGGACTCCAGTCTTAGTGGTACATCAGCAGGAAATACTAATGAGCCTTGCAATTTGGTTTTCAATATCATGTTTGCTTTTTATAATGGATGCTATCCTACCTACTGCTGCCCATAGGATGATCTAGCTCTTCACAATGATACCAATAACATTATAAGAAACAGATCTGTAGAGCTGGCATATTTTATACAGCTGTTTTTATTGATAATATTAGTATTCAAAATCCTCATGTGGAGCGATCATTAAAGCTCATTTAAAAACCCTCAGAGGATTGCTTATAGCTCAAACACAGTGCAAAGAATTTAATTCTTAATTATATACAGAGGGATGTATGAAATAGCATTTGCAGTCACAATGTATTTCTTGATTGTGAATCCATAATATGTTATTGTTTCTTCAGAGAGTTGAAAAGATGCCATTAACGTAAGAGATGAAAGTATTCATTAAATCAGTGGTGCAGCACTGAGCTCTTAATTTGATAAAAAGCAACTTACAACTAGGTAGCTGCTGCACTGCTGACTTTTTTTTAGCCTCCTCTACTGGTCACGGTGGTGATACTTTGATAGCAAGTTCAGTATTTTGACAAAGTGCAAAACTTAATCCTGTAAGCCATATTCCTTGCTCTAACTGCTATATAAAATAGCACTCCAGAATTAATCCATGGCTAAAAGTGTAGCTTTTACCATTGTTAATGGTTAAGATATTTTTATTGGTCTTCTCAGTGTTCAAGATAGATATTAAAAAGGCAGTTTCTAAAGTTTGCTAATGTTTGTATTTATTTACAATTGGATTTCTAAAATTACTGTCTTGATTCCATCTATTTAAGGGCATATATAGTTAGTGTATGTGAGCCATACACTTTTCGGCATTATTCTCATTTAGGTCTTAGGTGAAATTTTTAGCATGTATTTTAAAGCGGGGGGAGTGGGGAGAGTACATTTAAATAATCTGAAGCAGTCTGGAAGTTTGTGTCTGTTTAGCTGGATTGCATTAAGTCCCAAATAATTGAATTATTTTGTCATTGTTTTTCAAAACACACAAAATGTTTGTAGTTGAAAGTGTTTATTTCAGTGTTATTTAAAGCATTTATTTGAATGAACTAAAACCTAACAGGGTACTTCATTTTGATTGAGCAAGGGACGTGGCTGAATGAATGGTATTGTATGAAACAAAAAAGTGATTCTTAGTTCTACCCTGATCTGCACATATTCTTCCTGTTGCTCTGCTTTGAGAACTTACTAAAGTTTGAGTATGTGGAAGTATGAATATGTGGAAGGTTACTTATATCTGCATGCATAACATTATCTCAACCTCCACACACGTGCATAGGATCCTTGCTATATGCAAGTCACGGAAAATGAAAGTATCAGGATGGAGACCAAAAGTGAGTTCTGCTCATGTCATTGATTTCACTCTGGAATGATATTAAACGTTGGCTTGCTAGCAAGCACAATGAGCGCATACTTGAATGGTTCAGTGCTTTGGAAAGGTTCTTTTTAGGAGTGAAGTTGCTTGGTGTTTGTACCTGGATTCATGCAGCATGCACTCAAGTGCATCAGTGGGGTGCTCCATTTGAAACCAAGTCTGAAATCGTGCATCGGGGTACCAGTCAGGACACCCTGTGTGGAAGCAGGTGCCAGGTCCTCTAGTGGCTGCTCTCTCTGTGTGTTAGTGTCTATGACCTAAGACTAGCAGGTGGTGCAAACCTAACTGCTGGTTAGCAGTGATGTGATAGAGCCTAGGACTGTTAACACATCACAACAAAATTAACCTTGGCTGTTATCTCTGTGCACCACACCAGTTGTTAATGTAGAAGCACCTGATAAGACTGATTGTGACTGCTTCTCTGGTGCTGGTGTCATATTTTAAAATAAATAAATACAATGACTGATTTCTGTGGCATCAGAAATACTTTAATGCCATGCTTTATCATGCAGAGTGATAATTGCCATTCTCTAAGCCAGAATAACTAGTTTAGTTTATTTACCTAGATTTCTGTTAAAAGCTAGAGGAATACTAGGCTATATGACAAAATCTGTTTACTCTAACCTGGGGAATATCATTCACTATGTGGTTTTGGGGGTTGCTTTGACAGAGATGAGTTGGAATTGAAATACTTACTAAAGAAAGGCAGCTAACCTAAACCTCTAATTATCTGGAAAACTTCAGGCTGAACATTCAGTGCTGTAATTACCTCAAAATGACTAGCTGAGGCTGGACAAAATGTTTTTATTTGGCACTTAGCTTGAAAGAGAAATTAAACCTGCAAATGCTGGAGGGACTGTCAAAACAAGACAACCGAAACAAGAAACAAGCTGCTTTTTAATTTCTATGGATTTTTCTCAAACTTTTTCAGCTTGCCTTCTGTAAAATAACTGCAACTTGCTATATCATTTACTATTGATCTTAATTAAACTCCAAGGTGTTGTGCAAGGAGGTGAAATAAACAAAGTTGAACATAAGTAAAAAGACCTGGAAGTAGACAGCATTTAAGTAAAAACACACTGGGAAGTATTTCAGCCTCTGTTCTAGTCTCGGGGGCAGAGTGAAATAGGGAGCCTTCCAGTCACCTGAGTGAGAACTCCCTTGCAAAGAGACCTGTGGGATGCATCTGTGATGTGTGGCTTTTCTTCAGTCATCTCTAGGCACAGACATGGGAGGTGATTGGTGGCACAGTCACAGGCTATTTATATCAAGTAGCATGAACCCAAAGAAATGCCCAGTTGTCAGTGATCCTAAACAGGTTATAAATGTAAATTGACCTGGTACCAGAGAATAGTTAATAGTTGGCTGTGAGTGGATTCCAACAGTGGGCTTGAGTGTTTCCAGGTCAACTAGATGTCAGAGGAGTTCAGACGTTGTTTCTAGTTTTGATTTATGGTGGGCACTAGTGGACTCCTAACAGCTCTTTAGATGTGATTGGTGAGAGGAGAATAGATTTTGAACCTGCAGCAGGGTTTATGGACTGCAGCAGGGTATATGGACTCCTAAGCACTTCATTGACAGTATGCCAGGAGCTCTTGATACACACAATTACTAGTTCCCCACTTATGGCCAGCCTTAAGTAGGATAGATTTTTAAGTGTTTGCCATCAAGTAGCTTATTTGTACAGTCTCCATTGTGCTTGCTCTACTTGAAAGCCTGTTTCGGGAGTTTGTGTCAGTGTGTGGAAGTCATTTGAAACAGAGTGTGGATAGCTTCCCTGTCCTACACCTTGAAAGGGGTTTCACGACACATTCCCCTCTGCCCCGCCAAAGAGTGATTATTTGGAACATGGTGTAGAGTACCACCCATAGACAGATATGAGTCTGTGCTTAGACAACACAAGAGGGTATTTAAAATGGAAACATGCGCTGCTTTGAAATGCACTTATTGACAGGTGCAGAACCTTTTTATCTACTGTGAGACTGGTCTGCATGGCATCTAGAAGGAGCACAGAAGAAAGGCACTGTGAATGCAGTTTCCCCAGGGCAAGACTGACCATCTGACCTAAAAACTTGCTCACCATTAGGGCAATCATTAACATAATGATGGTGCTGGATGCACAGATCTTACATTAATCTTCCACTAAACCTGTCTAGGTAAGTGGATGCTGATGTAAAAGTAAAAAAAAGTAAAAGCTGTAGTCTGATCTTTCTTTCAAAGCTGAAAGGCTCATGCCTGAGCATCTAGCTGGGGATAAGAGATGAAAGCAATGTAGGGATTTTCTGGAGTACGTCTTATCTAATGGGATTTTATGACTTTGGTTTTTTATGTACTGTTCTTCAGATGTCAGCTTTTAGAGTTTTAGAAAATATCTGTAGAATCAGATCAGACCTCGCTCAGTGCTGCTCCATCAATTTCCATTTGTATGTTCTAGGTTGGCAGTTGTTCCTGAAGGATCTGTGCTTGAGGGGTGTGATTTGTAGTCATCCCCCCCATCAGCTTATGGAGACTGTTTCAGATGGACAACTGAATGGTAGATTGCTTTGGCTAAAATTCAGGAAACAGAAACTATTTCTACAGCATAATGCTTAGTGACTAATGATTCATGACACTTAGTATTTCTTTAATGCTTATGTTTTTTCAGCAGCTTGAATAACAATCTATAGTTCATTTAGCAGGCGAGGAAAAGGGACATAGATGCTACTTTTGATAGTTTTATAGTAATATTACTGTTTCTTAAAACGGTTCGCTAGAAGTGATACTGTGATGTAACGCGGTAGGTGATATGGCATCAGTAGTATCAGTGAATTGAACAGAAGACAACGTGATGTCTGCTGCAATATGTCTTTGTAAATAACCTTTTCCTTCACTCATGGGGCCAAGATTTGAAGTGAACAAAGTGAGGATTTTTTTTTTATCAGTAATTTTAGAAGTGAGAGAAAAGACAAGAAGAAAGTAGACAAGAAAAGTGCTTTGTGTGTGTGTAGAAACCTGAAGAAATCTGAATGATGATGAAACGTTGGCAGGACTACTTAGGCAGCTTTCTGTTTTATTACTTATTTTTTTCATTGATCTCTGCAATAAAAGTGAGACTATTTTATTATCTATTTAAAAAAAAAGAACAAACATGTTGCTTGCTTTAACCATTATGTAGTCCCTAAGAAAACCCAGCAAGTGTGAAGGATGCTCATTCTTCCTGAACTTCCTGAAGTATTCAAGAGCAAATGAGTAGGTTATGACTTTCAAGCCTGAGCAGCCTGTGTCTGAGAGATCCAGCTATAGTGTTTTCTGACCAAGAAGGAGAGAGCATATGCAACCTAAAGACTAGAAAAAAGAGTATTCAGTTTCTGCTTGAGTGAGTAAATCCTCTGAAGTTGTCCTAAGAAAGAAATTATGCTTCTGTAGTGTATGATTTAAGCATATTTCATGTCTTCAAATATAGTAAGACTAGGAAGCTCTTATATCATGAATCAGTTGATTCAGGTAATGAAGAATGGAAATCCTACTTCCTAAATGCTTATTCTATTTAAATTTACGAAAATGTTAAAACGTACAGTAATTGCACACTTCGGAACTATTCTATTGCGTACAAATACCTACAGTCACTGTTCTCCCAAATACTCTTGATAATAAGTTGACTGTAAATGAACTCTGATGTAACTTCAAAAGGTAATTTTAAGTGGAGTTTCATAGTTGACAGCTTCCATGACCATAACAATGTTTTAGTGGTGTTTTTATTCCAGAATACTGACACCTTTTCAAAATTTGAATAAGTCCTGCAGGTAGAAAATATGTCGGTGTTAGAGCTGGATAGATGAACTTAAAGGGAAAATGAATAATGCTTGTGGTGTGTGGGTGTGGTTTTTTTTTTCAAGAATGCTGTTGTAATGATTGAACTAATTTTTTCAACATTATGATGTCTCTCACCAGAAATGCAAAATTTTAAAGATTATATTCAAGGCTGTATATTCCTTCTACAAACAAAATAGTATGAAAAAGTATGAAAAATTTTTCTAAACCAAGTTAAAATAATTTTACTTACAGAAAACTTTAATAGCTTTTTTCAGAGCACTTGGAAAACACTTGTCACTGAAACATAAAGAAAAATTTAGCATATAGGTTTGAACAAGAAAGGTCAGGAAGGATGAATGTAATTTTGAAGTTGTTTAGGTATAGGGGAGAAAGATCCTTGTCATAGTGGGTCAAACCAGTGATTTGCTAGACCTGACATTCTGTCTCCAGCATGCTGGGTATTGTCAGACTGATTCTGTAATTCACCAGATATATACATTGCTATATCTGTATCTGAAAGGATATCGTGAATGAGTTCTATAGGGACACCTAGAGAACACTACTTTGAGAAAAGTGCTTTTATTATCTTTGAAAACACTTGATTTTTTTCACAGATGTAGTCATGAATGTTGTCATACTCTTCTCTGCGTATACCATACATAAAATAGAAACTTCCAGTTTAATGTAAACAATTTGGTTAGACATTTCAGTCTTCCTGATATATGCCACTAACTTTAATGCTTCAGAGAACATGCAAAATTCTTAAACTTAGTATGATCTTATTTATTTATTTAGTATATGGTAAATGTTAGCTCTAGGATGTAAGCTTGGATTCCAAAAATATTTCAGAGTTACTGAAAAGAGATGGTCTCTTTCTGTAAAGGGAAATAATAAATTTTCTTTCGTTTCTGAACATAGTTTTAAAGATCAGTGGTAGAAAGCAACGCATTCAAGGCAAAATATCACACAGTGGTTTCATTTCACCCCGTGAAGACACAGTGGTAGTGGGAAATAAGCATATACTCACCAGAAGACAATGACAAACTACTTTTTAACCTATTTAATTTGTTGGATGTCAGATTGGTGTTTTACTAGAAGGTTTCATATTCTTCTGTCTGAAGCTGACCTTCCAGAAGACTCCTCTTTCTAGATCAGCTTATGTTTTCAAACAAGCTCTCTTGTCAAATTTATTTTTTGAGGAATCTCAAAGACAGCATGGTTCCCTGCCTTTGCTATTTCCTGCTTTAGGAAGGAGGGGGAAAAGAAGGAAAAACAAGAAAATGAAATATGGGGGAGATATGCCTTCTGAACTACTTTTTTCATGAGATAAGAAAGCAAAACCCAGAGATCCAGCTACACTGATACTCTGCCTCTGACAGAGGCCAATATTAGATGCAGAGCCAGAGCAACCACATCTGATTTTTCCTACTTTATTCTCCTTCCTTTCAGTGTGATCTGGAGAGGGAGATGACACATCCAGCTACAGCTGTTATTTGTCACTGTACCTTCAACTGAGCAGTGGGAAATTGCCTATGACAACAAAAAGATTCTCATACAACTGTTTTTCCCCACTCTAGTCTGCTGCTGCTTATGAACCAGGGCAAAATTGCTCGAGCTTGCTTTCTACATTTTCCATTCTGCCCAATCTGCTGAGCTACACTCCTTGTCCCAAATGAACCGCTGATCTTCTCCTTTACTGTTCTTCATCTCGCCAACCTTCAGATAATTCCCACCCCATCTAAAAAATGTCCCTACGCTAAACATTGTATATCACTTGCTGGGCATGACTCTTTTTTTTTTTCCAAGCAGAGTCTGTATTTTTCTTTGTGGTCTTGTCTATCCAGACAGTAAGTTTGCAGGGCCAGGATTGTCTTCTGTTTTGCCTGTAAAATGTTGGTGTAATAAAGTCATGCTGTTTATTTGCTTTTTGGTGTTGCCACAGTAATAGGAAAAGCTCTATAGAAGGTATAGAAAAATACCTTCAGGGTACAATTAGATTTCAACTGCCCCAAAATAAAAGGGCTATCA
Organism: Pelecanus crispus; assembly: GCF_030463565.1. Taxonomy (NCBI): domain Eukaryota; kingdom Metazoa; phylum Chordata; class Aves; order Pelecaniformes; family Pelecanidae; genus Pelecanus; species Pelecanus crispus. The sequence continues at coordinate 43,508,426 of NC_134646.1, read as the reverse complement.
TAGTGCAGCTAGTGTGGGAGTAGGCTGGAACAACTTTGATAAAGGAAACCTAAATTATAAACTTGCCCAAATTAAAAGGGGGGGGGGGGGGGGGGAGAACAAAAATCAGAACCACACCATGCAGACGGTTCTTGGATAATGAATACACTTACTGAGACAAAATTGGGACCTGTTGAAGACTTGCTTAAAATACTCAGACTTGCCCTGCTGCAAACGTTCAGCTGTCTTAAGCCAAAAGAGTGGAAATTGAAGGGGAAGCAACCATTAGTCAGCATTTCAAAGGAATAAGACAGGCATATAACAAACCTGTAAAAAATATATAATGTTAGCATTGTCAGAAACTGTTTAGCTAGAAGATGGACAAATTGATGGCAATCTGTAACATGGTTGCAGAAATACTGAGAAAAAAGATTGGAGCTGATAAGCTCCACAGATCAAACAAAACCAGGAAATCAACAGAAATTAAATCTAATCTTAATAGCCTTGAAATAAAATGGAGAAAGGCAGTGGAGGGTAAAAGACAATGAGTTAGTGAATTAAGAGTCAGAATTAAGATAATGGTATGATTCTATTCAGCAGTAAGAGGAGGGGAGGAACAGAATGGAACTGCAGAAACTGCATTGATGGAGGTCCTGTGTTGTGGCACTGAGCAGAGGGCATAAGAAAAAAAGAGAAGGGAGGATGGAAAATAAAACAGAGCAATTAAAGTTACCTGATAAGAATATACAGATGTTCATAAAGCAGAAGTTTTTGCACATTCAACAGCCCTATACAAAATTCATAAATGAGCTGCCACCCTTGCTCTCCTGCCTGTTAAACAAGAGGGGCTATCTCGCAGCAGCTGAGCCAAGAGGCTACAAAGACAAAGTTAACATGACTATGTTATCATTCTGTTGCCAGAGAAAACATTGTCACTGCCTTAAAACAAAACAAAACCCCAACTTTCTAGTTGGTCCCTCCACCCGCTGATTTGTTAACTCTTGTAAGGCAACACAGCAAAACCTTGATCAATAGATGACATGATGAGTATTGGAGGAGCTAGTCTCAGCTTTTCAGACTGGACACTAGTAACTGGAGAAGCAGTGAAGAAGGTAGTGCGTATTCCATCTTGCTAAAGCAAAGTGTGGGCATTGGCATCTCTGTATTCACCTCAGTTCAGGACAGGGAGGCTTGTGCTGCCTTGTTCCTACTTGGCTTTTCTCCTCCATCAGCTTTGACACTAAATGCAATGGTGAGAGTTCTTGTTCAGAAAAACAACTTCTAAACCTTGTGCTCCACTGGCTTACTCCCTTTACTTGTTGTAATGCTTGCACCGAAAGCTTTTCATACCCTTCCAGAGGAGGCACAAATAGATTATGTTTGGCACGTGCATAGTTGATGTTTGGTTCAGTACAGTTCCTTCAGGAAGAGAGGTGTGTATTTCTGGCAGATGGATTTATGCAAATCCTTGGTGACTGAGCAGATGCTCTCCTCTTATTTCCCCTCCTCCCCACCTTGAAGTTGCACTGCTTATGTATAAGCACACCTACACTTCAACTAGTACTTATCACTTTCTAAAGATGCTATTAAAATGGGAATAACTCTAGCAAGAAGAGGGGGAAGGCAATTGGGATGGTGATGGTTTCTAGTGGTTATCACCTGTGTTTTAAAAAGTAGCTAATGAGAAGCTAAAGAACAAACTGTGGTGAGACATCAGAAGAACACCAAATAAAACTGATAATGAGTAACCTGAGAAGTAAATAATGGAAAGCAGCAAAGTGTGTGGAAATTGAACAGGAAAATTGGTCATTTTTTGACATGATAGATATTGACATAGCAGACCCTCAAATTATTATCTTTCTACTTGGAGTGTGTGTCACTGAATCATTTCCTACCAAGCAGGGTAAGATTAAAACAGTGGTGAAATTTAGCAAGGAAACTCTACAGAGAATGACCTTTATCAAGGATGCTTTTTTCATCACATGAAGTGCAGCTCCTTACCAGTAGGGAAAAAATAGCATCCTACCCAGAGAAATAGGATCTAAGTGTGGAAGAGATTTTGTTAAGTTCTGGAGCTGACTTTTCCTGTCTTGTATGGTAAAGAGCCTATGTATACTTCCTTCCTCATATCAAAGGAAGATACTGTCACTTGAAAATTATTGTTGTCTTGCAAGAAATGGGAAGGATTACTTGTTTAGCTCTCAAATCCAGGCTTTGTTCAGCTGCTGTGCAAAGCAAATTCCAGAATGCTGGGCTGCTAAACAAACATAGTGTTGCAATTAAAAAAACAAAACAAAAAAACCCAATATTTTTTGACTGGGTGGTTTTATTTTTGGATCAGGTTAATGCCATAAACTGTTTAATGTGTAATCCTGGATCCATTACAGTGAGACGGACCATTGTGCTAATAATATGTGGAGATGTGTGGTGGGTTTTTTTGGGTTTTTTTTTTTCTGGTTTGAGCAGCTATTACTATTGTGGCTTGCAAGAAGAAGCCTAAAGCAGGAAAAATACTTGACAGCCATGGTTATTTATATCATCACAGCACCAATGGGCTATAGTATGGGTGGACTTCATAACTTTTTTGTTCCTATCAGCACAAATCCAACTGTTCTTCTGCTTTGTTCAAATGCTGTTTGTTCAGCTAATGATTTAAGATTAAAAGGTTGGAAGCACTCCATGTTTGTTTATTTCATAAAATAGAGTTGTTGCCAGGCTGCAATCCTACACAAGTGGCATTTTAGCACCTATCACCTGTGCAAATTACATAGTATAAAAGTTGAAAAATACTGTGAGAGAAGACTGCAATAGATACCTGGACATCTGCAGACAGTATTTCTGGAAGAGGTGGGAGCATACAGACCCTCAGGCAGGGCATTATGGTATAGCTGACTTCTGCTTGGTCAGTTTTATTTGCCTGGGTTATCTGAGCACTTCCCAGTATCTTAAATCTACATGACAGAGTCTCCTTACTAGCATTTCCCATCTGTATTACCCTTTTACAGATGAAGAAGTAGGAGGGAATTCACCCCAGGGAACAGGAAGCTGGTGGATGGGAAGGGAATCCACAACCGAAGTGTCTGAGATGTGTGCTCTTGTCACCAAACAGTTCTTCCTCTCTGTCGCAGGGTGACTCCTAATGTTAAAATAGGCAAGAAAAGAGTACGAATGAAATGGGAAATCTAGAGCTTATCTGGAGGAGAGGCAACCTGCAACTTTAGTAGTTAGTTTCTTTAGCAGAGTAGGTAAACCATATCAATTGCGCAAAAAAAAAAAGCCATTACCAAGAAGTGTGTAGTTAGCCTTGGCAGTGTAAAAAGAGTTGAGAAGAAACTTCTCCTGGATATATCAGACTGGAATTCTTAAAGTGCACATAAAAGAAAACTGGTATTCCAATAGAAACTAAAGTAATTGCCTCTGTATTTCATTTCTGTCATCCTTCAAAGCTGCAAAGTAGTAAGAAATTACAGCACTAATGTTCCCACTGAAGCTGAATGAAAACTGACTCCATTTCTAAGGAGGGATATCCACTACAGTAATATTGCTGTAAAGTAAGCAGTTGGAATTATATTTGTAGAATTTATAACTTGAACCCAAAAAACCTGAATCCTTTCAGTGTTCTATTTCTATGTTCATATTTTAATATCTCTGATGCTGATATTGTTCTAATTTTATGGGCTTGAGGGAATGCCTGCACTGGTTGAAATGCTTTCAGGAAACAGGGTTTTATTTTTAGATCAAATTAATCTGATCCAGATAAAATCTAGACCTGAACTTGGCAATTACCTAGTTTCGAGCAATGAGTAGCGCATCTGAGGAGGGAGAGGGCTTGGATTTTTTTTTTTTTTTTTTTAAATTTCACTTGTTACTCAATATAGAGGAATGTGTCAGTATGTGTAGTGTATTTTGCTTGTATTGACGTATTAGTTTGCGGAAGATTGCAATATGTAGAAAGCATTAAAATATGCAAAATATCAGTTAGTGTTTTGGGCATAGAAAGAGCATAACTAATTGCCTACGGTTATTAGCAACTCATAGCAAAATTTTGTTAGTGGAGAAAAATGAGGACTTGTGCCCTTTACAGGAAGGAACGTGTCATTTTAGTCATTCTGTACAGCATCTAGCGCTAACCCTGATTGTGCCTTGGAGGCACATCTGTTAAATGGTTTCATTTGCATTAGGCTAGTAATTTTGCTTTTCAACAGACTGTAGCTGATAGTAGTAAGATGATAAAAAAGGTCTGTCTAATTCTCAATCTTGTATTTGAATTATTTTAAAACTTGAGTTATTAATGGGACTCCTGGGGCAAAAGGGATTTCGCAAGAGATGTCTACTGGGAGAAAGCAATGATGGTCTCCTCCACATAATTTGTTCTCCCATGTTTGAGTGTTGGTGTAGGGGTGAGTGGTCATAAGTTACACAGAGCAAAGTGCACAAATGTTTCAGTGAAATGTTGCTGGCTTTGATGTTCTACTGCATTTAGGTCTTATAATGGAGAATAATCTAGACTTAAATATTATTGGATTATTTTAAATTTCTGTTTCTAAACAAAAGGAATGAAAATACAATTAAAAACACTGAAGAAAAAAATCTTCCTGCTGAAATATTCTTTAGAAAAACATTGACTTGTAATACTAGTTTTCTTGGTTTAAGAGGGAACAGTCAACTTGGATTTTCAGAAATTAATGTACCTTTTATTTCTCTTACAATTGTACATTTCTTTAACAGTACAACATGGGGTAATCAACATCCCAATTTCTTACTAAATAGAGTACTTAAAATAAGCAGAGGATAACATATCTCTTCTAATATCAGTGCTTCAAAAAGCTAAGGTTTTTTTTGCAAAGGAAAAAAGACTATTATCAAGATTTACTTTACTTTTTTATACATCATGTGAAGTCCCTTTGGCTATCAGGCCTCGTGTGGTGAGGTACATATCTTTTTATAAAGTAATATGCTTGAAGTAATGCTTTATACTGTGAAGTCTCCTAGAAGAAATAGAATTTTTTTTTTTTTTAAATAGGAAATTGAGCAATGAAACTTCTATTCACAATTCCCTCAGAACTTCTTTAAACCTCACAAGAAGGTAAAAAACTGGATGCAACGGGCATGACTTTTTTTTTTTTTTTTTATAAAGGCAGCAAAGGAAAACCTGGCTAGAGTCTCTAAAGTAAAAGGTCATAATTTCTTTTTGGAGAGGGGACAATGTAATTTAGAGGTTCGTCTAACTAGGTTTAAAAAAAACTTTTGTGAGATATGATGACACTGGTCGGCAGCTTTCTTAGTGTTAGCATTGTAATTGACTGATAGGACTTTGTCTTCCAGAAACCAAGTTACATTCTTAGTGCTGTATCATGCTATGCTGAAAATCTGTGTTATTTCCAGTGCAGACACTTGGACCCAAAGCAACATTTATACCTTCATTTTTAGCTTCCATAAGTCGAGAGAAATTCTTCCAGCTGTTGAAAGGGATCTTGAAGTGATTTTATAGCTGAGCTCCAATCAGATAATGCTAATCTCTAAGGAGTACAATGATGCATTCACAGGAGAAAATATTAATATTATGGTTCACCCCAGAGCTGACTGCATTTCAATTTGATAAATTGTTTATTATTGTCATCATCTTATCTGTTGGGCTTTGAATGTATTTTTGGGACTTGGAAAGAATGAATGACCATAGATACGGTTCGTTGGCACTTATAGCAATATATCAAATAGCATATGCTCTATTAGATATAGTCAAAGAAGATTAATTATCATATTTGGTAGGGGGGGGGGAAATAAAAAATTTTTTATTCAGGGTTTTGACTTCATGGGCTTGTCATAATGGGACGATTCTGGAACAGCGATACAGCATTCCTGCAACAGTGCCTCATCTTTTCCAGGGCAAGGTGCATGAATTGGCTTCCATTGACATCAGAGTAAATTAGTGAACTTGCATCATATTAAAAAGGCTGTAACAGCTTAATCAGCCTCAGAGTTTTGCTGTTGTGAAAATTTGATAATCATACAAATTGAACCTTAAACTGAATGTTTTGTCCTTCTGGCATTGGCGTGGTTTAGACTTAACTGCAGCTTTACATAGTGTACTTCAAATGCAACCAAGGCTGTGTAAAATTCTCAAGTCCTTGGAGATTATTTGAAAATGACACATGAAAAATCTTTAACCTTGAAAGTGGTAAACTGACATTTGAATGTAACAAAGTGCCTTAACACTTGCCTCTTAACTTACTCAGTCTTTTTTATAAATGTCTCTCTATGCATATACACACATGAATATGTAAACTGAAACTTCATTTATTTTTGTCTGTTGTTATGAATTGGCATTTGTACTGCCCAAACGGAATTTGTTTTAGAAGGTACAATACATAGTAATTTACTTTCATCCTTCCGATGAAGTATGCTGCCTGAGCATCTATGAAAAATAAGATGCTCTGTCCATTGCTTTACCAAAAGTGTTGGTTGAGCTAAATTAATTTCAAAATGAGATTTTAAACCAGAAACTATATAAGCAAAACATATTCACCATTTCAAGGCCAGATGTCTTCTGTAGTTTTTAAAAATGTCCATTCTCTAACTAATTTTGGAACTTTTGCCTGTAATTGAGGCAGAAGCTTAAACCTATGCTATGTACATGTCATTAATCAACTTTTGTTGCACCAGTTGCTGATTCAGTTTTGAACTGTTCTAAATGTAATTTGTACCAGAGTATTTGCTTCTCTGACTTTGCTTTAGGCAGTATGAGGAAAATGGCTGTGTCTACACTTAAGGACAGGTACAGGTGGCACAGTAATGCTCAGTCCTCATTCACTGATGAACCTGGAAAGGGAGGACTGCAGGGAGGTGTACAGAAACTTGCTGCTTTTCCACATGTCTGGATTTTCTGCTGTAGTGAAACTAAAGTACATGTTCATATCTTATCCTGGCATGCAGCTGGGCTGCGGTCAGGGTATGTGCTCCAGCACTGGGGCTGAGATGTAGCCAGCAAAACTCTGGGCTCTGAAATAGTGCATATGTCTTTTACAAGAGCAACCAAATTGTTTGACAGGCCTTAAAAATAATGTCTGAGGCTTATTTGTGAATATTTCTGTCACTAAAAAAATTAAAATTACGCCTTCGAATATATAGCAGATGTGTTGGAAAACATTAAAAGAAAATTGTAATACTCTGTTTTATTTAAAGAGCAAAACCACTGTGTCTCATGAGGCACTCTAATATTGGACATTTCCTTAAAGTTTTGGGCCCCTCAGTACAAGAAGGACATTGAGTTGCTGGAGCATGTCTGGAGAAGGGCAACAAGGCTGGTGAAAGGTCTGGAGCACAGGCCTTATGAGGAGCGGCTGAGGGAACTGGGGTTGTTTAGCCTAGAGAAGAGAAGGCTGAGGGGAGACCTCATTGCTCTCTACAACTACCTGAAAGGAGGTTGTAGCGAGGTGGGTGTTGGTCTCTTCTCCCAAGTAGTTAGCAATAGGACGAGAAGAAATGGCCTCCAGGCTGTGCCAGGGGAGGTTTAGATTGGAAATTAGGAAAAATTTCTTCATGGAAAGGGTAGTCATGCATTGGAACAGGCTTCCCAGAGAGGTGGTGGAGTCACCATCCCTGGAAGCGCTTAAAAAATGGGTAGAAGTGGCACTTTGGGACATGGTTTATTGGGCATGGTGGTGTTGGGTTGATGATTGGACTGATGATCTTAGAGATCCTTTCCAATCTTAATGATTCCTAGTTTTTACTTTCACTAAAAAATAATCCAGCCACCAAGCCAGGAAACATGAAATTGCTCCTCTACCCTTAATTGGTTTAGTGGTGGACTTGGTAATGTTAGGTTAATGGTTGGACTGGATGATCTTAAAGGTCTTTTCCAACCTAAACAATTCTATGAAATGAAAGAAAATACATTTGTCACATTCTTTCTCTTGAAATTGTACTTCTTCCACTGCTTGCTTTCCTAGTGCTCTTGTCTGAGCTGTTAAATTATTGTTTTAAAGTGATTCCAGCTCACTTAATATAAAAGCTCATATAAAAGTTGGCAGATATGGGGGGAACTTCCATAAAGCTTCTGTTTCCCACAGTTGTGAAGAAATTCAGGCCAATTTCCTTGTCTTAAGTAAGGTTCATAACAAACTATGGAAATTGGTCACATCTTGTTTTTCACAAGATTTTCCTATTTTTTCTGAACTTTAAAGAGGCTTTTGTTTCATATTTGGCAATGACACAATGTTACCTGCCCCTCCCCCCACAAAAAAAGAAGGTAACATAGGTTCCTTATATACATAGGATGGTAGCATTAGGGTATAATGAAAGATATGTGGAGTTAAGGCCTTTCTCATATATAGTAACCAACTTCTTGGCAGGTAGAAGAACTTTTGTATATGCAACAGTTTTATAGAGCCTTTTTCTGGAAGAGTTTTGTTTTTCTAAAATCTGTTTATCTATTGTGTTGTTCGTGTTTTACACTGATTAAGGTAAGACCCTAAACATCAAAGTAGCAGTGATCACATTCATGTAAAGACAGACGATGAGAGAAAGCAACAGCAGTGGGATGAAAGGATGTAAAAGAAGTCTGCAAGAAGAATGCAGGAGGCACAGTGCTACAAGTTGGCACTTCTCGACAGAGCCAAGTTCACTCGTGGAAAATGACAGTGAAAATGACAGACCCTGCTTTTACAGTTTGCAGTAACAAGGAGAAGTATTAGTTAATGCAAATGTGTTCTGACAAACCTAATGGAAACAATTGCCGTTGCATCTTCTTGTCTCCTGGGCAATATTAAGGAATATTTCCAGTCGCAGGAGAGTGAAGTTCATAGTCATCAATTCCATAGGTTGTCCCAGGCCTTCTTATTCTGCCTCAAATCAGCTGAGGACGTTCTGCTGCGTTTTTTTTAAACTCACACAAGTCTGAATTTTAGCGCTTCAGTGACCCTTATGCTGCCTGCAGTATCCCTTTAAAAGTTTAAATATTGCTGTGGAAATTGGGTTATTCCCAGATTTACTCTGTATCTTACAAGTTAACATTTTACATTACTTAACCTGTGCGATGAGAGGTAAAAAATTAGAAGCATGATGACTTCAATATTAGTAAGATTCTAGAGTGAATTTAGCACATGGGTTAACCCACATGAGTGGTTTTAGAGTAGGATTGGCCCTGTGCTCTTTTTTGAGGGCATCTGTAAGTAGAGAGGCCAGAGTTGTTACAAGTCTCCCATTTACTAGCACAAACTGCTTGTCTATTGGGTTTGTACTTTTTAAAGTATTTTTTTCGTCTTTTGTGGAGTGTAAACACAGTCTTTATGGAATGACGTAAAAGCAGTGACACTAGATCTTTTGCATATTTAGCTCATCAACTTCCACTGTCCGTAAGTCTAAATTTGCCCCTCGGCTTTATTGCAGCATGAAGCTCTGTAGTCTTGAAATACTGGCTAGTCACTAGAGGGCGATAACATTATACGGTGAAAACCGATTATGCCAAGGTCTGAGTATTGCGATGCCCTGACGTTCTGAAACGTCACAGGGCATGAAGCATCACTATATATTGTTACTGCAAAGTGTTGCATTTGAGGGCTTAGATTTCAATTTTAAACCCGTGAATGAAAGATAAATTATATCTGACATTAGGTTACTGTTGAGGATGGCAGCATCTTCCGTTGAATGCCTAAAGTTGGTTTTCCTGTATGTTTTCATTTGATGGCTATTTTAGGTATTTTCTTAAAGTTAATTCCAAAGAATGCCCTACCATCACTTTCAAGATATGAAACTGAAAAGGAATAATAATTGCTATTCCTGACTATTGCTGTTTCATTCACTGACATCCTAGAATAACCACAACTAGTCTAATCAAATGCTGCTTGACCTGTAAACTTAGCATTTAACCCCACATGAGGTAAGAGCTGAAAACCAAATGTCAGAATTGCACACCTACTCACTGATATTTTTTTTTTTTTAAGGAACTGTCTCTAAATGAAGTAGTATATTCTGAAGATAATTTCAAATGGTATTTAGAAGAAATACCACATGCTTTGGTGTTCTAGGGCTATTTTGACTGAGAGGAAAGAGTAGTTTTTGTTCTGGAAGCCATAAGAGTTGAATTTGGCCTGAGAAAAGGTTAGCCTTTCTGTCACTGAGAACAGGAGCTGATTAGATCTTGGGTAAGAAATGCAATGTGTGCTTAATAATCTCCTGAAAAAGAGAACATATTGGAGACCAAATGTTTGTGTAAAATAGAATATAGTCATTTGTATAAAGTCTTCTGTTTCCCATAAGTGCAGACAGCTGTGAGTGTGGGTTTACTTCCCGTCCACCTCCAGGCTCTAACCCCTGAAAATATTGTTATGAACAAACCTAATATAAAATGATACCCTGAATAATTAAATGGAAATTTGAAACAAAACAGATAGCAGTTTAGTGGAGGTCCACTATATTTAATATATGATCAACTCAATTGTGAAGAAACCTGATTTTTTTTTTTCAGTTTCCCAGAAATCAAATTGCCTTTGAAATAATCTTTGAATATTAATTTTGTCCATCCAAACATTAATATCTACTTCTGCTCTGGTATCTGGAATGCCGTAAGAATTATTCTTACCAACACCACAGCGCAAGGATATGAGCAGGATGGAAACAGCAGTGGAAACCAAGAACTGAACCTTGACTACCCATGTTCTTAAAGGCTTGACACAGGGGAGGTACTGTTAGTCTGGGTTCCTTGGCCATATTTCATTCAAGAAATGAAATATTTTGCAAGCTACTGATCAAGATTTTAAGTGAACAATATACTTTTATTTTTAGTCTACTTCCTTTGCTAGGCTAAACCACAGTTGAACAAAAAAAGCTGAACTATATATAATATAATACTTAAATACAAAGAAAAGACCTGGAGCTACAGTCATGATTGTTCAACCTTAATTCCTTTTAGCTAATCAAGGTGACATGGGCAAGTACAGTGCTATCTCAGAAGATATTCTGGATGTAATTTGCAAACATCTGTAGGACATTTGGTACTGTTCCTGTACAACTGCAATGTTGAATTCAGAGGCTTATATGAAGACTTGATGCTGATTCAATGGCTGCTGATTCTAATGACGTATATGAGTTTGCTATGCTATTTTATATGATCTATGCAAGATCTACTCTGTATAGTGAGTGGAGTGCTGCATTATTAATACAGGGCTTACAAAAATATAGTTGTGAAGAAATAGCTTATGTTTGATTCATTGAGGCTATACATTTTAAAAGAAAGACAACAATTAAAGTGACCATTTAATCACTGTCATGTATCACTGAAAGAACCCTCTATTATATGTGTTTGAACAAATGACCTCTAAATGAGAATATTCCGAAGTAGAGCAAAAGAAGGTATTAAGACTTCAGCTGACATGCTGTTTCTTAAAAATATTGTACTGTTCATCAGACTGATGTTAAGGTGTGGCTGCAATTTTCAGCACTCTAGGCATGTTATTTTGAGGTGACTCCTTTTTGTCATCTAGAAAGAATTGTACCTCTAAGATGGCATGGTACCTAAGCTCTAGCTATCACCAGGGGAGTGGTAAATGGAGATGATCTGCTGAATATAGTAAACTACCCTCCTGAATATCTTATCTAGAAAAGTAAAAAAACCTCGGTGGATACAAAAAAGTGAGCAATCAAAAAGGGAAGAAATATATAGTCCCAAAATACTAATTTCTGACCTTCCACATACCCCATGGCATGTGCAAAAAGTAGTTTTGAAGAAAAAATGACAGTTACAGTAAAAAAGGGTGAGAGACAGTCATCTAGAAAATGGTAGCTTTTTCTACCATGACACTTCTGTCAACAGAGACCTGTAGCAACAGAGGGAAGAAGTTTAAAACACAAAATTCTCCATATGGAAAAAATGCATGCATTCATAATGTCTGTGTCTTCACTGCTGCATTTTTAGGAAAAGAGATAAAAGTCAGATCTCTAAGCTCAGGTAATTCTCTGCAGGAAACCCTGAGTACTTCTCCTTTCTGTTCCCGACAGAATTTTCAAGGAAGAGAGCTGTCAACTTTCCTCTTTACCTGGGTCACTGAGGAATTATCTGCTGCCTTGTATTGCGTCCACACTGCTCCATGCCCTATAGGAATGCTGAGAAAAGAAGCTATATTCCCATTTCACTGGTACGGTATTTTATTCCTACCTTTTTAAAGGGGCTGTCAATGTAATGAATCCCAAAAGTGATGTCAGTAAGACTTGTGGGAAGGTTGGTAAAGCCCTGGACTTTCCCTCCCTGCCTAAGAGATGCCATGCTGAGTGGGTAGATTAATATGTTTATATTTGTCATAGACAGTGAATTAAGATAGAAGGTAATCTTATCTCTGAATATTTTTATAGATATCCAGTAGTACTGCTACTTAATTCTTTATTACAGGGAGATTTATTAGCAGTTTCTTGTTGCCTGGACAACAGAAACAGTCTGTAGAATGCAGAATCTGGGAGGCTGGCTACACTTTGGCTCTTTGGTTTCATGTAAGAGAGAATGAAATGCATACCCACTTGGAATATGCATTATTTCGACTACACAGGACTATTGTCTTGTACACTAAATTACCAAAGCTCTTTGCCTGTGTGATTTCTTTTAAGTTAGAACCTTAAATTATGTGTATTCTGCGCGTTGCTACTTCCAGTAGTAGGATCAGTTACTAGCAGATAAATATTTTCCCTGTCTCAGAAGACAATTTTGAAAGTTGTTTGTCCCCTGCTTTTTTCATTCTATTATGTTATGTTTGTTGGAAACGGCTTTTCACTCCCTGATGATTGCTTGTCACATAATTCATAACAAGAGATTTGGATGAAAATGGCAGAATGAGAAAAGCTGCATTTCAATAGCTTTTTGAAGTATTCCACAAAACTGGCCTGCCACCTTTTTCTGATTTATAGTAAGGCTGGTTCAGTATAAACTGATTTGAAGAAGTTTTGAAAGTCTCCGAATTTTAAATTTTTCTTATGAATGTATACGTGATGTGTTTCAAACTGTAATCCAGCTCCCATTGAAGTCTGTGGCAATGCTGCCATCAATTCCTATGGTGCAGAAGTGGACTTATAATGAGCTATTTAACATTTCACTTATCTAAATTGTCACAGCTTGAAAGCTGTAGTAAAAGACTGGTGGGGTTTTGGAGTGACTGAAGGGCCTGTAAATGTAATCAAAGAGACCAAATTGTGTGTGAGAAGCTGTTTCATCTCAATCTCTTTCATCTACGGAAACCTGATAGAATTTGTTTAGTAGATTCTGGCATACAAAAATGCATAGTCAAATGCAGTATTTAGAATGACTTTTCAGAACAAGACCAGGCAGATGAATAGTTTTACAGTTAAGCAGCTATAATTCAGTAGTTTTAAGTTCTTCATGTTGTGTCACAAAACTTCTGATGAGAAAGTCTTGTTTGTAAACCATATCTAACTTGGTTTTCTTATCTGTACAATAATGGACCCATAGCTATCTTTATTGGAGAAGATCTGAAAGTACATGCTCTAATATTTATGGAGTGTTTCAAAAGAGTGATGATAAATAAGATAGAGCATGAAAGCTATATATTATGATATCTGGTTCAATCTAAAAATTTGTTTCATATCTCTGATCTTAATGTGTTGTTCAGAATTACATAGTAATACATAACACCTGATCTCAAATGGAAGTCTTTTCTCTATTTTTGAAGAAGTTTCTCTCAGCTTCTAAAATTCAATTTGACTAAATATATCCAAAGAGATGCTAGTTCAAATTAACAAATAAGTGGATTTTCTTAAAAAAAAAAAATCCTGACAAAAATGGAACAAATTGTAGTAATGTTAGTTACATTTCCTAGTACAGTAAGTGAGGTATAAAACAAGTGTGACTTCATCTTCTTCTTTTGAAAAGTCTTAATTATAGAGACTTTAATGATGAAAGAACCAATGTATATATGTTACCACAAACTATCAGCAAATGATCTGCAGCAAGGTGGGAAGAGTTGCAGTGTACATGAAGCGGAACTGATCTTGGAATTGCCAGGTGTAAGCAAAAAATAGCTTTGAGTTCACAGGTAAACTTATATAACGTTTTTGCTTGAATTTTGGGATTCTGAAAACTAGTTCAGAACCAGTACAACAGTAATAATCAAAGCTTGGCCAGATCACAGCATGTCTCTTCAACCCCAGTAAACTGCACTGTGGAGGACTAAAATTTTATAGGCTGGCACTACTACAGAATTTCATTTTTTATTATTAATAATGAATGAGATGTCAGTGAATGAATCATCCAGAATATTATTCAGCATTTTCAGGCCTTGCCATATCTTCTTTTCTGTTACTGAGAATAAATATGTTGAGTGCAATTGCCTGTGTTGAGTTAAAACATGTGATGTGTTTGTAAAATAATGGATAAATTGTCCCTCTCCCCCCTTTTTTTCCCTTTGTCCTGAGTTTTCAATCTACGTTTCTTTGATAGTTCGATTGTTTCCCTTTACTCAGGCATGGTGTTGACCAGTTGTTCTAGCACCAGTTCTCTTGGCAGATAGACTACCTCTCTTCTCACCATCAATTTAAAATGTTGACTGACAAAAGTAAATCCTTAAATTATGGTTGTCTTATGTAGAAAATATTTCCTAGGAAGACTCTGCCATGGAAAAGTTAAAATTCTAGGAGTGCCTGTAGGGTTTAGAGGCACTACACAATTTTTTTTGTTTGCTTGTTTAGCATTGATGATTTGTTTGCAAAATGAATAAGCACATGGAATGAGAATTTTTAAATACAAATCACATATTTATGCCTGTAGTAATGGGGACTGAACAAGATCTGTTTATTCACCTTACCCTGTGACATCAGTCCTATGAGCTAAATTTGGGTATCCAAGCAAACTGAAAAGGAAGAAGGAAAGATATTTTTCCTGAGTGTCAAATCTTTCCATTTTCCACCAGCCCTAATAAAGGCTAATTGTAGTTTCAATGGAGAAAACTGTCCTGAAAATTCCTCAATGTATTTTTCTATTATTCATGTTTTTTTCATATGTGAAAGAACAGTCAATGCTTTGGGAGGCCATTCTGAGTAAACTATTTGACAGGAAATTGATTGATGTAGGAAATCATGTAGAAAAGCAGCAACTTCAGCTTTTAAGTGCCCATGAAGCTACATAAGGAAGTAGTTAATAAGAATTGGACTTTAAGATAAACGACTGAGAAATTGTAAGATCTTGGGAAGAGTGTAAATCGGAACCTGAGAGCATACTGTATGAGAAAGGTAATATAAGGAAGCTATTCTTCATCAGGTTGAAAAGTTTGAATGTTGTAGTCATTTATTTATGAAACTGATAAAGGGCAAAGAAGAGGAAATACAGGTCTCAAATTTAGGACAGTAAGCTGAAGGAAAACTGGCATTGATTCCTTAAGAGGTTGGAATCCCTAAGGTTGTCCTTAAGGCAACACTTTCCTCATTTCTTGTCACTGGGTGAAATGCCAAAAAACAAACCACCAAACCCCAAAAGGGGAGACTGTTGACATCATTAGTATATTCTGACCTTGTGTTCTTAATGGCAGTATCCAGGTGCATCTGGGCATACAATACACTTACAAATTTACTTACAAGTATAGAATCATAGAATCGTTTAGGTTGGAAAAGACCTTTAAGATCATCCAGTCCAACCATTAACCTACACTACCAAGTCCACCACTAAACCAATTAAGGGTAGAGGAGCAATTTCATGTTTCCTGGCTTGGTGGCTGGATTATTTTTTAGTGAAAGTAAAAACTAGGAATCATTAAGATTGGAAAGGATCTCCAAGATCATCAGTCCAATCATCAACCCAACACCACCATGTCCACTAAACCATGTCCCAAAGTGCCACATCTACGCGTTTTTTGAGTGCTTCCAGGGATGGAGACTCCACCACCTCTCTGGGCAGCCTGTTCCAATGCTTGACCACCCTTTCCGTGAAGCTTTTTTCCTAATATCCAATCTAAATGTCCCCTGCTGCAGCGTGGAGGCCATTTCCTCTCATCCTATCTCTAGCTAGTTGGGAGAGGAGACCAACACCCGCCTCATGGTAACCATGTTTCAGGTAGTTGTAGAGAGTGATAAGGTCTCCCCTCAGCCTTCTCTTCTCTAGGCTAAACAACCCCAGTTCCCTCAGCTGCTTCTCATAAGACCTGTGCTCCAGACCCTTCACCAGCCTTGTTGCCCTTCTCTGGACACGCTCCAGCACCTCAATGTCTTTCTTGTATTGAGGGGCCCAAAACTGGACACAGTATTCCAGGTGCGGCCTCACCAGCGCCGAGTACAGGGGCACAATCACCTCCCTGCTCCTGCTGGCCACGCTATTCCAGATACAAGCCAGGATGCTGTTGGTCGTCTTGGCCACCTGGGCACACTGCTGGCTCCTGTTCAGCCGGCTGTCTACCAACACCCCCAGGTCCTTTTTGGCCAGGCAGCTTTCCAGCCACTCTTCCCCAAGCCTGTAGTGTTGCATGGGGTTGTTGTGACCCAAGTGCAGGACCTGGCACTTGGTCTTGTTAAACCTCATAAAACTGACCTCAACCCATCGATCCAGCATGTCCAGATCCCTCTGCAGGGCCATCCTACCCTCCAGCAGATCGACACTCCCACCCAGTTTGGTGTGTCATCTGCAAACTTACTGAGGGTGCACTCAATCCCCTCATCCAGATCATCGATAAAGATGTTAAACAAGACTGGCCCCAAAACAGAGCCCTGGGGAACACCACTCGTGACCGGCTGCCAACTGGACTTAACTCCATTCACCACTACTCTCTGGGCTCAGCCACCCAGCCAGTTTTTTTACCCAGCGAAGAGTGCACCTGCCTAAGCCATGAGCCACCAGCTTCCCTAGGAGAATGCTGTGGGAGACAGTGTCAAAGGCTTTACTGAAGTCCAGGTAGATGACGTCCACAGCCCCTCCCTCATCCACCAGGTGGGCCACCAGGTCATAGAAGGAGATCAGGTTGGTCAAGCAGGACCTGCCTTTCATGAACCCATGCTGGCTGAGCCCAATCCCCTGGTTGGCCTGCACATGCCTGTTGAGCGCACTCAATGTGAACTGCTCCATAATCTTCCCCAGCACCGAGGTCAGGCTGACAGGCCTGTAGTTTCCCAGCTCCTCCTTCCAGCCCTTCTTGTAGATGGGTGTTGCATTGGCAAGCCTCCAGTCATCTGGGACCTCCCCTGTTAACCAGGACTGCTGATAGATGATGGAAAGTGGCTTGGCAAGCTCCTCTGCCAGCTCCCTCAGTACTCTCAGGTGGATCCCATCTGGCCCCATAGACTTGTGAGCATCCAGGTGGCATAGCAGGGCATTAACTTCTTCCTCCTGGATTATGGGGGCTCCGTTCTGTTCCCTGTCCCTGCCTTGCAGCTCAGGGGGCTGAATACCCTGGGGATAACTGGTCTGGCTGTTAAAGACAGAGGCAAAGGCGGCATTAAGTACCTCAGCCTTTTCCTCATCCTTGGTGACAAAGGATAAGACAAGTAGTTTTATTACAACTGGAGTCATGCAGCCATTCTAAATATGGTGGGTCAAATGTACTCTGAATCTGAGTGACTGCAATGCTGTTTTAACAGAAATGGCTAGGGCAAAGCCCAGGCAGTTGGGTTAACCTTAAGGTTTGGAAAAATTAGATATACACTCCTATGGATGCTTTATCCTGGATAATGACAAAGCCACAAACAACTAAGAAAAGTTGTTTTTAGATAGCATTTTTTTGCTACAGATAAATTTTGGATTTGCTTATGTGCCTATGTTCTTAAAGTAATGGGCAAGCATATTGGATACTCCCCTGATGTTTGTAACTGTGAAGTCAAGGAAAGCAGAACTCTATTGCAGAGGTAAAGAAGAAAGGTAATTGTGGCAAGATGGGAATCAACTCCTTCTGGATGATTTTATCAGCAGCAGTGTTGAACTGGGCAAATGCAACAATACAAACGTAGTGAGGTAAATTACACTTTTTTACAAAGTACATATATTCATACACATGTGTGTAAATATACATCTTTGTGTATATATATCTCCCAGCCCCTGGACACTTGCATGTGTATTTATACACATATTTTCCAGCTCCTGGTTGCATGGTAATACTACTTAAAATGTCTTCTAATATATTAACAAAGTTACAGATGTAGTCTATCAGTGACTCTCACGGGTTATTTAATCTGTTCTACCAGACCAAAATCATGTGAGTGTTCTGCTGAGAGAAAAATTAAGTGCATCTTAAAACTTGCATTTCCAATTTCTAATCAAAATTGTAGTCTGTTCCAAAGCCTCTTGAAGTGAATACATCTTTTTTTTTTCCCCCCCAACTTACTTTGGATCTGACCCATAAGGATTCTACAATTTGGCATGATATATGAATTTGTGCAAACAGGGAAGGGGAAGGTGACATAAACCTGCCTCTCACAGGATTTTGACCTTTGAAAATAACATGTAACGTTAATGACCCAGTACAGATTAACAAGTGATAAAAAAGAAAAATGGTTTATTGTTTTGCAGAGTAAATGTATGCTCACTGCCAGTTCATAAGTTCTCAAGTTAGTTGTATTTTGTGCTAACACTGTTTTAAAAAAAACAACAACAAACATATTGTCACCGTATCCATATGAGCAAATTGATTCCTTATAGCAGTTTCCAGTTTAAGATACGCTTTCCCTTGCTGAGGCTTGCAGTATTTGCAGACTGTCTGACTTCTAGCCACCCTACTCTTGCGAATTATTTGACTTTTAAATTTTGTCTTATGACTAATACTCCCATTTACTGTATCCTTTAAATTTTAATAAGAAATGTTCACTTCTGTTGAACTAAATATAGTAATATCAATAGATCTGATTATATATAAAGCAGCTGAGAACGTAGCCATCCAAAACAAGTTTTGTGTGTATCATACACATTTGTATATTGTGTGTATATGTATGTATTGTATATCATATATAACTGTTCATATGTGTTATATTTTAAATTAATGCTGTCAGTATTTTCCTACTGTTTAATTTTGTATGCAGCAAAGTTTGTGCCTAGCGATCAACTACTGTGCTAACTAAAACTGGTGGTTATCTGATAAAAATGGTCTGAGAAATTTGAAGTAAAATTCTTCTTCAGAATATTTAGGAATAGTTTGTTCTTAATAACAGAGAAGTCTTTTTCCCTGTAATAAATGTTCCACATTGATAATCACTACAGTGGAAGGAAGAAATGTATGTCACTAGAAGTTTGGTGGGTTGTTTTTTTTGTTTTGTTTTGTTTGGGTTTTTTTGTGGTGTTTGTAGTGATATGTGTGTTTTGTTTTGGGTTTGGTTTTTTTGTTTGTTTGGTGGGTTTTTTTGTTTTTTGGTTTTTGTTTTTTTAAAGCTTGGGGAAAAATGCAAGTGATGCAAAAGCAATCACTCACCACCTCCCACAAACAGACTGATGCCCAGCCAGTCTCTGAGCAATGGCTACTTTGGAAGACAAAACCCCAGTTTTTATTGTTGAACATGGTATTATACAGCATGAAATACCCCTTTGAGCCAGCTGTCCCAGCTGTGTTCCTTCCCAACTTCTTTCCGATCCCTAGCCTACTTGCTGGCAGGGGCAGAGTAAGGAACTGAGAAAGCCTTGAGCTGTGCAAGCACTGCTCAGCAGTTGGTGTTACCAACACTGTTTTAGTCACAAATCCAAAACACAGCACCACACAGGCTCCTATGAAGAAAATTAACTCCATCCCAGCCAGACCTGGTACAGGTCTCTTCTGTTCTTATCCACCATTGACATGTATAACGATGGTTTCTTCTTAGCAGCATTTCCTTATTAATTATTTCCTCTCAAATACTTTTGCTATTCACAAACTTGTTTTGGATGTTGTCTTTATCTCTGAATGATTTTGTTGCTTGTAAAATTCATTCTCAGAGAGACTGACCAGAATAATGCTCCATCGGAATGCAATTAAAAATCCCCAGCATACTTAGGGTGTTTTCATTAATTATGCATGCTTCCAATCTTTGCTGTCTTCATTGGCATTGAACTTGACACTCTTCTAACTTAGTTGTCTACACCGAAGCCTTGTTTTGTCTGTTTCCTCCCCGCCCCGAATTTGTAGTATATTTAAATTCAAGCAGTATGTCTCAGTAGTTCATATTACTTTTTTTATTATGTATTACCTTGTGTTTGTTAAATCTGTGTTTCATCTCCTACCTTTTCCTTCTTGCCTACGTTTTCATATTGAACTCAGGCTATTTGTAGAAAGTGGATGCATAAATGATATGAAAACAGATGAAGTAACTTTGATTTTAAGTATGAGAATATTCACCCTGTTTAGAGAATAATTTGTGAACTAATTAGGATCTCTTCAGGAAAATCTACTGTGGTATACTAATAGTGTAACGATCTTCTGTGAATTCTATTGCACTGCTTCCTTGTGCAATTGGTAAGGCCAATAGCACCTGTATTTTATGCTCTTACAAGCATGTATAAAAATAAGCCAATTTTGCACTGAGAATGCTGTTTCATAGAAAGTCTTTACCTACATTTTGTAAACGTAATTATCCTACACAGAACTGGTGGAGTGATGATGTGAAAATCTATTTGCAGATATGACCTGGTTTTCCACATAGGGCTGCTTTCCTGGGTGTCTAGGCAATTGTATTGAAGAAGCAGTACCCTGGCTTCAGCTCTGCCAGGCTGACTCTAACGCCGTGTTGTCTGGGTTGGGAACTGAAGGGCAATGCTGCAGCTTCTCCCTAGGAAGCTAGGAATTGGTATAAAATATGGGCTCTTGTACAAGAATTTGTGAGACATCGTATATCCAGGACAGGGAAGTCCTCAATGTATTTATTCATATTGACTCTGTATGGGAGTTTTCCACTACTGACCCTTGTTTACAGAGCCTGCAGAGTTACAATCCCAGATTTGGTTAAGCAGTAGCTAGAAGAATTGGTGAAGTATTATGAATTTGTATTTCCCCATCTTTAAATGCCTTTATTTAGGATATAATATCTTACTGCACCTATACAGAACAAAACGACGTAGTAAAAAACTTCAGCTTTACCTTTGAAAGCTCCTTCTGAAGGCTTTGCTTTATGCTTGTAAGCTGTGCTCTATATATATATGCAATAGCCTACTAAAGTTTCTGCTAATGGGCTTTCTCCTGCAATTCTTCTTAGGGTTGATAAAAGTCCATAAGTGTTTTAGTGCTGGTATATTATATTACAGCGCTCTCTAGATATTTGAAAAATCTTACCATTGATTTTCCATAGGTTCTCCATTTGTCTGGAGGGAAAACACTCCAATTTTACTCCAATTCCTCATAGTGTTCCCCCCCCCCAAGAAACTAATTTTTTTTTCCTTTTTTCACCTATGTCTGCTTACTATTGATATATCATACCAACTCCTGATTGAGGAAAATACCTGTACATACAAGCTTAAATTTAAGCATGTACTGAAAGCCAAAAGATATTGAACCATGTGCTTAGAGCTAACTCTGAACTTGCCTGATTCAGCAAATTCTTAAATTAGTAATATTCTCATGTTGCTGGTCAGAGGGCACATCATATATGTAAGTCCTCTGTCATTTTCAGTTATGAAGTTTGCTGATACAAAAAGACTTAGTATTCATAGACTATATATGAACAACTCTGCCTTCAGTGCTTCCGATATTCTGAATTTTCTGGTATAGTGTATTTGGTGCTCTGTCATAGCAGTAACCTCAAATAAGCAACACACATCTTGAATTACAGTGTTTTCTTTTCTCGGTTATTCACTGTATCTTCATCCAAAATCTCACTCAATTTCTGATCATCTGTAGCTCTTTCTGTGACACAAAAAGGTGAAATAGGCACTTATCATTAAGCAGCAGTCACTGTTACAAAACACCCTCAATTATAAATTGCCTATGTCCAGAGTAACGTATGACAACAATTCTGTGCTGATGTTGCAAAGGAAAATCCTGTTGAGGATCCTGTTGGCTTCCACAGCAGTCCTGGATGTAAATTCAGCTGTCTATTATGAGGATATAGAGACACCTGGGGATGGTTTATGTTTGCTTCGCTTTCCTTTTTAGTGATTTACAGCATACTAACCTCATGCACACATCAGAGAAGTAGTGTTCTATATTTAGTTTCAGAAATGCAAGGGATTATGCAAGATGGAGGGACTGAGATAACATGGTCAAAAAGTCTGGATGGAAGACATTCTGTTGTATGGGGAGTGAGTATGGTTAGTTGCTGGATGGTGCTAATTACCAAGATTGAATTCGTTGTGTGGTTAAGACACCAGTGTTTCAAGGCTGTTTTAACAGGTCAGAACTTCATTTTTCCTCTTGAATAGGATAGAAAGGGTGATGTGCAGCTGTGGTCAAGCTATATGAAATGGGAACATGTTTCCATGGCCAGAGATAATGCTAAGAGTGGCAAAAGTCCCTTTAATGTTCTTTCTCATGTGCTGCTCCGAGCTGTGTATTGCTGGGTAAATTCACATCTGAGATGCTGCAGGCCAGATGTGGCCCATCAAGTACTGTACATAGTATTACAGGTACATTTTCTTTCCAGCCTCCCACATGTAGAAGGCATTACTGTTGTGAATTCAATTGCAGATGATGTAGCGGTCTTGCTCCTCACAAGCATTCTCTCTGATGACATCCAGTCATCACTGCAACTTCTGGAGGAAAGAACCACCACCAAAATCCCCTGACACCTCTGAAGATCACAGAATAAAAAGGCAGATGATTTCTCAAACACGGAAAGGAGTTTGATGCATAATATTATCTGAAGCCTTTTTCAGACTGCCTATAAGCAAAGCTGGAATGCAAGTCTGTTTAACTGATGTGGTTGAAGTTGTCTCTTAGTCACAGACAGCCTGGACTGATAGTAGGGTGTGTCCAGAGCACACATTTTTGCACATGCATAATATTGTTTCCTTCGTATATCAGAAAATGGAACAGCAATTTTGGCTATTATTTTGCAAATAAGTGTGGTGGAAAGATGAATACAAACCAATTACAAATTTGTCATTCTTAAGTTGGTTCTTGTTTGAAGGCTTTGCCAGCTCTGTAATTGCTCTCAGACTAATCAATTGTACAAATTCTCTTTTTATAAATTAGAGCAAACTGCTAACCTGTTTTCCTAATTATTGTCCTTTCATGTTTTTGTAAAGCTTTTAGATTAAATAATTCTTAGATGAACATAATTTTACAAGCACAGTGGATGGTTTCTGGAAAGCAGTCATTAATCAGAGTAATGTATGACCTCACTCATATCTTGTGTCTTAAAAATATGCTTTTATATTAATCAGTACTTAACATTACCTTGCACTGTGTCCTACGTTTAAGAAGTTACCCTTGTTACTTGCTTGTTTGTAGAAGGCAAATAAAATAGAATCACAGAATGCTTTGGGTTGGAAGGGACCTTTAGAGCCCATCTAGCCCAACCCCCCCTGCAGTGAGCAGGGACAGCTTTAACTGGATCAGGTTGCTCACAGCCCCAGCCAACCTGACCTTGGAGGTTTCTAGGGATAGGGCCTCCACTGCCTCTCTGGGCAACCTGTTCCAGTGCTTCACCACCCTCATTGTAAAAAATTTCTTCCTTATGCATAGTCTAAATCTATCCTCCTTTAGTTTAAAAACATTACTCCTTGTCCTGTCACAAGAGGCCTTGCTAAAAAGATTGCCCCCTTCCTCCATGGCTGTTGAATGTCAGAAATAGATGATGGGAAGTCAAAGATATCACCTCTGATTATTTAGCCGTGTGGGACATGGTGTTTGAGGCAACATGTTCTTCCTGTATCGGCGTCAATACCTATAGATCATGCTATGCAATGCACCAGACTGCAAATTTTAGTGACAGACCACCTATGTAGCGTGGTTTCTGTGCTTCTCCCAAGTCCTTAATGAGTTCAGCATTCAAACCCAATTTGATCATCAGCCTGCAAACGAATTATTTATCTTTAGCATCATGGCTGCAGATATTTGATTGTTCTGGAATTAAAAGAAATATGTAAGTAAGATCTTTTGAAAACTTACATAGGTGTGTGGATATGTATGTATGTCTGTGTCTTGTCTGTCTTTCTGGCCTTGGTAGGCAATCTACTGGCAGGCTGTTTCTGACTGTGTGTGACCTTAAGAAAGTATCTTAAGATATCTTCTCTTGACTTCCTTAATTTTTAATAGAGATATTTCTACCTGCTTGCCTTACATTATATATGTTACATCTTCCTTTGCAATGTATTTTAAGACTTCTGGATGAATAGGTTTAATTGAAAAGAAAAGCAACTAACCTTTTCTATCTTCCATCCTGACTGAAATCCTCTGGACTTCAGATAAAGCTGAAATACAATAGAATAATACAGAACTAGAAGCACAGACCACTTATTTCTGCTATGTTGCCAGATTTGTGTTAGCTTAAAAGTCACAAAAGAATCTTGCATATGTGTCTCTAGCTATAGAAACAATGGACAACTTTTCTGTGGTGTAATTTTTAAAAATTTTTTTATTAAAGCATCCAGTTTCTCAAAACCAGTTCATGGAGAAAGCTTGATTTCAACAAATCTAATTCACTTAGGGGAAAAAAAAAAAAAAAATCTAAGAAATTAGTGTGAAATATCTCCTGGTGACATGTTTTGGTTTTAATTGAAAATAAACATGTAGAATTTTTATCACTTTATTGTACGAAGGCTGAACTATTTAAATGGTTGTAACTGGAGTGAAAGAAGTTTGCATTTCAGCTCTGCATCCTTGATCACTGTGCTAAGATGTTCCCTATAGTCAAATGTAACTCTAGATTAGGTTCAGTAGGAGTGGTTGGTTTCTGAAAGATTTTCATGGAAAACAGTTGCTGTCTGCAGAAAAAGTCACTTTTTAAAGTTTGCATTGCATATGTTGGTAATACACAGGTTCCCAGATAAACAAAAGCTTGCTAGCTAAAATGTATTTTATTCTGATATAACATCCAGGTGTCTCATAAAAATGGTATTAGTTGTGAATATTCTTGCTATCTTCAATGGAACAAACTGCCCTCAGTGGATTTCCTCTCATATGAAACTTGGCAACCATGAACTCGCATGTATATTATTGTATGACCCTTCAAGAAGAGGACATTACGATGTTTGGACACAGGGTTTTTCATGAAAGTGACATCAAGAAGCATGAAACATTACTACTGTTATAAAGAGGCAATATGATGTCACTTCCAGAACTGAACTATGTAGGTTTTGAATGAGCTGTTTTAGTATTCAGCTAAAATGTTACATTTTATTTGATAGATTAAAGAAAAATGTTCACTGTGTACATGAACTCAGCTCTTCTAGCATCTTACGGTAGTATACTTTTGTGAACATGTAATTAAACTGAGAAGACCAATTCAAGTGTTTAAAACAATAAAAACAGCTACCCAGACTTTTTCATCAAGTTCCAAGCATAGCTACCTTCAGGCTAGTGACCAAACGTGTTTTAAAAAAGTGAAAACATTTCCATGCGAGAAACAAAACAAGCTTTGCTTGTTTGAACATCTTACTATTGTCTTGATATAATGGTACTGCACTTCTGAAACTGATCTTCTTTTTCAATGGTTGAAAAATCCTCTATGGAATTAATTTAGGTCTGTTGTTTTAGAAAAAAAAAAGTTGTTAGGACAGAAAGGAATTTATTGAAATTAACCCAGGTGGTTTTTCCTGAACTAGGCCTCACGTGTGCTGCACTGGTATCTGCTATGTAATCCCTCCTTAGGTTCACTAATACAGATTCACTACTCATCAGCCTTGATTCTAAATCATATTTTAATCTTTACAGCATTGTAAAAATACCCATGAGATTTGTGAATGTGTTTCAAGCCACAGTGAATCTGAATCATGAAGTGGAACTACAAAGATTTGTTCTTGCTTTTTCACCCACATTGTTGCACGTAATCTATGAAATATAATAGGAATTATTTTATTATCTTTTCATTGCAGTAAATGAAAGTGCCTGTAGTCAGGGAATAGCTCCAGAAAGCTGCAGGTATTTTCAGTTTTAGCATTTTAGCTCCTCTTTGCCATTGAAGACACCAGACCATTTTGGAGGAGGCAGCAAAAGGGAGTGAAGGAGAAATAAGTTACTACAGAAACCATAGACTGAAAACCAACCTGCTACTTTCCCTTTTTATTACATTTTTCCTGCAACATGTACTGTATGGGAAGTTATGTGAGTGGAAAAATGAAGTATGAATCCTCTCTCCCTGTCTGTCAGTTCTGTCTCATAATTCTCTTGACTTGAGTATTCTTTCCTCTTAGATAATAGTATTTATATTGCCAAACAGCACAGGTTGCCATTTTATCTCAGGTATGGCTGTACTTCCTTATTTCTGTAATGTAAAAAAAGTTCATTATTTTCTTTAAGAATTTTATTGTTATTAGAATTAGTTATTGCTCGGGTGGATTTGTTGTTTATGTCAAAATATGCTTACACCTCGGTCTCCGGACTATACATCATCAGTGTTATTTTATGTAATGTAACTTTCACTGTCATAATTGGATGGGACTTTCATTGTTTATGCTGTTTCATAGGTTAGCCAGGGCTGAAATATTATGGAGGTGGTTAAAAAAAAAAAAGATATATTCTTCAATCAGTTTAGTAAGTGAAAGGAAAAGATTTGGTATAATGCTTATGACCTGAAACGAAAGCTTTAAGAAAGCTGAAAAAAAGAGAGGATGCACATGTGATGTTAGAGGAGATGCATGTGTGGAAGTGATTGATACGGTCTTCCCAGAAAACATTCCTTTTTGTCATCCCTTTGAGACACAGTAAAACAGGATCTTCACTTTTCCAGTCCTCTGGGGGAATTTGCTTCCTGAAGTGCTTTGAGCTGCAGCTGCTGGGTACATCAAGGGCACAGCACAGGGATACCCTCCTAAATGCTTCACTCATCCTTTCCTCAGCATCTGCTACTTGTTGCTGTGAACAACAGGTTGTAGGGATAGACAGACCTTTAGTAAGGCAGTCCTTAAGAAGTAATTTGAAACTTCTTGATGCTCAGCATTTTTTAAAATTAAGCTAGCTGTTTGGCTGTCTAAAGGGAGGTGACAGCCCCTAAACTTGGGAGTCTCATGTTGAAAATCTTCATCAAAGTTTCTTATGATTAATGGCTTTTAAATATAATTCAAGAAGCCTTAGCATGAAAATGCTACAGAAAATGCAATAAGAACATAGAAACAAAAGCTCTTTAATTAATTAGAAATGCTTTTGGAATTGGCAGATAAATTTCCCCTGGGGACCTCTAAAATATGCATAAAACACTAGCGTACACAAAATAAAATCTCACAACAAATCAACAAGTTTTCTCTTTAGACTCGGTGCAGCACAAAAGAGAGCTCTGAAGGAGTCAGCTTGTTGCCAAAATAATTTTCCAACACTCTTTCCTCCTGTCTTCTCATTTCATTGGTTCACTACCTTACGAACATAATTTGTTCTTCTTTTTATACTATGAAAAAGGATAAAAGATTGGAAGCATTGTGATAAGTTCCCCGAGGGCTCTGATCTTTTTGATGTAGGTTAGAAATTTGTTTTCCCCTGTCTGAAAACACATCTGCCTCCTCTGACTACTGTGATAAAAGCTTTCTACCTATGTGTTGTCCTCAGCATTTACTGGGGAATCTGCTGTGGACCTGCATTTCTTGAAATCCCAGCATTGCAGTTTACAGATTTAACACATGCTCTGAGTGAGGAATGCCTCAAAACTGTTCTTCATGCAATTCAGGCTCAGCTGAACTGTACCTCTAAACAAAGAAAGCAAAGACTTATCCCCCACATCTACAGTAGGTAACCTATAAAGGATATTGCTTTAAAAACCCCCAAAACAAAAAACCAACCTGCACACTGCCCCCCCCCCCCCCCAGTGGCTATTAAGGCTAAATCGGAAAAGTCTGTCTGTCTGTCTTGTCTTAATAGGTGCTCTCTGGCAGAGCTGCAGATAGGGTTTCTTTATATTGCATACTGTGTGCTGTGTCTGTGAAAGATAATATATTGATAGGCCTGTGACCTTCCATAGACTGAAAGCTGGTACTATCTCAGTATTTTTTAGGAAGCTGGTGCTGTCAGACAAAGAACAACACAAAGTAAAAGACCAAATGACACAGTATAGCATATCAATTTTCTACCCATCCCCGCACCAGTCATTCGAAAATGTCATGGTATTAAACACTCATCTGGTCTGTTCATTGCTGCTTTGTGTTGGGAGTATGTTTATAAAGTTCTACAAGGGTTAATGGGTATTAATTAAGAATGAGTAATTTGAGTGATACTAACAGTGTAGCAGCATTTCTCCTGGGTGGCTCACATTGCTGAGAAACCCAGGAAGAATGCCAAACTAATATAGCTATGCAGATCTTCTGAAATTTGGATCTTTGTGCAGGATTATACTTTGTGCTATGTTGAAATATCCTTACAGATTAAATTATTGTATGACTGGCTTTACCATAGTCACACAGAGGAGTTGGACAACTACAAGAGACAAGCAGGGCTAATTTTATACTGAAAGAGCATCTAATGCATATCAAATTTATCTCATGCTCTGTAATGACATTCTGATTGTCCTTTTACAAAAATACCTCTGGTTGCAAATAACCTATTGACATAATAGATTATGCAACAATCCATAGTGTTTGAACTCGTAGAGATTAAAGCTTCATTAAACTTCTATAAGCTCTTTACAAATGCTTTTTCAAAATAAGGTGTGGGCAAACATGACAAATCATTCTGTCTCTTGATTCTGTCCGCTTTCTGTCTGCTATGAGCTAAACAAAAGTACAAGTGAATTCAAACAAGTATATGGTATGAAGGCCATTCAGCAGATTGCTTAAGCGTATACCTAGCTTCAAGTCTGAGTTGCATTGGTGTTGAATACCAATGAGGACAAAGAAATAACAACACCTGTGAAAAACTATATAGCCTGGTCTTCCTCTTTTCTGAGATTGCACTGTCATTCATACATACATTGTCATTATTATCATTGTTATTGTCATCATCATCTTACCCTACAGGACAGCTGACTCTGGAACCATAAAAATGATACATAACCAGATATTTCCGACTGATTGCATTCAGTATTTATATTAGAGTTTGTAATTTGTTTTTTACATTATGTAAAAGGAGGGGGTATGTATTATGCCATGTATTCAAGGTTAAAACAGGCTGATTTATGATTTCATCATAGTTGGTATCTCTTCATACACTTTTAATTAGGTAAAAAAGTGGAAAATGTGTTCACAAGTACTCTTTCAGGAAT